>NC_141172.1:6157500-6782500 GCF_055505025.1 Bos grunniens
ACAGCACTGTTAAATAACTTGCCTAGCTTACTAGCCGACAGCGCCAAGATTTACAAGCAAGTAGTTTGATTCCAGAACCCAAATGCTGCTACTATGAGCAAAGCATTGGTACTGTGAGGGATGAAAAAGGGAAAAAACAAGAGCTTTAACCTCACATTGTTGTTTTTTAGTGGCTAAGTCGTGTCCAACTCTTTTGTGACCCCACAGACCAGATTCTTCTGTCCATGGAATTTCCCAGGCAATAATACTGAAGTGGGTTGCCATTTCTTACTCCAGGGGATCTTGCCAGGGATTGAACCCATGTCTCCTGCATTGACAGGTGAATGAAAATCCATTTTTAAAGACTTCAATTCCCAGAATCGATCCCTTCCCCCCTCCTTATCCAGATTTTACCACATTAGTTCCTTTTAGTCTCTCCACATGTCTGCCTGTCTCCATAACCCTCTCTTCCAAATTTCAGCTTTATCAAGGGCAGAAATCCTATTTGGTATCTCTGTATTTGCCATAGCTTCTAATATGTAATAGATGTTTTTAAAAGTTTGTTGAATTGAGCTCAGAAAATGGAAGTTTTCAGTTTGTCTTCACACAGTATAAACCCCTGTCGTTTATGACTGAAGATGATGTACCATGTTACATGCGAGCTAAGTCACTTCAGTCACGTCTGACTCTTCGCTACCCCATGGACTGTAGTCCACCAGGCTCTTCTGTCCATGGGGATTCTCCAGGGAAGAAAACTGGAGTAGGTTGCCATGCCCTCCTTCAGGGGATCTTCCTGACCCAGGGATTGAACCCGTGTCTCCTGTGCCGCCTGCACTGCAGGCAGATTCTTCACTGCTGAGCCACTGGTGGGATACGGCAAAACGTGTGCTGTGGTCCCTTCCATTGTGCAAACACAGAAAAGCTCACATACAGAAGATGCCTAATGAGGCCTCACAAGCATCTTAGCCTGAGTGCCCCTATTGTGGGAGTGACTATGACCCATGTACCTTTGGTCTCTTATTTTGACATTGACACTGATATGGAGAGCTGGAGTTGCAAGGGGCCTTGGGGATTCTGGTCCAATCCACTCATTCAATAGATGAGGCGATTAGGACCCAGAAAAGGGCTACAGGCTTGTGCAGAGTCACACAGCTATTTAGTGGCAGAGCCAGTATTACAGCTGGTCGTACCCTATTCTTCCATTTCAATATGCTGCTGTAGGAACTGATAGCTCCCCTCTATAAATCTGAATCCCAAGGCCAAGCTTTCCTCACCCTGATGCTATCACCAGGGTGAGAGGATTAGCGATAAGGCACACTGAGCTCTGGGGTAGCCAGAGTACATGGTGAGTCCCACCACCCCCACGCTTTGCAGGAAGGTGAAGATGGTGACCAGGCTCAGTCCCGGTGGGGGTGGGCGGGGGAACGAGGCTGCAGTAAAGGGTCTCAGGGAGTCAGAGACATTCAAAATGACAGTCATTCCTTGCACCTCCTAGACAGAGGATAAACCAAGCCAAAAGGGGCACTGGGTACATAATATGTTTCTGCACAATGGCTTTCAATTATCCTCATAAACATTCCAGCCTTCAAAATGAAATAAGATAGCCGAGTTGTGGGCAGGTTGAGAGGTATAATAGACATGGTTCTGGGTTAGGTCCTTGTCATGACCCTTATTGTTTCATGGGATGATCCCATGTCCCAGTTTATGCCCCCTACGTCCTGCGTAATTATTTGTAATACACACTTCACTCATCATTTCACATATATTGAATGGTCACCTTTTGCCACTTGGACTCTCTGAGCTTTGGTTCCTCATCTACAAATTAAAGTTTGATGTTGTTGTGCTCAGTCGCTCAGTCATGTCCGACTCTGTGACCCCATGGACTGTGGCCCACCAGGCTCCTCTGTCCATGGCAAGAATACTGGAGTGGGTTGCCATTTCGTCCTCCAGGGGATCTTCCTGATCCAGGCATAGAACCCATGTCTCCTGTGTCTCCTGCATCAGCAAGAGAATTCTTTACCACTGAACCACCAGGAAAGTCCCATAAATTAAAGGATTTTGAGTAAATATCTTGGAAAATGCTTCCATTTTTTGAGAGTGGGGCTCCGAGAGGAGCCTCACAGTGTCTTTTGTCTGGGCAGCGAGAGCAAAGTCACTATGGATCTGTGACTGCCCTGTTATTGACATTGACCTTTGGGCCTCAAGGCTTACCCTTGGGGTACTGGGATTGACTTTTAAAAAATAATAAAATAAGCCAGTCCTCCTGAAGAACAATATGAGAATTCATTAGAGCTCACCTTCCAAATAAGCAAATCAACTGTTAATTTTACTCATCATCAGCATATGTTACAAATATTCTAACATCTGTTCACATCCTAGGGGACCCCCTCCATCTCTTCACCAGTTTGTTTGTATTTAACATGGAGCTGAGTGGAGGAAATGTGGTTTTTTTGATTCCTTCTTAACTGGGGCAGTCAATTCACAGCCTTTTTTTTTTTTTCTGCCCGTGATGGTTCCCAGCACTGTGCTTATGATAAAGAAGTGTTGTTGGGGACAAGGTTGTGGCAAGGACACCTCCTCAGTGTGCTGCTTGTTGTGGCTTCCCCAGCAGTCAGGGCAGTCTCCCTTTCCTCCTTTATACCCACTAACTGAGGTTCAAGTGTGTGTGTGTGTGTGTGTGTGTTTTATTTTGCCACTTTATTAAGCGCAAAAGGTCCTTGATGGCTGGAATAGTATTTAATCATTCTCCATACCTTCCACAGTGCCCTGCATTCAGTAGGTGCTCAATACACACTCCAAAGGATGAATTAAGACGGGATGCATCTGGAAGCAAAATATGGAAGTCTGTACCACGAAAGTGTCTATTTGTGAAATGCACAAATTTCTTTCACTTTTTTCACATTTCAGGAGACCTGGGGGCCAAGCCACATTGTAAATGATGGCTTCCTGAACCACTTTATTTTCACTGTTTTGATCTCCCATGTATGGGGGCTCTTAAACTGCTATTTGCTTCACTTTATAACTTGCACCTTGGAGAGGCTGGATGATAAATGAGAGATGAATAATTCCTTATTGCTACTTATCTGTTGAATCTATAAACTAGTGTCAGCATTTACTCAGTTGGGTTTAAAGCTATGCCTGGTATACTTATTAACCTGCTTAAAATAAGCCATAAAAATGGGCTTGGTAGGAAATTGTTTTAACTAATTTTTAAAAATGACATTGGTCATTTCCCACCAACTTGTGGGGTGACCTTTGGCAAATCACTTAACCTCCCTGAGCCTTACCTGTAAAATGAAAGGGAGTGGGGTAGTTAAATAGGCTTTAAGAGACTTGCAGCTCTGTCATTCCTTGATTTCCAGATTTTCAGATGAGTAAATTAAGGGATCCTGATGAGATCATTTACAAATTAGTTCATACAGACCATGTCAGGAGTCCTTGGCATACTCCTGGAAGGTGGAGGAGGCAGCACAAGCTAGATATAGCAGGGCATTTTGAATTTTATTCTGTTACTTATTAGCGATGTGACCTTTGGCAATGCAACATCTCCAAGTCTCAGTTTCCTCACCTATAAAACGGGCATAATACTATTAATATCCACACTGATTGCCCCAGGGAGCAATCAAACGTGAGGATCAAATGTAATATGTACTTGAAAGAACTCCAATAAATGCTACTCCTTGTCCCCAATTTACAAATCGGGCAATCGATTGAGGCAGTTTGTTTAATCAGTTTGTAGTGGGGTCAAGGGAAGGCTTGTTTGACTTCTCTCGTTCTATTTTGATTACATGTGGAAATTATTTTAAAACTATATAAAGTACTTAAGGATACTTCCCTGGGGTCAGTGTGTATTCAAGAAAATCTTGCCTGATGAGACATTTATGAGAATGCTAAATGGCGCAGTCTTAAGAAAATCAGCCTGTATCTACTGGCCCACGGATCTAGGAAAATCCTAGTTAATAGAAAAATAAAGCATTTTGTAAAGGCTTTGGAAATATGCACCCTTCGTAACTCTGGTTGTCCTTACTTCTTCTTATACCCCTTGCTTTGGGATGTATCCTGGCCAGGTGGAAGGTACATATGGTCTGTCCAAGGCTTAAGTTTGTTCCCTTCCGAGACAAGGGAAATCAGTCGTTGATAAGGATTTTTGTTGTAGAGAATTCAGTTAGCAAAGATGTCTAGAATGTGCTCCTGTGAGATCAGTCTTTAAGACATCACCTACTACCATGACTGTGCAGCGAAGGGGGCCTGCAAATATAGCGTGAAGATGAATATGGTGCCTTACTAGAGCCCTGCTTGCCTCACAGATGGGGCAGGATGGACAGAAACTCACTCCAGTTTACAAAAAACTTCTGCAGTTCTACCAAAATTCTATTCCTATGCCTTTATTACCAAACCAACCAACCAACCAACCAACCAAAGGCTGACCTCAAAGTTAAACAAACAAAAAGTATAGAGCTTGGAGAGAGAGGATAGGAGTGGTATTTTAAGTCTCTATCCCCTACTGTATTCAGACTCCAATTTTTAAAATTTGCTTGTTTATTCCACAATTAATATCAATGAAATCAGCCTTCAGCTCCATGCTACTTTTATCTTCTGTTGACCCAATATGTTATATTAAATTAAAAATCTCAATACAAGACCTTTGAAGACTCTCTGAGTTTATGATGGGATTTTGTTTCCATTTATTTGTGTTACCACCTTCCCCCGCAACCCCATCACACAATGCACATATAAAGTAGAAGGAAGGCAGCCTTCTTCTTTATAAATTGCTACTTAATCCTCTACAAATTAAAACTATTTCACTAGATACTTGTAATTTATTTTGTCCTACAATGCATTCTCAGTGGTTAACTTCCTTGCTTTCACAGAGGTCTTCCCTTCTGAAAACCCTCTCCGGTTTTTGGGCCAACACTAAATGTCTGCCTTCCCTCCTCCTCTTCTCCTGGGTCTGAATAAGCAGCTTTTATTTGCAGTTGGACCAGCACCTGGCCTCACATTCCAGCACATCCTTCTGCCAGCAAAGGGAGTTTTGAGAAGAGGAAAAAGTTACAAGAACTTAGACTGTTGTTTTCAATTTCAGAAACACTCAAGGTTGCAAGTGAAATTCTGAGACAATCTGGATGACTTTGAAAAGATTTTCTACAGGAGGAGGGGGAATCTGTGTGGAAAAATCACTCCCACCAAGTATAAACGTCTCTAGAGTCCAGGACTGTTTTTGGAATTTGAGTCCATTGAGTTTTGGAAACTTTAAATTCTCTAAAATGAATAAGTGTTTGTCATAAGCACGATAGTCATGAAATCTTAGGAAGCAAGAGAATTGATCTTGGAGCTGACCAATTATCCCCACCCCCTTCAAATAATTTCTTTTTCTAGTTTCAAGGAAACAGGAGCTCATTGTAGTTCATTTGGAGAATACAAATAAGTATAACACAGGAAAACACAACCTATCCTTAACCACATCACCTAGAAAGAAAAACAGAGAACATTAATATTCTCCATCTATCTGATTCTCTCTTCCCTCCACCCCACTCAGCCAGTTTCACACTGTATAAAGTATTCCATAATCTGCTTTTTATTTTTTTATAATCTGCTTTTTATTTTTTAAAAATATATTATGAGATTCCCCATGAGTTAAATATTTTAAGAAAAAATAGTTTGATGGCTACATTATGGATTTTGCACAGTTTATGTAACTTATTTTTCAGAGTTTATATTATTTTCTATTTTTCACTAAACTAAATATATGTTTGAAGGGTCCTTGTCAAGTTCACACAAATATTGGCAAGCAAAGCATCTTGTAAACCTCTGATTATTTCCTTGGAGTAAATTGCTACTACTGGAAAAAGTGGGTCAAAAAATATGAATATTTGTGGTTTGGGATACATATTGTTAAATTGCCTTTCAGAAAGGCTGCACCTAAAATTCCCACCAGCAACACTCCATTTTGGGTGAGATAATTTTAAAACATAGTTATCAATTTTACAGTAAATGTCTACCCATTTGTAGACAAATTTAACTATTGAAGTGTTTTGAAGTTACAGGTTAAGAAACAAACAAAACCAAACCCACAAGGGATATTGATGATAATGAACTAACATTATGGAGATTATTTTAGGGACTGGGAGAGGTCCTCTCTGCCCTTTAAGGTCTGTGAAGATTTCAAAATACAAGAAACAGAAGCACACAAGTGGTAAGTAATTTGCCCAAGACAATATAGCCAGTGGGGGCTTCCCAAGTGGCTCAGTTCTAAAGAATCTGACTGCCAATGCAGGAGATGTGGGTGTGGGCTCGATCCCTGAGTTGGGGAGATCCCTGGAGAAGGAAATGGCAACCCACTCCAGTATTCCTGCCTGGAGAATCCCATGGACAGAAGAACCTGGTGGGCTACAGCCCGTGAGGGTGCAAAGAGTTGAACACAACTTAGCCAGTAAGCAGTGGAGGTGGGATTCAAATCACATTATTCTAACACAGCCTAAATTCTCACACTCACCGAGTGACAGTGTGCCCTTAGTTTCTCATCAGTTCTAAAGTTTCCAGAATGTTCTCTGTGATGAGGTCATTGTCCAGAAGTTGCCTTTTGTAACTTTGAAGTTTTTAAACAGCAAATGACAACAATCTCATTACTAATGAGGGGGTATTTTATCTTTGAAGAAGGTGGTATCCTCCAATACTGAGAAGCACATTCATGTATCTTATTTCTAGAATATGCCAGAAACAGAAGTGAAATAATTTGCTCCAGGTCACCCAGCTTGTAGGTAGTTGTGTTGAGACAAAAATCCAAGCTCTGAAGATTCTTTGGCTATTGCTGACCCAGCAGCAAATACCTACTATGGGAGGGGGAGGCAGGTCAGCTGGACTAAGGCCTATAGTGCCCAAGCATTACCTGGGGGTTAATATCCTGTACTTGCAGATTCCATTCCCAGGGGAAGTCTGAAAGGAAGGTAGCCCAGCTCGTTAGCAGGACACCTGGGGGTTCACAGTAGCTGGAGGGGCTTAGCATCCTGAGCTTAGGTGAAGGCAGGCAGAGGCTGATTTCTTCCAGAACAGACTTTCCAGTCCTGGGAGCCACATTCAAGCCCACGCAGGCCTCGTAGCCTGCCTTCTGAGGAGGGGATTCCTGCATTGAATGGTAGGCTGGACCGGATAACCCCTGAGGCCCTTGCAACTCCCTGTGTTTCTGATTTGTGTGTTTTAGGGGAAAGAAGTGAGCAGTCACAGGGCTGGAATAGTTGATTTAGGGTTCCGCCTCTGTCGCCAGCATAGCCCTCGTCTTGGGCAAATAATTTAACCTGTCAGAACGAAGCACAATGCCTGGCAGAGAGAAGCTTTGTAAATGTTTGCCGAATGACTGAATGAAAGAATGGGTGGATGGATTTAGGTCTCCCAGGTCCTGGGAATCCTGGTGAAAATTGGAATCTTACAGTGCCCTGCAATTGGGGTGGAGTATGAATGAGACATTGTGAAGTGTACACTGAACTGCCTAAGATAAAACATATAATACTCCAAACTCAAAGGGATCCTAATTCGTCCTTACACTGATAATAGGTAAATTGTAATTTACCAGCATCGGAAGCACACCAAGCAAGGGTGAATTGTGAGTCCACACAAACTCTGCTTCACCAGTTCCCCCCACCCCCCACCCACACCCAATCCAGGCTCCAATGGGCCAGCTCAGTGCCTCCTAGTCCTGGTGGGGCACGCCAGCCCCTATCCCTCCTTCCTCCCCCGCCTCAGATAAATGTCGAGGTCTAATGGATTGTTCATGCTGCTGTCCAGATTAGATAGCTGGCCCCTTCGTTATCGCAGCTGGAGCAAACCCGAGCGGCCACCATGCTGAGAGCTTTCTAAGGCAGCCCCGTGCCAAGCCCGGGAAACGACAGGCCCGGGAGAGCTAACAAATCCCTGTGGCTTCCAGGCTGTCTCCTCCTAGAACTTCTTCTCAGAACTTGCCCTGAACCCTAACTCCTGCCGCTACTCCCATAGCATTTTAGGAAGCAGGTATCCGATGTGCTCAGCAGCTACTATCTGCTGAATTCTAGCGAGAAGTTCTAAGACTGGTAGATTCTGCTTGTCAAATTTCCAGAAGCTAGGAACACTTTGAACACCTTTCCCATGCACTCCGCTCCCCTCCCTTCAATTAATACTAGAGAGAGACTTTTGCAGTAATACGGTGACCAGTAGGGTAGTAGTTTTCCTAATTTTTGTTGTTTTTGAATCATTGCAGAGGAAGCATAGCTTCCTCTATGTTTTCTGACCTCCACTCTGAATTCCCTGTGGTCAAGTTTTATCTGTTAATGACTTTGTTTCTTTAGAGTTTCTTTGTTAAAGTTTCTTGAAGAAATAAACCTCAACACATTTTCCCCTGGTATGAGCTATCTTTTCGTGATCTCCAGTCATTTTCTGAAAATGAAAAGGATCTATTATTAATCAGCACTCTTACAGGAAACTACATTTTCAAGTAGGCTCTAACAACAAATTCGGCAGAAAACATATAATAAATGCTCAAAATGATGACTTATCTACAAGGAGAGACTAATTGTTCTATCATTATTACACTGGAACTACTCTGATATAACAGAAAGCAAACACAATCTTAGCTGATGAACAACTGAAAGTTATCTATTTATACCGTATCAGTTTCCTGCTAAATCTTTGGAGTTAGTGGAAAGCCATAATAAATCGTGCGGTAGGACAAATCAACTGGCTCAGTAGTAAATGTTTCTACAACATTAAAAGACAACAATATCAACACCATTGCATCATGATTTTGAGAGAATGAATCTTGTTAGACGTCCACCTAGAAGCTGGAAAATAATTTGTAGGGTGCTATTTAATTAGAGGTGGGAATTTAAGAAATTCCTTAAAGGCGAGAAAAACTGCTACCATGTAGTTCAACATTCATGAATTAAAATGAGTCGCGAACAGGAAGGCCCCTGATTCATCCAACAGGACATCATCGGGTAATTTCTGGGTGGGAACTGGACACCCGAATTAATAAAAACGAATTTATCATAAGGAGTAAGGGTCTCGGGCTGGGATGAGGAAAGATCAAGCCAGACCCAGAGGAAAATTTAAAGGCGGAGCGTCTAAGTTAAGAAGACAATATTAAACGAATAAAGAATATCCCTAAGAACGACGATTGGGGTGGGTGAGGGAGACATTACACCTCTCAGTAGCTAAAGAAAAAGCACCAGCCATTCCAACCCCAGCCTCACGTCGACACCCGCCCACGTCTTACTGGACCCCGGCCCCCCCTCTCCCCGCCCTCACCCCCAAGCGGGCATCTGCGCGGGCTTTGCAGCCTCTGCCCCCGAGTTTAGAGACGGGTCGTATGGGAAGGATCTGCCAGGAGTTTTCATCCAAGACTAGGAGGAGGTTCGCTGGGGAACAGTCGAGTTTGGCGAGCGGGCTGAGAAGTGATTAAAACACTGCTCCCCGACCCCCAGAAATCCGCGTGCCCAGGCCCGGGAACCCTTTATCCTATGTAAGTTCCAAGTCCAGAAGCTGCGCAAAATCTACCTCCAGCCCCCGCGCGGGCAGGGAACGTGCCTGAAATACTACGGCTCTTTGAGCCGGGCTGAGCGAGACTCCCTGAACCAGGTGTCCGCGGCCACTAAGCCTTCCAGCCCGGGGTGTTTGCCATTTATTTCCTTCCCAGATCCCATAATCCTCCAAAGCCGGCCCAAGAAATGACTGATCCAGTGCCATTCGGAGTCTGCGGAGGTTCGCTGCGACCCTCGACCCTGGGGATAGGGGATGCTCCGTACGGGATGTTGAGATGCAGAACAGCCTAACTGGGGATTTGTGTGTAAGAATAACCTTTCTGATTAAACTCCTACAGTGATTCTTGGACTGTTTAGGAACCTCACAGGGCAGTCGCGACCGGAAAGACACCAGGGGGGACGGGGCTGCACTACAAGCCTTGCTATCCCGACCACGGGGGCAACGGCGTCTGGGGCCGCTAGAGCTCAGCTCACAGAGGGAGAAGCGGAGGAGGCAGGCAAAGTTAGCACACTTACTCCTGCCCGCCACCTAACCTGTACCGCGCCCCACCCCCGCCCCCGCCATGAGTGCGTCCTGAATCCTGCATCCCCAGACCCCTAAAGGGGTCTCCCTTGCAGAGGGCAGCTAGGGCGGCGTTCTGATCAGCGCCACACTCAGGCCCGAGGTCACTCGACTGACCACGCCTGTGGCCTGGGCTTTCTCGCCTACCAGCCCTGCTGCGCTCAGGAAGTTCGGTTGCGCGGGGTTCCCAGGGCCTGAGACCCGACCCTGGAGACCTCGGACTCGACACCCGTCCGAGGTGGCCTGGCCTACATAGCACCACAGTAGCTGAAATAAGTTCAAACCAAACCAGCTTCGGCCGCGCCAGGAATGCGAATAAGTTGGACCCCGCAGCCTCGTGGGCCAAGCGTGGGAGAGTGGAAAGAACTCAAGGCGGGTGGTGTTTATTTGCGGAAATCCGTCGGTTCTAGGCGCTGTGTCAGCCGGGATCCTGTGAGCCTCCAGGGGAGCCCCCTCCACCACCAGCAGCAGCAGCTCATCGCGCATCTGCTCTCGTCCGGGCTTTGCACTAGACTGCTCAGCGGGAAGGACCAGATCGCGGCTGTTAACTACCCCAATCGCTGGTCCAGGCTTCCGTGCACCGGTTTTCAGCAGGGCTGCGTACTTATCCGGGCTCTTTCCTGGGAAGACCTTCTCTGATGACGAGGAGTGACTTAGCAACCGGTTTGAATCCCTTTGCGGGGAACCCTGGCGACGTGCTGTAACTTTGGGCAGAATAACTACTTCCAATCTTTCCTCTCGCCATGCGAGGAGTGGGAGAAACAAGAACTATATGTAAAAGGAATTTGTAAACTTTTAAACGCCATACAAAAGGGATTAAAATGGATGACTAATGATGAACACTGTCATCCTTCTCCTAGTTTCTCTCGTTTTGGGACAATTCCCTGGCTTTTTCAAGCATCCCAGAAGTTTTATTGAGTGTTCTCATTATTTGAGAGTCTCCACCTCACCCCTCCTCCGTTTCTTAAAAAAAAAAAAAAAAATTGTTCCCTCCCCAAACTTTTCGTTTCCTTCTTCAAACTCTCGGCGAAGTTACGATTGATCGCTGGGGATCCGATTTACTTTTCAAGGTCGCCGCCTTCACTGCCGGTCAGGGGGCCGCGCCCGAGGGGACCCACCCAGCCGGGCCGCCCAACTCCCTCCTGTGGGCCGCGCGCCCCACACAGCGGCCCAGTCTCGGCCCCGCGCGCCCCACGCCGGCGCCCGGACCCGGACCTCCTCGATCCTCCGTTCCTTTCCATTTCGCTGACAGCCTCAAGACGGCTGTCTTCCCTTCCCGCCCCTGTCCTTCCCGACCCTCCGCCAGAGCCTGACGCCGCCTGGTTTATTGACCTTAGATCGGCTTCGGGGCTTTATCAGACCCGGCGGGGGCGTCCCGCGGCGCAGGCCCGGCGGGCGGGGCACCCACCCTCCGCCTTGCCCAGTGGTGCGACGGGAGCCCCTTTTAAGCTTTTTCTGGAAAGCTTTCTTTGCCATCCCTAAGTCTAATTCGGAGAATTTAAAGAAAAATCGTTCGAATTCGCGTGATCCCGGAAAAAGCCGAAGCAGAGCCCTCCCCGTGCTAGTTTTTTTCCTGTGTCGCCCTCCCCTTTATCCAGACAGTTCAGGTGAAAGTGCCTCCCCACCCCCACCCCAATTATTCGGATAATTGTCTCAAATCTCCACTTGGTGCTGTGTTTAGACAGTTGGAGATTGATAGCTTGAATTTCTTCAGTCTCTGTGCTGCCCCAACCCTAAACCCCCTCCTTTCTACTGTCCCCAGCGCTAAACCATCTCTGCACTTACACACGCTGAACTACAATTTTCCGCCCCATAAATCACTTGGCAAATATAACAAAGCATTAGAAAGTCATTTGAAATGGATATTTTATTGGGCTTGAGAAATAGAATGGGATAAAGAGCAACTTATTAATATTTCCTCAGTACCAACCACAGGAAACTGAGATTCTCACCTCCCTGCCAATTGAATTCACAAATGCAAAGTCACTTTCAGGAATGAATTCTTTAGAAGAAACAGGATATGTCTGTTTTGCTACAAATGAACTCTAATGAATTATGTTTAAAAAGTTTATAAAGCAGGACTTTTATATATCCTTTTATGCTAGGCTTATTTATTCAAATAAGACTAACAGAAATAAACAAGCAAACAAAAACCAACACATTACTACTAATAATAAAAAAAATCAATTTTGTGATGATAAATCATGGGATTCTAGTAGCCTTTCACAGTAAGATTTTCATTCAATTCAGAGGGGCACTTCCTTGATTTTGCCGAGCTAAAAACCTCTCAAATTCCCTTAATTTTGGAGAACACACAGAAGCCCGAGAATAAAAACCTTTGGGGGAAATGGGGAAGGTGAAGGGACTCAGAGTTGGGCAGGGGAAAGATAAGTCAGGCAGAACTTATGAACCACCTGGCTGAAAGACTGCAAGAGGGAAACAGGAAAAGTTTCCATTCTCTTCTTTGCAGAGCTAATATTTGTAGTAACTGTACAGACACCAAGAGACTTTGCACTAACTCCTTCCCAGTTCCCGAAGAACACTGCCTAGTCCTTGAAAGGCTACAGAGTTAAAATCTGCCATTATCTATTTCCAACTTTTGGGCCAGCGGAAAAAGCTCAACCTGCCTGGTTTCAAACCCCACAGAGCCTTCATTTTTTAAGCACTAATTTGTCATTCTCAACCGTGCCCTCTCAAAGCTATCCCTCTGTCTTCGCCACTGTATCTCCTTTTCTCAACTACTAATAAGATCCAAAGCTCATTTGTCCAAGGAATGGGTTTATAGGGAGCAGAGGTAATTTTGATGTGTTTGCAAAAACCATATGCAACCAAACTCTTGCAAGTACAAACTGAACTCAGAAAAGAAAAGCATGATCATTGAGGTACACCTGCAAGACCCACCCTCATCCCCTCCTTCCCACCACAAGTCTGGCTTCAGAATTAACGAAAAATTAAACCGGATACCAAGCCTGGTTGACTTTCGACCTGTTAATAGGTAAAGAAAATGATCAGATCCTGAAGGCCGTGAGGCCTGTTCACTAACTCACCAATGAAACCAACAAAAAATGCCAGTGAGATTTTTTCTGCCCCGAAAGCATCCTGGGCAAGTCTGATCTGGGTCAGGAAGGATTCTCCTAAGCTTTCCAACCAGGTTCTCAAGACAGAGTATCCACAGCAGGGACTCCAGGGGAAAGAAAGGCCATTGGGTGTGTTGGAGGAAGCAGAGGCAAGGGGCCCAGGGGCAACTGGCCCAATCACTTGATATTTTTGCATGGTGCATATTCTTTTTTTTTTTTTCTTGAGAGACTGCTCATCCCCATCAACTTCTGATTGTTCAAGCAGGAAGCCGAATCAGGAAATGAGAAACTAAAATGCCACCCGATTGTAAGAAAGAGAAACCAAGAAAATGAACCAGAGAGCGAAAGTGGGAAAGGAAGCCTTGCCTCTGTGACTTGGCCTGCAAAGAATCTCATCCTTCCTGTCCCCAAGGCCCAAGAGCCCTGTGCACCCTCGCTCCACACTGGCTGGTCCTCTCCCTGACCTCCTCCCCCCACCGACCGCCTCTCCTCCAGCCTCTCTGCTCCTGGCCCTCCCGACTCCCTCGGTGCATCTCCTGCTCTGCCCTGGTGAAGGGGTCACCAAGGGGGCCAGGTGGGGACTCACCCGGAGCAGAAGCGATGTTCCTGCAGCTCCTCGAAGCGTCCTTCAGTCCCGGGGACTCCAGGCTGTTCTCAGCGGGTGGGAGGGAGGCGTTGTGAGCTGTCTCCCAGCTCCCTCGGAGCTCCCAGCTTTCCCCTCTGAATTAGATAACAGGAAAAATAGATAAGAGAAGTGGTTCATTAATTCAGCAAGCCTTTTTTTTTTTTTTTTTGGTATGTGTGCAAGTGGAAGGAAACCCTCCTAGGAACTGAAGCCCTAGTTGGACATTAAAAAAATAATAGTCAGTGTTCACACGGTTCCAGAGATGCTTTTGAAAGTTCGCCCGCTCAGAAGGACCAGAGATCAACAGGAAAGAAACGGAAGGAATCGCTGTTCTTGGGGAGAAATGCTGATTCAGAGCATGGCTCCTCTACCCCAAGTCCCTCTCAGACTCTAGTCTTGTCCTTCTGAGCGGGGAGGGCTGCCCTGTGGTATTTGGTTGGTTTGTGCAGTCGTCCTCTGAGGGCAGGAGTAATAATAACAGCAGTACAATTCTTCCCAGCATGGCAATTAAAAAAAATAAGGTCTTCAAAGCATTTGCTCTGTAGCATTTTCTGGACTCCTCAGGATAGGATCAGGAAGGCAGATTACATAATAATAAGAGATAATTGAGACAACTGAGCTCAGAGAAGTTAGGAACATGCCTGTGGTCCAGTCACACAGCAAGGAAGGGGATGGAGCCCATATAAGAACACATCAATTGACTCCTATTTTGAGGGGCTCTAAAATCACTGCAGATGGTGATTGCAGCCATGAAATTAAAAGACACTTGCTCCTTGGAAGAAAAGTTATAACCAACCTAGACAGCATATTAAGAAGCAGAGATGTTACTTTGCCAACAAAGGTCTGTCTAGTCAAAGCTATGGTTTTTCCAGTGGTCATGTATGGATGTGAGAGTTGGACTATAAAGAAAGCTGAGCGCCAAAGAATTGATGCTTTTGAACTGTGGTGTTGGAGAAGACTCTTGAGAGTCACTTAGACAGCAAAGAGATCCAACCAGTCCATCCTTTTTTTTAAAATATAAATTTATTTATTTTAATTGGAGGCTAATTACTTTACAATATTGTATTGGTCTTGCCATACATTAACATGAATCTGCCATGGGTGTACATGTGTTCCCCATCCTGAACCCCCCTCCTACCTCCCTCCCCTAACGAGTCCATCCTAAAGGAAATCAGTCCTGAATATTCATTGGAAGGACTGACGCTGAAGCTGAAACTCCAATACTTTGCCCACCTGATGTGAATAACTGACTCATTGGAAAAGACCCTGATGTGGAAAAGATTGAAGGTGGGAGGAGAAGGGGACAACCGAGGATGAGATGGTTGGATGGCATCACCGACTCAATGGACATGAGTTTGAGCAGGCTCCAGGAGTTGGTGATGGACAGGGAAGCCTGGCATGCTGCAGTCCACGGTGTCGCAAAGAGTCGGACACAACTGAGCGAATGAACTGAGTCCAGTAATAAAGAAATCAATGGGTTCTTAAAATTGAAAGAGACCTCAGAATTCAGTCTCTTTCACAAAGCAGAAATTCCCTGTGATGTGACTAGTTGCACTCTAATTGAATACCCTTGGTGATGGGGAGCTCATCCCTTTACATTGCATGGAGGTACAGCTCTACTGGCCACCACACTTCCCTGTCCCCCAGGTGACCCAGAATTGTGGGCTATGCCAGGCACACAGAAAGAGACAGGAAGAGGCAGTTGCAGCATGATTTGAGGAACCAGGCAAACCAGGTCTTTTGACAGGTCTGCTGTGGGATTCTCTCCTGTCATGTCTGGCATTGTTTAGGGTAAGTTTCTCCTGTGGAGTCAGTGTCCTTCAAAGGCAATTCTTAATAATAATAAGAAGAAACAGAATGCCTTTGTATTTTTAACATATTTCCCTCTTCACAGTCTCCAGATTTCTTACAACAATCTCTGCAAGGAAAGGAAAGAACAATTTATAAGTAATACAAGTTATTACTTATTTCCAAATGTAGTCCAGAAACCCAGAACAGAAAAGGTGAAAGAACTGCCAGAAATTAAAGAACAAATGTTTGGTGGAAAAGCAACTAGAGAGATGAAGGCCTGGGAAAAAAGGGAAAACATAAGGGAAGATAAATATTTTTTTCCTTCCAAGAATTTTTAGTTATGAATATTTTTGGAAGTGATAAATAAGGTGTCTATTATTGTTATCTGTCTCTATACTCTTCCCCTGCCAAATAACTTGTAGAAACTATGCCACAGGAAGATTTTAGTGTACAACTCCCTGTGATGTCAGATCATTAAAATTCCTAATGTGTGGGCTGAGCAGGACAAGATGGTGATGCAGAAGCAGGGTCATACCCGCTTTTTTCTGGGGGGGGGTCTCTTAATTTTACCAGAGGACTGCCCTTTCCCCTGTAGCCTCTCTTCATGAAGTTTAAACAATTATTATGGTAAATACATATACTTATATATATACACAGTATGTAGACACAGGCACAGTCATAAAGAATCCGCCTATCGGTGCAGGAGATGCAAGAGATGTGGGTTTGATCCCTGGGTCAGGAAGATATCCTGGAGTAGGAAATGGCAACCCACTCCAGTATTCTTGCCTCGAAAATTCAATGGACAGAGGAGCCTGGCAGGCTATAGTCCATGGGGTCGCAGAGTCAGACGTGACTGAGCACACATACATATATATAACATAAAATTTACCATCTTAACCACTTTTAAGAGTTCAGTTCAGTGACTTCCCCGGTGGCTCAGATGGTAAAACGTCTGTCTACAAAGCGGGGGACCTGGGTTCGATCCCTGGGTCGGGAAGATCTGCTGGAGAAGGAAATGGCAATCCACTCCAGTACTATTGCCTGGAAAATCCCATGGACAGAGGAGCCTGGTAGGCTATAGTCCATGGGGTCGCAGAGTCGGACACGACTGAGCGACTTCACTTCAGTGACACTAATTGTATTCAGATTGCTTACAGCCATCACCACCATTCGCCTCCAGAATTTTTTCATCTTCTTCAACCAAAACTCTGTCCCCGTTAAATAACACTTCCCCGTTCCTCCTCACTGCAGGCCCTGTTACTCATCATTCTACTTCCTGTCTCTTTAAATTTGACTACTCTAAGCACCTCATACAAAGAGGAATCACACAGTATTTGTCCTTTGGTGACTGGCTTATTTCACCGAGCACAGTGTCTTCACGGTTCATCCATTGCTGTGGCCTATGTCAGAATTTCCTTTCTTTGGAGTATTACTCAGCCATAAAAAGAAATGAATTTGAGTCATTTGTACTGAGGTGGATGAAACTAGAGCCCATTATACAGAGTGAAGTAAATCATAAAGAAAAAACACGTATTGTATATTAACATATATATATGGAACCTAGAAAAGCGGTACAGTTCAGTTCAGTTCAGTCACTCAGTCCTGTCCAACTCTTTGTGACCCCATGAATCACAGCTCGCCAGGCCTCCCTGTCCATCACCAACTCCCGGAGTTCACTCAGACTCACGTCCATCGGAGTCAGTGATGCCATCCAGCCATCTCATCCTCTGTTGTCCCCTTTTCCTCCTGCCCCCAATCCCTCCCAGCATCAGACTCTTTTCCAATGAGTCAACTCTTCGCATGAGGTGGCCAAAGTACTGGAGTTTCAGCTTTAGCATCATTTCTTCCAAAGAAATCCCAGGGCTGATCTCCTTCAGAATGGACTGGTTGGATCTCCTTGCAGTCCAAGGGACTCTCAAGAGTCTTCTCCAACACCACAGTTCAAAAGCATCAATTCTTCGGCGCTCAGCCTTCTTCGCAGTCCAACTCTCATATCCATACATGACCACTGGAAAAACCATAGCCTTGACTAGATGGACCTTTGTTGGCAAAGTAATGTCTCTGCTTTTCAATATGCTATCTAGGTTGGTCATAACTTTTCTTTCAAGGAGTAAGTGTCTTTTAATTTCATGGCTGCAGTCACCATCTGCAGTGATTTTGGAGCCCAGAAAAATAAAGTCTGACACTGTTTCCACTGTTTCCCCATCTATTTCCCATGAAGTGATGGGACCAGATGCCGTGATCTGGTACAGATGAAGCTATTTGCAGGGAAGGAATGGAGACGCAGATGTAGAGAATGGACTTGTAGATACAATGGAGGAAGGAGAGAGTAGGATCAATTGAGAAAGTCGCATCGACTTATATACACTATCATGTGCAAAATAGATAGCAAGGGGGAAGTTGCTGTATAGCACAAGGAGCCCAGCCTGACACTCTATAACGACCTAGAAAGGTGGGATGGGAAGAGGGGAGGGAGGCTCCAGATGGAGGGGTGGGCTGTGTGCGAAGTCGCTTCAGTCATGCCTGACTCTGTGCAACACTATGGACTGTAGCCGCCACGCTCCTCTGTCCATGGGATTCTCCAGGCAGGAATACTGGAGTGGGTTGTCGTTTCCTTCTCCAGGGGATCTTTCCAACCCAGGGATCAAACCCGCATCTCCTGTATTGCAGGCAGATTCTTTACCATCTGAGCCAATGGAGGGGATATATATATTAATATAATTATGACTGGTTTGCATTGTTGTGTGGCAGAAACCAACACAACACTGTAAAGCAATTTTCCACCAATTAAAAAATAAAAATAATTTCCTTCCTTTTTAAGGTTGAATAATATTCTATTGCACATATACAACACTTCTGTTTATCATCATCCGTAAATGGCTATTTTGGCTATTGTGAATAATGCTGCTATGAACAGGGGTGTGCAAACATCTATTCTAGTTCTGTTTTCAGCTCTTTTGCGTTATATCCACAGAAGTGGAATTGCTGGATCATATGGACCAGTGTAAGCTAAATTTTTTGAGGAGCTGCTGTACTGTTTATGTTTTGTTGTTTTATTTTCAGCCCTGCAGTATGTGGGAACTTAGTTCCGCGAGCAGGGATCAAACCCGTGACTCTTGCAGTGGAAGCACAGAGCCTTAACAAGACTGCCAGGGATGACTCCCTGGCAGGGAGTCATGACTCCCCATCATGCTGTTTTTTCCCACCCCTTGTGGAGTTCTGATTTAAAATGGGTAGAGGATGTCTCCATCCCCCTGAAAAAATGAAGAGCTGAGGCAGCTGCACCTACTTACTCCAGCTGGGGCTCTATCCAGGCAGATCGACGCCTGCTCAGAGGCTCCCAACATCCGCTCTGCTGTCCACTCCCTCCATCTTCCACACGTGACCACAAGTTGGGGTCCTCACAGCTTCACTGTCCAGCCAACAAGGTCAAGGAGAGAAACACAAGTTCCAGACAGCACGCTTTTATGTTCAGAAATTTAAAAAGCAAAACTAATCACGGGAGCATTAATGCAATCTCCTGTGTCTTTGTTTCTTCCCATGTTACTGAACGTTTTTTGTGAGGTAGAGGCAAGCCCATTTTTGTCCCCTGTGGTTTCAAACTTTCCAGAGGTTTTGTATATTTTGGGGAACTTGAAACTCTGTTGTCCTGAGGCCTAGCCTGGGGCTCTGGCCATACAGTCCAGGTCAGGGCCAGTCTTTCCTGGGAGGATGGGAGCCCTTGCTCTCTTACTGCCCATGGGCGGGGAGTAGGGTGGTGAGATGTGCCCAGGAACTCAGATTAGGCAAGGGGTAAGGAAGCCCCCTGCCAGCTGCTCCTTCGTGTGTTGGTTCGACAAAAAACTTACTGTCATCTACACACCCCTGCTTGTTCTGTATTAGGGCAGAGGGTAAAACCCAGGGATGATGAAGATGATGTTAACTGCTAATGAAACCAGCCAGAACTCTCTAAAAACCACTCAAAACCTACCCCTGGGAGAAGATCAGAGAGAGAACTTCTGAGGAACATTCATTACAGATCTGCTGTCCCTGATCTTCAAACATACACACGCGTGCACACATACACACTTTTTTTTTTTACTAGTTTTTATTATGGAAGTGTGGCATAGCCACTGCTAAAATTAAAAGTACTGTAGAACGTGAAAAGTGATGGTCTTTCTCATCGCCGTCACCTCCCCCTTCATCAGATCCCTCTGAAATTCTGACTTTTCTTCTGAAGACTTCTATTTTCCTGGGTGGTTTGACATTGAACATGTGATTAAGAGATAGCCTCCAGAAATCACATTTCTTACTCTTGTGTGAGCAAATTAATGGATATTTTTCAGCCTCAGCCTTCAAATGTGTGAAATGGGTATGAAAATAATTTTTATCTCATAGGGTTCCCGTGAACCTGAGATTCCTGAGATGGGAATCACTTAGTATGTTGCCAGGCACATAGATGAATGAATCGATAGATGAACAAATAAATAAAATATTACTAACTGTGGACAGAAGGGGAAGCTTGAATTCAGCCCAGTGACCCTATTCAGGCTACCTGTGCTGACCTGTGTCCAGGCTGGAGCTCTGTGGACAGCTGCCTGACAAGCGTTGACCATCTGTGAACGCTCCATCTGGCCCTGGAGCTCGTGGCTGTGCTGTGTTCGGCAGGTGGCTCCCCCGCATTGTTGTGACAGAAGTATTGGTAAGTGTGTCCCCTGGGGCTGGGAGGTCCCTGTCATGTGGGCAGAGGTAAGGACAGTTTGAAGACAAGTGCCTTCTGGGCCAGGCTCTGGCTTGGCTCTGTATATTCACTCTGTTCTGACCTTTGTTCTCTGTCCCAGCCTGTCAGGCTTTGATTTTTTTTTAACATTGAGATAAATTTTGCATATCATAAAATTCATTCTTTTAATTAAAAAAAATTTTAAGTATTGTTTTATTATGGTAAATCACATGATATAAAACATACTATTTTAATCTTATTTAACTACAAAGTTCAATGGTGCTTAATACATTCACATTATTGTGCAACTCTCAACTTTCACCATCATCCATCTCCCCAATTTTTCACCTTCCTAATGGAAACTCTGTTCCTCTTAATAACAACACTAGCTCCCCATTCCTGTCTCCCCAACCCACCTCACACCCTGCGCCTGGCCCCTGGCCAATTTGAAGATGTACTCAGAATTCTCCTGAGACTTTATAACCGGAGATGCTTGTACTTTCTGACTCTATGAATTGGACTATTCTAGGTACCTTGTATAAGTGGAATCAAACAGTAAAATTCATCCTTTAAAATGTACAGTTCAGGGGCTTTTGGTATATTCACAAGGCTGTGCAAACCATCACCACCATCTAAACTCAGAATGTTTTGGGGTCATAATTTGATTGGATTTAGCAGGTTTATTCGGAGAAAGGCAATGGCACCCCACTCCAGTACTCTTGCCTGGAAAATCCCATGGATGGAGGAGCCTGGTAGGCTGCAGTCCATGGGGTCGCTAAGAGTCGGACATGACTGAGCGACTTCTCTTTCCCTTTTCACTTTCATGCATTGAAGAAGGAAATGGCAACCCACTCCAGTGTTCTTGCCTGGAGAATCCCAGGGACGGGGGAGCCTGGTGGGCTGCCGTCTATGGGGTCGCACAGAGTCGGACACGACTGAAGTGACTTAGCAGCAGCAGCTGCAGGTTTATTAAAAACTTCTTAGAGAAAGTCCCAGACTTTTTAGTTCTCGTGGCCCTTGGGGTTGTTTTGGTCTAACCCCATTCCAGCTTCACCTTCTGGGTCTGCCTCCCACCTGATCATACCCGGTCCTTCCTGCTCTTCATGTTGACTTGGTGAACCAGGACCGCGGCTTTGAATGGTGGCTCTGCGCTGGGTTCTCACCCTCTCCAGGCACCACCCTGAGCTCTCCATGTTCATGTTTTCTTATCCTTTTATTTATTTATTTTTTAATATTTCTGAAGTATAGTTGCTTCACAATGTGTTACCCTTTTCTGCTATACCGCAAAGCGAACCAGCCATATATACACTAATGCATATAAGTGGAATCTAGAAAAAATGGTGCTGCTGCTGCTAAGTGACTTCAGTCGTGTCCGACTCTGTGCGACCCCATAGACGGCAGCCCACAAGGCTCCCCTGTCCCTGGGATTCTCCAGGCAAGAACACTGGAGTGGGTTGCCATTTCCTTCTCCAGTGCATGAAAGCGAAAAGTGAAAGTCAAGTCGCTAAGTCGTATCCGACTCTTAGCGACGCCATGGACTGCAGCCTACCAGGCTCCTCTGTCCATAGGATTTTCCAGGCAAGAGTACTGGAGTGGGGTGCCATTGCCTTCTCCAAAAATGGTGCACATGAACCTATTTTCAAAGCAGAAATGAGACATGGGCATAGAGAACAAACATATCCTTTTATTTTATCTAGGTTCACAGAAATCCCTTGAACCCTGACATGTTGCTCACTGTGCTGCTGACTCTCTGAACTGGCTAACTCTGATACTGTGCCCTCCTCAGCTTGGGGATGTCCTCCTATCCTCCCTGGTAAATCACGCCAACAGCCAACTGTGTCACAGGTGACGGTGACCAAGTGTTCACATTGTTCTCACTGGACCTTCCCATTAATCCTGTGTGTTCAAGAGGCAAAGCCCTCTCCCTCCTTTGAAACTGCCCCTGGGCATTTCCCCACATGAGAGCCATCTGAGTCCTGTCCCTCCGGACACTCCAGCTCAGCACTTCATTATTAACGTTTTACTGGCCTTTTACTCAACCCATGTCTTCATAAAGCTGAGATTCAGTGTGTTCATATTTGCAATCTGCTGCTACTGCTAAGTCACTTCAGCCGTGTCTGACTCTTTTCAATCCTATGGACTGGAGCCTGCTAGACTCCTCTGTCCATGGGATTCTCCAGGCAAGAATACTGGAATGGGTTGCCAATGCCTTCTCCAGGGGATCTTCCTAACCCAGGGATCAAGTCCATGTCTCCTGCATTGGCAGGTGGATTCTTTACTGCTGGTGCCACCCGATCTCCTACCTCTCGTGTTTATATGTGAATTGTGCATTTGGGTTCATCTTGTTTCTCTTTTTGGAAAGTGAAGTCTGCAGGGATGGGGACCACTTGGTAATTTCCCTTTCAAGGGCAGAGAGGACTCCTTTGGAGGGCTGGTCCTGGGTCTTGACTTCTCTCATCCCTTCTTCAAGTGGCAGAAGCCTCCTTCCTATGGGATACTTGTTCCTTGTGGCTTAGTTGGAGCAGGTATCCCAAGCTGGCCAATTTGAAGATGTATTCAGAATTTTCCTGAGACTTTCTAATCGGAGAAAGCCATCTGTCTATTCCAGCTGGGTTCCAAAGTTGGTGGGATGTATGTCTTCAGGCTGCACATTTGGAAGAGAGCCTGCTGGATCGTGAAGACTCTTATGACATATTTTAATCCCCTAGATTCAACTCTGCCTTTATTAAGATAATCTGAATTATTTTAGACTCTTAGAACTGAAAAAGTCCTAGGCTGCACAAACAGAATAATCCAGGATTCTGTTGACTTGATTGGTCCTTATAAATGTGGAGACTGTGGAATGAAATAAACTAAATTTCCTTTCTTCTAATGGTTTGACAAGCAATTTATATCAAATTCTAAATGATCATGCCTTGCTCTGACATTCCATGTTTTAAAAGGAAGAAGGTGCAGTTATTGTTCTCATCCCAGACCAGCATCTATGCTTAATTGAAAGAGAGACATGGTACTGAAATGGGAGGAAACTCATTACAGCCCCAGGCTCTTCTCTTTACAGGCCTTTCTCATAGGAAAGTCCCTTGGCTGCTGATACACCACGGATTTGCATACACATATAATCATAGGAAGATGCAAAGACAGCGCAGAGTACATGTACTCTTTACCTGTTTCCCTCAATGATTACGTCTGACATAAGGTACAATATCAAAACCAGGAGACTGACATAGTGCCATGTGTATAGTTCTGTGTCATTTGATCCCGTGTAATTAACGGTTGATCTTGTATTCTGCAACCATAGAGAACTCATTTATGCATTCCAGAGTGCTTTCTTTCATAGGTTCTTTAGGGTTTTCTATTTATATGACCGTATCATCTGCGAATAGCCATGCTTTTATTTCTCCCTGTATTCCTTTTATTTCTTTTACTTGCTTTATTATTTTGGCTAGAACTTCTGGTAACACTATGTTGAACGGAAGGGTTGGGAGTGGAAATCCTCATCTTAGTCTCAATTTTATGGAGAAACCATTCAGTCTTTCACCATTAAGTATGATGTTAGCCGTAGGTCTCTTGTAAATGCTATCAGGACAAGAAAATATTCCTTTGTTTCTGGTTTACAGAGAGTTTTCATCATGAACAGATGTCAAATTTTGTGGAAAGCTTTTTTCTGTACCAATTGATATGATCTCATGACTTACCTTTTTTTAGCCTATTAATGTGGTGAATTACACTGAATAGTTTTCAACTACTGAACCAACTTTGCATCTCTGCAATAAATCTCTTAGTCATGGTACGTAATTCTTTTGAGCTGTTGTATTCTATCTGCTAACATTTTGTTAAGATTTTTGCATCTATATAAATGAGAGACATTGGTCTGTCATGTTCTTTTCGTGTATTTCTTAGTTTTCTTTTGGTACCGCTAGCCTCATAAAATGCCTTGGGAAACGTCTCCCCATGTATATTTTCTGGAGGAGACTGTGTGGAGCTGGTGAGATTTCTTCATAACACTTGGTAGAATTCTTCAATAAAATCCTCTGGGCCTGGATATTTCTTTGGGGGGGAATAAAATTATAAATTCAGCTTTCTTAAGAGTTGCAGGGCTATTCAAATGGTCTATTTTATACTAAATAGGTTGTGAGGAACTGGATTTCTTTAGATTTATCCTGTTTGAGCTTCACTAAACTTTTTGAATCTCCAAGTTTATATCTTTTTTCAGATTTGGAACTTTTAAGTATTTTTAATTTTTATTTTTTTAAATGTTTAAAATTTATTTTCAGCCGTACCCATTTCTTTTCTCTTCTGGAGCTCCAGTGACTTGAATGTTAACTCTTTTGTTACCAGACTAAAACAGAATTTGTTATTTATCTGAAATTCAAATTTAACTGGGTGTCTAGAGTTTTTATTTGCCAATGTGGCAACTCTAAGTGTGGAGAAAACTTGCAACAATTTTGGGGTCCGTGGACGGAGGGGTGTGTTGATGGGAATGGTATTTGTATGCACACGTGTGTGCTAGGTCACTTCGGTTGTGTCTGACTCCAGGCAACCCCATGGACTGTAGCCCGCCAGGCTCCCCTGTGCATGGAATTCTCCAGGCAAAAATACTGGAGTGGCTTTCCATGCCCTCCTCCAGGGGGTCTTCCAGACCCAGGGATTGAACCCATGTCTCTTCTGTCTCCTGCGTTCCAGGCGGGTACTTTACCATTAGTGCCACCTGGGAAGCCCTGTGTGTGAATAGGGGGTGGGTTCCTTATATTTGGGGGTGACTGGAGCACCTGCTCATGAAAGAAACCTGTTCCAAGGTTTGGATTAGTCCATTATGTGCACCCAGAGCTCAGCATAAATGAGA
This sequence comes from Bos grunniens, assembly GCF_055505025.1. Lineage (NCBI taxonomy): Eukaryota > Metazoa > Chordata > Mammalia > Artiodactyla > Bovidae > Bos > Bos grunniens. The sequence goes on from NC_141172.1 coordinate 6,182,583, forward strand.
GTGTTATGAGGTGGTGTTTGAATTGGGTCCTGGTGGATTTCCCAGGAAGGTAATCCACATACAGGCCACATGATGCTTGCTCGTTGCACCTGCTGTCCTCAGGGTTCTTCTTTTACGATTTGTTTTTCTCAGGTCACTCACGCACACTGACTTACTGCTGCCTCCGAGCCTCCCTCCGTCAGACTGGCCTCTGACTCATCAGTGGTGGCTGAGTCCACAGGCCAACACACTTGGGTGCTTTTGGGCTAAAGGGGAAGAAACCGAGCCAGGAGGAGCCAGGCTGAGTCAGTGCTTTTCTGGGAGTAAAGTCTCCCCTTAGGAAGGTGAATGAACTGTTCTCACCTCGGTCCACAGTCACATTTTCCTGGTTCCAGTGGAGAGTACATCCTACCCCGTCCTCCACGCTCCCCGCCGCCCCACACACACTGTTGTGTCCCAGGACAGGTTGCTCCTGGTTGTTGAGTAGTGAGACTTGAGAATCTCTCCCCCTTTTCAATGAAAAAAAAAATCAATACAAACGTTCAGAGTCAGGTTTGTAGCTAGGAAAGATCTGGAAATACATGTCTAACTTAAAGCTAGTTCACCGGGGAGAGCAAGATAAGAGACTGGGGAGTCACGGTGGAGTACACTTTTACACTTCTGTATAAAAGCACTTTGGCAAAGAGAGCGTCACAACTTAAGAGACCAGTGCCAATGCAGTAACATTAGAGACTAACATTTAAACGAAAACACACCCTCAAGCATGACTATTTCCATTCATTTTGAAATACTGCTTTCCCCAGACACACACTCAGCACAACTGCAATTGTAGTATACGTACTGCTTTTTGTTTGTTTTAATTTTTATTGGAGTACAGTTGCTTTACAATGTTGTGTTAGTTTCTGTTGTATTGCAAAGTGAATCAGCTATACATATACATATATCCCCTCTTTTTTGCGTTTCCTTCCCATTTAGGTCACCACAGAGCATTGGGCAGAGTTCCCTGTGCTTCACAGTAGATTCCTACTAGCCATCCATTTTATACATAGTAGTGTATATATGTCAATCCCCATTGTATTCTGCTAGGTTGCTTAACATTGTATCCTTACTGATTCTCCGCCTTGCTAAAAATTCTAAGTATCACTCTTCAGGAGAGAAGGATGGACTTTGAGCTCCCAGTGACTTGTAGCTCGAACTTATCTTCCCTGGATACTGACCTGACCAGCAGAGGGAAAGTGGGGAGGGGAGTATGTGTGTTTTTCTTTTTTTCAGTTTGGAAAATGAGCCACTGGAAGTAGGTTCTCTCTGGCGATCTCTCCAGGCATCATCTATCACCGTCCCAAAGCACATCATACATAATGATCATTTAGACATAATTCTTTGTAAATCTTTATTTAATCCACCAGCCTTCCTGTTTTAAGATCACTTGGTGAAACACAGCTCATTTATCCTGACGATAGCTACATGGTGGTACATACAGTTTTCCCTTTCATAGGTGGAGAAACTGAGTCTGGAGGTGTGGGTGATTTATCCCAGCATCAGCCTCTTATCAGGGCAGCCCTGAGTTTGGCTTCCCTGTGGTATGGTTGATGGATTGCAGATATCTTCATGGAGCAGACATTATGGGAAGGCTTAGGTATGATTATTAAATAGATTCATCATCTTTCTGCCATCTTCCTTTTTTTTTTCCCCCTCTTTGGATTCCAATCACTAATTCTCTGATGCATTTCTTTGGGACATATTCATGAACAGGTCCTTGGAACACACACACACACACACACACACACACACACGATAATTTGGTCGCACCTACAAAGCAGATAAAGCCAAAGGGAGCCTGCAAAAGAATCTATAGATAAAAAGTCTGGTATCTGAGCAGGTAACACCCAATTACAACAGAGCTGTGTTGACTTACACTTTTCCTTATCAGGGGAATCAGGGATTCATGTAAATCAGAAAAGGATTTGATGGATGCTACTTCATTGGGGTTTCCAGCCAAAGGACAGGTCTGGTTAAACAAAATATATATCCTTCTTATCTACAGTGGCAAGTCTCATGCAACTCCCAGCCTCTCTTCCACTCCTCCAAGCCTTATAAAGACCAGGGCCTTATCTAGAGTTTGTAAGAGCCTCATGTCTAGCAGAGTCTGTGCTAAAATCACTCTGACAATGCTGCAACTCTGGCCCAACCCAAGGCATTTGGGCAGACAGACAATCTTGTCTTATCTTCAATTGTCTAGGCAATAAATGTCTTTTTCTTCAGATGCATGTTTAGACTACCCCAGGGGAGAGGACAGGTAACATCTCTCTTGATGGAAGAAGACTTGTAGATTGGAGGGACTTAAAAATTGGTCCGTGAGGTTCAAGGGCCCTGGTGGGAAAGAATAGGCTTGAAGGGAGAAGTTGCTGCCTCATACCAGCAACAAACTGGTGCAGAAAAGAGCGCACCCCTGACAATCATGGAGATGGCTCTTCGGGGGAGCAGGAAGCCTGAGTTTTGGAGATAAAGAAATAGGGATGGATTGAAGCAGAGAGCTGAAGGTGGTGAGGGAGGGTGGCTGAAATTAGATGTGAAGGGGTGGCTGGGATTTTGCTGACCTCTGAAGTCTGTTGGTGTCCGGCAGGCGGTTGGGGGTGGTGAGTGGATGCGGGAGGTGGAGTCAGAGAGCTGGGTGGGGCTCTGCCTTTTACCTGCAGGGAGGCCTGGCCCAAGCCCTTCCCACCCCGGCTGTTCAGCTGGTCCTTGCCGAGTGTGCCCAGGGATGCAGGAGGGCAGCAAGAGTGCCAGCTTTGCCTGAGCTCAAGTTCATGGCCCTGGAACTCGCACAGGGTGAGCAAGGAGTCTCAACTCATGCTTCAAACACTGCAGTGAAACAGCCTCACCCTTCCTGGATAAAGCACTTCAAAATTGCATAGGTCTGCTGGCATTTTTTCACCAGCTGTTTAGTGTAAACTTATTTTCCTTTTTTAGTTCTGATTTGCATGTCCTTAATGATTCATGACATCACTTTGTCAACAAAGGTCCATCTAGTCAAGGCTATGGTTTTTCCAATGGTCGTGTATGGATGTGAGAGTTGAACTATAATGAAAGCTGAGCACCGAAGAATTGATGCTTTTGAACTGTGGTGTTGGAGAAGACTCTTGAGAGTCCCTTGGACTGCAAGGAGATCCAACCAGTCCATCCTAAAGGAGATCAGTCCTGGGTGTTCATTGGAGGGACTGATGTTGAAGCTGAAACTCCAATACTTTGGCCACCTGATGAGAAGAGCTGACTCGTTGGAAAAGACCCTGATGCTGGAAAAGATTGAGGGCAGGAGAAGAAGGGGATGATAGAGGATGAGATGGTTGGATGGCATCACTGACTCAATGGACATGGGTTTGGGTGGACTCTGGGAGTTGGTGATGGACAGGGAAGCCTGGCATGCTGCGGTACATGGGGTCGCAAAGAGTTGGACACGACTGAGCGACTGAACTGAACTGAATGATTCGTGAAAGCACCTTTCATGTACTTACTGGTTCTTTGTGTATTTTCTTTGGAGAGATGTCTATTCAAGTCCTTTACTCATTTTAAATGGGGTGATCTGATTTCTCTATTGTTGAGTTGTAGGACTGTCTTGAGAATCCCTTGGACTGCAAGGAGATCCAACCAGTCCCTCCTAAAGGAAATCAGTCCTGAATATTCATTGAAAAGACTGATGCTGAAGTTGAAACTCCAATACTTTGGCCACCTGATGCAAAGAAATGACTCATTTGAAAAGACCCTGGTTCTGGGAAAGATTGAAGGTGGGAGGAAAAGGGGCCGACAGAGGATGAGATGGTTGGATGGCATCGCTGACTCAATGGACATGAGTTTGGGTGGACTCCAGGAGTTGGTGATAGACAGGGAGGCCTGGCATGCTGTAGTCCAAGGGGTTGCAAACAGTCGGACATGACTGAGTAAACTGAACTGAACTGAGTTGTAGGAGTTCTTGACATAGTCTGGATGGTAACTCCTAATCGGGAATAGAATTGGCAAATATTTGATGCCATTCTGAAAGATGCCTTTTCACTTCACTGATTGTATCTGTAAAAAAAAAATTTTTTTGGCCACTCCCCGCATGGCTTTGCAGGATCTCAGGTCCCCCACCAGAGATGGAACCTGGGCCACAGCAGTAAAAGCCTAGAATCCTAGTCTTCAGATGCACCAAGGTTTGATGTAGTCCAGTGGATTTTTTGTTTTTCTTGTCTGTGCTTTAGCCTGTCTTAGTTTTAAGCCATTCTTGGTCTATGCGGCCACTAGGGCTTGTAACATTAGACTAGCTTGGAGAGAGGCATTTTGTCACTTGTCTTTGAGGTGTTTGCTGCCTTCTCCCTTCAACTGACTCTAGTTTAAGATCCTCCTAAGTTACTTTCTAAGGTGACCATTTTGTCTACTTCAGACGCCAGCCTGTGATTAATTTTATTTTTGTTGCTAAAAATTATATTTTAACTGTAAAATTAATTCACACTCACTGGATATGTTTTGGAAAACATACGCAAAGAAGAAAGCAGGAACCCCTCATAAAACACGTGTTCAGATAGAGCCTCACATCACCTTCTGATTTACTTCTGTCCAGGCTTCATAGAGGGAGAGGGGGCTGGTATGTAGACAGAGAAACGGCTACACAGACGTAGATGTGTATTTTCATAGTTGCCGTCAGCCTGTGTTTCATTCCTTCTCTCTTCCTGGACCTCCAACATCCACCCACTCTGTCTCAGCTTCTTATGTCACTGAGAAAACAGGAGCCACCCATGTGCTGCCAGCCCCTGCCTCTGCCTCTGGGCTTGTCTGCCTCTCCTTCTCGTCTGGGCATACCCACACTGTCCTTGCTCTTACATGAGCCACTGTCTCCCTGCCTTCTTGCTGACTTCATTCCTTCCCCATGTTCAAGGACGTGGCTCTAGCAAACCTCCCTTCTCTCTTTAGACTCGCCTGTTCTTTCCTGGATTGTTCCCACCACCATCAGACACAGTATGGTAACTCCCTTCTTTAAAACTAAATTTTTCCTTCTTTAAGTCCATATTCCTCTGAAAAAAGTGAAGACCATACACCCATTCTCTGAAGGATGAGCAGGTGCTCTTGGTTTTGGCGTGAGGTACTTATACCGAGGTCACGGAGGAAGTGCTAGAAGGGCCAGCTGGGGTCAGGGTGCTCAGGGCTTTGAGCGCTCCGTTCTGTGTAAGGTGGGGAATCATTTAGGACTTCTGGGCATGAAGCCCTGGGGCCCCTGGTGTTGCCCAGCAAGGTTACTATATGCAGCAGTAAGGAGGGTGGGGAGGTCAGTGTCCTGGCCCAGACGGGAGGGGATGACAGCAGCGTGTGTGACTATCTATGAAAAGACGGTTTCCTCACTTTTTACAAATGGGCCAGAGAGGAAGATGCAAAGGCAGGTGATTTCTACAATGCAGAGTTGGGACATCGTCCTGGAAGTGAGGCTTCCACCACAGAGAGAGGTGATGAGGTTTGTCACCTGGGTCTTCCAGAGAGTCAGCTGGGATGACTGATGAGGGTGTGAGAGGTCCAGGGCTCCCTGGGAACAAGGGCAGGCTGGTCCTGCTGCTCCCCGCAAGCCCCTTGGGGCGAGTGGTCCACAGTGCCCCACCCCCGGGCTTGGAAGGAGATGAGGAGGATGCTTCTGGGGATGGTCTCTTGATTTTATTCTCCACCAGTTATTAATAGTAACAAGGTGAGAGAGCCTCTGTAGAATGGATTTCCTGGGAAAGCAGGAAAAGGGAGGACTTTTCCTTCCTGGGATCCAGGAAGGAAAATGGGGTGGTGGTGAAGGTTTGGGGTGAAGCCCATAGCTGCTCCCACCCCCTTGTTACAAGTAACAAGACCATGGGGATACAGATAGGCTGGAAGATGGGGTGAGGCAGGAGAAGCAGAGGGGTCGTGAAGGCAACTTGGCCTGGGGAGAAGGGCCTTTTGGAAGCAGATAGGACCCGGCTCAGAGGGGACCTGGTGAGCTTCACAAGGTCTCCTGGGCTCCTCACCTTGTTGAGGTGAAAGGTGACATTTTCACTTCTGGACTTGGAAAGGAGGACCCTCCCAACCTCTCCCCTGTTAAAGGGAGCACCAACAGCCAATTGGTTATTTATTTCTTTCTAATCCTGTCGTTTTATGGGGCCGTAAACGAGGGCAGCAGGGAATTAATGAAAAAGGTGTAGCCAAGACAAATAGCAGAGTCCTTGCCCATGTGGCACTGGCAGTCTAAAGGTGTGCGTGATGCAATCCCAGGCCTGTGCTCCCAGGAGGGCAGGGTGGAGCTGCCCGGGAAGTCTGGGCAGCCAGAGGGTGGGCAGGAGGGGCGAGTGACCTTGACCCTCAAGGGATGGCCGACAGAAGTTCTTTCCCCGAGCAGTGAGGTGGGCACAGGCAGACAGCCAGACGGCGGGGCAGCTGGCATGAGGCAGGGTGGGGAGGCCCCAGGAGTCATCTTCATTCTGGAAAAGTGAAGCAAGGGGCCTGTGTTTCAGCGGATGGCTCGAGCAGGCAGAAGACTAGAAGAAGAAGGGCCGCAACCGCCCAGCTCTACAGAAAGTGACCAAGAACCTCCAGATCCAGGAGCTGCTAATTAAGGATGCTTGCCCCAAGGGAGCCTCCACCCCTCCTCCCTGTGGTGGTGGTGGTGGTTTATTTGCTAAGTTGCTTCTGACTCTTTAGTGACCCCATGGACAGTAGCCCAACAGGCTCCTCTCTCCATGGGATTTCCCAGGTAAGCGTACGGGAGTGAGTTGCCTTTTCCTTCTCCAGGGGATCTTCCCCACCCAGGGATGGGACCTCAGTCTCCTGCTTGGCAGGCAGCTCTTTTACCACTGAGTCACCTGGGAAGCCCCTCTGTGGTTGGGGATATATTTAGTCCTGATGAGATTAAGGGACCCACGAAGCTTTCCTGGGAAGCATCCTGCAAAGCAAGTTAGTGAAGAGTAATCCGGGGGACTTCCCTCGTGGTCCAGTGATTAAGACTGTGCTTCCATCGCAGGGGGCGTGGGTTCAAGCCCTGGTCAGGGAAATAAGATCCTGCATGCTGCAAGGTGTGGGCAAAAATTAATAATAATAATTTTTAGAAGTGCTTAAAAAATAGAAAAGTAATCTGGACACCTGGGGGCTTTAGCGAGGTCTGGAAGGGTGCAGACACAAAAAGGAGAGCTGCTGTCACAGCACGGCTGTATTGGAGGTGTGGTCCACAGGGCAAGGCCGGGGTGGGCTCCTGGGTGGTTATCTAGTGCAGGCCAATTGGTGTGGGATCCCTCCACAGAGCGGGTGACTCACCAGGCTGAAGCACTTGATGCAAAGGATTCTTAAAATTCCAGGTTCGACCTTGAACATGTTATGTTAAGTGAAATAAGCCAGCCACAAAGGGATGAACGCTGGATGATTCTGCATACACGAGGTCCCTAGAATAGTCGGATTCACAGTGACAGAAAGTAGAAGGCTGGGTGCCAGGGGGCTGAGGAGAAGGGGGGCAGTTAGGGTTTAATGGGGATGGAGTTTCAGTTTGGGAGAATGAAAACCTCCTGGAGATGGACGGTGGCGGTGGCGGCACGGCAGTGTGTGTCCTTCACACCACTGAGCTGTGCCCTTGAAAACAGTTAAGATGGTCCATCTCAGGTGCATTTTATCACAACAAAAAGTCCTGATTTGGGGCTTTCCTGGTGGCTCAGTGGTAAAGAATCTGCCTGCCAACATAGGAGACATGGATTCGATCTCTGATCCGGGAAAATCACACATGCCGTGGCGGCAGCTAAGCCCAAGCACCACCGCTACTGAGAGCCTGTGCACTAGAGCCCGGAGCCCCAACTACTGATGCCCACTCACCCTAGAAATGTGCTGCACAGCAAGAGAAGTTGCCACAATGAGAAACCTGTGCCTCGGAGCTAGAGAGCAGCCCCTGCTCTTGCAACTAGAGAGCAGCCCACGCAGCAGTGAAGACCCAGCACGGTCACAAATAAATAAATACGAATTTTTAAAGTGCTGATTTCACTTTGCATGGACTCTCTGCATATCAGTCTGACTCTGACCTTGATTTCACTTCCTGAGCCAGGAGATGGTGACTGATTGGAAGCCAGGCATCCTGTCACCATCTGGTCATAATAAATGTATAAACACCACCCTGCTTTCAAGTGAGTCTCGTCTGAGTGGAGGTCAGACCTCCAGAGACTGCTCATTTGGAGGGGAAGGTGAATGTCAGCCCTGGGCCTGCGCAGCACTGGTCCATGGTCTGAAGTCTCAGCACCCAAACCCTCCACCCCCACCCCTCCGACCCTGCCCTCTTCACCATCACAGCAGAGAGGCGGGGAAACAGAAGTCGGCAGCAGCTGGCCGTTTGGAAGAAGCAGGATTTGGGGTTATGGGTACATCTGAGCTTACATCCCCAACATTAACGAGCAAGCTGCTAACTCCTTGTAAACCTTGGCTTCCTGATCTGTAAAAGGGCTAATATTGCATATTCTTCAGGAATGTGAAAGTTCTATGATGTAGAGTATGTTAAACATAGAGCACAGTGCTTGCCCAGAGGAACTATTCAACAGGTGCTGATTACCTTTCCCTCGCCTCCCACCACCCACACTTTTTGTTTTCCAGAGTCAGGTGTCTTTCTTTTTGAAGTATACTTGATTTACACTGTTGCGCCAATTTCTGTTATACAACAAAGGGACTCCGTTCTATACACATATGCATTTTAAAAATATTGTTTTCCACTATCTCGGTATCATAGGAAATTGAATATAGTTCCCTCCGGGAAATAGTGGAGGACAAAGGAGCCTGGCAAGCCACAATGTATGGGGTTGCAAAGGGTCAAACATGACTTAGCGACTAAACCACCACCACCTAAGTAAAACACTGAGCACACAGAACCCTACAGAAATTGGGAGTTCTGGAGGGAAAATACATTGGGAGAGTGAATATTTCCACTGATCACTTTTGTAGTAAGTCGAGAGAGGTTGAGACCTGTAGTGAGGAAGACAGGGCTGAACAGGGGGCTTCCCTGGTGGTCCGAGGGCTAAGACTCTGTGCTACCAATGCAGAAGGCCCAGTTCAAGCCCTGGCCAGGGATCTAGATCCTGCATGCCGCAATGAAACCCAGCTCAGCTAAATAAATAAATACTTTTTAAAAAGAGCTGAGGAAACAGAAAGTAACAAGTGTGGGGAAGATGTGGAGAAATTGGAACCCTTGTGTATGGCCGGTGGGACTATAAGATGGGGCAGCTGCTGTGACAGAATGGTGGTTCTTCAAAAAATTAAAGAGAATTGCCAGATGACCCAGCAATTCCACTTTGGAGTATAAATCCAAAAGAACTGAAAGCAAGATTTTGACATCCCTGTTCGTAACAGCATTATTCACAGAAGCCAAAAAGTGGAAACAACTCAAGTGTCCATCAATGGATAACAGATAAACCAAATACGGTCCATCCATACAGTGGAATACTATCCAGCCTTAAAAAGGGAGGAAATTCTGATCCAGGCTACAGCATGGAGGAATCTTGAGAACATTATGGTCATTGAAGAATCCGGTCACAGATGGACAAATACTGTAGATTTCACTTATACGAGGTATCCAGAGTGGCCAAACTCATAGAGACAGAAGTAAAACAGGGGATTGCCCGGGGCTGCAAGGAGGGGAAATAGGGACTTAGTGTTTAGTGGATACGGAGTTTCAGTTCCAGTTACTGCGGTTAATTTTGAAAAAGAGCTGAGGACATGGATCCAGGCAGAATTGACTCAGGCGTTTGGGAAAGATGGGTGGCCCCTACTTTCCAGTAATGACTGACAGAAGGGTCTTCTCTCAAACTTGCGGGATGACACTCCTCTTCTTTCATGTCCCACAGCGTCAAAGATGGACCACATTTGAGTGAGGTTGACTTTTGCTAAAGGCCTGGGTAATTGGAAAAGGGTATCACCTCTTAGGACAAAACACAGCAAACACATTTAAATGCAACATTGGAAAAGGAATGCTAATTAAAAGTAATAAAATATTATAATATAGTTAATATACAGAGGAAGAATAAAGTTTTGATTTACTTTGTTATTTGAAAAAATGCAACATTGGGGGCCTTCCCTAGAGGATCACTGGTTAAGACTTCCCCTCCCAATGCAGGGGGTTTGTGTTCGATCCCTGATCAGGGAACTAAGATCCCATGTGCTTCAGGGCCAAAAATCCCCCAAATATAAAACAGAGCAACATTGTAACAAATCCCATGCTTTAAGAAAAATTGTATAAGTTTAAAAATAAATGTGGGAATTTCCCAGTGCTTCAGTGGCTGAGACTCTGTGCTCCCAATGCAGGGTGCCCAGGTTCAATCCCTGGTTAGGGAACTAGATCCCTTGTGCCAAAGCTAAGACCTGGCACAGTCAAATAAATAAATATTTTAAAAATCTTTAAAATAAATGCAACATTGGGCATATTGTCTGGGGTTCTGTGGCCTGGACAGGAGGATTTTGTCTTGGCAGCTCCCCTGTGCAGGGCACCAGCCATCATGCTCTTCCCTCTCCCCTGACCCTCCTCCTGGTCTCACCTTCCTCCTTCCCAGACTCTTTGTTTCCTCCTTGTCTGGTTGCCCAGATACTCAAAATTCCTTTCAGTTTATTACGCAGGACAAGACAGCTCCGTGCCTGGCTGCTCGGAGTGGTGGGAGGCACCTTTCTCTTCCGAGACTACTGGGTCAGGCGTCTCCCGAGAACAGGAGAGAATGCTGGTGCAGCCGAATGTGAGCAGATGACGGCTCAGCCACCACCACACCCCATCACTTACCCTGACCTGCGGGTCGGCTCCTGTGATGAGGGAGTCCAGCAGGCTGTGGCTGTCTGGCCTCGGATCTGCAGCAGCATAGGACGCGGGTCTGTCCAAAAGCCTTGGGGGTGGTGTTCCCAGACTGGAGGCTGACGCCCCAGGTGAGAGCCCCATCATCAAGTGTGCAGATGAGTTCTGCACTTTTTCCGTGCTGGTTCTGGGCTTCCAGCGGAGGGAAGCTCTCAGGTAGGACCACGAATGCTGGTTCTGCCCCGCCTTCGTTGGGTGACTGGGCAAACGGGTCCCTCTGTGCCTTCTGTGAAGAGTAATCATGGCTCATCCTATGCGGTTGTTGCAAGGAGTCAGTGAGATACTGTGTGCAGAAGAGTTTTGTACACAGCAAGTACTCGACAGAACTCTGCTGCTGGTGTGGTGGTTATCGTGGTGGCTGTGTCAACGCAGTCATGGTAATATTAATCATAATAAGGCTAGCAGCAGAGAGGGCAGTGGCCACCAACTCCAGTATTCTTGCCTGGGAAATCCCATGGACAGAGGAGCCTGGCAGGCTACAGTCCATGGGGTCGCAAAGAACTGGACACAACTGACTGACTAACACACACACACACGCACAGGAGTGGCAGCACAGTTAATAGTAGCAATGGTAGTAGTAACAACCACGGGTAGTAATAGTAGTGGTAATGTTAACGGTAGTGCCGGTGCTGGCACCATTGAGTGGCCCTACTGTTAACGTACTGTTAATGGCAGTAATAGCTAACATTGACAGAGTACTTAATCCGCCCAAGCCACTGTTTCAAGAGCTCCACACGTGTTATTTCAATGGTTAAAAGCAAGTTCTTGCAGTTAGATGTTTGGGTGTGAACTTCACCCCCCTAATACTGGTGAACCTGTGGAGAACCTGTATGCACTGTTGGTGGGAATAAAGCAGCTTCTATGGAAATCCGTACAGGCAGACCTCATTTTATTGTTCTTCATTCACTACATTTTTGTGGGTTTTTTTTTTTGAGGGGATTACTATTATTTTCTCTCTTTACAAATCGAAGGTTTGTGGCAACGCTGCATTCTCAGATGATGGTAGCATTCTTTAGCTATAAAGTATTTCTTAATTAAGATATATGTATTTTTTAGACATAATACTATTGCACGCTTAATGGACTCATCAAGAAAAAAAAGGGAGAGAGCTTAAATCAATAAAATCAGAAATGAGAAAGGAGAAGTTACAACCAATACAACAGAAACACAAAAAATCATAAGTGACTACTACGAAAAACTCAATGCCAATAAAATGGACAACCTAGGAGAAAGGGACAAATTCTTAGAAACGTACAACTTTCCAAGACTGAACCAGAAGGAAATAGAAAACATAAACAGACCTATTCTGAGTCATGAAATTGAATCTGTAATTTAAAAACTTCCAACAAACAAAAGTTCAGGACCAGATGGGTCCATAGGTGAATCCTACCATTCTATCAGGAATGGTTCTATCAGGAATCAAACCAGTGTTTCTTATGTCTGCTGTATTAGTAGGGGGGTTCTTTACCACTATGCCATAATTGAAAAAAAGAGGGAGGGGAAAAAACCCCTCTGTTTCAGTTTCCTTACTTCTAAAACGGGGGAAAACCTCTTGTACTTCTGAGGTTGTCAGGGTTGAGTGTGTGAATGGAGCCGTCCCCTGAGAGAAGTGGCCAGTCCAGAGTGGCGGCCAGAGATGCTGGCAGCTACCAGTGTCCAGTAGCTGGCAGCTAAGTCAGTGTCGTTCTGCTGGCTTTCCTGTGTGGCCCCGGGCACACCCCTGCACCTCTCTGGGCTGCAGAAAAGAAGGACTGGCACCACTGCCAAGTCCCCTGTCATTCCCCAGCTGTGACGCTCCATGTGGGCTGCCTGCGGGAATCCCCTTGCCTGGAATGGACGTCTTGAGGGGGACCTGACACGTCTATTCTGCCAGCAGAGGGCTGAGCCCACTGCCAGGACAGTCCATGCTGGGGTGATCTGTGGGGTGAGCCAGGGCAACTGACTCATGCCCCATCACCCAGAAAACTTGTCTCCAATGGGTTTAGGACAGAAGGTCCCGGCGTGGGCCTGCATATGCCTGATTGTGGGTCTGCATGTGCAAGTAAATGCCTGGGGTCCGCTGGAGGTGGAAATGTGCGGGAGAGGGAGTGCTGTGCTGTGCTGACTGTCACGCCTCTTGGGGACAGGGACAGTAAATCTCTCCACCACATTTGTAGATGGCTGCATCCCTTTGGCCTTGGCTGCCCACCAGGGAGCCTTATAAAGAATCCGAGAGCCTGAGGTTTGAGTCCCACTCCCGAGGCTCTGATTTCACTGGTCTGTGGTGGCCTGAGCACCAGAATTTTTCAAAGCTCCCCTGGGGGTTTCCACTGTGCTCCCGGGGCTGAGGAGGGGAGGCCCCGGCCCAGACCTGCCGGGGCTGGGCCCAGTCCAAGGGCCGAGGAAGTTTGTGTGGTGTGTGAGGGAGGCTACCTGTAAGCTGTTTATTGCCCGCTTGAATTACTGGGTAAATATTGACCCACGGCTCCGGTGGCCTGGGAGCTACCTGTTGTTTCCACGGGCACATCTTTGGCAAAGTGGGGGCTCTGCCAGGCAAGAGATGGATGATGCAGAGGCAAAAGGTCCCCCCGAGGGGCACGGTGCCAGGCCTTGAGCAGACACTGGGCTTGGTGGGCAGCCCGGCAGATGTGCCGGAGAAGGCAAGGAGCGCCGCTTCTGAACTCGCTTCTGTGAGCTGTGAGAACATGGGCAAGTGTTCTGAGCTCTCTGGACATCCATCTCCAATCTCTACAACAAGGATGAGAGGAGCTGCCTGCATCCCCCTGTGAGGAGGAAATGGAACCGCACATGACATACCCATCCCTCAGCAGTGGCTCAATTCATGACTTGTCTTGTTTTCTGGACTGGAGAGCCTGCTGGTTGCCTTGCCCGTGGGACATCTCTACAGTCCTCCTGCTGGTAAGTCAGCATCTCTGAACCAGTGGGACCCTGACCACTCCCAGGGAAGTGTTGGAGGAGACAGCTCAGTGCCTTCCCATTGGGGGCTGATGGCCTCCCAGACCCCAGGTTCTGACTTCCCAGGCCCTTAAAATGGGACTGTATTTCAAGATCTCTAAAGAAGCATTAAATAAAAATGAGGTAATTGGTGTGGGCCTTAATCTAGTGTGTTGTTATTATTGTTCAGTCGCTCAGTTGTGTCTGATTTTTGTGACCCCATGGACTGCAGCACGCCAGGCTTCCCTGTACTTCACCATTTCCTGGAGTTTGCTCAAACTCATGCCCATTGAGTCAGTGATGCCATCCAACCATCTCATCCTCTGTCGCCTCCTTCTCCTCCTGCCTTCAATCTTTCCCAGCATCAGGGTCTTTTCCAGTGAGTTGGCTTTTCACATCAGGTGGCTAAAGTATTGGAGTTTTAGCTTCAACATCAGTCCTTCCAATGAATATTCAGGGTTGATCTCCTTTAGGATTGACTGGTTTGATCTCCTTGCTGTCCAAGGGAATCTCAAGAGTCTTCTCCAACATCACAGTTCAAAAGCATCAATTCTTTGGTGCTCAGACTTCTTTCTGGTCCAACTCTCATATCCATCCATGACTACTGTAAAAACCACAGCTTTGACTGTATGGACCTTTGTTGGCAAAGTGATGTCTCTGCTTTTTAATATGCTATCTAGCTTGATCACAGATTTTCTTCTAAGGAACAGGCACCTTTTAATTTAATTTAATAATTAATTTAGTAAATTAATCTTTTAATGAAGTAATTGGGGTGGACCCTAATCCAGGATGGCTGGTGTCCTAAGAAGAGTGGATGAGGACACAGACACATGCAGAGGGTTGACCACATGGGGACACAGGGAGGAGACAGCCCTCGACAAGCTGGGGAGAGAGGCCTCAGGAGAAACCAACCCTGCTGACACCTCCAGAGCTGTAGGAGGATGCATTTCTGCCTTTGAAGCCCCCGGTCTGTGGGGCTTTGCTACTGCAGCCCTAGCAGACGTGCAACTCCCCACTCCAGACCCCACTCCATGTCAACCGCATTGGCATGTTCCCTTCTCCTGCAACTTCTAAATCTTGACCTCTGCCTCCCCCGCTCCCTGACAGAATCAGTCGCTAAGTTCTAAAATATCCCAGATTCTCCTATCACTGTCGTAATCTGTCAGCCAGCTGCGCCCTCTGCTTTCTTGCCACTGCCTCCTCTCTCACGGGCTGCCTGCTCCAGACCACCCTCCACACACAGTTCATCTTCCAAGTTCAAATGTGACCATGTGACTGGGTTCCTCCCCACCTGCCCAGCCCCTCTTGTCTCCTTCACGACAAGCCATGCTCTAGCTGCACAGACACTGCAGGGTTCTGCAATGTGCAGTGCTACTCGTACACCCCCAGGTCTCTGAGCCTCTGACCCACTGCCTGAGTCCTCTTCCTCTCTTCCCTGCTACCAAACTCCTATTCATCTGTCACAGCCCTTTTCTAACGGCCCTTCCTTGGAAGTCCTCCTGGATCTTCTGGGGGCAGAATCACCCTTTCCTCTTCTCTCTGCCCACGTGGACTTGTGTGCAGCCCCCATTTACAGGCAGTTTTGACAGCTCTGTCTCTGGGCCTTTTTTCTTCACCCAGAGTGTGAGTGGATGAGATCAAGGACCAGGCCTGATTTATCTCACATTCCAAGCGTCTAGTTCAGCGTCTGGCCTGGTTGGTGTTCAGTAGCTGCTTTTCAAATGCACGGGTTAGTTGAGTAGTTTAGGCCAGGGTTTGGGGCCAGATAATGCCATTTGGGAGGTGTCTTACACATTGTAGGACATTTAGCAGCCCCTGTGGCCTCTGCCCACTGGAGGTGGTAGACCCACTGCTGTCAAATTGTAACAATCTATTTACCTCCATGGGATTCTCCAGGCCAGAATACTGGAGTGGAGCAGGTTGCCATTCCCTTCTCCAGGGGATCTTCCCGAAACAGGGATTGAACCTGGGTCTCCTGCATTGCAGGCAGATTCTTTACCCTCTGAGCCACCAGGGAAGCCCATTTACCTACAGTCACGTCCAATTGTCCCTGGGCCCAGAATTGCCCCAGTTGAGAACTACTGGGAGGCCTGCAATGATATTTGAACTTCTCAGGAGCAGCATTGTTGGCACATTCAAGGTTGGAATGATGCTGACCTTGATTTTCTTAGAAAACAAATCAGGGAAAAATAGAAATTTTTGGAGGCTCTGTGTGTGAGACAGTTGTAGCCAGGCAGGGGCAATAAACCTAGGAATAAAGTTGAGGAAACTCTTATTTTCTGAAATTTTGGCTGGAATTTCCTATTGCATTGGGTACAAAACCAGTGGGAGTGGACATACATGCAGGAAGCAGAGGCTCTGATGGCAGGTGGGATGATGATTTTCGGAAATTGGATCCATACTCATTCCACTTCCTTCCAAATTCAACCTTCTCTTTTCCTTTATGGATTTGCCCCCAAATCACTTTGGTTCTGAAGCTTCATCAGTCTCCCCAGTAAGTATCAGTGCCCTCTGAGCATTCTGCATAGAGCCCATTTTATTAGATTTGTCCACTAAGCGTCTGGTCATCCCTCTGCATCCGTGTCTACCTCTGTCCCTTGCAGGCCCAGCAAGGGAGGGCAGTTTCCCTCTCAAGATGACCCAGATTGTCTCTGGGGGCCTTTGTCTTGGTGGAGAACTGAGGCCTGTTTTCCGATCTCCCTGACCTCAGTTTCCTCTTTTATGAAAATGGAGTCAGAATACCTACCTCACCTCAAATGTCAAGTGCCAGGTGCTCAGGAATGTCAGTTTTTACCCATCCCAGGGGCCAAGGTGCAGAGCTTGGTTACTCAGCCACACAGCAGAGAACAGTGGACAAGCTGCTCTTTCTGAATCCAAGCAAGTTCTTGGGCAACAAAAACCTCTTACCTGGCACACCAGCACAGGCCCACAAAAATTCCCTTCTCACCCCATTACTGTCTACTCTTGTCCTCTTAAAAATCAAATGCCCTTGGAAAGGTAGCATAGTGGGCCTTACCAAGTAGAGTGACAAGATAAAATACAGGACACCCAATTAAATTTGAATTTCAGATCACCAGCAAAAAACTTTCAGCATAAGTGGGTCTGAATACTGCACAGGACAGACATACTCAAAATTATTCACAGTTCATCTGAAATTCAAATCTAACTGGACATGACATATTAAAAAATTTTTTTTTGTTTTATTTCTTGGCCACATGTGGAATCAGTTCCCTGACCAGGAATTGAACCCATGCCCCATGCATTGGAAATATGGAGTCTTAACCACGGACCACCAGGGAAGTCCCGGGATGTTCTGTGTTTTTATGTGCTCAATCTGACCACCATACTGAACAGCCATTTACTTCTTGGGTAAATTCGTCTGCTAGGCCCGTCTCAGGGAGCTGGTTTTGGACACGAAGAGAACATGGAGCTCATGGAACGGCCTCTTGGTGGTAACCGGTGACAAAGACTGCCTGACCAAACTGTAGTCAGGGTCCCGAGCCTTCTCCTAAGCCCATCTGTGTGCTTCCTTGCAAAATTTAGTTTTAGGAAGAACCCTGCTAAGTCAGTTTAACCAAATCTCCCCAACTTCAGTATCTGATCACCTTTGATCTGATCAGTTTCCTCATCCCACACCGTACCCCAGTGATGTCTGATTGTCCTGTCTCACCTTCATCAAGAATCCTGGAGCTTCCCTGGTGGCCCAGTGGTTGGGAGTCTGCCTGACAATGCAGAGGACACAGGTTCGATCCCTGGTCTGGGAAGATCCCACATGCCTCAGAGCAACTAAACCCATACTTCTGCAATAAGAAAAACCACTGCAGTGAGAAGCCTGTGCACTGCAGTAAAAGAGTAGGCTCCCCCTCCCCCCACCCCACCCCCACACCCCGCTGCTGCAACTAGAGGAAACCTGTGCACAGCAACAAAGATAGAATACAGCCTAAATAAATAAGTAAATGAAAATTAAAAACGAATCCTCTTATGTCAATTTATGAAGAAACTTCCTCAGCCCTGATGTTTCCTCCCAGGAATTTTCCAGCCACTAGTCCCCACCAGGCTCCTTGGCTATAAATCCCCACTAGTCATTGATATGTTCGGAGTTGATCCCATCTCTCTCTCTCCCACTGTAAAATCCCATTGCAGTGGTCCCTACACCTGTCCTGAATGTCCTGAATAAAGTCAGCATCCCCACCTTTAACAAGGGGCTTTGATTTTTTTTTTCTCTCTTTACTCACAGTATGGTAGCCCTGATGGATCATTCTGTATGGATGGATTCACCACCAGCTGAGTTTTATCTGTCATGAAACAGCTTAAAAAATTAAGGAAGCCTAGTTCCGAATGATTTTGTGGCTTTTACATGAAACATGCATGTAAGGCTTCTGTACTGGCCCCTTTTCTCAACATTTTTGGCAAAGATGACCAAAAAATAGCTTCTGTGGAAATTATTTATTCAGTATTAATGGGGCAAAGTTAGATCTTGGCTAGACATTTCAAGTAAACAGGATCACTCCACATGAAGTTGTTTGAAACCAGAGATTTCCTGTGACCCCGAGTTTTAACAAGAGCCAGAGAAGTTATATTTATAGAAATCCCGTTAATTTTACCCCACCCCCTCCCACATTTAATCCCAAATACAACAAATCCCGGAACGTCTGCAGACAGTGGCCTGTTTGATGGATGAGACCAGGAGGTGATCCCCTGATGTGGTTGTGTTGATAAATGGACGGCTGGGTTGAGGCTGTTACAGTGGGACGGGGGGTGGATGCCAGTGGGTCGACGATATTTTCAAGAAGCTGCAAACACAACCAATTAATAAAAACATTAACTCCCAACACAGAGCATCATTCGGTCAAGTTTCTTGGAGGGCTTTGCAAATCACTTCTGACCTTAGCAGCTTAAAAGAGTTCCCAGGCAGAGCTGGAAGCACTGTTGCCTTCCCATATTTCTTCTTGAGCAATCCACTGTTTCCGTATGTGTGCGTGCATGCTTAGTCACTCGGTAGCGGCTGACCTATGGACCATAGCCCACCAGGCTCCCCTGTCCATGGGATTCTCCAGGCAAGAATACCAGAGTGGATTGCCTTGCACTCCTCCAAGGGATCTTCCCAACCCAGGGATCAAACTTGTGTCTCTTAGGTCCCCTGCATTGGTGGCAAGCAGGCTCTTTACCACTAGGGCCACCTGGGAAGCCCCTACTGTCTCTGTATAAATCCTCAATATTTGCTCAAGGGCTTAGTGGAAGCCCTTATTATAGGCTATCAGTTGGATAGACTGCTGCAAGATGATTATTAGAAATTTCTCCTCCTCAAGGACCTCTCCAGTCTATTCAGAGCTTAAGAACTAGGAGAGATTTCCCAAGGAAGAGAGAAGATTCCCCTAGTCCCAACAGAGAACCATCAAAATGTTGGGGAAGGGTCGTGGTGGAAAGAGCATCAGAAGACTCAGGTCTCAGCCCTGAGACCTGGTGACGGTGGGCAAGTCACCTGGGCAGGCTGACTTCTACTTTTCTCACTGGTTAAACAAAGGAAAAACTCCACCTATTCTGCTGGGTTGTTCTGAGGGATTTCTAGTGAGAAAATGTGAGTGAAGTATAAATTGTTACTGTAATCAGAGACTGTGCAGCAGGCATCTGGGCTGAGGCATGTCCTTGGACCTATAGCAGTGAGAGGATCCACGGAGGCCGTGGGAACCTCTTGGGGTCAGAACTCCAGCTTCCTGATAAGGACATTCAGCCACACCTGAGCACAGCCTCACTGCTGACCTGCCATTACTTCCGGGTCACTCAGTTCACCACAGTCCTCCCTTCAGCTGGTGTTTGTCTGACTGCAAGTAGCTTTACTTTTAAATGATAGAGAAAAGAAGACACTAAATGAGAAAACACCAGAATGCTTTGCAAATAGGATTAGTATCAGTTTGTGTGACCTTTGTTTCAGATATTTTATACACCTCCACGGGTATATGTGTATTGGACTGCAGTGAAAAAGATGCTTCTCACCATGAATTGTGCTTTAAAATAAAAAAAAGCTAAAGTGCTGCTTTGTGTGTGCATGCTCAGTTGCTCAGTTGTGTCCGACTCTTTTCGACCCCATGGAATGTAGCCGGCCAGACTCCACTGTTCATGGAATTTTCCAGGCAAGAATACAGTGCTGCTTTAGGCAAAGACAAATATGATTTCATCACTTGGGCAGCTTTGAGTCCAAAATAAAGCCAAGGAAGTGAGTGCTGATGGAGTCACCAAGGTGACCAGTCCAGAAATACCTTCTTGAGTCACAGGATGGGTGTCATGACACCAATGTCATGCCTGCAGACAGGTTCGAATCCCAGCTCTTGGCTTAGTAGCTCTGAGCCTTTCTAACGCCCAATGCAGTGGGCTGGCTCCCCTAAGCTCCAGGGCCTCTCCCAGTGTGAATATTTTGAGGTTTGTTGCCTCTTTGGCTGCTCTCAGGGAACTGTTTGGTGAGAATCTCCTGCTTTCCATATGCCCTCTTTTCTTTTTTTAAACAATTGAAAATTTTTATTTATTTTTGGCTGTGCTGTTGCTGCAGGGCTCTTCTCTAGTTATGGGGAGTGGGGCTAGTCTCTAGTTGCAGTGCCCAGGCTTCTCACCACAGTGGCTTCTCCTGTTGCAAAGCACAGGCTCTGGGGTGCGAGGGCTTCTGTAGTTGCAGCATGTGGGCTCAATAGTTGTGGCACATAGGCTTAGTTGCTCCGTGGCATGTGAGATCTTCCCAGATCAGGGACCAAACCCGTCCTGCATTGGTAGATGGATTCTTTACCACTGAGGGAAGAATCCACCCTCTTTCCTTAAAGATGCTTTGGCGGGGGCAGAACTTTCTGTTTCATTGCTAGCTACTAGCTGCAGAATCCACAGATCAGTTGTGCTGCTTACACCACAGCACGTGGACCTCCGCCAGAGTGGTTACCAGGTTTGGGTGGTCGGAAAAGCCAACAGCACCGGGAGTGGCTGTGAGTGAATCAGGCATTATCGACTTCCAATGGGCTGACTCGCTGGGGCCCCATTGATCATCCTGAGGCCATTCTTGGCTGTATGCTCTCAAGGGAGAGTTGGTTACCCCTTGTGAGGATGTATGCACATTTTCAGTGCCAACTGCCTGAGAGGGGAGCCCAGCCCTTGGGACCTCTCTGTTGTTGTTCAGTCGCTAGGTTGTATCTGACTTTTTTGACCCCATGGACCATAGCCCATCAGGTTCCTTTGTCCATGGGATTTTTCCAGGCAAGAATACTGGAGTGGGTTGCCATTTCCTTCTCCATCTGCCCCTTAGCAATTTAGGTACATTTTTCTCCCCTCCTGTTTCCCAGCCTGGGTAAGCCCTGAGGCCTCCCGAGATTCCTGTGAATGACCAGCCTCACTTCCTTATGGGCCATGGTCTCTGTCCTTGCATTCTGGTATACCAGCTCTGTTCACCCTCCTGCCAGCTGACACCACTTTGGGCCCTGAACTTACATGAGAAATCTAATCATACTTGTATTTTGTAAGGTTAGTAAGTTGGCTGAGGCTCTAGGTTTCATGGAGAGGAGTCACCACATGGACATCCCTCCACCATCTTTCTTCCCTCCCCCCTCACTTCACATCCTTTCCCCAAACCTGTGTTCTCTGCAGCATCTGGGCCCGTGAGGTCAAACTCAGGTCCTCTGGGGAGGGTAGCCTCCTGAACTCTGTGTTCCTCTCCTGGGTGCTTCCCTACCGTAAGACTGTCTTCTCTCGGGCCCCTGGGTTCTGGCGAGGAAGACAACGCCCCATCTCTTTGTAACTGTTTTTCTGTAGACCTTTTTTTTTCCCCTCTAGGAATAATTTTAAACTTACAAAAGAGTTGCAAAAATAGTACAAAGAACTCCCACATGCCCAGATTTCCCAAATATTAACATCTTACAGAACCACAGTATAAGGATCAAAATGAAGAAAATGACATGGATGCACTTTCTTATCTAATCTGCAGGTCTTATTCAAAATTTCCAGCTATTTCATTAACGCCCTTTTTCTGGTCCAGGATCCAATTCAACAAAGGCTCACGAGCTATATTTAGTGGCTATGTGGCCTTAGTCTCCTTTCATCCAAACTCAAGGTCAGGGGTGAGCAAATATTTTCTGTAAAGGATCAGAGTAGATATTTTAGTCTTTGCAGGTCATGTGCCCTCTCTTACAATTATTTTTATTTGTTCTAAGGGAATAGCTGTCAAATTAAGTTCAATGAATTCAGTAGATGGAAATAAACAATCTCCCATTCACAGTTCCTGCTAACCATCTGCATTTAGTCACTGTCTTTTTTTATATTTATTTATTTTTAATTGAAGAATAATTTCTTTACAATATTGTGTTGGTTTCTGCCATACATCAGCACGAAAAAGCCATAGGTGTACATATATCTCCTCCCTCTTGAACCCCCTTCCGTATTTATTTTTTATATATATTTTATTTGTTTATTTGGCTTCACCAGGTCTGTGGGATCTAGTTCCCCAACCAGGGGTTGAACCCAGGCCCCCTGCATTTGGACCATGAAGTCTTAGCCACTGGACCACCAGGGAAGTCCCTATTCAGTGGCTTTTAAGCAAACTGTTCCAGTGAATGATCTGTCCACAGGAGATGCCTGAGTTCTTGCCATCCCTGTTTCTCAGGCCAGGAGGAGCAAGCATTTTCTGAGACTGACAGCCTCAGTTCAGTTCAGTTCAGTTCAGTCACTCTGTTGTGTCTGGCTGTTT
The DNA here is from genome assembly GCF_055505025.1 of Bos grunniens. NCBI lineage: Eukaryota > Metazoa > Chordata > Mammalia > Artiodactyla > Bovidae > Bos > Bos grunniens. The sequence goes on from NC_141172.1 coordinate 6,205,049, forward strand.
GTGACCCCACGGACTGCAGCACACCAGGCTTCCCTGTCCATCACCAGCTCCCGGAGCTTGCTCAAACTCATGTCCATCAAGTTGGTGATGCCATCCAACCATCTCGTCCTCTGTTGTCCTGTTCTCCTCCTGCCTTCAGTCTTTCCCAGCATCAGGGTCTTTTCCAATGAGTCAGTTCTTCACATCAGGTGGCCAAAGTATGACAGCCTAGGCAGGCGCTGTCGAGCAGGTGCTAAGTCTAGACAGTTTGTTCTTCCTGTCATTTACACACAGGCTCTGTCCCCAGGTGTCTCACTCCCCCCTACATGCCCCACCATCAGAATGCCTGGGGAGCAAGCTGTTCTTCAAGTTTCGCCTGCACACTCAGTCTCTAAGTTGTGCCCGACTCTTTGTGACCCCATGGATGGTAGCCAACCAGGCTCCTCTGTCCATGGAATTCTCCAGGCAAGAATACTGGAATGTGTTACCTTTCCCTTCTCCAGGGGATCTTCCCAACCCAAGGATTGAACCGGGGTCTCCTAAGTCTCCTGGAAAGGCAGTCGGATTCTTTACCACTGAGCCACCTGGTAAGCCCGTTCTCCAAGTTTCCTCTTCCTCAAAGTGAGACCTTTGGAATCCTAGATAGGCGGAGTCAGCTGAGGATGGTGGGAGAGGGCAACGGGAGTAGGGGGGAGGGCTGGAGGGACAGCTCTGCGTCTCCCGGCAATCAAAGCCGTCATTGTTCTCAAAGAGTTAACTGCATACCAGGCTTGCAATTAGCAAGGAATAATGGGGTGTGATGGGTGTCGAACAACGGCTGGAACTGATTTTCAGTCCTAGAGTGAGAAACTGCCCCGCTGATTCCCTTTCCTTACTTCCTGGTAACTGGCAGCCAGCGGGCTCAGTGGAGCAGAAATCCTTGGGGTGGGGGAGGGGACGGCAGGGGCGCAATCTGTCTTTGAATAATTTAAACAATGCATCCCAGCCAAGCTAAATGGAGCTTATCAAATGTTACACCTCTTAAAGCTGCAATCAGAGGCGGCAGTATATTAACTGTAAAGCCCTCCTTCTGCGCAGAGGGAAACCGAGGAACAGTGAGCTTGCTACTCACTGGAAAGAAAGGGGAGTTTGAGGCCCAGAAGGAGAGAGAATTGGGTCTGTTTTGAGGGTCAGATCAATAGCTCAAAGTGGATATCTGAGGACTGGACAGGACAGCATTTACTGGGCAGCTACTGTATGCAAGGATGGCAGGCTCTTATATTCAGGATATTTTCTTTAAACTTTGTTCTGGTTCTAAAAGTCACATTCTCTTATTCGTTGTTGTTGTTCAGTCACTCAGTTGTATATGACTCTTTGTGACCCCGTGGACTGCAGCATGCCAGGCTTCCATGTTCTTCACTGTCTCCTGGAGCTTGATCAAACTCATGGCCATTGAGTCAATGATGCCATCCAACCATCTCATCCTCTGTCCCCTGCTTCACCTCATGCCCTCAATCTTTCCCAGCTTCAGGGTCTTTTCTAATGAGCTGGCTCTTCACATCAGGTGGCCAAGGTATTGGAGCTTCAGCTTCAGCATCAGTCCTTTCAATGAATGTTCAGGGTTGATTCCTTTAGGATTGACTGGTTTGATCTCCTTGCTGTCCAAGGGACTCTTAAGAGTCTTCTCCAGCACCACAGTTCAAAAGCATCAATTCTTGGGTGCTCAGCCTTCTTTATGGTCCAACTCACATATCCGTACATGACTACTGGAAAAACCATGGCCTTGACTACACGGACCTTTGTCAGCAAAGTGATGTCTTTGCTTTTTAATATGCTGTCTAGGTTTGTCATAGCTTTTCTTCCTAGGAGCAAGTGTCTTTTAATTTCACTGTCTGCAGTGATTTTGGAGCCCAAGAAAATAAAAACTGTCACGGTTTCCACTTTCTTCCCACCTATTTGCCACGAAATGATGGGACCAGATGCCACGATCTTAGTTTTCTGAATGTTGCAAGAAAAATACACTCCAATCCATACACACAAGTGACTTTTCAAATATGTCTCTTAGTGGCTCTTTTGGATGTCGACTAAATATACCTCTAAGGACTTAAGTGGTTATTAATAATTTTTGATAATGATTAAGAACATTTCTTCATGCTTTGGTTTCCTTTGCACCCAAGAACTGCTGAGTTTTTGAAATGCAGGAAAATAAAAAATATATTTTAACAGCTTTGATTTACCCTGGAAATAAACTCATTCAGGCTATTCTATTATAGTCACCTTCAGTTATGTATCATTTGTAAAACATGGGCTTCCCTCATTGCTCAGTGGTAAAGAATCTGCCTGCCAATGCAGGAGACACTAATTTGATCCCTGATGTGAGAAGATTCCACATGCCACAGGGCAACAAGGCCTGCATGCTGCAACTACCTAAGCTTGTGCTCTAGAGCCCAGGTCTGCAGCTACTGAGCCTGTGAGCCATGCTACTGAGCAAGCTGCAACTACCTAAGTTTGTGCTCTAGAGCCTGTGCTGCACAACAAGAGGAGCTACCGCAATGAGACGCCTGTGCTCCTCAACTAGAGAAAAGCCCCAGCACAGCCAAAATAAAATGATAAACCCATTACAGGCAGCATTTATTTTCACTTCTAGTTCAAGATAGACTATATTGTTTATATTTTAAAGCCAACATATCTTTACTTTCTGCCTTTTTCTAATTCAAAGATTTACTTTCATTACTTTCATTTCATAAGTGAAAGCCAGGTGTCATGTTTTGCTTTTTTTTCATATTGCTTAAAAGTGAAGACATCAAAAATAGTGTGACTATTACAAGTTTTTGTGTTTTACAGATATTCAAGAACAATTTACCTTTTATTTTTAAATTTATTTTAGTTTTGTTTTAATAATAAATAATTTTATAATTTAAATAATTAATTTTAATTATTTTAAAGTTTACATTTTATAGTTGATTTACAGTGTTGTGTTAATCTCTGCTGTGCAGCACAGTGACTCATATACACATATATACATTCTTTTCCATTATGATTTATCCCAGGATATTATATATAGCTCCCTATGCTATACAGTAGGACACAGTTATTTATTTTATTTATATAAATATATTTAAATTTTATTTCCTTTATTTATTTATAAACATTTTTATTTCATTTATTTTGATTTTACTTATTTATTTTTATTTTTGGCCACACCAGGTGGCTTGTGGAATCTTAGTTCCCTGAACCCATGCTCAATGAAAGCATGGAGTCCTAGCCATTGGATTGTCAAGTAATTGCCCCCTCCTTTGTTTTTGGTACCTAAGTCTCCTTGAAGGGCAAGAGGACCCAGGTGAAAAGCAGTTCCAGGGAGCAGAGACAAGTCTCTCTGACTCTAAACCTGCCTACTTGCCTACCTCAGGGAATCCCACCTGATTTCAGAAGATTTTCTCAGAGAAAGAAGGCAAGTGCTCATGGTTGAATGTGGCTTCTGTACCAGGCTCCACTCTGTCCTCCTTAACCCCAGCCACCCCTCTTTCCAAAGCCTCCTGCAGTTTACTAAAAGATATGTGGTTTCCACTAGGTGCCAGGCGTGGTGAGAGATGACAGGGCTATAAAATTGCCCTTTTAGCCCAGAGACCAGTGGGTAACATGTTGCTATAATCAGATAACATCCATTTGGTGCAGAAAATGTTTCTCATTTTTAGTTGTGGTCAATTATACATAACGTAAAATTTACATCGTAACTGTTTTAAGTGTATCGTCCAGTAGTCTTAAGCACGTCCAGGGGGTTGTGAGTGTTTCTGTGTCGGGTGCATCAGGGCACAGAGGATAGTTCATTCAGTCAGGGATCAGAAAGCTTTATTGTTTTTGTTCTGCTTTTTAATTCTACATTGGAAAAGTGGATTTACAATGCAGGGAACTACAGAAACGTGGAGAGAGGTGCTCACGTGTGATCGTACATTCAGGCCGCTCTTGGATTTGCCAGCCGAGAGGTTAGCTCACTGGCATCACAAGCCGGGGGTGGGACGGCCCGGAGTCAGGACTCTCAATGATCATTACGTCCCCCTCTTTCCCAGTGGCTTTGAGGCTTAGACCCTTAACCCAGCAAAGTGGTGACACCTCTGACAGCAACAGGGGAGTGGAAGTTTCTGTAGAGGATGAAGATGGTTCACAGTGAAAGATGTCAAAGGAACTGAGGGCACTGTCAGTGGCCACATCCAACGAGTAGTTAGAGACTGAGAATGGGAGCCATTTTACCCTGGCTTCCCAGCCTGGGGGAGGGTTCTGGACAAAACGTTTCCATAAGTCCAGCCTTGCGATCAAAGGAAATTGCTTCTCTGTACCCCTGTGAACACACAGGCACATGTGTGCACGTTAACACATGCACAAGACACACAATGGCACATGCTCACACACACACACATTGATACACACACTTTGACACACAGACCAGTGCCCTCACGCAGGTGACGTCCACAGCCCGTGCTGCAAAGGTGTTTCGCAGTGCTTTTCCTTCTTGTCCTCGCCTGGAGTTTACAGCACTTGGAAAATGTCAAGCGTGGGAGGCCTCTTAGTCCTGGGTTAGGTGAAAACTCCCTCTACATATTTGGAGGGCGTCCAGGCCCTGCGAGTGCACTCGCAGAGGAGATAACAGTGACCTTGCTGGCAAGGGAGGACAGCCCCGCTGAGGCCAAGGAGCCTCGCTGGCTGGGCTGAGGTCACTTCCCCTCCCCTGCGGCACCTGGGTTGACTCTGATGGGTGAGCATTGGGTGAGAAGCTCTGCTCTCAAGGAGGCCCTGCAGGTTTGGGGGGAGGAGACTCCTTCTCTGCCCCTGGGGGCCCACAACGAAGTGTGTTAGTTGCTCAGTTGTGCCTGATGACTCTTTGCGACCCCATGGATTGTAGCCCGCTAGGCTCCTCTGTTGGAGAAGGCAATGGCACCCCACTCCAGTACTCTGGCCTGGAAAATCCCATGGACAGAGGAGCCTGGTAGGCTGCAGTCCATGGGGTCGCTAAGAGTCCGACACGACTGAACGACTTCCCTTTCACTTTTCACTTACACTCACTAGAGAAGGAAATGGCGATCCACTCCAGTGTTCTTGCCTGGAGGATCCCAGGGACGGGGGAGCCTGGTGGGCTGCCGTCTGGGGTCGCACAGAGTCGGACACGACTGAAGTGACTTAGCAGTAGCAGGCTCCTCTGTCCAGGGGATTTTCCAGGCAAGAAAACTGGAGTGGGTTGTTGCCATGCCCTTCTCCAGGGGACCTTCATGACCTAGGGATTGAACCCAGGTATCCCACATTGCAGGCAGATTCTTTACCATCTGAGCCACCAGGGAAGCCCTCGGGGAGGAGAGTTTGGGGGACGAGACTCTACCTTTCTCCCTGGAGGCCACAGGCTGATGGTCACATGTCCACCAACCTCCTTGTCTTCCCAAAGGCACCCAGCGTGCCTCTGCAGAATGGTGACAGGTTCTGGGTCCTACCAGGGCTGCGTCTGGCTCCTCAACAGCTCAGAGGCTCAGCCTGGCTGGGCCTGACTGGGGCAGCTCAAGTCTCAGCATGACTGGTGTGTGACTGGAAGCTGTGGAGGTTTTCTCATCTAAACGTAATCCCCTCTGTCGTCATCCCTTTAAGGGGCCAGCCTGTCCTGTTCAGTGACCACAGGTGACGGGGTCCTCACTGCCTCCTGGAGCAGCCTATGGCAGAGGGGAGGCCCACCGGGTTCCTGCCCCTCTGTCACTTCCACTCACTCGTCCTGACCGTGCCACGTGGGTTAGGATGAACCCTCCTTCCCCAAGACAGCCCTGTGATATTGGAAAACAGCTGGCATTCATGTGCTGGCAAATACCGAGAGGGTTCCTGCTGGGTGCTGGGCCAGGCCTGAGAGCTGAGGGCAGACATGTGCCTGGTGGTCTGGTGGAGGCGAGGACAGGAAGAGAGCTGGCCCTGTAGGGTAATAGTCTGCAGGCTGGGAGAGCCCCTGGGGGCTGGGCAGTACCCAGAAGAGAGGAAGCCACGTGCTGGAGGGCACATGACGGCTACTCAGGCGGGGTGCTGGAGCTCTGTGTGCTCCAGACAGAAGGGCTGGGACATGGGAGTCCAGGGTGCAGCCTGGCGCCTGCACTGCAGGTGATTCAGAATGTGTGGGGAGACCGACAGCTTACCCGAGGCAGGGCACCAGCTGGACCTTATTCTGAGGCCCTAGCAGGGGCGAGGGTGGGCACAGACCAGGGAGTTTTGATAGGGGAAAGGCAGGATCAGGTGTGGAATTTAGCAAGGTCATGCCAGCTGCCAGGTGGAGAAGGCATTTCCAGGGTGTCCTCTGGCTGGAGCAGAGAGTCCAGGGGAGGTGGCTGCAGGCAGCTTGGCCAGAGGCACTGGGTGCCTGGGCTAAGGTGGCACCCGTGGGTGGAGGGCAATGGGTGGGGTCGAGAGACGGTAACACGTGGGTCCAAGGGGAGTTGGCAAACTTCTCTGGACGTGCAACGTCAGGTCTGCACATGCTCACTGGACGAAACCTTGGAGTGCTTCACCAGCCAACTCAGCCCCTTGGGTTGGGCTCCTGTTTACAATTTAAGGTAACTTCAAGCATGGTGCCCAGAGTAGAACAAAGGATTTCAGCTACTGTCTGGATGGTGTGGATTATCTCAGCCTTTTATCTCTCCTTCCAGCCTGTGCCCTCTCTGCCACCAAGGTTGACATCCGAGGTCTGGTAGCTGGAGCCCACAGTTGCGCATAGAAACACACTGTCTTCTCAAGGCCGTGAACCTTCACTCTGGATCGCTTCAAGCCATGTGCCCCTGTCTGGAACCCAGGCAGCTGGTTTTTAGAACCTATTAATAAGAACTCGCATTTATTACTTTTCTTTGTATTTTTTGTAAGAAGTTCACTTTTCTTAGATTCAGCGCTTCCACCTCCAGCCCTTTACCCTGAAGACACAGCAACCTTGGGTTAGAAGCTGTGACGCTTGGCCTCTGGGTTGATATGTGACGTCCCACTGTAGTTTCACCCACTGTGTAAGAGGAATTTTGTTTTCTTAAAAAAAATGTTTGTTTAAAAAGCTTACTACTTGAAACTTTAACAAACTTTAATAAGTTACTTCCCAGCATATTTTTCTTTCCATCTTGAGGAAACAATGAGTTTCCATTTGTATGGAGAAGAGAGGCAGCAAGGTGGTGTTCTGGCTTCTTCTCCTCCATGGCCCCCAGGAAAGCTGGGGGAAAGACATAGCATGCAGGCCAGCCCAGCCTGAAACACCCCACTGAGGTGTTTCAGGCTCAGCAGCCAGCTGGGCTTGGCCTTCCAAGACGCCATATAAAAGTGCAGTGGCAGTGTGCGCATGTGAGTGAGTGTGTGTGTGTGTGTGGAGCGGGGGCCAGGTTATTGGGGTGGAGGGAAGGGAACTGTTTGATTAATGGGTGTCCTGTGAACCTGCACATTTGGCCAAGGCTGCATTCCTGGGCTTTCAAACCCGGGGCAGTTTGATAAGCTGAGACCAAAGTCCTCTTTCCTCCCAGCAATGAGAGCAAACAGGGCCACTTGCTAATCCCAGCCCTGGCCTCTGGGGCCGTCTCTCGGCAACCAGCCCACCAAGTGGCCTTTCACAGGCCAATCAATGGGGCAGCTCTGGGGTCGGGAGCCCGATAGCCAGCCTGTCTGAGTTGGGTGGGAGGGAAGCCGGGACACACTGACCTCCAGCACGCAATCTGGAGGGCCATGCGTGGCCATGAGGCCCACCACAGTCACAGCTCCTCCGGAGCTGGACTCCTCCGGAGCTGGACTCCTCCTCCTCTTCTTCCCACCACCTCCTTCCCTACCTGGGCAGCTTATCAGTAGGACTCTCTCCATTCCTCTAGTGCCTGCCTAGAATGTTCTTCCCAATCCCTGCCGTCTTCAAAAGCCTACCCTGGTTCCTCCTCCTCTAGGAAGCTTTCTCTGGTCACTCCAGTCTACATGGATCTCTCCCTTCTCTGGATCCCTGGAGCCCTCAGGGTCACGACTCATGGTTTAGTACCAGACACTTCTTCAACTGGTTTGCATGTCTTGTCTTGCAGTCACCAGCTAGATTGTCAGCACTTTGGGGGTAGGGCTCACACTTGGGGATCATCCCTAACCCACCCAGTGGAGGGCACACTGGAAGCTTTAGAAGGATCATACCAGTGTGGATGAAATGGGGGAACAGGGGACAGATTGGGGTGGAGGTAGGGGCTGAAGGACTTAATCCCAGGAAGATGTGGAGGGCAGACTTTGAGATGAAAGGCAGTATGGGGGTCGATCTGGAGAGAATGTTTATTTCTGGGGAGCCACGGTAGAGAGCTGAGGGGTGTCTGTGCATCCTGTCACCCGCATCCACCTTTCTCTCTGAGAACTGTTTCTTTTCTTGGCAGGAGCTGAGGGTACGGAGCTGCGTCCACATTTGCACCACTGGGTCCCTTACTTCTGACTGGAGGGGGTTACAGTTGTGACGGAGCCTGGAGGGTCCTTCCAGATTCTCTTCTCCAGAGACTTGCATTCAGGACTTGAGTGAGATATGCTTTCCTGTCTGAAGTGCTGCCTCTGAAAAGATATAAACCAGCTACAAGATGGCTGTATGTAGGGAGGAGCTCTGGAAGCAAAGCTGCAAGAAAGCAGGAAAGAAGAGAGCGAATAGGAACTGGAGCCCATGTCCAGCATACAGCCGCCTTTGCTGCCCACACTAAGTCAGAGCTCACCGTAGTCCCGAGAGCAGGTACTATTGGGATCCTGTTTTACTGATGGGGCAAGTCAGGCCTGGAGATCCAGTAACTTCCCCAACCACACTCAGCCAGTAAGGGGCAGATTTGAACCCTGTCCTGCCAGGTTATCAAGTCCAAGCAGAGCCCCCTATCTACCTTTGCTCTAAAGAGCTTCATGGATCCAGGCCTTGTCTTTTATGAAGCACTTCTCTACATCCTGCACTTCAGTTCGGGGAGACACCAGAGCTGAACTGGTAAGGTTTGTTTCCATCATTTACACACCTCCCTATCTATCTACCTGGGCTTTCTCTGGTAGCTCAGCTGGTAAAGAATCCACCTGCAATGCAGGAGACCTCAGCTCAATTCCTGGGTTGGGAAGATCCCTTGCAGAAGGGCTAGACCACCCACTCCCATATTCATGGGCTTCCCTTGTGGCTCAGATGGTAAAGAATCTGCCTGCAATGCTGGAGACCTGGGTTTGATCCCTGGGTTAGGAAGATCCCCTGGAGGAGGGCATAGCAACTCACTCTAGTATTCTTGCCTGGAGAATCTCCATGGACAGAGGAGTCTGGTGGGCTACAGTCCATGGGGTCACAAAGAGTTGGACACGACTGAGCGATTAAGCACATCTATTTACCCATCTATCAAATCATATCAATCAATCCATCACCTATCTATCCCTACCTATCCACCCAGCATCTATCTATCTATCATCTATCTGCTGCTGCTGCTGCTGCTAAGTCACTTCAGTCATGTCCGACTCTGTGCGACCCCATAGACGGCAGCCCACCAGGCTCCCCCGTCCCTGGGATTCTCCAGGCAAGAACACTGGAGTGGGTTGCTATTTCCTTCTCCAATGCATGAAAGTGAAAAGTGAAAGTGAAAGTGAAGTTGAGTCTGACTCCTATCGACCCCATGGACTGCAGCCCACCAGGCTCCTCCGTCCATGGGATTTGCTAGGCAAGAGTACTGGAGTGGGTTAAGTGCAATTAAATCCTAGATGGAGAGAACAGGTAAGAACCTTGGAGACTCAGGTTGGATGAGGACTAAGAAAGGATCCCCACCACTGTTAACACTATTGGTTGTTCACATGCTTTCTTCTAAATAGGCCCTCTTCACTCCTCAAGCAGCCCCATTTTACAAAGGTGTCCCTAGACAGGGAGTCACCCAGTAACCCTCCAGGACAGTGGGTGTGGAGCTCGCGCATGTGCTTAGGCTGCCTCTTGTCTTCGCTTCTCCCTATAGATGAATGCACAGCGTCTAAACACCCCAGGGCATGCACGCTTGTCTTCCTCCCCAGCTTCCCTTGAAACACTCCCTTCTGTGACCACTGCGAAGACCAGGTCTTGAGCTCTCTCTTTTGGACAGACTTTGGTCCGAGTCACTCTACCGCTGGCTTCTCCTGCCAAACAGCCACCAACTGGACAGTGTCTCTGCAGGGCCCTCCCCCGCCCCCACCCCAAGGTTTCCCAGCTGCCAAGTTAGCTCCCTTCATCTGCATCCCCCGCCTCGCTCCCCTCCGACTCCAACAAAACCAAGTACCCTGCCTCTGCCTGCCCTTGGAGGCCCAGTTTCTCCCACTCCTTCCTTATTAGTGAGTAAAAAGAAAAGGAATTCCTTTAGCAATTGGAACAGCCTCTGAATGGAGTTGAAGGACACGCTGCGAAGTGTGAAACAAACAAGGTCTGAACTTGCCAAGCTGACCAAGTGGTTATTTTAATCATGTGAAACAGCCCCCTTTTCATGGAAAATTTTCTACTCCAACACCTGTGGCCATTAAAGAAACCCTCACTCTTTTCTCCTCTGGGGTCCCAAGGGTCCACCTAGCCAGCCGCTGCCAGCCCAAGTAATTATTCCTGTTGCCCTTTCTCTCTGGCTCCTCATCCCTGCCAGGCCCAGCCCCTGCTAGCCCTCAGGCATAAATGGATGCAGTGGAACAGTTCTGATCCTTCTGGGAAGAATAAAGTGACCCAAGACCAGGATCATCCACTGCTTTCTTCTGGAATCGGGTGTGACTCTGTCCTCATCTAGACACTGGAGGTAGTTCAGGCCCTCTGCTCCCTAAAGTGCCCCATGACCATCTTAAGGAGGTATTGTAGTTCACCGTCTACAATTTAGACCATATCTCTGCAAGAAAGTAACTCAGGGAAATTACATCAAGTTAAGAACCCAACCGTGGTGTGTACCCTGATTTCAGCCATATAACACAGACTGTACTAAATTGCTTGGTGTGGAAAGGGGCTTCAGATGTGCTGTAGTTGATCTTTTATGCACGAGACTTTGCTCGTCTGGTGGCTCAGATGGTAAAGAATCTGCCTGCATGCAGGAAAATTGAGCTCAATCCCTAGGTTGGTAAGATCCCCTGGAGTAGGAAATGGCAACCCACTCCAGTATTCTTGCTGGAGCATCCCGTGGACCAAGGAGCCCGGAGGGCTACAGTCCATGGGGTTGCAAAGAGTTGGATATTACTGAGCGACTAACACTTTTACTTTTTCTTTTGTGGTCATTAACAGGGCTTCCCAAGTGGTGAAAGTTAGTGGTAAAGAACCCACCTGCCAGTGCAGGAGACCTAACAGACCTAACAGTTCAATCCCTGGGTCAGGAAGATGCCCTGGAGGAGGGCACGGCAACCTACTCCAGTATTCTTGCCTGGACAATCCCATGGACGGAGGAGTCTGGTGGACTACAGTTCATAGGGTTGCAAAGAGTTGAACACGAAAAGCAATTTAGCAAGCACGCACCCAAAGTCATTAACATGTGCAGTAGCAATTTAAAAAATTGAAAGCAATGCCCAAGTCAATGAGAAAATTAGAGACTTTCAAAACAATGAAAATTCCCCTTAATATTATTCAAATGTGAAACCAGAGGTGAGACTCATACCTAATGTATCCTTGTATGGCCCATAATACCCACCCAACATGCCTAGCACATAATAGTTACCTATAAATGTTTTTGGATAAATGAATGAATTGTGCCATCTAAAATATATGAGACTTCGCTTTTTACTCATTAGTCAAGTTCTAGAGAATATCAAGCATAATTTCAATGACAATCAGAGGAGGTACTAAAGGTAACTCAATCTCTTAACGTTCTCTTTGACTCAAACTTTTCAGTTCAGTGCTTGCTAAAATTTCACTCCTCTGCCAATTTAGTACTTTCGAGAATAACACCTTTACTGATGAGTCAGGAAGGAGCAAGCTGACAGTTTATAAGCAGGCCAGGTAGCTATAGTTGTGGGGTTGCGGGGGAGCTGTCTGACAGTAACTTCTCTGGTACCTGGGTCCTCAATTTGAAAATTCCAAGCATTTTTTGGGATGAACCTATTAAAAAGTTTCAAGTCCCACTTCAAGGGGAAATGTAAGTTGGAGCCCCCTTGTCTCCATTTTGCAAAAAAGTAAAGACCTAAAGAGGACATGCAGAGAAGGCAATGGCACCCCACTCCAGTACTCTTGCCTGGAAAATCCCATGGACGGAGGAGCCTGGTAGGCTGCAGTCCATGGGGTCGCTAAGAGTCGGACACAACTGAGTGACTTCACTTTCACTTTCCACTTTCATGCACTGGAGAAGGAAATGGCAACCCACTCCAGTATTCTTGCCTGGAGAATCCCAGGGACAGGGGAGCCTGGTGGACTGCCGTCTATGGGGTCGCACAGAGTCGGAAACAACTGAAGCGACTTAGCAGCAGCAGCAGCAAAGAGGACATGTGATTTACAAAGGACACCTGGAGAGTCGGTTGTTGTTGTGTTCAGTTCCCTCAATCTTTCCCAGCTTCAGCGTCTTTTCCAGTGAGTTGGCTTTTTGCATCAGGTAGCCAAAGTATTGCAGCTTCAGTTTCAACATCAGTCCTTCCAATAAATATTCAGAGTTGGTTTCCTCTAAGATTGACTGGTTTGATCTTCTTTCTGTCCAAGGGACTCTCAAGAGTCTCCTCCAGTACCACCGGAGCAAAGCCAGAACCAGAACTCAGGTCTCCAAGGATCCCTCTACTATAACAACTTGCTGCCTGGGATGACTTGGGTGAGTCTGACCAAACACAGAAGTCCTTTCTGTAATTAGCATCAGTTTTAGTTCACCAAAGCAATATCGAAATAGAAAAACAAAACTGGAGAGCTCACACTTCCTAATTGTAAAACTTACTCTAAGCCTACAGTAGTCAAAACAGAATGGTACTGGTATAAGGATAAACATATAGACCAATGGAACAGAATTTAACTAAAATAACCTGGAAATAAACTTATACATCCATGGCCAATGGATTTAATTAATCAACAACATGGAAAATTGCTCTACATCATTAGTACTTTGGGAAATGCACATACAAACCATAATGAGATACAACTTCACACCAACTAGGATGGCTATAAAAAAAACACTCTGAAAATAAATGTTGAAGAAGATGTGGAAAAATTGGATCTATTGTAAATTACTGGTAGAAACATAAAATAGTGCAGCTTCTGTGGAAGGTAGCACAGTGGTTTCTCAAAAAATTAAACATAGAATCACCATGTGGTCCAGAAATTCCACTTCTAGATAGATATATGCCCAAAATAATAGAAAACAAGTATGTGAACACACATGAATGTTCTCAGCAGCGTATTCACAATAGATAAAAGGTAGCAACAACCCAAATATCCATCAACAGAATGGATAAATAAATGTGGTTATACTTACAATTGAATATAATTCAGTCATAAAAAATAATGATGTACTGATACATACTACAGTGTGGATGAACCTTGAACATTATGCTGAGTGAAACAAGCTCAGCACAAAAAATATGTACAATTCCCTTTATATGACACATTCAGAATAGGTAAATCCATAAAGACAAAAAGCAGGTTGGTAGTTGCCAGGGGTTTAGGCAAGGGGGCAGGGGGAAGTAACTGCTTAATGGGTAAGAGTTTTTCTTTTAGGGTGATGAACATGTTTTACAGTTTGATAGTGGAGCGAGTCGTGGTTGCAGAACATTGTGAATGTACTAAATGGTATTGAATATATACCTTAAAACAGTTAATTTTATGTTATGTGAATTTTACCTCAATTTTTTAAAAAAGGCGTTAATTCACTCAGAGAGTCATTAAGAAAGGAAAATATGTAAGCCTGCTATGTGCTTCTTATGAAGCAAATAACTATTTGATTGACAACTTTTCACATTCTTACCAGTGTGTGGGGGGAAAAGTCACAAGTATTTTCTGGAACATGCAGAGTTGTGAAACCAATGCCCTGAGTAAACTGAAATTATTAACTGATGGAGCCCCAGAGGCCAATCTCGCTAGCTAGCTTAGAGTTCCCTTCTAACCATATGTGGCCCTGCCTCCAGGCATTGTCCCTTTCCATCTAGCCACAGACACTGTCCCTCTTTTACAAAAGTTTAACTTTCCAGTGGGATCCTGGGTGGAGGATATGATGGGATGACAGCGGGGATATTCTAGAGACTGAGCTTCACCACATGGCAGGTTGTCGGTGACTGGAGAGTTTTGCCAACAGACTGAAATCACTTAGAAGCCCAGGGGTAGTGGGCTGAAGCATTTGCTTGAAGAGACACTTAGAACAAAGTCTGGGGCCAAATCTCATCTGAAGCCCATCACCAGTCAGGTGCCTAAATGGAGTTCAGAAATCAGAAGTAGAAATGTCTGTGATGATGCTGGCAGGAAGCAGGTAACTGCTGCATGGACCAGCCTGGCAGAGGATAAAGGGAGGAATCAGGGTCCTGATGTGAGTTGGGTCAGCTGAATCAGGACGGGATGCTGAGTAGAAGAATGGGAGGTTGGACCTGAGAGAAAACAGCACTGTGGATGCCTGGAAAGACCTTAGGAAGTCATGCCCAGGCATCAAGCCAGCTCTGGGTAAACAAGACTGATGCTCCCTCACCTTGGTGGTTCCATCCAACAAACCACAGAGTTTATAGGATTATTCTTCTGCACCAGTTTCCACAGGTGACCCTTTAGATAGCTCCCTTCTATGGCGCCTAAGAGCACTCTGTCTGTGCCTTTAGGGCCCAACTGCAAGCTGTTACCGGCTTCCCGGGTGGCGCTAGTAGTAAAGAACCCGCCTGCCAATGCAGGAGACATAAGAGACTTGGGTTCAATCCCTGAGTCCAGAAGATCCCCTGGAGGAGGACATGGCAACCCACTCCAGTATTCTTGCCTGGAAAATCCCATGGAGAGAGGAGCTTAGAGGGCTACAGTCCATACGGTCACAAAGAGTTGGACATGACTAAACAGACTTAGCACGTAGGCAGGCTGTTATAGATATTCATGGACATAACTAAATCTCTTGCTTGCTCTAAGCCCCCTTTGGCCAGATGAGTCTGATTAATCTTTGTTTTCCTCTACAAAGCTGAATGTAATGCTTTATTCTGAGAGGGCACTGATACAATGTCTATGGATGATTATAAGGGATAGGTTTTGTCTTCCAGCAAGCTTTCACTGGGAAAGCATGACATGAACCACATGAGTCTGAAGGAGTATCAAACATAGAAGCCCCTGGGATGCCCTGTGACCTCACTGGTCCAATTCTAATTGTTTACTTCCTTCTCCGTGGTGGTTGGTTCAAACGTGTGATCTGAGCAGAACCAATCAGAATCCTCCCATGAGCTTTGACACATGAACTCTGGAAGATATCTCAAAAAGATTGTAAACCCTCCAATTAAGCTTTATTCTCTAATCATGCTGTTTTCAAAACTAAACACCACCAGCCGGATTAATTCAACATGCTTAAAGCCGAAGATTGGCTACTCTGGCGGCTTCTTGTCTCATCCAAATTAAGTTCCTGTGACCTAACCCTTCTTATTGCTAGTATCACACTTTTATTTTGTTGTCACTTAGTTGGATAACATAATGAAAGAAAATACACTCATTCAAGACAAATAATTTCATTAACATGCACTGCTAAACACAAAGATGGCAACATAGCCCTAAGCCATCTGTTTGTAGATGGGAGCCACCACCACGAGGGAGTTCAAGAAGTGCTTCCAAGAAATGGTCAGAGAGGTTCAAGACAGGCCCATCAAAGCAAGTTCCTAAATGCTTCTGTGTAAAAGTATGGGGTATATGAGGGTCACATATTTAAAACTGAGGACCACCTGGTTGAATTGACATTTATTTACCTAATTTTTTAAAAGTTTCTTCACCTGAAAATGATGCACAGAAAAAAATTATGCATGGACTATCCAGTGCTCTCTTTTGTGCAACTTGTGCGATTCATACTAAATGTCTTCACCCTCTTGTGATCTGTCAGTGGAGGTGGAAAGGAAACAGAGGGAGGACAGGAAGTGACACACAGAGAGGTGAGTGGGGAGGGAGACCTGGCCACTCGTCAGCTGTGTCCTCTGTGCTGGAGGTTGAGGTCTTGGGCTGGGCTTGCCTGACCCCGCAATCCAGCACTGCTTCCATCTCCCATAGGACACAGGGCAAGTCATTTCTCACTGAGTTCACCATCGTTCTCTACCAGAGAAGGAATTCCTGAGCTCTCCAGCATAATTCTAGGGCTTGGTGGGGTGGAAGGTACTAAATAAAGTGTTTTCCGATGGAACCTGAACTGGAGAGTCTCCTGACGCAGGGGCATCTGGCAGAGTGGAGGGCAGGAATGAGGCATGACCCTGACCATGAGGATAAGGAGCAGCTGGCAATCTGAACCATCAGAACCACACATACCTTCCCCTCCCTTGATTCTAGAATGCAGGGGCCTTGGGCTGGTCACTGAGATGGAAGCTGCAGAAACCAACCAGTCCAAGTAAATGACCAAGGTCTTCTTTCAGTCACCACTGAAATTAAAATATAACAGAAAAAAAAAAAGAGGATTTTGTAGGAGGGTATGAAAAACTCAGAGACTTCTTCCCAAAAGTAGAACAAAAAGGTAAATAGAAAATAAGAGATAAGAGATGAGATATTTAGACTATCAATTTAGGATGTTTAATATCCAGTTAACAGAAGTTCTAGAGGAGGGAATATAGAAAATGGGAAAGGGTAGAAATTAGTCAAGAAATAAATATATGCATTTTCTGCAGAAGTAAAGGAGATGAGTTTCTGGATTGACAGCTTATTGACTGATTGTCCAAAACAATGAATGAAAAGACATACTAAGAAATATCACCGTGAAGTGTTCCACCAATGGATATAGAGATTCCTAATAGCTCCCAGAGAGGAAGCAAGAAAAGGTCCCATGCAAAGACTCAGGAATCAGACTGGTATCTTGAGAGGTCTGACAGCTTCCCTAAACTAGAAGACAAAGGAGCAATCTCTTTAAAATTCTTCTTCTTCTTTTTTTTTTTTAAAAAGACTTTCAATCTAGAATTCAATACCTTACTAACTGAAAAATATACCCTTTCTCAGGAAGGTAATTGGAGAAGGGAATGGCAACCCACTCCAGTGTTCTTGCCTGGAGAATCCCAGGGATGGGGGAGCCTGGTGGGCTGCCGTCTCTGGGGTCACACAGAGTCAGACTCAACTGAAGCGACTTAGTAGCAGCAGCAGGAAGGTAGTGAAGGAGATGCTCCAGCAAGACAAAGGAGTAAACCAAGAAAGTGGAGGACACAGGATCTAGGAAACAGGGTAACAAATGCAATATTTTTATTGTCAGAAATTCCTGATTTGTTTCACTCAAATATTACAATTCTATTGGAAGGATGAGAGAGAAAAAGTAAAAGGGAGAGTAGTGTAAAGTTACTAAGTTCTCATTTGCCATATGAAGAAGCCATTAGATGATGTCTAAAATTGATAAACAAAGAGATAGCGCCATAAACACATTATTCAGAAACAGAGAGGCAAATACCAGAAGCAGCATCAGGGGTTAGCAATCGTTTGGTTGCCTTTGGGAAGCAGAACTGGACAGGGGACAAGGATGGGAAGGAGAATGGGGAGGCCGATTGCAGGAAAACAGTTTTGTTGTTAAACATGCTTTTGTAACTAATTGATTTAAAATAGAAAAACTGTGCACATATTACTTTGATAAAAAAAACTTTAAAAATAAATTCTGAGACTCAAAGCGTCAAGTTCACGTGTGAGCTACGAACACAGTAAAGCAAGGAAGTCCCAGGGGCATGGACAGAAGTGTGGTTCTTCCCTTTCTATCCAATCCTCTGGGTAGAAACGTCTCTGGCTGCTGCGGGGCTCCGGGCTTGGGAACAGCAGGCTCCACGTCGCTGTGGCTGTCGCTGTCGCTGGGCGGGGGAGACACTTTCTCCAATAGACTAAGCGGGGACAGCAGGAAGCGTCCTTTATTTACCACGCCCAGAGCACCCTCCGCAGAACGTTCCGGAGCCCCTGAGAACCCTCGCCGCCCTCCCCCTGCCCCACCCCACCCCCACTCCGCGGCGCCCTCCCCCAGCCCCAAGGGCCGCCACCCCTCCCCCGGCGGCTGCTTGTGGCCGCTGGGATCCCTGTCGCCCCGGGACTCAGCTGACAGCGGACAGACAATGGTATTTCCCATCAGCCTGGGTATCAGGAGCCGGCCTTATCCAGCGGTGTTTTTCTATTAGTCTAACACCCCATTGTCCACCGCTTATCGCAGAAATGTTGATGTCATGCCTGGCTTGGAAGTGGTTTCTGCATCTCCGCTGGGAAGGCTTCGCTTTAATTGGAGGGAGGGGGAGGGGCGGAGGAGCCCATTTATCAGAATTCTCACGAGAATTCACCCCTCGTCCCCCCGCAGCCGGGCCGCCGAGGGCGCCACGGTGGGGGGCGGGGGGGGGGGGGGCGGTTCCCGGACTCCATTCCTGGCCTTTCTCTCAGTCCCTGGCTCTCGACCCTGCAGTCTCCCTCACAACTGAAGTGCTGGGGAGGGTGGAGCGTGCTGGGGGTGCTTTTATGCCCCCCACCCCAACCCCGGGCTGGGGCTGTTGGGAGGCCTGTTTTCTCTCTGGTGAGCTCCAGGTGGGGAGGGGTCGTGGTGCTGTTCTTCCGCTGAAGCTCCTTCAGGCCCCACCAGAGCCTGTTCTTGGTAGGAGCTTGGTAAGCATATAAGCAAATGATGAAACGAAAGCGCAGGCATCTGGGAAGGTCCAGCCTGAGAGAAGGTAGAAAACTCAAGACTAGCCTTCATTTCTGTTACATTCCACTCTCCAACCCTCCAGCCCTAGTTGTGCCAACTCCTAAGGAAAGTCTTAATATGGTCTGTCCTCTCCCCATGATGCTCAGTCTTCCCAGATTCTGTGTTTGCTCATAGTGGAGGTCTGAGCACAGGAGACCCTGTGTGTGCGCACGCGTGCATGCGTGTTAGAGCTGCCTTTGTTATAAAGCCCCTCAGAGAATGTGGTTAAGAAAGAAAATGGTGCATTGCCCTGCTGCCTTTTGCTGGGGTGATTTAACCTTTCCAAGACTCAGCTTCTTCCTCCATTAAACAGGAGTGTCTCAACGGATTGTCGGGAGGCCAGAATTGAAACAGGTAAGGTGCGTGGCTAGGTGTTCAGCTGGCTGCATGGCATGTAGTCACACGCAGTAAGTTGGTGGCTGCTATGTGTATAGCTGTTTAAGGCTTTGGCACAAAGCCTGGTCTCTGGACAAACCAGAGGAGAGCTGCCAGTAGGGGTTAGAGGGCATTGCCTTGATCCCCTCCTTGGAGAGCTGGGGCAGAGAGGAGGAAGTGTGCCTCGGTGGGCTAGGTCAGCCTCTGTTGGCTGCCAGAGGGAAAAAGAGACAATCGGGCGTCAAGTTTTTGCCTCACCTTTAAAAAGAACATGAATGCATAGGTAAGCATTTGGAGACTTCTCTGTGGAGTCAAACTTTGTATCTAATGGATCTGTTTTGAAGTGCTTCTAGGGAAACTTAATTTGGAACATGATTGGCAAGCTCCTTTTGAAGGCAGTTTTTACTTTGCAGAGTGGCCTAGTGAACCTCACTTAAAGCACAGACAACCCTGCAGGAGGGCACTGCTCCTACAAGAGAGTGAAGGCTCAACACCAGGAATGGTGGAGACCCTTCCCATCCATCTGCCCCCTCCCCAGGGCTCCAGACCCCCAGGCTGATAATAAGCACAGCCCCTAAAGGCCAGAGTCCTCAAAGTAACCCCATCCTGTTAGGTTCTCACTAGGTCCTGTGAGACATGCTGGCTAATCTCCACCACCACATTAGACCCAGGACACAGGGCTTACCTAGAGCTGGAAGTCAAACCTGAGTCCTCTGAGTCCACATCCAGGCCTTTTCCAAGACCTCAAGTGGCAGCAGACAGAGCACTTGGCTTTGTCTCTTAAACACATACTCCTGGGACAAAAAGAAGCTTAGAGAATAGGGGCAGACACTGTCTGTTTCGTTGCTGTGTTTGCTGGGTGATCTTCCTTCGTCAGGGGCTTGCCATACTCTCTGTCATCCCAGAGGCCAGGGCTGAGGGGGCTAAGGGGACCAGACATACAAAACAGAGGAGCCCTTCCCCAATCCCAGGCCACACTGGACACACCTCCTTCCTGACAGGACTCTCTTGGAAGTTCCAAAAGGGAAATATTAGAATGACAGAGGCAGAAATACAGTGCTGCATGGATTGGAGATGGTGTTTTCAAGGGTAAGTTGTTTTTTTAAAAAATATTAAACTAACTTTATAATTAAGTTGTGTATAAATTCTTTTTTAGAAAATGTTTTCTTTTGCGTTGGGGTATAGCTGATTAACAGTGTTGTGATAGTTTCAGGTGAACAGCTGAGCAACTCAGTCACGCGTATACACGTGTCCATTCTCCCCCAAACCCCCCTCCCAGCCAGGCTGCCGTGTAACACTGAGCGGAGTTCATGTGCTACATAGTAGGTCCTTGTTGGCTATCCATTGTACATATATCTGTGTTTTCATGCCCGTCTCAAGCTCCCTAACTATCTCTTCCTTCAAGGGCAGCTTTAAGCAAAGTCAATTCTCTTCCCCTGAGGGATTTGAAGGATTCCTACAGGTCTCAGATTTCTCCGCCGTGGACTGGTTGTAATTGCATCAATGATCCTTCTATCTGTCCCATTTTAAGGTGCAAATATTTCTGGGAGAACCATATGTAAGTCATGAACACCTTAATGTGAATAGGTTTTCATGTGTTCTCTTCTGTGAGTGCTGAGTGCCCATTGGAAACACTAAGGGGAAAAGGGTCAGTGCAAGAGGAAGGGGGCATGGGACAGAAGGCAAGCATTTGCTGCCCAGTTTGTCCAGACTTGGCTTTTAAAAATTATTATTATTATTATTTTCACGGTGTCGGTTATCTTTCCCTTTCCAGTTTCACATTTGGAACACATGTTCCTTTGGCCCAAGGCAGCATTTCCTGGGTGTCCCTTTGCTCAGCCGAGCACTTAATGCTCCTTAAGCTTTGATGATCTCAGAGCATAATTTTCTAGAAGTCAGAAGGCCTGACTGGGTTTCTTGGGAGATTCTTACATACATTGAAGTGCCTCCTCCCTGCCCAGATAAACAATCCCGTTTAGGGAGTTGTCAGAGCTTTTCAAATACCGTGTTAGCACACAATGCCCGGCTCATCTCTGTAAGCTGGTCCCTTTCTCCTTTCTGCCTTCTGTCTCAGTCCTTCGCCTTTCACCTTTCTCCTCTGAGATCTGCAATAGAAATACCAGCTCATGCAAGAAGTCTGTGGCCTTGATGAGGCCGTGATGTATTCTTCCTTGGCTTATACCCGCTCCCCAGTATTTATGTCCCACAGAACCCTTAATAGCACCTCGTGTGCTTGGTAATGATCATTCATGTGTTTCTTGGCATCACCTCTCAATCCAGAGCCCCAGTGGGACAAAAGCGGGTTATTCTTGACTCCACTGTGTCCACACCATGTCTCTGTATCTCAGCCTGCGGCTGGCACACAGAAGATGTTCAGAAAACATGGGCCGAGTGAATAAATGAGCTGATGAGGGGGTACTGGGCACACAGCAAGATTCTGGGGGATGGGCTATGACCTGAGCTCTTACAGCAGGGCATCCATGTGGGTCTGTGATGGTGAGGCCACCCCACACTTCGGCATCCTGGAGCAGGAGCCCGAAGGAACACTGGAGGCTGAGGATAGAGCAGGAAGCGGAGGTTCAGGGAGAAGATGAAGATGGTCTAGGGTCAGCCATAGGGAAAGGGGCAGCTGCCTCTGGGCGGTTCCTGATACTGGCTCTGTGCTGTCTCTTGGTCTGTGCCTTGCTTAGCACTGCGGGGGTGCCAGATCAGGAAGCCCAGGCGTCTATGGGATGCTTGTGCCCTGTGTGGATGGCCGCTCCAGGGTGCATCTCAGGAGGTGGGGGGCGGTGTGTGCGGAGTTGTGGACACATGCACAGAAGCGCTGCTCACACAGGCTCCCCCACATGCCCTCTGATGCCCGAACTCGGAGGAGGCACTGGAACCAAGTGGATACAGCCCAAGCTGCTGCTCTGGTCACCAGAGACCACCCAGGGCCACTCCAGAGCTCAAGGGTCACAGGGAGGAACTGAGGCCTCCTTGAAGCCACTCTCAGGGAAGGTGAAGAATCAGCCCTTTGGTAGAGCCTCCACTTGGACCAGCCTCCTATCCTGCAGCAAACACCCTTAGAGGAAGCTGGGCTGCTAACAAGCCACCCTGCACAGCCCCAGAACTCAGGACAGTTAGGAACTCCTGGAGAAAGTGGGGTTTCCCCTGAGCCTGAGCAACAACACGTCTCATCCCTGGACCGAGGCCCCAGCCAGTTGGGAGCTTCTGCTGGGTCCGTCTTGGTGAGGCCTTCCTCCCAGCTTCCTCACCTCTTCCTCTCCCCTCCGTGCCTCCCAGGCTCCTGCTCTGGCTCCAGGGGTCTGCTGCCTGTGTGCCGCCCCTTTATCTTGTCTCCCCGTTTCCACCACTATCAGCTACTATCTGGCGCAATTCCACCCGGCGGTGGGCAGGGCAGGAAGCTGGCGTGACTCTCCTCTTTGCTCTCCATCCTCTTCCTTCTCCAGAGACAAAAGCAAAAACAGCCTGTTAACAGATCTGCCATTTCCCTCGGCTCCTTGACTTCATTTCCCACTCATTTTTTCACAGCCTCCACTTTTCCACCACAGGGTCCAGGGCCATCACTTCCTCCTGCCTGTCTGCCGGGGCTGCCCCCTCCCAAAGCCGCCTGCTCCCCTTATCCTTTCTGAGGTCAGCCCGACCCGAGGTAGCCGACTGGTCGTCTGCAAGGATGGGGCAGGATGGCGCTCTGGCCTGCCTCATGGACCGCTAGGCTGTGGCTCCGATTGTAACCACAGGAGGATTTTGTTTTGTTTTGTTTTTGGTCAAAGAGCATCATGCATCCATTTATTAGGTCACCATTCACTCAGACATTCACTGTGCACTTCCTACACTACTGCTGGACACCCAGAGAGGCGCAAGACGAGACCTTGGCCTCTAGTAACTTGGGGAGTTGGCAAGTTGCTGGGCCGAGTTAAGTGCTCCATCCAGTGCTTGGTAGGACTTACTAAGTGCAACCAAGCACTCTGAAAACTCAGACGGGGAAAGACAGATGCTCACAAGGAGAGTGGGTGCTCGTCAGCACCTCCTCTGTACCAGGAGCTGGGTTAAAATCTTGTGTTGTTGCCTCGTTGCATCCTGGTCCTCTCGGCAAACCTTTGGGCAGATGTGATGATCATCACCAATTTGCAGATGAGAGACTGAGGCTAAGTTATGGCTGGTGAATTCAGCATCTGGGTTCATAGCTGGAGCCCCATTTTACTTGAAGACCCAGCTCAGGGCTCCTTTGCAGAGTCTTCAGCCCGCGCCTCATGCCGCTTGGTCTACATCGCACGCTGGTGGAAGAGTGAGTGCCGGAGAAATCTCTGGCTTGAGAAAGAGATTAATTGCAAAAATAATAGATGCTGAGTTGCACCGGGTCTCAGTTTTCCTCATCTGCAAAAGGGGTGATAACAGTACCTATCGCTGAGGTTTGTTGTGAGCTTTAGGGGAACAGTGTGCATAGCGTGCTTATCATAGAGACTGGCATGCAGTAAGTATTAGCCGTGAGTATTCTTGTGATTCTTACAGGAGACAGAATATCAGGAGGTGACTTAGGAAGTGGACTGTCAGGGTTGATATAAATTTTGTATCTGTTTTCTAAGGGCAGACGCCCTGGGCCTTGTCATCTCAGACCGAGAGGATCTGGAGAGGACAGTGCCCCAGAGGCTGTATTTCCATTTTCTCTTGAGTTTACTCTGAGTCTCCCCCGTGCTCAAACAGCTTGTTACTTTCAAAGTCCTTGGGTCCTTCCAAAGCTTGAGCCCCTTGTCTTGTGTTTATTGAAATTCAATTTTTTCCTTTTTCCCTTGTGGCATAATACCCGGTGGCTCGGTGATAAAGAATTAGCCTGGAATGCAGGAGACCTGAGTTCGATCCCTGGGTTGGGAAAATCCCCTGGAGGAGGCCATGGCAACCCACCCCAGTATTTTCATCTGAAAAATCCAATGGACAGAGGAGCCTCAGGGGCTGCAGTCCCTGGGGTCACAAAGAGTCGAACACGACTGAGGCAACAGAGCACACAAGCAGGCATGCATACATCACATAAAGTTGACCGTTTTAACCATTTTAAGTGTGCAGTTCAGTGGGATTTTGTACATTTGTTGCTGCACAACCATCCCCACCTTCCATTTCCAGAACTTTCTCATCATTGCAAACTGCAACTGTGTCCCCATAAATAATGACTCTCCTGCCTCCAGCTCCCAGCCCCTGGCACTCTCCTCTCTGTCTCTATGAATTTGGCAGCTTTAGGTGCCTCATATAAGTGGGATCATGTAGTATTTCTCCTTTTATGTCTGGCTTATTTCACTCAGCAAAAAGTCCTCAGGGTTCAACCTCAAGTTTGCCATATGTATCAGGATTCCCTTCCTTTAAAAAAAATTTTTTTTAAATTTTTATTTACTTGGCTGAACTGGATCTTGTTGTGGTACGTGGGATCTTTAGTTCCCCGACCAGGGATCGAACCCAGGCTGCCTGCATTTCAGAGCCTGGAATCTTAGCCACTGGACCACTGAAGAAGCCCCTTCCTTCCTTTTTAAGATTGAATACTATTCCACTTAGAAACTTCCCTGTAGTTCATACAGGCAAGCAGATAAAGAATCTGCTTGCAATGCAGGAGACCGAGGTTTGACCCCTGGGTTGGGAAGATTCTCTGGAGAAGGGAATGGCAACCCACTCCAGTATTCTTGCCCGGAGAATCCCATGGACAGAGGAGCCTGGTGGGTTATGTACGGTCCATGGACTCGCAAAGAGTCAGACATGACTGAGCGACTGAGCACACACTCTTCCACTGCGTGGATGGGCCATGTTTTTGTTTTCCATGCATCTCTTGATGGACATTTAGGCTGTTTCCGCCTTTTGGCATCTGTGATTAGCGCTGCTATGAACACGGTGTACAAATATCTGTTGCTAGATCAAATGGTAATTTTATATTTAATTTTTTAAGGAACCATCATACTGGTTTCCACCATTTCACACTCTATCAGCAATGCACAGGGGTCTTTTTTAAAAATTAATTTATTTTTTAATTGAAGGATAATTGGTTTACAGAATTTTGTTGTTTTCTGTCAAACCTCAACATGATCAGCCATAGGTATACATATATCCCCTCTCTTTTGAAACTCCCTCCCATCTCCCTCCCCATCCCACCCCTCTAGGTTGATACAGAGCCTCTGTTCGAGTTTTCTGAGCCATACAGCAAATTCCCATTGGCTGTCTATTTTGCATGTGGTAATGTAAGTTTCCGTGTTACTCTCTCCATACTTCTCACCCTCTCTTCTGCTCTCCCCATGTCCATAAGTCTACTCTCTATGTCTGTTTCTCCACTGCTGCCCTGCAAATAAATTCTTAATGTCTATTCTCTATTGCCTATGTCTTAGAGAATATGTCTGTTCTCTAAGTCTATTCTCTATGTCTGTTTCTCCATTACTGCCCTGAAAATAAATTGCTGCCCTGCAAATAAATGCTTGATTTCTCCATAACCCTCACCCACCACCTCAGGACACAGTTTACTCTCTACAGGTGGGGTGTACATCTGATTGTTGGGAAATTCTTTTTGTCCCAAGTTCAAATCCTCTGGTACCCTTTTTGCTGGCCTGGTGACTCAGTGGTAAAGAATTCGCCTGCCAATGCAGAAAACGAGGGTTCAATCCCTGGGTCGGGAAGATCCCTTGGAGGAGGAAATGGCAACCCACTTCAGTATTCTTGTCTGGGAAATCCTATGGAGAGAGGAGCCTGGCAGGCTACAGTCCATAAGGTTGTACGGAGTTGAGCAGGACTTAGAGTGTAAACAACAACAATAAGAACCCTTTACACCTGTCCTGGGCTGGCCTTGGTTCCCAGCCAGTCTAACTCTGCTCCTTCTTCGCCTGGGTATCTCTTCAGCAGCCTGGGGCAGCCCCTGCCCAGCGGTCAGTATACTGACCCACCCCATGCCTGCTGGCTCCCGGCCCACCCTGCCGGATGCTGACACGAGGTTCCCGTGCTGACTGCTCCTGGGCCCCTCCTGCCCCTGAGTGGGCACAGACGCCGACAGGACCGGGGGACGCCACTCCCTTTCTCAAGGAGTGTGAGTTATTGGAGGGAATGCTGGCTCCCTGAGGAGTTAAATCATCCCTTGACTCAGACAACAGCCCTTTGCCCCCCTGGAGAGCATCACTCATCCCGGCACCCGCGGGACCAGGCTCTGTGTCAGAGGAAAGTGCCGCTCCCTTTCCCCTCGCCCAGAAGCTCATCCATCATCCCTATTAGAATTTCGGCTCCTCAGATTAGACACGGAACAGCTGGCCAAGCCAGGGCTCCCCGGGGCTCCTGGAGTTTGCTCTGGGAAGCTGGAGGGGATGCCTCAGAGGACGGGGGACCCCAGATGCCAGGACTCATCCCTCCAGGCCAGCAACTCTGCCACGGCTGGACCCCGTGAGACAGAAGGACTTCAGGCTCGGTGTCCCTGAGGACTTGAACAGCCGTGGGGAGGGACCTGGGCAGCCATGGTCTGAGTGTGAGGTGGCCACCCTGCCCCTGGGCCTGCATTGGTCATGCCCAGGTTCCATAGCTCTTGGATAAATGTTGCAAAACTCTGCCCTGGCAGGAACTGCAGACATGTTTTCTCACTTACTTTTCACCAGCTCTTTGACGGAGGTGTTAGTTGCCCATTTCACAGATGAGAAAGCCAAGGATTGTGAGGTTATATGACTTGCTCAAGGCCTCAGAGTCCGTGAGAGCCAGACAGAGGGTTTGAATCCAGATCTGGATGATCCAGGCCTGGCTTCTCTTTCTTGTCACAAATAACCCCACCAGTATTTTTATGCTCCTCAGAAGTAGTGCAGTGGTCTAATTCTGGGGGCAGAAAAGTCTCCCCAGGCTCTGCTGACATTGAGTTTGTCTTCAGCTATTCTGCAGGCTGTGCTGTCCGAATATATTACATTTTATTAGTGTGTGAAGCTATTAAGCTTTTACGTTCTTCTTCTGCTGACTTTAGAAAATCCTTCTCCAGTCTCCTGGCTGTCTGTTTCTACGATGTCTTAGATCCTGCCTGGGGACTTCCCTGGTGGGACCATGGTTAAGAGTCCACCTTGCAATGCAGGGGACCCTGGTTTGATCCCTGGTCAGGAGAACTAAGATCCCACATGCCACAGATGAGCTAAATTTGTGTGCCACAACTGCTGAAGCCCAAGTGCCCCAACTACCGGAGCCTGCGCAGCACCAACAGAGACCTGCATGCTGCAAGTAAGACTCAGTGAGGTCAAACGAATAAATATTAAACAAACAAACAAAAAGATCCTGCCTGGACTCATCTTCAGACTTGAATGGGATGTGGCAAGGGATTAAAAACTCTGGGAAGATAGACAATGCCACTTCTGAGGGGTGTGCCCTAGACCTCCCAAGTGATCTTAAGGAGGACAAGGAGTGGCCTCAATTCTAATAACAGCGATCACTCACCAAACCTCCACTGCGTGCTGGGTGCTTTGTGTAGCTTGACCAGTCCTTACAATCATTCTGAAAGATATTCTTGTCCCCACTTTACAGGTGACAAAGTAGAGGCTCAAAGAAACTAACTTGTTGGGCAGTTAAATGCCTCCAAAGTGCACACTTGTTCTGACACAGCACAGGTGTTCTTGCGTGGCATGGGCATGCCTGCATGGATGAAGATTGCCCCTGGCCAAAGGCCCTGGCCAAAAGACCCTGATGATGGGAAGGATTGAAGGCAGGAAAAGAGGGGGATGACAGAGGATGAGATGGTTGGATGGCATCACTGACTCAATGGACATGAGTTTGAGTAAACTCCAGGAGTTGGTGATGGACGGGGAGGCCTGGCATGCTGCAGTCCATGGGGATGCAAAGAATCAGACACGACTGAGTGACTGAACTGAACTGAAAGGCATAGCGAGGCTGAATTGCTGCACCATCTGGAGCGGCCAAGTCAAACCAGGGGTGGGGTCTGCTCAGGGGCTGAAAGACCTTGAACATGGCTACGGCTCCTCCTTGACCACTGATCTCTTGGGCTTCCTTGTGGCTTTGACAACCATCAGTTATGTCAACACAACACCTTACACGTGCTGAAAAAGTCGCTGCTTTGGGAAAATGTGCTTTTGTTCTTCACAACCAGAGGGTCAGAGCCACTGTGAGTATAGGGGGCGTCCCTTAAATCTTAGAGTTTCATTGGAGAGGTGGATCCAACTGTTCACCCTTGGGACTTGGAGTGGGAAAGACCCTCCTCAGTCCCCTCCGCAGAGCTTTCCGTGGAGCTATCCAAGGTCCTGCAAGTGCTTTGCCCAGTGCTGCCTGTAATCAGTTGACCTCCGATCTTTCTGTCTGGATCCTTGGCATCTGGCCTTCCCTGACTTTCAGATCAGATCAGATCAGATCAGTCACTCAGTCGTGTCCAACTCTTTGCGACCCTGACTTTGGGACCCACCAAACTTTACAGTACCCTGCCTTTTCACCCACTTTCTAGGTCCTGCTGATCCGAGCTCACTGGACCCAGTCCACCATGGCCTTGAGGCCTCCCTCTTCACCTCCACTGTCCTTGCTGATAATCAGCCAAGCCCACTGTCCAGCACTGTGTCACTCTGTCCCTTACCTCCTCCCACGGGCATTTACTTTCCTGTGTGGTTGTTCCTTGGAATCTGGTTGATTTTCAAGACATACTCAATTTGTTGATTTTGTCCTTTCTACTTCCCCGGCCACGTAAGCAGACATTTATGAAAAGTTTCCTGGCTTTAGAGCAGTGGGGATATTCTTATTTAATAAAGCCCATGATTTGAGGAGGTCTGTGTCTCAGTCCTGTGATGTGGTTGCATCTACTCTATGTATCTCGACACAAGAAATTGATTCTCCAAAGAGAATTGACTAGAAAATGAGCTTCCATTGAAAAGCTGCTTTGCTTTCTCGTGAGCATTGGAGCTCTGGTGTTCCGTCTCAGGATTGCTCCTGACCAGCAGTGTAACCTTGGGCAAGTCATTTAAGCCATCAGATCAGATCAGATCAGATCAGTCGCTCAGTCATGTCCGACTCTTTTCGACCCCGTGAATCGCAGCACGCCAGGCCTCCCTGTCCATCACCAACTCCCATACATCCCTTCATATCCCTGTCATTCACTCACTTTCTTGTACAAGTTACTCATCATGCATCATGCACTTGGCGAGGTGCTGCAGATGCGGCAAGGAGAAAGATATAGTTTCTATCTTTAGGGAGCTTGCAGTGTAATCCAGGAGACCAATATGCACTTGGCTAAAATATAGTGTCAAAAATTATTACAACAGTAGAAGCAAAGTGCAGAGGGTACAGGGAGGAGGCCATATCCATCCTTGCTGTCCCATCTGCTTGGAAGGCCTCACCCAGACGCTCGTGTGACTCACATCCTCACTTCTGCAGCTCTTCGGTCAGTGTCTTATCATCAGAGAGGCTGTCTCTGACTACCCTATTTGAAGCAGGAACCCTGCCCCTGGCCTGGCACCTCCCTGTGTCTCTCTTCTGCTTTTTTTCCCCCATAGCACTTATCATCCCCTGGCAGGGAAGAATCCATCCATCTGTGAAGTGGGGGGTTGCACTCATGATCCCAGTAGTGAGTTGAATGGTGGCCCTAAAACATACATATACATCTTAGCCCTAGAAGCTGTGAATGTGACCTTATTTGGAAAAAGAGTCTTTGCAGACGTAATTAAGGATCTTGAGAGGAGGTCATTCTGGATTTACCTGGGTGGACTCTAAATTTAATGACAAGTGTCCTTATAAGAGACAGAAGAGAAGACTCAGACAGAGGACAAGGCCACTTGAAGACAGGGGCAGAGACTGGAGTGATGTGGACACCAGCCAAGGAAGCTAGAGAGGTTGGGAAGGATGCTTCCCTGGAAGCTTCAGAGGGAGCATGGCCCTGCTGACAGCTTGACTTCAGACTTCTGGTCCCCACAACCACGGGAGAATAAGTTTCTGCTGCTTTAAGCCACCAGTTTTGTGATCGTTTGTTATGGCAGCCACAGAACATAATACCATCTCTATGTTGTTCCTGTGGTCATCTTCACGGCAAATAGCCTGAAACCTAAAGAAGAGTCAGGACTGAGAACATCATTCAACAATGCCAATGTTTTCAAAGATTCACCAGCTATCTTCATGGAAATAAACACAGCTTGGGAAGGGGTGCATAAGTCACCCTTTATGCACCATGCCGGGGAAACGTGCAGAGCAAGAGGCTTTCTCTTGTTGTTCCCAGGGTGAAGAGAGAGATGCATGGTTATCTGGTCCCACTGGGGATATGGTCATCTACCAGCTTTGCAAAATAAAAGAGGGGTCACATTTCAATTACAGCATGGTTTGTAACAGAAAACAATGAGAAGGGGTCCCAACTTCAGTCAGTAAATCAGTATATGAACCATCCTACACCCTTACTGTAGAAAGTGAAAGTGTTAGTCGCTCAGTTGTTTCTGACTCTCTGCGACCCTAAGGACTGTTGCCTGCCAGGCTCTTCTGTCCATGGGATTCTCCAGGCAAGAATACTGGAGTCGGTTGCCATTCCCTTCTCCAGGGGATCTTCCCAACCCAGGGATTAAACCCAGATCTCCTGCATTGTAGGTGGATTCTTTACTGCCTGAGCCATAAGGGAATTCCTTACTGCAGAAACACCCATGTATTCTAAAGTCTGTATTCTACCTCTAGTCTATGAGGATGGTATGCGGGCCCATCTAGTGTATTAGTGTAGTATCTTAGAACATATGCTATACCTATTTATTGTTTTTTAACATCTGAAAACGACTTTTTTTGGTTACTAAATTACTGATCAAGTGACAGTGTACATTTGATGAATTGGACCTATAGATGGCAGAATGGGACCATTCAGTTCACATTCTTTAAGGAAAAGACTTAGAGGAATTGTTTCTTTCAGCTACTCAAGAACATTCCCAGTTTCCAAATGTACCCATTGTTGTTTAGTTGCTAAACAAAGAATCCACGGGATTCTCCAGGCAAGAATACTGGAGCGGGCTGCCATTTCCTCCTCCAGGGGATGTTCCCGACCCAGGGATTGAATCCATGTCTCCCAAACTGGCAGGCAGATTCTTTACCACTGAGCCACCTGGGAAGTGCTGCTGCTGCTGCTAAGCTGCTTCAGCCGTGTCCGGCTCTGTGCGACCCCATAGACAGCAGCCCACCAGGCTCCCCCGTCCCTGGGATTCTCCAGGCAAGAACATTGGAGTGGGTTGCCATTGTCTTCTCCTGGGAAGCGCTAGAGGCCTGTGAATCCACTGAAAAGGCCTCTGAGGACACAAGCTAAGCTGCTGGCCTTGAGGAGGGCCCTGGACTGAGCAGTGTTTCCAAGGGATTTTCATTTCATCTGCTTGTGTCATTCTTTTTACAATGACTTGAACCATTTTTAAAAGTTCTTTAAATAGAGTTATTTAAATAGAAAAGAATGAGAAGAAAGGTGCTCAGCTGAGGGTGTGACTTTGGGGTCACTCGGCCTCGTAGCTGGAGGGGGCGGGGAGCGGGTGGGAGGTGGGGTCTGTGGTTCTCTGCCACTCCAGGCTCACAAGTGCAGCTTTGACTGCTGCTGTTGCTTTCTGGTTCCTCGTCATCCTGTCGGGGCCTCGATGTGAGATCCATGAACAGACGCAGTCCTAGAACCTAGTGTTCCAGACAGAGAGTGCTGTGCAGGCAAACTCGTGGGATGTGCCCTTTCATGAGGAACAGCCGGTAACAGGCCACCCAGCCCGACCCGGCCAGCCCACCTCTGAGGCCACCCAGGTTCAGAGTGGAAGCATCCCCAACCAACTGTGGAGTGGTGGGTGCAGACCCAGTGGCCACGGCAGGTGTCTTGGGAGAGAAGGCTGCCTCTAGGCACCTGGCACCCTGTTCCCCTCCCCCACCCCCCACCCCCAGGGTGAGAAAAGGAGGCAGCCTTTCACCTCTCAGAGAGGCAGGGGTTAATTCTAAAAGCACAGGACACCTGGGACCAGAAGAGGTCTCCAGGGAGGAGGAAAGAACCCAGACTGTCATACGGAGGAGAAGCCTAAAGTGGTATGTAAATTAGTTATTAGTTTTCAGTGCAAAGGATAAAATAAACTGAGAGGATAACCAGCACAGACTTTTTAGGGCTCCTTCAGGGAAGGGATGAGTCTCATTTGTAACCAATGCTGTTAAGCCAAATGATACAATCCTGAAAAAAAGAAATTACATTTGCCTCGCTTCCTGCTTCTGTGCATTAGTACTTTCCCCGGCAAATGCTGCATCTTCAGAATTAAAAAAGCAATCAGGAAGAACTGTCACAGTCAAGAGGAGTCTAAGGAAACTTGATGAATAAGCGTAACACGGCATCTGCGGTGGGATCCTGGCACAGAAAAAGGACATTAGGTGAAAACTAAGGAAATCTGAAAAACTGCAGGCTTCAGTGAATAAAGGCACGGATATTAGTTCTTTAATTGTACCAAGTGTATCATATTATGTAAGAGGTTAACAAAAGGGGAGACTAGGAGGGAGTTGGTGGGAACTCTCTGTCTTAGCAACCTTTTTGCACATCATTTAGATTCTAAATTTAAATTCTAATTTTAGATATCCTAAAATTTTAGTTTTTGTTGTTGTTAAAATACATCAGGCCTGGCCTGGTTTAATTGGTGTTCATGCCAAATGGAGTTTGTAAGTGATAATAGGGGTGAGTGGAATTCAAAGTTTAGAGGGGTTATGTAGATTTGTTGAAACTCATCAAGCCATACATTTAAAATTCATCAATTTTACTGTATTTTAATTACATTTTAATAAACTGATTTTTTAAAGGGCATAAAGCCACGAAGTTTGGGGGTTTACAATGAGTTGATTTGAAGTAAGATTTGTGAGTGATTTGTTGTAGAATTTCTTCCCCACTGTCCCAGTTGAGCCTTAGTTCAACTGTATGAGATACTATTATTCCCATCTCACAGATGGACAAACCAAGCTCAGGGAGGTTACATGGCTTTTCGACATCACCCTCCCCACTCCAGCTGGTGCTTTATTTACTCCTGTAATGTGGATAATCCAGATTACAGGATAATTTCCCAAAATTGCCTTGTCTCTTCGTGTGTCAGTGTCTGCCAAGCACTCACTCCCTCTTCTTCTCTGCCCACCAAATCGTCCAGTGTCTCCCACCCTCTAAAAATGGACTCAGACCTCACCTCCTTTGAGAAGCCTTCCTGGATGCCCCCGTGTAACAGCCACTCCATAGTCGGTGCTCTCTCTGACCTCCCACCCCCAAACAAATTCTGTCCTTGACTTCTCTGACCTCTCATTGGACATGGAGCAACTTGATGGCTGGGACAGTGCCTTTTCCTCTTTGAATCTACCGTCTGCCCAGGGCCTGGCCAGCCCCAGCTGGGAATCACTTGCGTTAAACTGAAGCTAATGTGAAACAGCGTTAATCTGCTCAGGCTGCCACAGCAGCAGCAATGTTTCCTCGCACTTCTGGAGACAGGGAGTCCAAGAGCAAGCTGCGGGCAGGGTCGGTTCCTCCTGAGGCCTCTCCTTGCATGCAGATGGCCGTCTTCTCTTTGGGTCTGCACATGGTCTTCCCTCTGTGTGTTCGGGCTCTAATCTCCTCTCCTTATAAGGACACTGGTCATAGTGGATTAGGGCCCACCCTAATGACCTCACTTAATTACATTGTTAAAGGCCCCAGCTCCAAATCCAGTCATATCCTGGGGTTCTGGAGTCAGTACTTCACCCTAGGAACTTGGAGGGGACACAACTCCATCTATAAGGAAACCAGGGC
This sequence comes from Bos grunniens, assembly GCF_055505025.1. NCBI lineage: Eukaryota > Metazoa > Chordata > Mammalia > Artiodactyla > Bovidae > Bos > Bos grunniens. The sequence continues at coordinate 6,238,829 of NC_141172.1, forward strand.
AGGCTGTGGGGTTGGAGTTTGGTGGGGAAGCCACCACTAGGGTCTGCCATTTAAAAGATGCAGTTAAGGGAGTTCCCTGGTGATCCTGTGGTTAAGAAGTGCCTTCCAGTGCAGGGGATGTGGGTTTGATTCCTGGTTAAGGAACTAAGAGCCCGCATGCCTTGGGGCAACTAAGACAAGATGCGACTAAATAAATATTTTTTTTAATTAAAAAAATTTTTTTGGCCATGCCTCTTGGCATGTGGGGTCTTAGTTATGAGACCAGGGGTCGAACCTGTGCTTTCTCCATTGGGAAGCCCAGAGTCTTAACCACTGGACTGCCAGGGAAGGCCCCCCAAAATTAAAAAAAAAAAAGATGCAGGTGACGTGTGGGCAAAGGCCTGAACATTTCTAGGCTGGAGTTACAAGGGCATTGCTTTTATTCCAGGGCAAAGAATGCGGGAAAGACTTCTCTTTGGAAAATGATATGAGGTCTTGAGATGAAGGAGCTGTGAAGACGCCTAAGTTTATGTATCTCCACTAATGACCGCTTCAGCCGGAAGAAGATCCCACAAGCCTTTGGTCTGTGCTGTGTTTTCTGGCCTTGACCCCGCTATCGCTGTGCTCACAGTCTCCCTCTCACTCCTCTTTCTCTCGCTGTTACTTTTGCCTGTCCAGCCCACACAGCACGTAACATCTTCAAGGCCTTGCGCTCGGGGCAGGGGGAGGACCGGAATGGAATTTCAGACTAAACTTGCACTGGCCAGCTACCTTCTCAAGGGCATGGTGACGTCTCAGGCAGCAGCTGCAGCTGTCGAGGACAGCCAGGAAGCCCCAGTGGCTTCTTTTGCAAAGAAGGGGGAGGTCTTGACAGACTGCCCACTCCAGGGAGGGTTCTGTGAGCCCCGTCCCCAAGGGCCCAGTCATCTAAGACCCTAGGAATGCGCAAAGGCAGGGGAAGCTGGCAACATTTCATAACTGCTGGTTTGTGCCATCAATACTGCTACTTTGGGAGTCAGGGCTTGTTTTGTCAGCATCAGTCCTTCCAGTGAATATTCAGGGGGTTGATTTCCTTTAGGATTGACTGTTTTGATCTCCTCGCTGTCCAAGGGACTCTCAAGAGTCCTCTCCATCACCATAGTTTGAAAGCATCAATTCTTCGATGATCAGCCTTCTTTATGGTCCAGCTCTCGTATCTGTGGTGGCTCTTTATTATTTGGCACAGTACTTGCTGGTCCACAGAGTGGCCTCACACAGAGCTCTGCGTTTGATCCACACACATCCAACCATCCACATCCCCATCTTGCAAGAGAGGAAACTGAGGCTCTGCAAAGTGGCATGACTCACCCAGGGTTGCCTACCTGGTATGGGGTGGCATTCACATCTGAGAATAAGTCCCTGGCTTCTGGGACTGGGCTCTGTGCCTGTGTGAGCTCATTTGAGCCCCTCACCAACCTCCACTGCAGAGGCTGGGGCTCCTCATTTCCCAGGTGGAGATGAGTCCCGTGAATCCCGGAGTTCATGGAGCCAATACCAATTCTGATGACTTCTGATCTCAGGTGCTTTCTTCTCCAGCACACCACCATACCTGGACAGGTGGGACCCAGTAGGTTTGTGGCTGAGTCCTGTCTTTATGCAGTCTGGCTGCTTGAGACAAATGGTGGCTGGAAGCATGGGGGTGAGACTGGAAGTGTACCCACTGGCTAGGGGACCAGGTCGTGCATCCCATGAGTCAGGTGCCACATCTCCTTGGTAAGCCAGGGACCATGCTGGCAGCAGCTCTGGCCTGCAAACATAGAGCATCTTTCCTTCCACCAACACCTCTGGGGGGAAGACTTGGTGTCATGGAAAAAGAGAGCGTGAACTCAGGAGACAGACCACCTGAGTTCAAACGCTGATGCTGCCATAGCCTTGCATGCATTAATTAATTTCCCTGAGCCTCAGTTTTCCCACCTGTATGATGAAGGCTTCCTTGGTGTCTCAGATGGTAAAGAATCCGCCTGCCAATGCAGGAGACCTGGGTTCGATCCCTGGGTAGGGAAGATCCCCTAGAGAAGGAAATGGTAACCCACTCCAGTATTCTTGCCTGGGAAATCCCATGGACAGAGGAGCCTGAAAATCCCATGGGCAGAGCAGCCTGGCGGGCTACAGTCTGTGGGGTCACAAAAGTGTTGGACACGACTTAGCGACTACACAACAGCAGAATGGTGAAGGCAGTGATGCCTACTTGGTAAGACTGCTTTGGAGATAAAAATGAGACAACATGTGTCCATCATCCAGCACTGTCCCTGGAGTGTGGGAGATGCTTAGTAAGGGCAGCTAATGTGATGATGACTACCACATGGGGCCAAGCACCCAATGTGCAGTCCTGGGAACTGTGTAGGTGCTTGGGGCCCAGAACAAACTCTCTGGATGATGTGTGTGTGTCTGCACACCTGGCTTCCCTGCTTGCAGCCCATGGAGCCAGGGCTGGGCAAGCATGAGGGTCACCAGCTGTGAAACCTTGGACAAGTTACTTCAGCTAAGTCTCCTCTGCTTGTCTGCAGGATAGGAATAATAATAGAAACACTTTCCTGGAAGGGTTGTGAGAATCAAATGAGGCCATGCATGTAGAGACTCAACACAAAACAAGCTTTATATATACATGTATTTGAATATATATAGATATAGATATATGGGCTTCCCTGGTGGCTCAGCGGTAAGGAATATGCCTGTAGTGCAGGAGACCTGGGTTCGAGCCCTGGTTGGGAAGATACCTTGGAGGGCATGGCACCCACTCCAGTACTCTTGCCTAGAGAATCCCAGGGACAGAGAAGCCTGGCAGGCTGCAGTCCGTAGGGTTGCACAGAGTCAGACACAACTGAAGCGAATAAGCAGCAGCAGCATACAGATATCCATATGAAAGATCATTATCATCGTCATTGTTTCGTGTGTCAGCTCAGCCATCTCTGCCTGGACATCCATGTTGGAAGGACTAGGGACCTTGTCTCAGTTAGAGGAGAAGGAAAGGGCCATTACTGATCAGTGATGTGTGCTGAAAGTGGACGAGGAGCATAAAATCCCCAAGTTTCCTCTCTTGAAGTGGACGATCTCCAAGGTCCTGTTGGTGTAAAGCATGACTCTTTCCTACGTGGAGTGTTAGTTGTCTTCTCCATCCATGAGGGACTTGGCTGGCTGATCTCGGAATTCCTTTTTAGCACCATTACTCTAGGACCCCAGTGACCCCGAACATCATCCAAAGTGCTCCTCTCCAGAGAGCTGGCTGTAGTGGGGAACAGGAAAGAAGTCAGTTCCTGCTGGCCCCTGACTCTGGGGTGGGGTGGTGGGGAGGGTTGCAGAGGCAGCTCCACAGCTCAGTGGGCGGCGCCTGGTCAGTAGCTGGGCTTCCCCCAGCCTGCACACGCAGCCCTCCTCCCTGGGCCCAGCCTGGTGGGGACAGGCCGGTCCAGTCTCTCTGCTGTGCTCTCTGGCTTGAAGCAGTGCATCTGGGGAACTCTGCCCATGCCAGCTGGCCGTTGAATCTGCTGGTGTGGCCATGAAACGCGGCCCTCAGAGCTGCTCAGACCTGAGGAGTGGATGGACCTTGACCGCCAAAGGGGCCTGCGAACAGCCCTTCATCATCTTCCCAGAGGAATGAGCCACTGAAAATGAAGCTGGAGAAGAGAACGAACATCTGCCGAGCTTCCCACTCTGTTGGCAGCACGCAGCTTCTCAGGATACAAAGAAGACGACAAGGGGTCCATTATATAGAAAATAAGACAAAATAAGACAAATTGCTTATTTTTTAGAATTTTTTTAAAAAACATGTCTGTTTCTTCTAACTTGACCATAAGCTGCAAGACAATGAGGATATCCTTCATGCTGTTAATCAAAGTATCCCAGAATCTGGCAGTGTGCCTTACCTGTGGCAGACTCTCAGAAAATACCCATTAACTTAGTGGAACAATTACAATATTGCTGAGTAAGAATGGAAGTGTGATCAAGGTGCTGGGAGAAGGTAGAGAAGGTCAAAGCCAGAGAGGTGACAATTAGACTGGGTTTTGAAGAATGAATAGGAGTTCATCAGGGAGAGACAGTATCAAAGATTTTTTTTTCTTCAGTTAGATTTCAGGATAAACTTTCTGTTGGTGATACTTATGAGACCCTTAAATAAGCTGTGATAGGAGGCGAAGGTGTGAGCCATAAAGAATAAATGTCTTGAGGTTTCCACAATGGGGAAGAGAATTGATGGATATTAATGGCTTGCTTTGTATGTGCCCAATGCTGTGCCAGGCACTTACTACATGATATCTTATTCCTTCTAACCCTCCTATGAGATAGGCATTTGATAAATGGAGGTGCAGCCTTAGAGGCTTCCGTAACTTGCTCTGGGTCTAGGAGCTTGAAGGTTGGACTAGACCTAGTGTTTTCCACACCCAAAACTCCTGTTCTTTCATGGGCAGGCTGGCCTTCCTTCAAGGCAGGGGACCTGGTCACCTTAACTATAAGCTAAATGAATTAAACGCCCCTCTAGAAATAGAGCCTTCTGCTAAAGCTCCAGGCTCCAAGGCCAGAGTTGGAAAATAAGCTCTAAGTCTTTCTCTTCCAAAAGAGAGAAAAAAAAAAAAAATCATCTGTGCCTGTAGCTTTTCTGCTTTCCTTTCTCCCAGTTCACTCCTGTGGCCTCACTGTCCATCCTCTGGCTTGAGGACACTCAGAAGCTCCAGGAGGAGGCCTCAGCTGTTTCATCCATCAAGACCTTGAAAGGACCAGGGCAGGTTTGGGGGACAGGATGGGGGGGAGCCTGGTTATTCCAGAAGGGAATCGCAGCCCGGAGGTCCCTAGCTCCATTCCCTGGAGGGGAGGAGGTGGTGGGGGTGGGAAGGGGTGGAGGAGCAGAGGAGAAGGGAAGATAAGCCAGTGGTCATTTGTCTTTTTAATTGGCTCAAATGCTCGGAGGAGAGAGGCGTGATTATCCTGGCTCTGGGCCTGGACAGGGTCCAAGCTCTGGGCCATGGAGCAGGGGCTGTGCAGTATGGGGCTGCAGAGGGAGCCTGTGCTCTGCCCTTCACCCGAGAGGGGCCCCTGGGGAGGGAGGGCAGCTCTGGAGATGGGCTGGGAGGCAGCAAAATGTGGTCAGAGGCGGCTTTTGCTTCTCCAGCATTTAAGAAATTTTAAAACAGTAATTCAGTAACTGAAATAGACATATTTTAAAGAATCCGTGGCATCCGAAGGCCCCTCCTAATTCATTCCTGTGCTTGTGGACGGAGCCTGTCAACCAGCTAGACCTAGAAGTGTCTGTAGGGAGGGAGCGTGTGGGAGGTGTTTGTGTGGAACTCGAACTTCCCTTTAATAAGGACAGAACAGACAGTGCTCAAGCACTGGATCTCAAGGTATGCCCTCCTATTTGCTAGCCCATTTATAGTCAGCAGTGAAGGAATGTTAGTGGCTTAGTTGTATCTGACTCTTTGTGAGCCCATGGACTGTAGCCTGACAGGCTCCTCTGTCCATGGGATTGCCCAGTCAAGAAAGAATACTGGAGTGGGTTGCCATTTCCTTCTCCAAGGGATCTTCTTGACCCAGGGATTGAACTCAGGTCTCCTGCATTGCAGGCAGATGCTTTACCAGCTGAGCCACCAGGGAAGCCCATAATCAACAATGCCCCGTTGCATTTATTCCCCCATTTGGGTCTCTGAAACAATCTAGTGAAAAAGGTAGGACACGTTCAAAAGCGGTACACCGTCCCACGTCACAGGTCGCAGCTGAGGAAGCTTCAGCTCTGAGAGGTTTGGTGATGTTGCAAGAACACCCAGTTCTGCAGCTGGGACTCAAATCTGGGTCCTTGAATTCTGAATCTGTGGGCTGGTCCCCGGAGCTGTCCACCCCACAGAGGATCCATGCAGGTGGATGCCTGGCGTGGCCTGGTGGTTCCCAGTGATGGATGTGGGCACAGCTGCCAGGAACAGACAGCTCAGTTCAGGTTCCCAATCTGAGCACATCTCAGCCTGGTGAGCTTTCTTGGTGGGAGGAGGATGCTTCCAGGGCAGGGATGGAAGGGATTCCCGGCAGCATGATAGGTCCGGAGAGGAAATGGTGAGGGCAGGGAAGGAAGGCAAAAGATGAGGTGGTCTCAGTTAGTACCAGAGTATACAGCTAATCAGGGCTTCCCTGGTGGCTCAGAGGGTAAAGAATCTGCCTGCAATGCGGGAGACGCAGGTTTGATCCCTGGATTGGGAAGATCTCCTGGAGAAGGGAATGGCTATACCCACTCTAGTATTCTTGCCTGGAGAATCCCATGGACAAGAGGAGCCTGGCAGGCTACAATTCATGAGGTCACAAACGGTCAGACACGGCTGAGGGACTGAGCACACAGAGATCGAGAGCAGGGAACGAGAACAGATTCAGCCTGTCCTGAGTCTATATTTGTGGTGAGGGTCCTTGTGATGCTGAAGGTTGCCTGTAATCCCTAGGCCTCCAAGATCGTTCCTCAAGGAGTTTCTATTGCATCCTTGAATAAAATGGAAAACCCGTTGCCTCAGTATGGTGAGGCCTGAACTGCCCAGACTGAACTGCCAGTCTCTGAACCCAAAGCAAAGGAAGATGCTTTGATTTTGCTTCCGTGAATCTCCCAGCCCTTGGGAGGAGGTGGCTCAGCCTCAGACTTCTTCAGCTGGTGAGCAGGCAGCTCCTGGCCCCTGGGAGCCCCATGCCTCACCCTCTAGCCTTGCGGCCCCGCTGGCCTGTCCTGACCTGAGCCGTCCCTCTTCTGGAGTCTTTGGAGTCCTTCCTCCAAGCTCAGCTTGGATAGCATCTCCTGGGTCATGGCTCACCTGTGGAAACTCTTCCTGACTTCTGTTCCCTTACCTGTCAGCTGGTTTCTGCATTACCCCATCCCCCTCTGGCCAACACCCCAGGCTGCAGGAAAGGGAGGCAGATGCCAGCGCAGGGGAATATGACCCAGTGGAGAGTCCTGGTGCAACAGAGAGGAAGCAAACGCTGCCTGCATCCAGGCTCTGGAAGACTGAAGGAGGAGGCAGGGGCAGGTGGAAAGACACTGCCCCAGCGTCCCTCCCTGCAGCAAAGTCTGCTTGCCGCCCTCTCCCTACCCTGATGCAGCTCCTGGAGGGACTGGCAAGCTTGGCAGGTGCAGGGGACGGGGGTGGGGGGCCTCCTGCGGGCCTAGTTTTGCCGCCCTGGGTGCTGTGGGAGGGACTCTCCATTTCCTCCCCCCAGCCCCAGCCCCACTCTACCCCATTCTACTCTGTGTCTCTGAATTTGATTCCTTAGGTATCTCCTGTCAGTGGGATCATACAGGGTTTATCCTTCAGTGACTGGCTTCTTACACTTAGGAGAATGTCCTCAAGGTTCCTGCACTGTGGCCTGTGTCAGAGTTCCCTTCCCTGTTAAGGCCGAACAATATCCCGTTGTATGGACATGCCACATTTTGTTTACCCATCGTCAGTCGGTGGACACTTCGGACAGTCGGTGGACACACCTTTTCAAATCTCTCCACCTGTTGAGACTCAGCTCAGGCGTTACCTTCTCTGCAAACCTAAACTGCACACGGTTGCTGAACGTGTCCGGGGCTGGACAGTTGTCCGGGGACTTGCATGGTGGAGGAGCCGCTCCCCCACACCAGCATTCCCAGGTGCCTTGAGCAGGAGGAAGAGCAAAGTCTGCTTGCTGCCTACGCCTGTGCCGACTGGAGGCCTGGCAGTGTGCTCCTGACACTGGAAGTCACTTCTTGGTGATGACCGAAGACATTAGACTCATAGGGTGGCCTTTTCTCCCAAGAAGGAGGTGTCTCTCAAGTCCAGGTCAGATAACTGTGCTGGTTGGAAGCTCCTGGAGGATGGGGCAGGGCCTCTTGCCCCGAGGGGGGGCCCCAGCTCAGCCCTCAGACCCTAAGGGACTTAGGGTGCCTGAGCTTGAGCTCAGGTGGGAGGTGTGCAAAACGGCTTTATTCTTTAGTGGGAGTGCATAGTTTACTACCGCAGACCCTCTTCATCTATTCCTGAACCAGTTAGCCAGGATGAGGGTCCTGGGAATGACACATCACTGCAGGAGAGAAAATGAAAGAAGTGTCAAGGAAAGGAAGAGAGTCAAGAACAGAGGCTAAAAGCCTCTGGGAGTGTGAGATGCTCTCTGACATTTTAGAGAAGGACTGCTCTAGATGGTTAAGAATTTTTTGCTTGTCCTTTAGTAAAACACTAAATTTACTAAAATTTTTAAAAATCACTTTGGATTTAGGACTTGCTTGGTGGTGCAGTGGTTAAGACTCTGCCCTTTCACTGCACCGGGAATGAGTGAGAACCCTGGTTGGGGAACTAAGATCCCACAGGTCTTACTGCACGGCCAAAAAAAATCACTTTTGATTCATATTGCACATCACAGACTCCTTCCAGCGCTGAGACTCCCGAAAGTTCCTTCTCACATTTGAAGGAAAAGAGAACCACCATGCGGGAGGGGTGGGGGAGGGGGCGCACAGGAAGTGGTGCACTGCAGCGATTTGCCAGCAGGTGGCGGTAATGTGTCTCAGGGAAAGATACCTGTTTCATTCGCCAAAGGTCCTGGATGAGTTAGTGGGTGGCCTAGGACTAGGTGAAGGCAATGGCACTCCACTCGAGTACTCTTGCCTGGAAAATCCCATGGACGGAGGAGCCTGGTAGGCTGCAGTCCATGGGGTATCGAAGAGTCGGACACGACTGAACGACTTCACTTTCACTTTTCACTTTCATGCATTTGAGGAGGAAATGGCAACCCATTCCAGTATTCTTGCCTGGAGAATCCCAGGGACGGCAGAGCCTGGTGGGCTGCCGTCTATGGGGTCGCACAGAGTCGGACACAACTGAAGCGACTTAGCAGCAGTAGCAGTAGGGCTAGGTGAGGATTGTGACTTAGAACCTAATTTTCTTTGCCTTTGGTCAGATGTGAAGTATGATCTGCCAGTGGGTTAGACACTACTCACCCAAGATCTATGGAGGTAAGTTACACTCATTCTACTCTGCACCAGAGACAAGGAGTAAGAGCCAGGGTGAGCTTTACAATAATAAAAGATGTCAAAGATTTATGGTAGTGAGGTCCTCATCACCAGAGGTGTTCAAGCTCAGGCAGATGATTCTTCCTTAGTAATATTGTCGAAGATCCTCAAACCTTAGATGAGTTTGGGTTAGGCAGCCTTTCCACACCAGAGAGCCTATCTTGTTATTTTCCTAAGAGGAAAATGATCAATAAGTTCTTGGCTCATGGAAGGAAGCAGTGTGTCTTATCTACCAGTGACTCACCTGTCCCTAGGACATATAGGCTCATGTGATGAACATGTCAGTAGATACAGCAGCCTTATTAGCTAATTAGGGATCAGCACTGTTGTTAGCTCACTGGAGCAACTTACAGGACCCTGTCAGTGGCTAATGGTTAACAAAAAACCCTTCTCACTTCCATGATGACATTTGCCACCCTACCCACCCCACCCCCAATCTCTCGGCTGGCTGCCGTGTCTGTGCTGCCATTTTGAAACTTCAGGTTAGCTTTCAAGGAGCCCCACCTCCAAACACCAGCCCTTAGCATTCACTGGACATAAGATGGTGAGGACAACGTGCATGCATGCTAAGTCGCATATTCGTGTCTGACTCTTTGTGACCCCATGGACTGTAGCCCGCCAGGTTCCTCTGTCCATGGGATTCTTCAGGCAACAATACTAGAGTGGATTGCCATACCCTCCTCCAGGGGATCTTCTGACCCAGGGATGGAACCCACGTCTCCTGCATTGGCGGGCAGGTTCTTTACCTCTGGCACCACCTGGGAAGCCCCTAACGAGGGCAATAACCACTTCCATTTCTTCTCTCTCAGGAGGTGGAGCCAGGCAGGAGTGACACTGCTGCTCCGTAACCATCTGGAGAGCTGGCCTAAATCCAGTTGAGAACTCCAAGTGTCCTAAAAATACCAGTTCCCACCCCCGTGTCCGATCCCAGCCCCCACATCCAGAAATCCCTGACAGTAACCATATGCCACCAACGAGTCAGTCCAGGCCGCCTTGGCAAATGTCAGCCACAGTTGCTCGTAATCTTCAGGGAGGAAGGGCGGTGCCAGAAGCGACCGGTTTCTTTATCCACATCACCCAGATATAAACAATATCGGGGAACCGTGACAGGGAGCGCCTCCTAGACCAGTCCCCCTGACCCATTTCTCCTGAGCTGAGTTACCCTCAAGCTCAAGGCCCTAATGGTTCCCGGGATTTCGGCTTATGACTCTTATCTGCTGGAGGCAAAAGCACCTCGGTGAAAGACATTTTTTGGTGCCCTGTTCTGGATGGCTCGGTAATCCTCTCATTTATGTACGCAGACAAGGAGATCAAAGCCCCCGGGGATGCATAAAACATGTCAGGGCTGGGAGTCATACATCCATTAAAGCTGACAAACGCTTTGTCCAGCTGACGGGTGGCCAGATAGCCACTCTGGGGGACAGGAGAGCTGCGAGGAGCCAAGCAGAGGAGGGCAGACCTGCACTGGGCTGAAGGCTGGAGAGGCAGGGCCGAGCATGGAGCCAGAGTGGGGCATGCAGGGTGGCCGTGGCACCCAGGCCCCAGCCTCCTGCAGCACCCAGTCTCCCATGAGGACAGTCGATGTTTTCTCAGGCAAGTGCAGAAAAGCAGGTTCAAGATGCCCTCCGCATTTGCCATCATATCCTCCAGTTCTCTGGCTCAGGTAGGCCTGTGCTCTCCAGGGTCCATGGAGGAGAAAGTCCTTCTGAGACTTCCTACTTGAGTGACATCATCAGTTTCCCTCCACTTTCGGGGGAGTCACTCTGCAAACAGAGCAAAGTGTCCTGGAGGGGGCCTGATGCTCTCCTGGCCTGTGGGAGAACACAGGCTGCTGTTTTTCCCCAAATAAGGAGAGGTCTTAGGTCAGAATGTGCTTGGATGTGTGTGTATGAGAGAGACAGGAGGCGGAGAGAGAGAGAACCTGGACCAGGAGCTCTGGCTGCTGCTCGAACCCACAGTTCGAGGTGCTGAACTATTCTGGTACCTGCAAATATCATACAAGTTAGTATGCCTTCCAGGGGAGCCTCATAATAACTGCACAGCCTGGGCTGGCTTAACACAGGAAGTCTCCCTTCAAAGCTGCAGCTGGTGGGAGCTGCCCGAGGAACTGCCAGGGAAGCCTTGTCTTTAGTTCTGAGAGATGCTGTGCTCGGGGTGCTAAGACAGCATGGTTGCTAGGGGATGAACTGGTTCTCACAGCTGCTCTGGCTTTGCTCCTCTGGGTATCTTTGTCCAGTGCTAGGCTCATGGGAGCAGATCGAGAATACGAAGTGCAGTCAGTGAGTCTTCTCCTTCCTCGCACCAGGATCTGCTGTCCCCATTACACCTCCACCTGTCCCCACAGACCTTGTCTCAACCTCAAGGCTAAGGAAGTGATCCTCCAGGCAGCCCCTACTCACCAGTGGGCTCTTTTGGAAATAGTAACACCGTTTCCTATGGGGACAATGCAATAGTTCCAATCCTCCAGACAAAGTAGCAGATTTGATAAAGCATTTTCCTCTCCTAAATGCTAGTTCTTGAGGAGACATAGATTTGGTTTTTATTGTTGGTAATTCTTATCAGTCTTTTATTTATTTATTTTCTCAATTATTTGGCCTCAAGGCGTGTGGGATCTTAGTTCCCTGACCAGGGTTAGACCTCTTGCTCCCTGTACTCGCAGCATGGAGTCCTAACCACTGGACTACCAGGGAAGTCTCAGGAGACATAGATTTTTCATCAGAAGAAGGTGGAGAAATAGGTGGCGATTTATCCACCTGAGGGGACTCCTGAGCACCTATGAGTGCTGTTTTGTAGAGATTGATGACATTGTTCTTCTTTTTTTTTTTTTAATAGAAGACTACAAGTCTTTTAAAAGATATTTGTTTGTTTATTCTGCTTCATCAGGCCTTGGTTGTGGCATGCAGGATCTTCTCTGCAGTGCACATTATTCTACTTGAAAAATTGTATTTAGCTTCAAATCTAATATGTGTTCCTTCCATTCATACAGACCCTTTGCTATCCTTCATTAATTGTGACGGGGGTCATTTAAAGAAATTTCTTCAAAAACCTGGGTGTGAGCTAAGGCAGAGATGCAGGAGTGAAGAGGGGGCGTGTGTATATGTGAGCAAGTGTCTGATCTGAAGGGAGCTAAATTTTGGACAGAGAACTACAGCACGTTCTACAGAGGTAAGGGCGGAGGGTGTGTAATTCCTTCAAAGAGACATGGGAGTTGGCCCACCTGCAGATGTCTTGGTTTTTATTTCCAGCCACTAGAGGGCAGCACTAGCCCAGAACAGTTTGGTTGCTTTGGGCGGAGAGTCTGGTGAGTGAGACCCACCCAGGCAGCTCTCCGGCCAGGACCTGCCTGGTTCTCAGCTTTCCCGAAGCTCCCCTCACCTCACAGCTCAGGCCACTCAATTCCCACCCTCATTCCAAGTTCTGAGACGAATCTTGACAAATGTGGTTTTCATCACTGAAGCTTTTGACTTTTTTCACTTGTACCCCAATTCTCACCATCCCCTTGTACCTCCTAACTGCTACTTACTAAAAACAAAACAAAACAAAACAAAACAAAAAAAAAAACCACTCCCTGGATCTCTAGATCTCAGTCTCCTCTCTTCCTTGCGTCCCCCTGCCTCACACCCCAGGGACAGAATTTCCTGACTATGCAGAGACTGGCATCTGCTGCTGACGTCTCTGATAAAGATGCTGCCTTTGCCCATAGTGGTAGGTCCTGTCTGAAGTCTGTCCTGGCCCATGTGCTGGGTCTGTCTCTTCAGCTCCTGCCCCTCCTAAACTTCCCCCAGACTTCTGCAGTTAAGCCTCTTGACTAGCAATATCAGGAAGAAAGACAGCCACACGTATTGCCCTTCCGTGGTGCTGCATGGTTTAAGATGAAGCCCACAAGCCTTAAGATGGGAGATGCCTGGCTCTTTTCCAGGCTTCTTCTCCTACCTCCCCTCTCTCCGTCCCTTTAGGCATATCCTTTGCCCTAGTCATCCCCTTGCTTGCCTGTGTGCTCAGTCTGACTCTGAGCACAGGGACTGTAGCCTGCCAGGCTCCTCTGTCCACGGGATTCTTCAGGCAATAATACTGGAGTGGGTTGCCATTTCCTTCTCTAGGAGATCTTCCTGACCCAAGGGTCGAACCTGCGTCTCCTGCATTGGCAGACTGGTCCTTTACTGCCGAGCCACTGAGGAAGCCCCAGTCGTTCCTACATGGGTTCTTTTTGCTGGTGTTTTGAAGTCCCTCATAAGCTTTTCCTTCTTTCTAGAACAACCTTCTCCTACATGAGCCTGGCTAACTCCTCTGCTTGATTTAAGGCTCAGCTTAAGCTGTGTGTTCAAGGGGAAGCCCTCCCTGATGCCTGACTTGGCGTAGGAGTCCTCTCCTGGGCATCTCCATATCCTGTTCTGCCCACTGTTGCAACTCTGATTCAGTGTTTTGCTGAATTACACAGCCCCTACAAAGCCGCCTGATGCCGGGGTTCCCCCCCCCCAGTGTGTCTGGTGGACAGGGACTGTGACTCATGCCTTCTGTGCTCCTAGTGCCTGGACAACACAGCCTGTCTTTGTGCATGAACACTGACTGTTCAATGAATCATGAGTCAAGGGTATCTGAATGATACACTTAAGCATTTTCCTAAGTACATTCCAAGAAATTCTATTTCCACTGAATGATAGATATTAGTAGACTAAGGTTTTCATAGAAAATCAATTTGGAGAAACGCTAGATTAAACAAAGTAAAATAGATGTCTTTTTTGAAGTATTTTCCACAGTTTCAAGTATTCAGTATGTATTACTGTCTTAAGGAGCCTCTGATTTTTTAGGGCTGTCTGGCACATCCTTTGGGAAACCCTGCTATAATTCCTATATCCACTCTCACATGAAGCACAGGGACAGAGAGAAGTGTGGTTGCTTCTGTGGGAATAAGGCCACCATGGCCACGGTGACACACACCTTGTTTGTATGCTTAACTACATTTATCGTTTTTTAGCCACTGTGTTGTGTCCAGCACTTTTGCAGCTGCATGGACTGTAGCCTGCCAGCCTCCTCTGTCTATGGGATTTCCCAGGCAACAATACTGGAGTGGGTTGCCATGTCTTTCTCCAGGGGATTTTCCCAACCCAGGGATCAAACTCATGTCCCCTGTATTGGCTGGTGGATTCTTTACCGCTGAGCCTCCAGGGGAGCCCATCCATTGTGTTTACTGTCTTCTTACACTAGTAATACTAGTCTTTCACAATCCTTAAGATCTATGGAAAACTGATTGAACTTCACCATTTCATCCCAGGGATCTTGGGGAGTAAGGCCATGTCATCATTTCTTAATATTTTCAACCCACACATTCCTTTAGTCAGGGACCCTCTTCCTTCTCCTTACCAGATGGAGTTCATTTGCCTAATTTGTGAGTTTTGACACTATTTGTGCCCTTTTGCTGCACAATTACTTCCCCGGGTTTCTGTGGGGCCTGGCAATCATGAGGCCACTGTTGGCCTCTTAGAAACCCACTGGTCAGAGAGAGGTTCAAAGACGGCGGCCTCTCAGCCTGGGCTCCTTAGAGCCGCCTGCCCTTGGCTTCACAGACTCTGAGAATTCCGAGACTTGGTAAAGGGACTCCCCTGGGGGCATATCCTCCATCTCCAGCTCCAGGAAGGGCCTCATTAATCCTCATAATGTTTTGTCTGGGCTGACAGTATTTCAGAGGGGGCTGAGTCTTATTCTTACCCATGTGCCCCCTCCTTCAGTCCTGCGAGGCACCCTCCCACCTGTCTTCAGGGCCCCCTCACACTTCTCAGGGGAAAAGAATTGGGTGGGTGGGTATGGGAGGTTTAAATCAGGGCAGAAAAGAGAGGAGAGTGTCCCATCAATCACAGAGCATTAAATACGTGACCCAGGCAGGATTAGCGGGACCCCTTCCATAGTGGCCTGTAAGAACTTAGACATTGATTGCCTGCAACATTGATCCCTGGGGGAAAGAGCTTGAAGGAAATGACTCTCGAAGGTCCCTACCACAGAGGGCATCAGAACCAAGTCAGTTGACCACGCCCTCTGATGAGGATGGAGTAGGGAAGATGGTGGGTGGAGTGAGAGGTAAGAAGGGCAAGAAGTACTTCCACTGTGGCCTTCTCAATCCATGCCTTCATCAGCTATTTGCTGCTGGCCTGCCATGTGCCAGGCATTGCTCAAGGCCCAAAGGACAGAGCAGTGAGCAGTGGGTCTGACACTCCCCAAGTATCTGCAGAACTGTCCCAAACTCTGAAACAAAGACTTGTTCAACAATTTCTAGGTCTACTTGGTGCCAAGTCAGCTGCCAACTTTATGTTTCTTTTCATTTTCCTATTGTGGCAAAATATCCATAACATTAAATGTACCATCTTAACCACTGTTGACTATACAGACTCTGACTATACAGACCTTTATTAGCAAAGTAATGTCTCTGCTTTTCTAGACAGCATATAAAAAAGCAGAAACATTACTTTCACCAGCAAACACCCATACAGTTAAAGCTATGATGTTTCCTGCAGTCATGTATGGATGTGAGAGCTGGACCATCAAGAAGGCTGACTGTCGAAGAGCTAATGCTTTTGAACTGTGGTGCTGGAAAAGACTCTTGAGAGTCCCTTGAACACCAAGGAGATCAAACCAGCCAATCCTAAAAGAAATCAACCCTGACTTTTCATTGAAAGGACTGATGCTGAAGCTGAAGCTCCTATACTTTGGCCACTTGATGTGAAGAGCTGACTCATTAGAATAGACCCTGATGCTGAGAAAGATTGAAGGCAGGAGGAGAAGGGGACAACAGAGGATGAGATGGTCAGATGGCATCACTGACTCCGTGAATGTGAGTTTGAACAAACTCTGGGAGATGGTGAAGGACAGGGAAGCCTGGTGTGCTGCAGTCCATGGGGCTCAAAAAGTTGGACACGACTGAGCAACTGAACAACAACAAACCATTGTTGAGCCTGCGGTTCCGCCACTGGCATCAAGTTCATTCACAGAGGTTGCAACCACCACCACCACCACCACCATCCATCTCCAGAACTTGTCATCTTCCTAAACTCAGACCCTGTACCCATTAAACGCTGATTCCAGTGCCTGGGAACCATCATCCTACTTCCTGTCTCTGTGAACTTGACTGCTCTGGTAGGATCATACAGCATATGTCTTTATGCGATTGGCTGATTTCACTTAGCAGAATGTCCTCATTTCATCCATGTGTCAGAATTTCCTTATTTTTAATGCTGAATAATATCCTAGTATAAACACCGCATTTTGTTTATCTGTTCATCTGTTGATGAACATCTGGGTGATGTCCACTTTTTGGCTATCGTGAATAAGGCTGCTATGAACTTGGATGGGGGGCTTCCCTGGTGATTGAATGGTAAAGCATCCGCCTGCCAATGCAGGAGACTTGGGTTCAATCCCTGGGTTGGGAAGATCCCCTGGAGAAGGAAATGGTGGGCTACAGTCCTTGGGGTGGCAGTAGTGTCAAACATGATGTAGTGACAAAACAATGAGAACTTGGACGGACAGCCAACTTTCATTTTACTTCAATGGTGTAGGCAAGCATTATTTCAGGGAGGAGAAAGGGGATGTGGGGACATCCCTTAATTGCACTACTTGAGTTCGGATGTCATGAATCTAAGGTACTCGACTACAAAGTGTTTTGTGGCTGTAACCTCATTCCAACAGATCCAAGAGGCAGGAAATAGAAGGTAAGTGTCCAAGGCAGATCTGAACTCATCTGGGGTGGATCTTGCAACTTCAAGGGGAAGAATCGAGATGACCTTGGGGCTGTCTGCCTCCTCTCAAAGAGGATTCCTCTTGATTCTTCACAGAATCAAGAATGTGAGCTAGTGGGCAAGTGCCAGACTTCCTAAAGAGACCATGCTGTGAGTGGACAGACAGTTGATGAATCAGAAATGTGGGGGTCAACTAAACAGAAAACTAACAAGGAAACATAAACTTTAAACAATACAATAGACCAGTCAGACCTAATTGATATCTATAGGACATTTCATCCCAAAACAATGAATTTCACCTTTTTCTCAAGCGCACACGGAACCTTCTCCAGGATAGATCACATCCTGGGCCATAAATCTAGCCTTGGTAAATTCAAAAAAATTGAAATCACTCCAAGCATCTTTCCTGACCACAATGCAGTAAGATTAGATCTGAATTACAGGAGAAAAACTATTAAAAATTCCAACATATGGAGGCTGAACAACACGCTGCTGAATAACCAACAAATCACAGAAGAAATCAAAAGTTGCATAGAAACGAATGAAAATGAAAACACAACAACCCAAAACCTGTGGGACACTGTAAAAGCAGTCCTAAGGGGAAAGTTCATAGCAATACAGGCATACCTCAAGAAACAAGAAAAAAGTCAAATAAATAACCTAACTCTACACCTAAAGCAACTAGAAAAGGAAGAAATGAAGAATCCCAGGGTTAGTAGAAGGATAGAAATCTTAAAAATTAGGGCAGAAATAAATGCAAAAGAAACAAAAGAGACCATAGCAAAAATCAACAAAGCCAAAAGCTGGTTCTTTGAAAGGATAAATAAAATTGACAAACCATTAGCCAGACTCATCAAGAAACAAAGGGAGAAAAATAAAATCCATAAAATTAGAAATGAAAATGGAGAGATCACAACAGACAACACAGAAATACAAAGGATCATAAGAGACTACTATCAGCAATTATGTGGCAATAAAATGGACAACGTGGAAGAAATGGACAAATTCTTAAAAAAGTACAACTTTCCAAAACTGGACCAGGAAGAAATAGGAAATCTTAACAGACCCATCACAAGCACAGAAATTGAAACTGTAATCAGAAATCTTCCAGCAAACAAAAGCCCAGGTCCAGACGGCTTCACAGCTGAATTCTACCAAAAATTTAGAGAAGAGCTAACACCTATCCTACTCAAACTCTTCCAGAAAATTGCAGAGGAAGGTAAACTTCCAAACTCATTCTATGAGGCCACCATCACCCTAATACCAAAACATGACAAAGATCCCACAAAAAAAGAAAACTACAGGCCAATATCACTGATGAACATAGATGCAAAAATCCTTAACAAAATTCTAGCAATCAGAATCCAACAACACATTAAAAAGATCATACACCATGACCAAGTGGGCTTTATCTCAGGGATGCAAGTATTCTTCAATATCCACAAATCAATCAATGTAATACACCACATTAACAAATTGAAAAATAAAAACCATATGATTATCTCAATAGATGCAGAGAAAGCCTTTGACAAAATTCAACATCCATTTATGATAAAAACTCTCCAGAAAGCAGGAATAGAAGGAACATACCTCAACATAATAAAAGCTATATATGACAAACCCACAGCAAACATTATCCTCAATGGTGAAAAATTGAAAGCATTTCCTCTAAAGTCAGGAACAAGACAAGGGTGCCCACTTTCACCATTACTATTCAACATAGTTTTGGAAGTTTTGGCCACAGCAATCAGAGCAGAAAAAGAAATAAAAGGAATCCAAATTGGAAAAGAAGAAGTAAAACTCTCACTGTTTGCAGATGACATGATCCTCTACATAGAAAACCCTAAAGATTCCACCAGAAAATTACTAGAACTAATCAATGAATATAGTAAAGTTGTAGGATATAAAATCAACACACAGAAATCCCTTGCATTCCTATACACTAATAATTAGAAAACAGAAAGAGAAATTAAGGAAACAATTCCATTCACCATTGCAATGAAAAGAATAAAATACTTAGGAACATATCTACCTAAAGAAACTAAAGACCTATATATAGAAAACTATATAAACACTGGTGAAAGAAATCAAAGAGGACACTAACAGATGGAGAAATATACCATGTTCATGGATTGGAAGAATCAATATAGTGAAAATGAGTATACTACCCAAAGCAATTTATAGATTCAATGCAATCCCTATCAAGCTACCAACGGTATTCTTCACAGAGCTAAAACAAATAATTTCACAATTTGTATGGAAATACAAAAAACCTCGAATAGCCAAAGCTATCTTGAGAAAGAAGAAGGGAACTGGAGGAATCAACCTGCCTGACTTCAGGCTCTACTACAAAGCCACAGTCATCAAGACAGTATGGTACTGGCACAAAGACAGAAATATAGATCAATGGAATAAAATAGAAAGCCCAGAGATAAATCCACACACCTATGGACAGCTTATCTTTGACAAAGGAGGCAAGAATATACAATGGATTAAAGACAATCTCTTTAACAAGTGGTGATGGGAAAACTGCTCAACCACTTGTAAAAGAATGAAACTAGAACACTTTCTAACACCATACACAAAAATAAACTCAAAATGGATTAAAGATCTAAATGTAAGACCAAAAACTATAAAACTCCTAAAGGAGAACATAGGTAAAATCACAGCAGGATCCTCTATGACCCACCTCCCAGAATATTGGAAATAAAAGCAAAAATAAACAAATGGGACCTAATTAAACTTAAAAGCTTCTGCATAACAAAGGAAATTATAAGCAAGGTGAAAAGACAGCCTTCAGAATGGGAGAAAATAATAGCAAATGAAGCAACTGACAAACAACTAATCTCAAAAATATACAAGCAACTCCTACACCTCAATTCCAGAAAAATAAACGACCCAATCAAAAAATGGGCCAAAGAACAAGACATTTCTCCAAAGAAGACATACAGATGGCTAACAAACACATGAAAAGACGCTCAACATCACTCATTATCAGAGAAATGCAAATCAAAACCACTATGAGGTACCATTTCATGCCAGTCAGAATGGCTGCGATCCAAAAGTCTACAAGCAATAAATGCTGGAGAGGGTGTGGAGAAAAGGGAACCCTCTTACACTGTTGGTGGGAATGCAAACTAGTACAGCCACTATGGAGAACAGTGTGGAGATTCCTTAAAAAACTGGAAATAGAACTGCCTTATGATCCAGCAATCCCACTGCTGGGCATACACACTGAGGAAACCAGAAGGGAAAGAGACACGTGTACCCCAATGTTCATCGCAGCACTGTTTATAATAGCCAGGACATGGAAGCAACCTAGATGTCTATCAGCAGATGAATGGATAAGAAAGCTGTGGTACATATACACAATGGAGTATTACTCAGCCATTAAAAAGAATACATTTGAATCAGTTCTAATGAGGTGGATGAAACTGGAGCCTATTATACAGAGTGAAGTAAGCCAGAAAGAAAAACACCAATACAGTATACTAATGCATATATATGGAATTTAGAAAGATGGTAACAATAACCCTGTATACAAGACAGCAAAAGAGACACTGATGTATAGAACAGTCTTTTGGACTCTGTGGGAGAGGGAGAGGGTGAGATGATTTGGGAGAATGGCATTGAAATATGTATAATATCATATATGAAATGAGTCGCCAGTCCAGGTTCGATGCACGATACTGGATGCTTGGGGCTGTTGCACTGGGATGACCCAGAGAGATGGTATGGGGAGGGAAGAGGGAGGAGGGTTCAGGATGGGGAATACCTGTATACCTGTGGTGGATTCATTTTGATATATGGCAAAACCAATACAATACTGTAAAGTTAAAAAAGAAAAAAAAAAAAAAAGAAATGTGGTGGTCTCACTGGCTCCAGAATTCTTACACCCTGCAGTCCCCATCCACCCTCTAGCCTGCCTAAGGCAGGTACTGGAAATTTAGTCCTGATTTTTAGCTGGAAATTTTCCAGTCCCTTTGTTTTCCCCTCCTGATATGTCTTGCCACCTTATTTGCAACTTACTTAAAACACACACACACACACACACACACACACACACACAATGAAAGTGAGTTGATTTGAGAATATGCAGAGAAATTGCAGTTTGGAAGCATAAACTATGGAGGCCCACGGGCAAATCTAGAGAGAAGGAAGGGGAGCCTAATTTTACAGGGTAAAGGGGAGAATCTGCTGGAGGAAGCTGATCTGAAGTAGTTTGGGGCTTACTTTAAGGCATGTGTGGAGAAAAAGATGAAAAGTAAATGTAGGTCTTTAAACAGATGCTTATAAACAGTCCTGATCAAGAGAGGAGATCAAAATTAAAGTGATCAAAATGTTTTCAGATTAGAAAATGAATATATGGTTGTTAGTGGGGAAGGATTGGGTGGGGAGGGGGGAGGAGGGATAGTTAGGGAGTTTGAGATTGACATGTACGCACTGCTGTATTTTAAATGGATCACCAGCAAGGACCTACCGTACAGGGAACTCTGCTCAGTGTTCTGTGACAGCCTGGATGGGAGCGGAGCTTGAGAGAGAATGGATACATGTATATGTGTGGCTGAGTCTCTTTGCTGTCCACCTGAAACTGTCACAACATTGTTAATAGGCTATACTCCAGTATAAAACAAAAACTTTTTAAAAAATCAAAGTTTTAAGTATCCGAAGATGCCAATGTATTGATCACTTACTAGGCAATTACTTCCTGACTCTCCAGCCCTCTCAGGCAGGTGGAGGCTGGGGCAATGGGGCCGGGACCCTGAGTCTGGTACAGGGGAGATTAGAGGTGGGGGCGGTGGGGAGAATGAGGTTGTGTGAGGGACACTGGGAAGCCAGGTGGGGTGATGGGGAGGGAGGAGGAGCCAGAGGGACCAGAGCAAACAGGAAGAACTACTATTATTTAAGACGCTGAGCATTAACTGTATGCCAAGCCCTGTTCTAGGCCAGGGACGCGGCAGGAAACACGCTGGCTGCTCTCGGGGAGCTTACACTCTCTCTTGTGGTTTGCAGATGTTCCAGACACCTCCTGGCAATTTCTACCAGTCAGGATGGGCTCCCTCAGGCCTAATGGGTCAGAATCTTCCTCTTCTTCTCCCTCTCTTTTATGTATTAATTAATCAATCAACTGATTAATTATGGGAATGCTAACTGGTTAGGGCAGGGCAATGCTGTAGACATGGATTCCCCACTTGGTGTCATGGATTTCGAGTGGGAATTGGAGGGAGAGGCCAGAAATGGAAGAGGTACAGCCCTCAAGGGAAGGACGCTCACCAGAGGGCTGCAAGTTGACCTTCTGTGTCACCATTGTGACTCAGATCGGGGTCACCTGGGGCCTGGCTGACACCTGAGTCAGAAGCTGGCAGGACTGTTCAGAGGGAAGTCGAGTCAGCCCTGCCCTGGAGAACTGTTCAGCATTGGCGGTGAGAGGCTCACATGTAGGAGACAAGGCAGTGTTTCACAGGGACAAAATGGACCAGCTCCAGTGTTTAGAGCTACAAGAGGTTGGCAGGTATGCTTGGAGTAGGGATTTAATCCACAAGACTAACGGGGAGGATATTTAGGAAGAATGGTAAGAACAAGAGCAAGAATTTTGGTGTCAGAGGGACCCAAGTTGTGATCCAGTCTCAGCTGGGGATTTGTCCTCAGTTTTCTCATCCATAAAATGGGCACAAGAATAGGACCCACTTCATAAGGATAGACTTAAGGAATAGAATCAAATTCCAAAGGTGTAGTAAGTACTTGGACATAGGAGACACTTAACAGACAATGGTCCTCACTACTTTGAGGTTTTGATTATAATTTAGTCATATTCCCCTCATAGGCAGGGGCGGTGACTGACTCTGTGTATCCCTTGAGCTTGCATCGTGCGTGGCACGTGCTGCCCATGGGAAGACTGAAAAGGTAAGTTGGGGCCTGTCTGCTCTGGGCCTCTGTTCTCTGGGGATGAAAGTGGAGGGTGTGGCCCACAGCGAGCAGTTCCTACACAACAGCTCCTAGTATTGAATTAGGACTTGCAGTGCTGGAGCCTGGCTTCAGCCCTGGGTTGCTAGGTCTAGACCCCGGACTGGCTGCCTTGCTAGACCAGAGAAGGGAGGAGGCATGGGGGTCAGGCTAGGTGAGTTTGGTCCCCAGCTAACTTGGGGAAACACTTAGCTACTTGAGCTTCTGAAAGCAGTGCAAATAATTAGTGAGAAATTTTCTTGTACCTCACTTGTTCTTTTTTTTTTTTTAATGACATTTTTTAAAAAGATCTTTTTAAATGTCTTTATTGAACTTGTTACATTGTTTCAGTTTTATGTTTTGGTTTTTTGGCCCTGAGGCATGTGGGATCTTAGCTATCTGATCAGGGCTTGAAGCTGCACTCCCTGCTTTGGAAGGCAACATCTTAACCCCTAGACTGCCAGGGGAGTCCCTTGTATCTTACCTTATGAATGTGGGGTCAGTGGAGCGGATGTCCTTATTACCTGCACGTTAAGACCTGGATGCTGAGGTTCAGGAGGTTGAGAGCCTGCTCCAAGCACACAGACTTGGTGAATGGAGGGCCTGACTGACCCTGCTGACCACGAGTCCTGCAGCCTTTTTGAGGGAACTGTGACTGGGCTTGCCCAGACTGGCAGAGGCCTTCTGGCTTCAGAGTTCTGTAATTCTTCATTTTCCTTCACTGATAGATGTCATAGACCAGCCTGCCTCTCTCCCAGGGATCTTAGCATCTTAGGAAAGGGCTTTTGGAGAGGGGAGAACTCAAAGCGGGAAGGTGCTAACTGGTCTTGAGTGCTTTTCTGTGTCTAGGCCCTGCGCTGGGCACTGTACAGTCCAGGGTTCACAAACATTCCAGGCCAAGCAAGAGGAGGCATTATCCTCCATTTGTGGGAGAGACTGAAGTTCACAGTGTCCCATGATTGCAAAGACGTATATGGGGATTATCAGGAGTAAGTGAGCCAGAGCGGCAGTGTTTCAGGAAAGGGGGCCTCAGAGGTGGCTTACCCCTTACGCTACCATCTGCACACGGTACCCGCAGCACTGGGTCCCTAGGTCAGGTCTTCCCAGGCTCAGATGCTGCCTTCCAGGCCTGTGGAAGGATTCCAGTCCCCCAGGCCTGTGGCTCCCCCAGCAGAGAGAAGGACGCTTCCCAGCTCATCCAGATTTGCAATGGATGCTGTCGTGTCCATCTCAGTGTTTACACCAACTTCTCAGAGATTCTCGAGCCTCCAGTTCAGCCCCCAATCAGCAGGGAGCGTGGAGAGATCCGGAGGCCTGAGCAGCTGCTGGCCGCAGGCTGACCCCTGTGACCCCAGAGTTATCGCAGGGATTCAGTGCTGCGGTGGGCCCAGGACCACCAACGATGCAGCCAGGACAAGGGCGGGGGTGGAGTGAAGAGGAAAGCTAAGGGAGGCTGCCACAGGCCTCTGGACCAGTTCTGGCTCCTCACGGGGGTGTGTAACGAATGCCCGCTGCCTGCAAGGACAATAATGCCAGTACTGCTAGTGTCTCCCAGGCATGTTACAGACACCACCGCCCTCGCCCTCCCCCAGCCCTGGAGGCAGGCACGGGCATTGTCCAGATTCTGTGGCTGGGGCAACCCAGGTATGGAGCAGAGAGAGGGGTAAATGCCATACCTGGGGCACTCCCCACCTGGGAAGTGACCCCACCGGGATGTTAATCCAGGTGAGTCAGCTCCAGAGCCCCGCCTCACTCCAGAGTCCTAGATTGAAGCCCACTGGAATTCCCACCAAGCCTTTACATGAGCCTGGGCGCAGGAATCCTTGTGGGGCTTCAGGAACTCAGAGAGAAGGTGGAAGAGACGGTTGAGGGTTTCTGTGTCAGTGGGTAGATTGCCCACCACCAGTCCCACCCCAACCCCACTCCCAGGGAACAAGGACATCAACCCACAGCACATCAGCATTAGGACTCACCAGCCACAGGGGGAAGGGACTTGTCCAAGACCATGTGTTTGTCACCTCTCATGAGTGTAGGGAATATTGGGTCACAGCCATTGTCCCAGGAAGGCTAATCATACTTGCAGTTAAACTCAAGGGACAAATCATAGACTCCTGAGCCAGACAAAGGTCATTTCCTCCAGCCCCCTGTCTCCAGAATTTTTTTTTCCTTAAATACTCTTAGGATAAACCACACAAAATTGTTAATATTCAATTATTTTGACCAACAAAAATGGCAGTTTCATATGGTCCAGCCTAATATCGAGAAGATCACACTGACTCAAGAAAATTTGCTGGGAAAACCCAGATTGGAATTCTGATATCTTTCATGCTCAAGTCCTTTCTCATCCGGCTGCCTGTTTTTGGCACAGTTTATCCAGAGCCAGTTGTGTTGCAAGCAGCTGGGTCTGCCGTCCTGCAAACGTCACCAGCTGAGGAGAAGTGGAAGGGGACTGGGCTGGAAGTCTAAACCATGTAAATCTGAGCAAGCCACCCACTCCCCTGGGCCTTGGTTTCCTCACCTGAGTCTTCTTACGGTGTTTTCACCATTGGAACGATGCGTGCCGAGCACCTAGCTCCAGGCACTCAGTCAGTGCTCATGCTGTGTGTGTAGGGTCAATCTGAGTCAGCAAGATTGGTGTTCAGCTCAGAAAGAGTCCCCACAGAAATGAAGCCCCACTCGGCCACCGACCACCCCCACCCCAACTCCACTGTGGAAAACGCTCTGCAGGTGCCTCCAGCCGTCGGCAGCTGCCACGTGTGTCCCCATCAGGCTCTCTGCATCCACCTCCCCTGTCTGCTCCGTCTCTTCTCGCAGTCCACCTGGGTGCTGTTTTGCCTGGAGTCTTCGGTTCAGAGAGGCCTGCCAGGCAGGGATCTGATCCCATGAAGTGCACCTTCCACCTCACCCAGTCCCTCAAAAAGCCAGGAGACACAGTTCTCAATTAGTGGGGCTCAAGGGTAATGGCATTCACATGAGTCACCCCCAATGGAGAGGGTCCCTCTCCCACTGACAAAACTAAGGGGAGCCACTGCTAGGGTTCCAGGCCCCTGGGAGAGACCAGGGCTGGAGGTGATGAGATCCACTGGGACTCCCTGCTTTCCCGGCGGATGTGCATTCAGTGGCCTGCATTCAGATCCTGGTTCTGCCTTGTATTTGTTGGAGACCTTGGTCACTTAATATCTCTAGAGCTTCCTCCCTGTTGGGTAGAAAGATTAAGAAGCAAAAAAGCAGACCCACCACCCAGCACAGCAGCAGGCCCATGGAGGGCGTGCAATCCATTCTGGTGACATTATTGTTACCACTGGTGGGCTGCAGTTCATGGAGTCGCTAAGAGTCGGACACGACTGAGCGACTTCACTTTCGCTTTTCACTTTCACGCATTGGAGAAAGAAATGGCAACCCACTCCAGTGTTCTTGCCTGGAGAATCCCAGGGACGGGGGAGCCTGGTGGGCTGCCGTCTATGGGGTCGCACAGAGTCGGACACGACTGAAGCGACTTAGCAGCAGCAGCAGCAGCAGAAAGAGATGAGGACGTCCCTGGCGGTCCAGTGGTTAAGACTTCGCCTTCCAGTGCAGGGGGTGCGGTTCGATCCCTGGTAGGGGAGCTAAGATCCCACGTGCCTTGAGACCAAAGAACCAAAACATAAAACAGAAACAATATTGTAACAAATTCAATAAAGATTTAGAAAGGAATGGTCCACATCAAAAAAAAAAAAAAAAAAGAGAGAGAGAGGGCTCCTGAGGCTTGAAGACTGTCATGGGGATGTCCGGGCCGTGGAGGGAGGAGACGCTGGTGGTGGGAAGTTCGGCTCCCAACCCCCAGCCCATTAGGATGCCGGCCTTTGCCGGGGAGGGGCTTGGTCACGATCCACCAGCCGCGTCTGGTCCCTGGACCTCCCGCTGGCCTCCCTCCCTACAGGGACGATAAGCCTGCTGACGGCACATTAAAGGTGTGGTGCAGGGCTGGCCTCCCCGCGAGGCAGCCGCTGATAACCTGGTGGGGGGCGCTATCTGGAGAGGAAATGGGCTGAAATGCGGGGCGGCAAATGAGGCCCCGCATCAGGAGGCTGATTGGAGCCCCAGGGCGGGACCCAACCCCGGGGTCACGTCATCCCTTCTCTGCCACCAGGCACAATTGCATCGTGCAATCCATCACTGACGTTGCCTGGCTTTTTTCCTTCAAGTGCATTACTGCATTCTCATTCTAAAAGATTCCAGCCAAGGACGAGTCAACTGTGAGCCCCTCCGTTATCTGCCTTTGTCCCCTGAGTCCCCACCACCAGCCCAGGTCAGGCTGGGCTCCTTCTGGTCCCTTTACTGCACATTTACATACATGTAAGAGTGGGCGTGATAAATACCAAAACTGTGTATGAATTCATGCCATACGTGTTTTTCTGCACCTTCCAGGTCCTGAA
Organism: Bos grunniens; assembly: GCF_055505025.1. Lineage (NCBI taxonomy): Eukaryota > Metazoa > Chordata > Mammalia > Artiodactyla > Bovidae > Bos > Bos grunniens. The sequence continues at coordinate 6,265,909 of NC_141172.1, forward strand.
CCCTTGACATGTCTTGGGCATGTTTTCACATCATAAGGAAGTGCCCCATTCATTTTAATGACAGAATTCTAGTCCACAAAATACATGTTCCTTAATTATATCTTCCTCTTTGCTGTACCTTCAAATTGCTTTCTTTTTTTTTTTTTTAACTTTTAAAGTATTTATTTGGTTGCCGTGAGTCTCAGTTGCAGCATGTGGGTTTCTCTAATTGTGGCCTGCTGGCTAATTGTCCTGAGGCCTGTGGGATCTTAGTTCCCTAACCAGGGATTGAATCTGCCTCCCCTGCATTGGAAGCTCGGAGTCCTAACCACTGGACAACTAGGGAAATCCCTCAAGTTGTTTTCGATGTTTGCTGTTGCAATGACAGAATGTGGCCATGCGTGGTAACTTTCACATATCTTTGAGAAGGAGGGTGTGTCTTAGTGTATCATCATTTTCTAGAAGTGCAATTACTTCACCACTGAGTACAAGCATCCCAGATTTTGCATGGTGCTGCCAAAAATGCTCCCCAGAACATTTTTAATCAAATAACACTCTTGTCAACACTAGATGAAGGTAACTAGTTTCCTACATCATCACCAGAAATGAGCAATATTGTCATTTTTGCCATTCTGATGGCAAAAATATTGATTACCTATTTAATTTTCACTTTTCCACTTATTGCTGTGATCAGGCAACCTTGCCTATGTTATTAGCTTCCTTGGTGGCTCAGACAGTAAAGCATCTGCCTGCAATGCCGGAGACCTGGGTTCGATCCCTGTGTTGGGAAGATCCCCTGGAGAAGAAAATGGCAACCCACTCCAGTACTCTTGCCTAGAAAATTCCATGGATGGAGGAGCCTGGTGGGCCCCGGTCCATGGGGTCACAAAGAGTCGGACACGACTGAGCAACTTCACTCACTTTCTGTCCAGTACTCATGTCCACTATTTGTCCACTAGTCTTTTGGTTGTTTAGAAACAGGAAAGTGTTAGTCACTCAGTCGTATCCAACTCTTTACGACCCTGTGGACTGTAGCCCACCAGGCTCCTCCGTCCATGGAATTTTTTTAGGCAAGAATATTGGAGTGACTAGCCATTTCCTTCTCCAGGGGATCTTCCCAACCCAGGGATCGAACCCAGGCCTCCTGCACTGAAGGCAGATTCTTTACCATCCAAGCCACCAGGGAAGCCCTAGAAATAGGAAGGACTCAAGTTTTCTTTCTTTTTTTATACAGCTACTGCAAAAATTCCCCCTTGTCTGACACTCTTAACTCATTCATGTCCCTCCTGAGGCTTTCCTTTGCAGGATTTTAAAATAATTATTTATTTTTGCTGCACTGGGTCTTCATTACTTCGCACGGGCTTTTTCTAGTTGTGGTGAGTGGGGCTACTCTTGTTGAGGGCTCAGTGATTGTGGCATATGGGCTTAGGTGCTCCTCAGCATATTGAATCTTCCCAGACCAGGGGTCAAACCCCCGTTCCCTGCATTGGCAGGCGGATGCTTATCCACTGTGCTGCTAGGGAAGTCCCCTTTGCAGGATTAGCAGCAACCCACCTCATCCTTTGCTTCTGAAAGTTTAGCCCACCTTTCTTTGGTAGATATCTGGTACTAGCATTAACAGTTACTCTTCTGTTGAATGCCTGCCATGTACCAGGCTTTCTGTGAGGGACAGGAGAGGTATTGACTATCTCATCTGCTCCAGGCATGGACCCAGTTAGTGGGTGCAGCTGATGAGAGAGGACTCAGGCTCAAGGTGTCAGCTGACTTGCAAAGGCCTCCTGGCTGAGCAGGACTCCAGCCTCCAGAGCCACAACAACTGGCTCTTTTCTTCCCAGCCTCAGCCCCTTTCTGATGTGGCTCAAACCATCCTTGCCTGAGCCCCAGTTGGGTGCATCATTTTGACTTTAACATGTTACTATCTCTGGGATGTGGGCAAAGAGCAAAATAGCAACTTGTTTTCATTCACTCATGTATTTGACAAATATTCACAGAGGACATTCTATGCTTCCAGCTTTGTGCCAAGGGCTGTGGACACAGTGGGAAAAAGACACAGCCCAGCTCAACAGAAGGGACTGTCTGGCCAAAGCTTTCTGCATTTTGCTTTATCATTTGCTCACTCACTTAATGAGTCTCTGGGTCATCTGGGATTCAAGAGGCACTGCGTATTTTTCTTAATCTCATGTGTGGTGCACGGGGTGCAGTAGGTCAACTGTTCAAATCTAGGGGCTAAAAATGAGGAAGAAAGAAATAACACAACCAAGAAATAAGGCCAATGGCAAGAAGCTTGTACAAGTCTAACTTGTCTCTTCCCCAGGTGCCCTGCTTCCCAAGTGGCACTAGTGATAAAGAACCTGCTGCCAACATAGGAGGCTTAAGAGACACAGGTTCAGTCCCTGGGTCAGGAAGATTCCCTGGAGGAGGGCATGACAACCCACTCCAGTATTCTGGCCTGGAGAATCCCATGGACAGAGCAGCCTGGTGGGCTATGGTCCATAGGGTCGCACAGAGTTGGACACTAATGAAGCAGCTTAGCACACACCAGGTGCCCTGGTCTGGTTAGTTACCCATGCGTGCAAGCCAGCCCGTGTGTGCATGTGTATAACATCATATGCACATGCCCCACCCCTCTTGTCCAGTTTCCAGAACAGAGGCCACAGATTCCACTTCTCTCTGGGGAGCAGAGGGCACACAGCCCAGCTCATCCATGAAAGGCCAAGTGCTGGTGGCTCATGGAAAAGGCCATTCGGTCCAGAGCAATGAGCAAGAGGTTAATTTTAACCAAGAGCCTGCAGAATGACCTTGGCCTAGAAGGAAATGCTCCAGCAGAGGCACCCCCAGAGGGGACCCTCCTCCTTCCAGGAGACATCAGGCCAAGATTAGGGACCCCCTGCCCTCCTGCCCTCCTTCCTCACAGCGATGCTGTCAGCTTATGGGCAGTTGTCCCCTTCACCTCATCAGTCCTCAGTAATCTGCCTTTAGACCCCTTGGGACTGGCTCCCATCAGCCCTGTCAGCCTCTGCTACCCACGGGAACCTGGTGGCCCAGGGGCCAAACTGATTTGAAACAGAGGCGGAGGGGCTGGGGGTGAGCAGGCTGGGCTCCCACACTGACCCCCACGTGACCCCAGGGAGATGCTGTCTGTACTGCGCCCCCGGCAGGCAGGGGAGCGATTGTGTGCTGACCTCCTACCGCATGTACAACCCATACCCGAAGCTTCATGCACAGTATCTCAGCTTACCCTTGGCTTCCCTGTGAGATAGTATGTTTGTGTCCATTTTAAAGACAGTGCAACTGAGGCCAAGAGAGGCTAAGTAACTGGCCAGGGGTTTGGCAGCCAGTAAGAGGCAGATCCAAGAGGTGGAGTGAACACTTCCTGGTTCCTCTGAAGCCTGTCCTTCCACAGCACAATGGACAAGTGGCCCGGGAACAAGGCCACAGGGGTCTGGGCCCAGCCTATGGATGGGTCTGGGGCAGCGCCAGCTCCGCCTCCAGCAAAGTCTAACCTCCTCGTTCTCCCAGGAACTCCCCACTGGAATGGGCTCTGCACTGAGGCTCACCTGGGCTTGCGTCCCCGATGCCCGAGCTCAGCAGGTGACCTTACCTCTCACAGACGAGGTTTTCTCATCTACAAAGGGGCCTAGTAACAGAATGGGTTCTGAGGTTTCATGTGGCATGTGTCATGTGGCACAAACAGAAGTAGGAGCGTGGCACCGGGCAGGTAACAAAGGTGTGCAGCCTGCTCCAGCATCCTCGCTGTGATCACAGCAATGGATGTGAGACACACGCTCCCACGAGTGAGGTGTATTTAAGAGCCCTTTGGGAACAGATTCTTGTCTTCCTCATCACTGGAGCCCTTCATGGCCAAGGAGGAACTGAAAGGTCAAAAAGTCCCTGCAGGTGCCAGCCAGATCTTTCCACACACCCACCATTCTGCCCAGAAATTTTAATTTTCCCCAGTATCTTCTGGACACTCCCTGATGGCTATTTTTATGTTCTTGGCTGCTGTCAGGTGGAGTCGTCACCCCGTGAGTTATCAACAGAATCCCCATCTCATGGGCAAAGACTCTGGCCACCTCACCTCTCCGGGGACCACAGTTACTGTCCCAAGGATGAGACTCCATCCAGCCCGCGGTCCCACCAGCACCAGATATTTCTCCTCCTTGCTTTTCCACCAGGCGCTCACAAAACCTTCCTGTCATCCTCTCGGAGCAGTTTGCTTATCCTTATTAAGAGGATAGCCCCACACGGCCACTTAGCCTGCCCTGCACGAGTTGGGTCCACCCCAGTCCTCGCTTTTCACCTCAGTGCTATCTGCTGGATCCCTCAAGTGCTGGGTGTGAAGCCAGGGTCAGCGCTCCGGCCCCTCCCCTGCAGTGATGTGATGGTGAGTGGCACCGTCAGCCTTGCCGCCTCCCCTCGTTCGGGACTAGGAGGAACCCGGTGGCCACTCAGGTGGCCGACATCTGAGAGGCCGCGTAGAGCCGGGGACCCCTTTGTAAACTGTCAAGTGCTCTGTCCTGGGGGCCCCATTCTCATTAGTAACTTTAAAAAAAATATCGGCTTACTGTTCTTTTGGCTGTGCCCCAGGGCATGTGGGATTTTAGTTCCTGGACCAGGGATTGAACCCTTGCCCCCTGCAGTGGAAGCATGGAGTCTTAACCACTGGACCACCAGGGAGGTCCTGTGAGTAATGTTTTAAAGGCTCTGGACTCTGTTCCATCAAGTGAATAGCTCTTTTGCCATGGTTAAGAAATGAGGTTTTTCCAGGGAGCTAATTAATCTGATTTGGAGAATTCTCAAATACAAGAAGGGCTTCCCAGGTGGCTCAGTGGTAAAGAACACATCTGCCAATGCAGACGCCTCAGGAGACACGGGTTTGATCCCTGGGTTGAGAATATCCCCTGGAGGAGAAAAGAGCAACACACTTCAGTATTCTTATCTGGAAAATCCCATGGACAGAAGAGCCTGGTGGGCTACAGGCCATGGAGTTGCAAAAAGTCGGATACGACTGAGCAACTTCATACACACACAAATACAAAGATGTCTGTTTTCAAAAACAAAACAAAACAAAACAAAAGCCTGCAATAAACTAAAGTCTGCCCTCCAGGAAAGCGGGTGAGCTGGGGTGGGCAGAGGCTAGACCGGGCCCCGGCCCTGGTCTGTGGACCTGGTGTGACTCTGAGTCCTTATCTAGGCCTCAGTGTCCACTCGTGAGAGGCTGAGAATGGAGTGAGGGTTGGGCTAAATGATTGATTTTCAAAACCATTTAAAAGTCACATTCTGTTCAAATAACCCTTGTGAGGCCTCTGAGCTTGTGAGCCAGAGGCAAGAGGGGCTGCTGTGCTTGAGGTGGGTGGGCTTTCTCCCAGCCGCTCAGCCTACTGTGAGCCTCCTTCTCCTGAGAGCCCAGCATGGAGGCCCAAGGCTTCAAGGGGGCATGGTCTGAGACATCTGGACAGAATCTTCCTGGAAGAATGGTTAAGAGTGGTGAGTCCTTACTCCGCTATTTACTAGCTGTGTGGCCTTGGGTTGATTACTTACCCTCTCTGTGCCCCAGGTTTCCTCATCTCTAAAACAAGGATCATAGGATCTGCTGCTGCTGCCGCTAAGTCACTTCAGTCATGTCCGACTCTGTGTGACCCCATAGACGGCAGCCCACCAGGCTCCCCCATCCCTGGGATTCTCCAGGCAAGAACACTGGAGACCTCTCTCTTTATACCCAATAAATATGGACTGATCATGAAGCTCTGTTCAGTTCAGACTGTCACAGGATCAGAGGAGTCGAAACACGGCAAGTTGTTGGCCAGAGGTTTGGGGGAGGGTGGGAGGGAAGAACAGGTGGAGCCCAGGGAATGACAGTGAAGCTATTCTGTAACCCTGGAACGACGGCATGGGAGTATACATAGGTCCATACCCACAGAACACAAGGCAAAGAGTGCATCCTGAGGTAAACTGTATGCTGAGTTGCTTCAGATGTGTCCGACTCTTTGAGACCTCATGGGCTGTAGGCCACCAGGCTCCGCTGTCCAAGAATACTGGAGTGGGTTGCCATGCCCTCCTCCAGGGCATCTTCCCAACCCAGGGATCAAACTCATGTCTCTTACATGTCCTGCATTGGCAGATGGGTTCTTTACCACTGCGCCACCTGAGAAGCCACACAGGTATACTATGGATTTCAGTTAATAATAATGTGTTGGCTCATCACTGATACGATTGCAAGATGTTAACAGTAGGGAAAGTTGGGGGTGGGGCGGGATGAGGGGTTAAATAGGGATTCTCTATACTTTTCATTCATTTTTCTGTAACCCTAACAGCTCAAAGAAGTAAAATTTAGCATAAACAAAACAGAAACATGACAAATGGGGAGCTTCAATGAACAGCACGGAGCCTGGAACGTTCCTTCGTGTTACCATCCCCAAGTCACCTGTTTATGCTCCCGGTCCAGGGACCCAGAGCCCGGGGCTTGCTCGCCTCCCTTGCATGCGCCACTGCTGAGCAAACCCCCTTTCTCCCCATCACCCAACTCAGACCTGGAGGCTGAGGATGTCTGAGGTGAGAGCGCCACCTGCTGGCCCTATTCTAGCTGCCCTAAAAGGCAGTGATGGCGCCCTTGTCTTGGGGCTGGGGTCCTCGATTTCCTCTTGAAACCCAGTGCCATCTGCGAGCCCCTAGAGGCACCACTCATACAACCACGAATGGCAGGTATGCGACGTCCAGGCTTGTCGCCAAGAACGACAAGGGAAACGTCAGGTCTCGCGACTTTATTTCCGAAAAGTCCCAAAGTGCTGAGCGCAGTCTGGGTCAGGTGAGAGTCGCTGGACTCAGGTCGCCGGTGGCCGACTCCTCGTTTCTGGTGCCAGCACAGGGAGCCTTCTGTGACGTGATGACGGACACCGAGGAGTGTGTGATCCTCGTCACCGGGTCATCCTCGTGAGGAACATGCGAGGTAGGTTCTATTGTGGTTCATCCCCTTTCTGCCAGTGTGAAGAGGCGCTAAGAGGCTAAGTCGCCTAGGGGCGCACAGCCGGAGAGGTGTGGCGCTGCGATTGGATCCTGCTCCAAAGTCCAGGCCGTGACCCAGCTGCCTCTAGTTTCCTCATCTGAGAAATGGGCGTGCGGACATCTCCCCGCCTTTCGGTGCATCTGGGGCTGAGGCCAGACAGTTTTGCACGCGGGCCTAGGGCTGCAGCTCGTACTGGCCCTCGGTGGCCGTGTGGAAGTCCTCGAGCACCGACTGCAGGAACTCGAAGGTGGGCCGCTCCTCCGGCCGGCTGCGCCAGCACTCGGCGATGACGCCGTTGTACAGCTCAGGCGGGCACGAGTCTGGGCGGGGCATGCGGTAGCCGCGCTCCAGGTTGCGGATGACCTCGGGGTTGCTCATCCCTGGAGGTGGAAGGGACGTGGCTGAGGACCGGCGGGGGCCCGCGAGGCATCCACCGCCGTCTCTGCCCTCAGCCCGGTTGGTGCCACCTTTACACATCCCTCCATTTATTTTTTATTGCTTTGAGAACAGTGTAGATGATCTCAGTGCGGGGCAGTTCCTCCTGCATGGGGTGCTACCTGCTTACCTGGGACTGTCAGGCACACAGGTGAGCATCACTCACCAAGCAGGTGCTTGGTGAACAGGCCCCAGCCCCTCCCATAGGCTGCTAAGGGCCCAAGCCCTTCAGATCGGCCTGGGGGTTGATTCTCAGGATGGAGGTTTGGGGGCTGTACCCACGATGTAAGGCCAAGGGAGGGACCATTTGGCCACTCAACTGAGGGCAAACTAACTGGAAGAGATTTGAATTCAGATCCCCACCTTAACTGAATTCCAGGTTTGTGGACTCACTGACCTCTGCTGGATGCAGGGGACACAGTCCTGTTTCCAAGAGCAATGCTGAGGGGAGGAAGGGAAGCCCCGCCCCACCCCCAGAGTGGCACACCTGGGTTTCAGTTTCAACCATGGGGCTCCATTCTGACATGCAGGTGGGCAGCCCCAGGCCCTGAGGATGGGACATCTGCCATCACAGCCGTCTCAGGATGGCCCTGAGCCTGGAGGGTCGCTGCAGGACACAGCTGCCTACCTGGGTAGGGCACACGCCCATAAGTGACAATTTCCATCAGGAGGATTCCAAATGACCACACGTCCGCTTTGATGGTGAACACCCCAAAATGGATGGCCTCTGGGGCGGTCCACTTAATGGGGAACTTGGCCCCTATAAGAAAGCCATGAGCAGCTTCATGAGGCCATGACTGACTTCCTCCACACCCCCAACTCCTTGCTCTTTCTCCCCCAGCCCCTGCCCTGCCTGGTGATGCCTGGGTCACTGTATCAGACAGAAATGCGCCCAGGGAGTCATTCAGACCCATAGGACGCATGACCAGGAGTGTGAAGACCCTGGGGGTCCACAGCACCAAAGGACAAATACCACCCCTGTCTCCCGCTTTGTGTCTTTGCCTAAACTGGCTTCACTGGGCGACCAGCATGTGTTTCCACCTGGCACTGAAGAGGTCGTTTCCACCTCCCATTAGCCTTGTTTACTAACAGGAACCCATGACTGGGGCAAGTCATTTAACTTGTCCTTGCCTTAGCTGGGCTCTCCTGATGGCTCAGACAGTAAAGAATCTGCCTCCAATGCAGGAGACCTGGATTCAATCCCTGTGTCAGGAAGATCCCTTGGAGAAGGGAATAGCTACCCACTCCAGTATTCTTGCCTGGGAAATCCCATGGACAGAGGAGCCTGGTGGGCTACAGTCCATAGGGTCGAAAAGAGTTGGACATGACTGAAGTGACTGAGCAGGCAGGCATTTAGGGCAGTGTTTTCTAAAGTCTGCTCTGTGAACCCTTGGTTCTATGAGAGGTTCACAGAACCTACGTGGAAAAAGTTTCTGGGGTTCCAGTGACTTTGGGAGACACAACGGGAAACATATGTGCCCTGTTACTTAGCTGCTGCCTTCTCACTGCCTCTATTATGCTGCTATGGGCTGGGAATCTCCAAGAGGACTCACAGAATGGGTGGTATCTCTAACCCCACTCTCACATAGTCATTCCTCCTGAGGCAACTGTGGTCTGCAGAGCACGTCGGGGAAATGCTGAACTAGTTGGGAGTAAGGTCAGACTTGCACGACAAGAAGTCCAAGGGGGACTGGGGAGTTGGGGTGCTGCTCACCCTCCTGGGCGGTGTATTCATTGTCGATGATCCGGGCCAAGCCAAAGTCACCAATTTTGCAGCACAAGGCCTCAGACACCAGGATGTTGGCCGCTCTCAGGTCCCGGTGGATTGAATTCATCTGCTCGATGTACGCCATTCCTTCTGCAATCTGTGGGAGGGGGCCCCACAGTGAAGGCCAGACCCCTCAGGGAGAGAAAGGACTTTAGGCCACCCTCTGCATCAGAGCCAGGCGGGGTGAAGGTTCCAAGATATGACAGGACGGGGGGAGCTGCCATGTGGCTGCAAAGTGGGGCACACAGGCTGCGGTTGGAGGGGAGCTTTGCACTTCATGCTGTAGAGCAAGATAAGGAGCACCCAGAAGGCAGAGTGTGCATGCGTGTGTGTATGTTTGTACACAGAGCAAGGCGTTAGCGTGATCAGAATGTGTTTTAGAAGCTGTTCACCTGGAAGGTTCTGATTTTCTGCTTTCCTAACCTTCAGATTCTTGGCCACATCTACTTATAAACCTATTTATTTGCAGAGTACATCATGAGAAATGCTGGGCTGGATGAAGCACAAGTTGGAATCAAGATTGCCGGGAGAAATATCAATAACCTCAGACACGCAGATGACACCACCCTTATGACAGAAAACAAAGAACTAAAGATCCTCTTGATGAAAGTGAAAGAGGAGAGTAAAAAAGTTGGTTTAAAGCTCAACATTCAGAAAACTAAGATCATGGCATCTGGTCCCATCACTTCATGGCAAATAGATGGGGAAACAGTGGAAACAGTGACAGACTTTATTTTTTTGAGCTCCAAAATCACTACAGATGGTGACCGCAGCCATGAAATTAAAAGATGCTTGCTCCATGGAAGAAAAGTTATGACCAACCTAGACAGCATATTAAAAAGCAGAGACATTACTTTGCCAACAAAGGTCCATCTAGTCAAAGCAATGGTTTTTCCAGTAGTCATGTATGGATGTGAGAGCTGGACTATAAAGAAAGCTGAGCACCGAAGAATGGATGCTTTTGAACTGGGTGTTGGAGAAGACTGTTGAGAGTCCCTTAGAGTGCAAGGATATCCAACCAGTCCATCCTAAAGGAACTTCCAATGACTATTTAGGGTAGGACTGATGTCCTAAATAGTCATTGGAAGGACTGATGCTGAAACTCCAATACTTTGCCCACCTGATGCCAAGAACTAACTCATTGGGAAAGACCCTGATGCTGGGAAAGATTGAAGGCAGGAGAAGAGGATGACAGAGGATGAGATGGCTGGATGGCGTCATCAACTTGATGGACATGAGTTTGAGTAAACTCTGTGAGTTGGTGATGGACAGGGAAGCCTGGCGTGCTACAGTCCATGGGGTCAGAAAGAGTCGGACACAACTGAGCGACTGAACTGAACTGAACTTATAAACTCAGGTGACTTTTCACATCCTTTGCCTCTAGGGGACCCAAGATTTCCTGAAGGATTGACAGAGATCATTGACAACGAGTGAGAAAAGGAAAAGAAAGGGAAAAAAGGGAGTGGGCAGGCTTATCACTGAGCTGTGGTTTGAAACCAGTTACCAGGCTTAGTTTTCCGAGACCACCTCACCATCCTGTTCAACCCAGCCTGTGTGCACCTCAGTGGAAAAAAGGGGGTGGAAAAAAGGCACGGTGACCTCAGTTCCTGCCCTGATACTTATAGCAGATAACGACTTGGAGGGGGGTGGGGGTAGTGTGGGATAGGGGAGGGTGCCTCCCTCCAACAGGATGTGTGTGTGTGTTTCTGCGTCTCACGAGCTGACCACAGACCGGAGCTCTTCTTCTGAGAGTTCCAGTTTCAACAGACACACACGCAGGGCCACCAGATGTGCTTTGCTGCCAGTTAGAATCCTCAGCTAAAGTCCCCCGGGAGGAACGTTTCCTTCCTCTTCATTTTGCTCCTCACCTCATGATGTCCGAGTCTACAGAAGGCATTGATTGGCACCATCTGAGGATGGAGGAGGTCACCACAAAGTGCTGACCTACCATATGACGTGGAATTCGTGGGGACTTTCTGGGTTCCCCACACCATCCTTTCTTCCTCTGGTCCTCACCAATAGAACCTTCATGGCTGCCTAGGAGAAAGACTACATTTCCCAAGCTCCCTTGCAGCTAGGTGCGGGCAGGTGACAGGTGGCCAGGGGGCTGGGAGAGCAAGTGTAGTGAGTGACTTCCAGCACTTGGCTCTAAAGGGAGCGGGTGCGGTTTGCCCCCTCTATCCCACTTCTTCCTCCTGGCTGAGGAGGACAAGGTGCTAAAGCATGAGCAGTTTCCCTGGGTGGAAAGATGATCTATTAAGACCCAGTGGGTGGAAGAAACCTGGGTCCCTGTGACTCTGAGGGGAAGCTTCACTGCCCGCCCCAGACTGCCCACCTCTGGTGCTTACACATTGAAGCTATGATGACTTAGGCTTTCTGTCTCTCACAGCCCAGCCTAAATCTAATGGACACAGCCTCCAAAGAGTTGATCTCGCTGAGCCACAAGGGCAGAGGACAGGGCCCAGGGGCCTGGATCACTGCACTTGGTGCTCACAAACCTGGGCCGACATGTCAATCAGCCTTGAGAGGGACAATCGGCTACCTTCATCCGTCTTCAGGAAATCCAGCAGGCAGCCTGAGGAAAGAGAAGTCGCAGCTGAACTTCTGCAGGGTGACCCGACCCTGGCCGGGCCGGCCTCTCGGGGTGTGGGCTGCTGCCCACCTGGGCAGGAAGTGGGTGGCACTCTTTCGGGTCTCTTGTGCCCCCACAGCTGCAGGTGCCTCTGCTCTACAGAAACTCCCATCTCAGCCCTCACAGCTCCCAAGAGGCGCTGATCTGCTGCCAGCTGCTCGGAGGACGTGATGTCTCGGTCCGGTTCAAGGTCACACAGTCAAGGAACCGGGTCAGAAACTGCTCATTCCCTGCATGACATTACAAAGCATCTTCCGTCCACTTCACCCTTTGTTGGCAGACATTCTGCCTCCGAGGATGCAAGAAATCACCAGAATTACGGAGACTCATCTCCTGGAGCTGGTACAGGGGACAGATGCTGCTCCTCTTTGGTACCTAAGAGCAGGGGACTGCTCACCTGAGGGGTGGCTAAGAGGTGAGCCAGGGAGCCACATGCCTCCAGCTCAGTGTAGGACCCCTTCATGACACCCTTTAAGGAACAGACAGCATCAACACAGCATTTTAGGATCTGACAGGAGTCGGGGTGTGGTCAGGATCATAGGAGGGGTAAGAAGGATTCCCCAGGCCCCAGCAGAGAATGGCCATACTCTAGACCTCAGTGGCCATCTCACCCAACCTCTCATCATCCGTGTTGAAAATGTTCATAGGGTTGTACAAGGTCTCCTGGACTAGAACTGTCTCTGGATGCCCAGCCTACTATTGTTTAGACTTTGCTGCCCTCTGTCCGCCCCAGGGGGTGCCAAGCACAGGAGGCTCCCTGCAAAGATGCTGGTTCAGGGTCTCCTGAGCTATGGAAACTCCTCTATAAGGACAACTTAGCTGTCTTGTTCTCATCATCCTTCACTCTGCCCCCACCCATGCATGTGGAACACTAGATCTGCAGGATATTGGCTGATGGATCCAGCTCATGCCTCAGTAGTCCCCTGAAGAGGTCCCCCGGCCAGCAGATCAGCCTTATCCTTCTCGGAGCCCCCAAGCCTGGACTCTCACCCTCAAGCCCTCCTGCCTCTGTGTGAGGGACACAGCCCTGGGCAGGTCCCCACCTCTGGCCATATATTCGGTCACGATGTAGATGGGCTCCTTGGTGACCACAGCGTAGAGACGGACCAGCCTCTCATGCTGGAGAGTTTTCATCAGGTTGGCCTCACCCAGGAAGGCCTCCGGAGACATGGTTCCCTCCTTCAAGGTCTTGATGGCCACCTTGATGTTGTTTTTATAATAACCTGAGCCCGGGGGACAGAAGAAGAAGAGGATGTTCAGAAGACTTGGAGGTGGGGGGAGGTGATCCCTTATCCAAAATCTACGTAAGCTTCCAGGAGCCATCCCTGTTCTATATAGATGGGGCACTGAGGCCAGAACCCCACCCCCGGAAGTGATCCTAGGCTGGAATTACAGCTCCTGATGGTGATGGATGCGCCCGCTTACCTAGAAGGATTCAAGCCTGTCCCGGCCTCCTCTGCTAGACAGGAACCCTGGGCAGTTAAGGAAATTACCCAGCCTGGGAGGGGGGCCGTTTCACCTCCTGGTCCCTACAGCCAGGTCCGGGGTGCATCCCTTTTGTCCTCCTATCCCTACCTAATGAATCTCTTCAACCACTTGATAACGTCAGTATGGCAGTAAGCATCACAGCCCGTGGCAGAATCATAGAGGAGGCAGAGGTGGCCGGGGCCTCCGTGCCCCTCTCTGTGCCCTGTGATGTTCATCTCTAGATCCTTATAGCTCCTGCACCACCACCGCCCCCCGCCCCCGCCCCCGCCCCGCCACCACACCGCCCAGTCCATTAGGTCCCTGTCTGCACTGAAGTGAAAAGATAAGTCAGGACTCAGACTTGCAAGGAGCCAGGGGGAGCGCCTGCCAGGGGTGCCCCAGGCATCAGTCTTGGATGCCAGAGGAATCAGGGAGGCAGCAGGGTCCCACCTTGAAACCATGCCCCAGAGACACGGACCTTTCCAGGGATAAAATAAAGCATCCTTTATATTCTGATCGCACATTGGTAAGCAGAGGAGCAGCCATTCACTGTAATTGAAGGCGAGGCCACAGGGGCCGGGAAGTTAAGGGATGGGCCAGTCTCACAGCTGCATGTGGTGACTTTGTTATCAGGGTCCTGGAGCACCTGGTTCACCTCTCACCCTGGTTAACATAGTGTTTCCACCCAGTGAGACAAAGCTAAGAGGAGCTAGCCAGGCTCCTCTTCCAGGTCACACAGGTGTCAATGGCAAAGGCAGCTCTGGGCAGTGAAGAAGGAAGGCGGGAACGGGCTGGGGTGGAGGCAGGGGGAGAGCTGGATTCTACTCCTGCTTCATCACCATATCAGAACAGCTGAGGGCAGGTGACTTCAGTGTTCTGTACTTCCATTACCTTGTCTGTAAAATGGGTATATGGTCCCAGTCCCTTCCCCTTCACAAGCCTCTATGGGAAGGACGAGGCCCAGTGCAGATCCTGAGTCTTCTGCGCTCTAGGATGCAGGGCAGTGGGTGAGCAACTCCTGGAGTACCACATACTCACCCATCCAGACTTCACCAAACTGCCCGGATCCAAGCTTCCTGACCAGCTTGAGAGACTGCCGGGGGATTTCCCATTCATCCTGGCCCCAGGGGTTCTGGGGAGCCAGGCTCACACAGGGGTGGGTCAGCCTTTGGCACAACCCGTCCCCTTTCTCTGCATTAGGAAAGAAGAGATGAGCTGGAGGTCACAAGCATAGACAGATCTGTGGAGACCATACAGATCATGAGAGCTGTATCATTCCCAGCTATGTCCCTGCTCCTTCTTGACAGCCCCACATCCACCCCAAGTTCAATGTGCACAAGTGCACACACACACACACACACTCAGCTCTCTGCATTTGTTTTACATAAAATAAGCATGATATCATTGTCCTGCTGTCTCTAAGAGTGAAAATACTTGCTATTCTCCATGTGGTCACAGCCAACATAGAGGATCAGGGAGACAGACAGGGAATCATTATGTTGACAGTTAACACCTCAGGTCCAGCCTTGGGATAATCCTCCACCCCTCCACCAAAACAGCACCACTGGTTCATGCGATCTTGAGAACTCAGTGACGGAGGGACACGAGGGCTCCTCTGGCGCAGCCCAGCCCTCTATCAGATGCCCCCCTCTTACTAGTATAGTGCTGCACCAGAGCCTGCAGAGTGGGGAAGGTGCTCCGGGGGGAGATGTAATAGCCGCCTTCGTCCAGGGAGCGGATCTTATAGTGTTTGATCACCTCCCCCTGCGTGGTCACATCCTTCACAGACAGAGAAAAGGCACCTAGAGAGTTAACAAAGACACACCATGAGAAGTAAGACACAACGAGGGAAAATCAGGATTTGGATTTGGGGCTTCATTTCAAGGCCTTGGAAAAGTGCTGTTAGTTGCTCAGTCGTGTCCAGCTCTTTTGAGACCCCATGGATTGTAGCCCTCCAGGCTGCTCTGTCCATGAAATTCTTCAGGCAAGAATACTGGAGTAGGTAGCCGTTCCCTTCTCCAGGGGATCTTCCTGACCCAGAGATCAAACCCAGGTCTCCTGCATTGCAGGTAAGTTCCCCCAATTCTGCTTTCCATTTTGACCATCATCAGTTACCTTTTTCTTTGTCTCACCCTCCACCCTCCTGGAAGCCTTTCCTCTCAGCTCATTCTAACTCTGTCCTTGGCATTCCTCCTCAAGCCTCCTAATACTGCTCCAGAACTCTGGAGCATGCAGAATGCTCTCTTAGCCATCAGGCTGTTCCCCTACTTGGGCACCTGTGACTTGAGGACCCTTTGCCCTGGAATATTGAGAAATACAGAGTTTTTTGGAGGAACTAGGAGATTGACTCACACATTCATTCCTTCATTCCGTTTAAAGATTGACTCTGCCCCACATGCAATGCTGCCAAGTCACTTCAGTCGTGTACGACTCTGTGCGACCCCATAGACGGCAGCCCACCAGGCTCTCCCTTCCCGGGATTCTCAAGGCAAGAACACTGGAGTGGGTTGCCATTTCCTTCTCCAATGCATGCAATAGCAAATTACAACCGGAAGCACTCCTGTCCCTGGGGAAGAGCATAATAAGACACAACCCAGGGCTTCTGTTCAAATCCATACACACATCTACGTATTCTGTTTTCTAGGTTAATGTTTCCTGCGGTCGGAGGTTGCAGATGCCAAGGGTTAAGAGCAATTTAGGAGGCAAGAGTTTCCAGCTGGGAAATTTTCCATGAACTTGATATTTTTATAAGGCGCCTCTGTTCAGCTCTCTGGGTGCCACATACTTCCACTTTTATTTGCTAAATGAGAAACCTGAGGCCCAGAAGGGGGATGTCGCTTGCCCCAGGGCCCTTGGCTGATAAGTGGTTGGCTTGGGGGCTCCCGTGACCGTACTAAAGGCGCGCCTACCTCAGGCAGTACCACCCTCCGCCACCAGGTGTCAGGCTCGAACACCTCTTGTCCTGGGCGTGGGCGCTTGATTTTTGCCCTGCGCTGTTTGTCTTCAGGCGTCTTTCCTCCCTTTTCAGACTATCACCCCATCTCACATCCCTTCTCCCCTACCTTGGCCATTGCGCCTCTCTCATCGCCCACCTGCAAAAGGATGTGGAGAGGCCGCGCGTCCTGTGGCGTGCCCTGCCGCTGACACAGCCCGCCCCTCGTATCCTACCTCAGCCCAACCTGCACGCTGCAAAGTGTCTTCCCAACTTCGCCGCTGGCGAGTGCAGCAAGCTCGGGTATCACAGGAACCAGAGAGTGGCGCTAGTGAGCACATTCATCCACGCACCACCGTAGTGAGGAAAAGAGCTATCTTCTCCATTCCCTCTGCTGTTCCCTGCTTGTGATGCCTCCAGATCAGCCAAGGAGGCCCGAGTCTCTTCCTCCAGTGCCACGGGAGCTCTTATTTAGGGCCTCTCTGCTGTGTGGGCTCCTCTCAGGGCCTGTCCCTAACATCTTTTTACAATTTGGCATTCCTTCTTCTTAAGACGGGTCTCAATCCTTCCTGTTCACAATATCTGGATCCCCTGCCCTGCCTCCACCCTGTGGCTGGAATGCTCTGGGGTGCGGGGCTGGGCTCCCAGAGACTGATATTTTCGTAAAGGCCACCTGTCCTTGAACTGGGAAACTGGTCAGTTCTAACAAGCATATCAATAAAATTAGTCTCGAGAGGCTAAGGGATGTTCTGGAGACCTCTTAGGTTAGAACTCGCTGCCCGCCTTCTGAGAGCAGTGTTCCTTCCCACCTGAAGAGGCTTTGGATTTCTGCGGAGCGTGTGCGCATGTGTATAGAGGTGCTGTATACTTGGCGAGGGGTCTTCTAGCCCCTGCTCCAACTGGCCAATCCCAGCCTGGACTAGCTGTGGGGTGGGGGGCAAGGACAGGAAGAGACACCTCACCTTTAGAGATCCTTTCCTCCTTCACACTGAGGCTGGGGTGGCTTTCCCTCCAGAGGGCCCCTTAGCAACAGGCAGCCATTAAAACATCATTTCCTGGTGAAATGACGTAATGTCTGGCATTTGCTTCACAGTAATAGGGCTGGGGATGTACATGAAATCAGATTATCTGGGTTGATTATTGTTGAAGCTGGGTGTTGAGTACAGGGGTTCCGTTTACTATTTGCTTTACTTGTGTATGTGTTTGAGATATTCTACAGCAAACAAAACATCTAGTCATCTTCACTCTGTTTGGGAAGTTCTCCTCCATCTGCCCAGTGTTAGGTCTGTTTGACACATTTTAGAGCTTGTGAAAACTTTCAGAGCCTCTCAGATGATTGGGCCCTGATGCGTCTTCACTGTTGGTCTAGAGCGAGTCACTTCTTCCCTCAGTTTCCCCATCTTTCAAATGGGGATACCGGCCCAGTATCTCAAAGATGGAAGGCTAGAGGCAAACCCACTAGGAAGCATATGCCTCAAGGTTCACAGCAGTACCTTCATAACAGCCCCAAACTGGAAACAAGCCCAATGCTACCAGTATGGAGAAAGAGCTTATGGAATATTCATATCCTGGATTCTGTTTAGCTGTCAAAGTCAACAGATTATTGCTGTTGCCTCGGCCATGCAAATGCATCTGTGATGGATGGAACTGTGTCCCCCCATCCCTGCTAATTCCTGTGCTTGTGTCCTATACCCCAGTGATGTGACTATCTTTGGAAATAGGGTCTTTAAAGGGGCGGTTACATTATTGAGGTGGGTCCTGATCCACGCAACTGGTGACTTTATAAGAGGGGATGAGGACGCAGACATATGCAGAGGGATGACCACATAAGGATACAGGGAGAAGTCGGCCACCTACAAGCCAGGGAGAGAGGCCTCAAGGGAAACCAACCCTGTGGACAGCTTGACCTTAGATTCCTGGCCTCTGGAACTGTGGGAAAGCACGGGTCTGCTGTTTAAGCCTCTCAGTTTCTCGTACTTTACTACAGAAGGCCTAGCAAACAAATACAGAATTTTACAATGTTGAGTGAAAGGAATAAGACACAAAGACTAAAATGGCTTGATCCCATTTGTATAATAAAGGTGAAAAACAGGCAAAACATGCGTGGTAAAACTATAAAGAAAGGCAAGGAAGGGCTTCCATCAAAGTCAGGATAGCGGTGGCTCCTCTGGGGGTGAAAGGTGAATCAGGAAGGGGTACCGGTGGGGCAGTGAGAGGGGCTCTGGGCATCTGGAATATTCTTGCTCTTGTAGTTACACAGATGTTTACTTATTATGACTCTATGGTTATAATTCTGCTCTTGTTCATAATTTATGCAATTTTTTAGATGTGTTTTATACTTGATAGCCAAAAGCACTTTAAGAAGGAAAGACAGAAAACTAACAGAGAAAACCCAGTGACCTCAGAGTGGCGGCAGACACATTCCACTCGGTCAGTGGGTTTAAATCTAGGAGTCCCCGCAGTTCTCATGATCACTACCCCCTTCTTTTGTATCACAGGCTGTGCCCCAAACTTCCGATGCCTCCCAGGCTCTTGCAAGTGTCTGAGCCACAGCCTCTGACTGAGATGATCTCTAAAGATTCTTTCAAATCCTTTGATTCCAGATGGGTCACCCCCCTTTCTGCCCCCCACCAGCCTCAGCGCTCCCGCTGGCCCAGGCAGTGTGAGACCGGCCCGCAGTGGCTGGAGCAGCTGTCTAACTCCCTCTCCAATCCCCCACCCGTGTTGGGTGCATTTCTAGCCAGGTCTTGGGAGAGCTGTCTGTGTGCACAGCCTCAAATACTGGATACTCATGGGCTGTCCTGGCTGGCCTGATGTGGCGGGGACACCCAGGTGGAAGCTATCAGATCCTCCTGGCTGGCACCTCCCCTGACCCCCACCCAACTCCCAGAAGGAAGGCCATAGGTGGGGGTCCCCGGCTGCATGGTGAGGGCAGCAGGCCCCAGGCTTACCTTTGCTGGTTTCACTCTCTCTAATAAGAAAGGCGCCAGCCTTATTGACTGGAGCCAGAAGCTGCCTCTCGGCATCTCTCCGGCAAATTGATCTAAAGAACCACCTGGAAAGGAAAAGCACAAAGGCAGGCAGAGCTGAGAGTGGCCATGGTCCTGGGGATCTTGTCACCCAAGTCCCTTCCCCCTTGAGATACAATGTGTTCCTGTTGCCAACTTGACCCTGAGCTGAACCCCCGTGTCTTGATACATGAAATTCCCTCAGTCCCTTTTCCTCCTGTCAGCAATGGACATGGTGTTTCCTTGACAAGAAATGAGAATGGTGTTTGGTGCCCTTTGTTAATTTCGCTCTGGGTAAATGCACCCGATACCTTCGCCTACAGCCCACCCTCCTTGGGGTTGGTCTCCAGTGCTCCTTGAGCGTGGCTGGTTGAGGTGGACCTGCCCTAGCCTCCCTCTGGTCCAAGGAAAGGCCCAGGACTGGGCGTGCTGGGCAAGAAGCCCTCCCGAGGGTGAGCATCACTGGACAGGCACACCAGGCGAGGCTGCTAACCTGTTCCAGCTCTGAATTTGACAGACTCTGAGCTCCTTCAGGGGAGGGGCCGTGTCACTGTTGGTTTGGCGTCCTCCCCAGTCCTGGGCAGAGCCGGGCTCTGGCTCTGGTTGTTCAGGGCTGTAATGCCTGAGGCTGTGGCTGGTGCCGTGTGCTGTGAGTGATGAGGATTCTGTACAGGCTCTCCTGTAAGGCCCCCATCCTCTGAGTTCCCCCAGGTGTGAGCCCTGAGTGCTGCCCCCTGGAGGCAGGGGAGGAGGCTGGCTGGTTAAGGGCGTCCCTATCAGGTTAGCCAGGAAATGGGCAGCTCTTATTTTACAGATGGGAGGACTGTGTAGGCTCCCTGGTGTCCTTGGTGTCACACAGACGTTTAAACATTGTCTGGGATTTTAGACAAGCCTTTCCCAGCAACTCCGAGTCCCCACCCTAGTCCTGTGCCCTCTCTGCCGGGTTCACACCCTGCTCTGCTTTTTAGCTGCTTTCTGGCTCCGTCCTGCCTGGAACAGAAGCAGCCAGCACACCTGTGGGGCTGTCTGTCCACCTACTTTTCCACTTCCAGGGTCTCTACCCGGGCCACAAAGTTGCTGGGCACGTAGCCTTCTCTTCCTGTGATGAGAGACTTGGCCAACCACCAGTCTCCAGTTCTAGGAAGAAAGGAAAAACAGAATGGGTAGTGACTCTCAAGGGCCTCTCCCTGGGTAGCTCACAGCCCACAGCAGCATCTCAGGCAGAAAATTCGAGAGGCAGAGTCGGGTAGGGAGAAGGGACGGGGCCAGTGGCTCAGTCCCTGAGGTGTCTGGGTCATTTCCAACTTGCAAGCTTCCTTCCAGGGAAGAAGGGGATAATACGGCCTCCAGGGGAGGTTCATCTACACAGCCTGATTCACCCAAGAGGGGCCCAGTCTTCTAGTGAGCAGCCTCCTCTCGATAAATGGGACACTTTTAGAGTTTAGGGAGTAAGTTTGTACTGGATGGGAAAGACAGAAACAAGAAGGGCTGCTAAGAAAGGACGAACCAAGAGCCATTCTGCTCTTGGCTGGAGGCCCTCATAGAACTTCGAGAACAAAAGCAGCATCCAGGTTCCACAGGACAAGCACGATGTTTGAAGCAGAGTATAGACTTTGGAGGAGTTTCTGAGAAGAAACCCTGGTTAATTCTGGACACAACTGACTCTAACCCAGAGCTGTGATGGAGCAGTCAGGCAAGCACTGTGGGTGTCAGGAGGGCTGCATGGAGGAGGTGACATTAGAGGTGGGTTTTGAAGGAAGGACAGGATTTTGACAGCAGAGCAGGAGGTAGTGAATAGGAGCCATCTCACCAGAAAGACGTTTTAAAAGTACGTGGAGGAAAGGTGATTGGGTCAAGTTTAAGAAAGTGCTGGGTGACTGGGCTGGAGAAGATATTCAGGAGGCAGCTGTGGGGTGTCAGGGTGGGGAGAGGGGAGGGGGTCCTGCAGGGATGGGGATGGTGTCCTGGACACTTACTCCTTCAGGATCTGCAGCTTCTCCCCCTTCAGCATCTGCAGGTCCCGGTCGTTCATGGCCTTATAGTCATACAGGGCCACCACGAAGTGATTCTCTAAAGGGAACAGGTTAGACATGGCCGCGAGAGCCGTGGTAGGGGCTGGGAGAGTCCCAGGGGTCTAGGGAGATGAGCTCTGTGGACCTGAGAGCTGCAGACCTAAGTCTGGGACCAGCGTGGGCAGATCTCTCAGCACCTTGTGGGCCGTGAGCCTCCCCTCCTGCCCTCCCCGCCTCTGCTCCAAGGGGAGTAGTGGTCTCAGAACACGACAGCTGTAACTTTGACCTGTGACTGTGCCCAGGGCTTGGTCACAGTGCTCAGCCTGACAGTACCCAGACAAGCTGGTGGTCCCACAACAGAGGTGGGGAGGGGGCTCCGGAGCTTGGCTTAGCGTTTTTCCAGGGACCACTACTTCTCTGCACAGCTCTGGGGAGCCAAGACCCCTCCAGGAAAAGGTCATCTGGAGACCACTTATCTTCCCTGGGAGTAGATGATTCAGCTTTGTCACCAAAGCCTGGCTATTCACCCCCTCTGCCGGGAAGGAGGGGCTGGAATACATGTGCTGAAGGCTGTTGGTTTATTTCCTTCCCCTGAGCTTTCTTCCTGGAGGTTCGAAATCCCCAGCAGGAAGTGAAGGACCCACACCCCCCACCCCACAATGGTGATTCATCGTGTCCTCAGCAGGATAAGAAACTCCAGGCACCAGGCGAGGCCCCTAACTGGGCTCCAGCTCTTCTGAGTAGACAGACTCTGAGCAACTTCAGGGGAAGGGCCATGTCATAATTAGTTTGGCATCCTCCGCAGTCCTGGGGCAGAGCTGGGCTCTGGGTTGATTGCTTGGTGCAGTGGTGTGACTGCCTGAAGCCTGAGGACCCCAGGTGCTGGGTGCAGGTGGGTGATGAGGATGCTGCGGTGAAGCACTCCTGGAAGCCCCACCCCATGAGCCCCCTGCCCGAGTCTGAGCTTCTGACGCAGGACGGCCAAGGTCATTCATTATGTCATCTCCGCAGTCCCTCCCATCAGAGTGAAGTGGAGGCTGGGGGTGGTTAGAAGGTTGGTGGGGGGCCTTTAAAAGTGGGTTGGGAAACAAGATGGTGCTTCCATGTGTGGGACAGAGCAGGGGCTGGGAGGCAGAACATCGGCTTTCACCCTTGGAAGCTGGGTGCTGGAATCTCTGAAAGCCTGGGTTTGATGATGCTGTCTGTATTTGCGGTAACTCTTTTGCTGTTCATTTATAGTTTGTAAAGTCTTTTGCAAAGACTGAGGCTCAGATACTGAAGGAGCTGGTGCTTAGACTCCTGGAGAGATCCCCTTTGACAGGTGAAACCTGGGGCACCTCACTCAGCCTCCCTCCAGACTTCTCCCTCGAGGGCTTGTCTTCTCCAGGCAGCGGCTCCCGCCTTAGCCCCTGGTCCAGCCTCACGAAGCCGGGGCCCAGAGGACGTGGCCAGGGGGCGCTCAGCTGCAGCCCCTTCTTACCTTGATCTGGGTGCGTGGTGTCAGGAGGTGGGGGAGTCAGGTGGTTAAACACAACCTAGAGCGGAAATGCAGGCGCTCTATATTAGTTCACACCCTGAGGTCTGGGTGGGGCCCTGTGGGGCGAGGCTGCCAGCTGGAGGGTCTGGGGGAGCCCGAGCTGCACAGTTAAATTCTATATGAGCTGCTGAAACTCTCCAGGTGCCAGCACCAATCCCCACTACCCACCCCCCACCGTCTGCCAGACCACACACAGGGTTGGAGGAGGAGTACATGGGGATGCCCCAACTTCGTAAGAAGCAGCTGTGGAATTGGGGGTGGGGAACTGGATCACCAGCCAGGGTATAAGCCTGGCTCTGCTTTAAAAGATGAAGTTGCAAAAGAGTATTTGTTCTCGAGGGAAATTATTTAAAAAGCATATTTCGCTAAAATTCAGTGAATGTATTCCCAGAAAGTGTTATACAGAAATGCTCCTAGCCCCCCAAAAAATTAAATAAAAATTGTTGAAGTGTGGAAATCACTCTTTGACCAAAGACAGACAAATAGACAAACTGGCTGGGAAGTCATGCAATGAAATTCTGGACAGCTCTAGGAGTTTGCGGCTACAGTCCTGCACATTCACGTGGATAAAACCCACATATGTAACAGAGATCAGAAACTCAGGTCTCCAGGCCTCCCTAGTGGCTCAGTGGTAAAGAATTCATCTGCCAGTGCAGGAGGCGCGGGTTCGATTCCTGATCTGGGAAGAGCCCACATGCCGAGGAGCAGTTAAGCCTGAATGCTACAACTACGGAGCCCGCGTGCCCTAGGACCCGTGCTCTGAGAAAAGAGAGGTCACCACCGTGAGAAGCTCGTGCACGACAACTAGGGAAGAGCCTGAGCAGCAGCAAAGACCCAGCACAGCCAAAAATAAACCAATAAATAAACATTAAAAAAAAAAAAGATCCCACGTCTCGACGAATATGTGCCATCTGATTCAAAGGGCAAAATCAAACTGAATAGTATACAGAAATGCGTACATATGTGATCACACCGAAAAAGTGAAGCTGAGAAATGATAAACACTCAGGTCAGTGAGCCCCGAGGTGACGATGATGGACTGGGGGCAGCAGACGGTCTCAACTGGTCACTTTCTGCTTCTGAGGATGAGGGGGTGCTGTGCTGGGTGTTCATTTTGTTCTTAGTTTCAACTTGATGTATGTGTTACACATATTCCTTTTGTATTCTATATTTATTGAACACAATTTTGAAGTAGCATTTTGCAAAACGGCATGTATCGCATGGTTCCGTTGAAAATATAAACACATAAGTAACATACAGGAAAGGGGCCTGGAGGCAGGAGCTCTGAAGTGAAAAATCCTGGTATCATTGGGCAGTGGGACAAATGAGTATTTATAATTTTTTTCCATAATTAATATATATTATGTGACTTTTTAAAAAAAGTTAAAAGCATTCCAAACTCTAATACTTATTAGCAAGTAACAAACTCAATTTAAGTCAGAGTTTGCCCAGTGAATCAATCGTTCATTCAACAAACATTTCGTTATTTGCCAAGCCCTGCACTAAATTGGGACATAGATGGAGAAGATTTCTCTAGAAAATGGGATTCGCAATCCCCTCTCCCCCAACCACCTCAGGTCACTGTCAGAATAAAGCAATGGCCAGATGGATATGCTGATGGGGGCAGAGAGATCTGGAGTGGGGGATCCAGGCATGACTCCCAGCTGCCCCAAATGAAAAGGGGTAGGTGGCCAGGCAGGAGGAGACATGAATAGTCGTCTAAAAGTGCATCTTTGGGGATGGTACCATCAAATGGTGCTTTGAGAGCAGACCAGAGGGGACAATGATCTCCAGGAGCTTCTGGGCAGGGATGGGGCAGCAGATGTTGTTAAATGCTCCAGACTCCCCCAATTTCCTTTTTTCAAGTTGACATTTCTTTATTTCCTTTTCTCTTCAGGCTGCCCTTGCCCATTGAAAACTGGCTAAGAATTAACAGGTAGGCCTACCAGGCTTGGTCCTGTGCTAAAGGCAGTGTGCCTTCTATACCTGTATATACACTGCATATGGTCACAGCCCCATCAGAAAGGCATTCTAACTGGACCCATTTTACAGATGCAGACACTGAGGCATAGGGGAGGTAAGTAACCTCCTTCGAAGCACACAGCTAATAAATTTTGACTCAACAACCTGGCTGCTTAATTTTATACTATACCACCACCACGACTTGAGCCAGGGTGGCCGTGGGAGGGGGCCTGTTTGTTGGAGCCCTGAATTATCTAGAGATGGTGCTGGCCCTGGCTGGAGACAGGTAACAGCCCTGGAGCCGCACAGGTAGGCTCTGTGCTCCCGTCGCCCACCCTCTCCAACTGGGCACCCAGGTCACTCACCAGGGATGGCAGTGGTGGGGGCTCTTTGCTCTGAGTGCTGGTCTTCACAGGGCTCCATCCACTCCTACCCTTCTCCTTGACCTGCCTTTTGCTGCTCACCACTCCCATCCTGTCAGAGAGCACGCAGCAGATCAGCGATGTTAGTTTTCAGAACCTCTGTGCACAAGAGAACCCCCAAACCCCTTCCGGTGGCCGATTACAAAGGTAGAGAGGCAGTAGTGGGGAGTGTGAATGTCAAAGTCAGAACATGAGTTCAGAAGGGGTTTGGGCGGGCTAAGCTTGTCTGCATCTTTTTCCAAGAGCCAGAAGAGGTGGCCCAGAGAGGAGAGACGCCTGGGTTTAGGACTCAGAGATGGTCTGGTCTGAGGAAAGTGCCCGAAACCTGCTGGGGTGGATCCCAGGCCCTGGGGACAGGAGCCTCGCTATCTAGAAAGAGGTGACCAACGCATCTGGTGGTCTGGGTTTCAGTCTTAACTTGGGAAGATCACATCCCCTCTCGTGGACCATGAGAACATTCTGAGGTTCTTTCCAGCTCAGGTTTTCAGATGAGATGCTGTAATTCACAGCACAGTGAGAGCACAGGCACCCAAGGTCAACTTCTCAGTAATACCTGGGAAAGTTCTCTAGAGGCGAATGGAATATGATTGAGATTTTTATTGAATAAAGAGACTTCAGTGACAGATGTGGGGAAGGCCCCAGCATCCCCACCATGTCATCAGCACCCTCACTCCAGGGGCAGCTGTTCGGGGAGAGCTTACTCTTGCCAACAACTGTACCTATCTCATATCATCCTTCAGATCTCCAAAATGAGTGCAAGTGGGAGGTCTGAGCTGGTAAATAGCTGGTTCCTGGTCAGACACACAGAGCCAGTTTTGGAGCTTGGGCTGACCCTAGACCACCACGCTCCAGCTCACGCTGGCCCGCCCCCACCAGGCAGGTGCTTACGGAGGAAAGGGCTGTTGTCTGGAGGGTGTGTGGATGACGGGGTTCCTGACTGCCATAGGATATATACATCGTGCACCCCTTTCCCGCATCTCAGCGCCTTATAGTTAATGATGATTCATGGGTAATTAGCAGCATCTCCCCCTCTCTCTTAGTGATACATAAATGCTAGCCCTCTGAGCAGCAGCCTCTTAGACTCAAAGTAACACCGTAAAGCATTTCTTTCAGAGTTAAAAAGCACACGCCTCGTATTATTTCTCTTCAAAATCATCTTGAAATCAGAAAAGACTATAATAATTGTGAATAATGGATACAGAACCATAGTAACAAATAACCCACAAGTATTGTTTTTTAGTATATTTCTCATACAGAACATTGTAAACTATGTGAGTAATATAGTACTAATTTTATTAGTACTATAATAATTACTAATTATTAGTAGTAATAACAATGTAAACTAATTACTAATTAGTTTTAGTTACTAATAATGAAAACAGTTCTGATAATTCACGTTGTTAAAGAATAACACTTTTTTCCTTGTATTTGTGGTGTGCGTGCTCAGTTGCTTCAGTCATGTCTGACTCTCTGTGATGCTATGGACTGTAGCCAGGCTCCTCTGTCCATAGGATTCTCCAGGCAGGAATACTGGAGTGGGTTGCCATGCCCTCTTTCAGGGGATCTTCCCGACCCAGGGATTGAACCTGGGTCTTCTGCATTACAGGCGGGTTATATACCGCTGAGCCACCAGCAAAACCCCTTTTTTGTATTTACTTGTATTTAAGTAGTCTCTTTTGTTGGTTTAGATCACCTTTAACATCAAATGAAATATAGCGCCAAAGTGACAGGTCACCGTTTCAGTTTTCAGAGATCTTTAGGGACCCATATCTTGGATAAGGGATAGTAGGTTTGTACTTGGAAGGGCTGCTGAATTTTACCAGGTGCCTATTTAACATCTATTAACACAGTAATTTCTCTTCTTTAATTTGTTGATGTAATGAATTATCTTGATAAATTTTTTTCTATTGAAATATCCTTGCATTCTGGAGTAAAAGCTATTAGGTTACAGTACATTAGTCTTTTTGATTCATGGTTAGATCCTATTTGTTAATATTTTATTTTGAATGAAAATCTATATTCCCAAGTGTGATTAGTCTATGAGGAATTAAGATGATGCTGGCTTCCTAACATACCAGGGCGCTCATCTTTTTTCCTATAATCTTGAGTAATTTAATAACATTGGGGCTATCTGTTCTTTAAAGGCTAAATGGAACTCAGCTGGTAAGTCCTCTGTTCCTGGGATTTTAAATAATAGATCTTTAAATAAATTTCCAATTTCTTCTACAGGAATTTGTCTCTTGCTATTTTTCCTCCTTCTTACACCATTTTGATAATTTATATGATTTATAAGAGGTCTTTGATTTCCTTTACTTTTCAAATTCATTGCAATGAAGGTTTACATCATACTGTTTTGTAATTATTTTCATTTCTTCTCTTTCTTGATTATGGCTTATTTCTTGTTCCCAACAGACATTAAAAGTACTTTCAATAATAAGTATGATTTTTTAATTGGATAAAATTATCTGAAAGTTTCTAAGACCAAATAAAGTTTTATACCAGCTTTAAAATTATGAAAAAGGAGAGTATAATCAAAATAGCATGTAAGTGGTATAAGAACAGATGTCTCACCAGTGAAACATAACAATAAGCATGCAAACAGAGTCCAGTACATATGGAAATGTGGCATTTTAATTCAGTGCAGAGCTGAGGGTTTATTTTAATAAAAGGTATTGAGAAGATATCTATCTACTTAGAAGAAAGTGCAACTGCACCCCAATCTCACACCACATTAAAAATAAGTTCCGGGTATACTGAAAAAAATATTAAAAATTTTTTTAAATTAAAAATTTGGAAGAACAATTAGGAGTCTAATATGTATGACCCAGGCTTCCCTGGTGGCTCAGTGGTAAAGAATCCACCTGCCAATGCAGGAGCCACAGGAGATGCAGGTTTGATCCCTGGATCAGGAAGATCCCCTGAAGAAGGAAATGGCAACCCAGTCCAGTATTCTTGCCTGGGAATTCCAATGGACAGAAGAACCTGGAAGGCTACAGTCCATGAGGTTGCAAAAGAAATAGATGCGACTTAGTGACTGAACAACAACATATGATTCAGAGCTGGAGATAACAATGAACCAAGATAGACTAGCTGGAAACTACGAGAGAATATAAAGACATATTCATAACAAAAAGGCAAATTCACAAATGCTAAAGGTACTAAGCATCAAATCAGTAGATGAGCAATAGATTGGGGAAAAGATTTGCAAACTGTATGGCAGACAAATGTCTATTTATAACATACACAGAGCTCATGAAAATTGACAAGAAGTATGGGATTAGCATATAATCTACTCAATAGAAAAATCAGTAAAAATATAAATAGGCAATCCATCCAACACAAATGTGAATCACTAAATAGGCATGTGAAAATGCTAAAATTACTTCCCAATTGGAAAACGCAAATCAGAGTATCAAGGAAACACTATATTACATCAATAAGATTGGGAAATAAATACAAGGAATGGTAATACCAATTGTTGATGATAGAGGGAAAATTGTGTTTCTTACACTTCTGGTACAAAAGTATTTATTATTGTTATTTCATCTGTTCTCTCTCACTCCATTTCTAGGTTGAAAGCTTTATGAAGACTGGAACTTTTGTATTAAACATTGTTAAATCTAAATTACCAAAACAGTGCCTGGCATGGAATAAGTGCTTCATAAACATTTATTGAACAAATAAAAGATTAAATATTACCAAACTTTTAGAAAGCAATCTTTAAAGTTCTATTAAAATGAAAAAATATACATACCTTTCGATTTACAATCTCTCTTCCAAGAATCTCACCGTGTAATAAGACATCATTATATAAGAATGTATAAGATATACATGCTTTATTGCAGCAATAAAGCATCAAAAACCAGAACATAAAAAACTTTGTAACTGCTCACCAACCATAAAGCTGGACTTTAAAACTCTCTAAAATATGATACATCTATTTTTAAAAAGTGCTAGATCTTTACCAGCGAGGCTAAGAGAATTTCTACAACATATTGTTAGGTGAGAAGGGCAGGATGCAACGAAGCAGGTGAGGTTTACCCACATTCGGAAAAACAAAAGAATGAGACGAGAAACCCCTGTATAGGCTTAGGGTTAGGTTTGGGAGGATAAACAGCAAGATGTTTACTTAGGTTATTGGCGGGGGAGGTAGAGACAGAAAAGGAGGTAGAACACCCCCACCCCCAACCTCCAACAGAAGGAAAAAGCAAATTTAAAAAAATGTGTGTGTGGGTGTGTGTAGGAGTGTTGATGCAAAGTAGGGCTCCAAAAAGATATTTCCTAAAATGTTAATATTGTTTATCTCAAATAATAGGACCTCATGTGACTTTTGCTTTCTTATGATTTTATATGTTCCTTGAATTCTTTAACAGCAAGCACATCTTATTGGTACAAGCAGAAAAATGAAAAAAGAAGTGAATGACTTGCTCAGCACCAGAGAGGGTGTAAGACCTGCCCCAGGGTCAGCCCCAGCACTGGGGAACGACTCCCTGGGTCTCAGGCTTTTCCTCCTGGCTCAACGAAGGGTCGGCGGGCAGCAGCTTCTAGAATTTTCCCTACATGGACATCTGGTTCTGCACCTGTGCAAATGACCAACCCTGTCTGGTCAACCCTATTGCCACCAGTTTTAAACTTTCTGTGCAAACCTTTCTCTCCACTTAAACAACAGAACTGGACATCCACATAACTTGACGAGAAGTATCAATACAATTCCTCAGATTAAATCACCACTACTTACACTTCCTTGTCCTTCAGTTCCTTAGCAGTGTGTATGCAGATGGTTTTCCATGGGTTTTCTAAACACATAGGTTCTCCAGGGTCCCTCCACCCCTGGGGCTCTGACTGGAGCCCGAGTTAATCAGGAGGGCATGTGACGAGCAGCGTCCTGCCCCGTGCTTGGGCTGTCACCCTGCTGTGAAATTTTAGCAGTGTCAGGCTGGGTGGAGCCAGGAAACTCAGGGTCCGTGCAGAAGCCCTAGGCAATATGTGCAGGTCCCAGGAGCTTCAGGGGCTTTGCTGCACTCAGGGGATACTGGGCTCCTTCCAGCAGTGAAGGACTGATGGGAGAAGGATATATGTGTAAGTGTGAGAGCGCACACCCGTGCACCTGTGTGTGTGCGCATGGCAGAGCAACCGTGTGTATGCTGTGTGTGTGTGTAGTGCAGAGAGGGTGGGGGAGTAGCAAGAGAAGGGGAAGGCTGGGGAGGGGCTCATGCTTGTTTATTGGGACTAGGTCAGATCCCCGTGCAGACCTTTACCGGAGCAGGGAGATCAATGCGGGCCCCAGGGAAGATGCCTGTAGCCTGAAACACAGCCTCAACCTTAGAACCTTTTATTTACAGTTGCATTTCACAGGTTGAAAGGACTTGATAGATATGATTTACTGGATATTCATGTAGCATCCATAGGGTTTTCCAGGTGCCGCTAGTGGTAAAGAACCTGCCTGCCAATGCAGGAGACATAAGCGACGCCGGTTCCATCCCTGGGTTGGGAAGATCCCCTAGAGAAGGGCATGGCAACCCACTCCAATATTCTTGCCTGGAGAATCCCGTGGACAGAGGAACCTGGCAGACTACAGTCCCTAGGGTGGCATAGAGCTGGACACGACTGGAGTGACTTAGCATAGCACATAGCATCCATAGGGTGGCATAGAGCTGGACACGACTGGAGTGACTTAGCATAGCACATAGCATCCATAGGGTGGCTACAATTATTCTCATTTCACTGCTGAGGATGGAGTGGCCAGGTGACTTGCTAAGATCACACTGAAGGTAACGGAGTCAGGGGCTGGAAGGAGTTCTCAGCCTATCCTGCCCCCGACCTCCCTGCCCAAAGAGGGTGCATGGGTGCCTTGCCTGGGGCTCTATCACCAGGGCTCACTGTTCGAGTTCTGACACCTTATCTTCATCTCTGTGGGGACTGCACTTGCCTCTGAAGGAAAAGCCCTCCGAGAGCTGATGGAGAGGGGAGGTGTGGAATTCCAGGGAGAGCCTGGCACAGCAGTCTCCCTCCTCCCTGGTCCAGGGGAAGTGGGTGGTCCAAGCAAGCAACCAATAGGCTGGGTGAACTTGGGCAAATCATCTCATCTTCTAGAGTCAGTCTTATCACCGATAAAATGGGGAAGTATGAAACTATTCCTCCTTTTCATATATAAAGACTTTTGGAAAAAACATACTCAAAGGTGAATGCCAAAAAAGCCAAACAATAGACTTTCCTGTTTGGGGCTGAGGAGGCAGTTCGTTTCTGCAGAATTAAACCAGGTTTCCATGCACTTTTCTGCTTGCATTACCCTGTCTGTGGGCTTCCTTCATCCTGGTCCTGGCATTATGGAACACCATTTTTTTTTAGCATGTTTTTAAATGAATACTGATAACCTGTCAATTATGTCTTGCCTATTTGGAAAAACTTGGTCTATTTTTAGCCTTTCACAGATGTCTTTTAATTATGCACTTACCCACAGTCACACGTGTAATTCCAATGACTATTTGTCCATTTGTGTAAAATTAGGGGAAAAGGCACCAAAACATGGAAACAGTTGTGCAAACACTATTACTCAGATGAAAGTGCTAATCCGGACGAGACGGAACTGTTGACACACAGGTGGCGGTTCATTCATCAGCTGACGTGCTCAAGTCCAAGTTAGTGTGTGGAAGACGTTTGTAATGTGGACACAGGGTGCAGCTCCCTAGGTTCTATAAAGGTCAAAGGGCCTGTACATAAGTCATACGGTTGTTACCCAGACCAAACCAGATGAAAGAACCAGAGCAGACAGAGTACTAAATAAATCGTAACTGGAGGATGAGCTGGGTGACAGAGGAGAGCCTCACGGTGCTCCGAGCTGGCCTGGGACCCCCTGAAGTCCCTGACCTTTCCCCTCGGGTTGAGGGCCCGGAGAGGCCAATGTGAATGGCAGGTGGCCCCAGAAGTGCTGATGGCTCAGAGTCCCTCCACCTGCACTGGCTGCTCCAGAAGCAGCCTATCTGAGAGGCAGGAAGTGGATGTAGAGGGAAAAAATCTTCTATTATACGAAGTCAACCCTGGAATGCACATGGTGGCAGACAGAAAAATCAGTTTGACGCTGGTTTACTTTTTTAATTTTGAAAAATTGAGGTACACAAAGTACAACGTTTGGCTCTGGTTTACTCTTTTAAAGCGCAGGTGCCGGGACTTCCCTGGCAGCCCAGTGGGTAAGACTCTGCTTCCAGTGCAGGGGGCCTGGGTTCGATCCCTAGCTGGGGAACTAAGATCCCGCATGCCTTGTAGCAAAAAGATTTTTTTAAATACCAGGTACTCTCATGTGTTAAGTGGCCTTCCTGTGCCAGATACTGAGCCAGACACCCCACGAACACTGTCGTGTTTGAGACAGACCACAGAGCACCAAAGACAAGGTTGCAGAGGTCTGAACCCCAGTCTTGCTCTGTTCAACCTCTGTGTCCTTGCGAAATTTGCTTAACACTGCTGTAAGGATTCGATGAGTCATTCCATGCTCCTGGCACATCTTAGAACAGTGCGTGGCCCATAAAGTAAGTGTTTAATAAATACTTCACTATTACTCCACATATACAAATAACTACCAGTCACAGCTTCTTTAGTGACTGTGAAACGGGCAGCACCACCTTCTTTCTACAGATGAGATGGACTTGAGACTTGAAGCCCAGTTGAGCTAGTGAGCTGCGGGGACAGCCTACCTCTGACTGGTTCCTAAGTCTGGTGTCTGGAAATTTTGTCGTGTTCTTGGCCAAAATCTCAACTCTGTGACTTGACCTGACAGACGTGAGGGGCCAATTCAAGGTGGAACAGGTGAGCCTATGAGCAGAGCCAGGGCTCATTTTGGGCACTGGCTGGTGTCTCATGATGAGATACCAGCCTCCCATTGGTGAGTTCCTTGCATCCTTATGGAGTATTGGCCAACGTCTAAGCATTCCAAGTGTTGCCCCCCTCCATGAATCCTCTAGCGCAATGCCCATTTCCTAGATGAGAAGAATACAATGATGGGCTTATGACTCTGATCTAAAAAGAGGCCAAAGAACTTGAACCAAAACTCATTTTTCGAGTCTCCTGTTCAGGATAACTCAGCCTGAATGAAGGCAGTTCGCCTTGTGTGATCATCCCCTCCACTTGTGGTCATGATGGTCACAGGTGCTCTAACAGTGCTGGCTCTTAGAAACTACATTCTTGTGTCCACTCAGTCACAGAAACTGCATACTGTGTCAGGCACAGCGAAGACACAGAGATGAAGCAAGGAAGATGTCTGTTCTCTAGGGATGGTAAGACAAGACACGAACACTCAAGTCACAACAAGCAGGGTAGGCAGGTGGCGTTCAAAAGAGAGGTCTTGTGAGCTGAGCAAGAAGAAATCACTTCTACCTGTGAGAAAACACTAAGTAATCCTTAAAGGATGGTTCAGATATAATTTTTTAGATCGAAACTGTTTTGAACGAAAAAATTCAAAATATAAAGCATAAGTATAATGAACACCTCTATACACATCTCCCAGATTCACCACTTATCTTTAGATACTATTATTATTACTTATTTTATTTTTTCCTTTTTTGGCCACACTGCCCAGCATGTGGGATCTTAGTTTTCCCAACCAAGAATCAACCACACCCCTTGCCCTGGAAGCATGGAGCATTAACCATGGGACAGCCAGGGAAGGCTTAGAAATTATTTTCTTGATGGAAATACTTTAAGTGTTTTAAGACAAATCATTTTATAAAGGATTTAAACTTTAAAGTGAAATGAAACTCATGGCTTGAAACATGCTGTGTCACCTCCATACTCTGTACGCATCTCTAAAACATAGAGACATTTTTCTCACATAATCACAATGCCATTATCACACATAACAAAAGGAGCAGTAACTCTGTGGTTTTATCTAACATCCAATCCATAATCAGTTTCCCCCAGTTGTCTCAAAAAGGGCTTCCTGATGTTGGTTTGTCCTATTCAGGATTCAGACAAGCTTCACACATTGTATGGGATGGTTGAGTCCCTTGGGCCACCTTTACTGGAGTGACCTCCCACCCTCGCCCACCCTAGCCCCTGCTTGGGTTTGTTTCATGCCGTTGATTTGTCAGATCCAGATTGGTGGCCCTGTGGAATGTTCCGCTTTCTGGAGTTTGCTTCCTCATGATGGCTCATAATGGGTTCCCCTGTGTCTCATTGTTCTTGCTGTTCAGTCACCCAGTCGTGTCCGACTCTTTGCGACCCCACGGACTGTGGCACACCAGGCCTCCCTGTCTCTCATCATCTCCCAAAGTTCGCCCAAGTTCATGTCCATTGTCGATGACGCCATCCAGCCATCTCATCCTCTTCTCCTTCAGCCCTCAATCGTTCACAGCAATGAGTCAGCTGTTCGCATCAGAAGACCAAACTACTGGCCTTTTGGCTTCAGCATCAGTCCTTCCAATGAGTATGCGGGGTTGACTCCCCTTAAGATTGACTGGTTTAATCTCCCGGCTGTCCAAGGGACTCTCCTGTCTCCTCCAGCACCACAGTTCAAAAGCATCAATTCTTTAGCTCTCCGCCTTCTTTATGGTCCAGCTCTCACTACTGTACATGACCCCTGGGAAGACCATAGCCTTGACCATATGGACCTTTGCTGGCAGAGTAATGTCTCTGCTTTTCAACACACGGTCTAGGCTTGTCATACCTTTCCTGTCAAGAAACAAACGTCTTCTGACTTCATGGCTGCAGTCCCCATCCACAGTGATTTTAGAGCCCACGAAGAGAAAATCGGTCACTACTTTCACCTTCTCCCCCTCTATTTGCCATGAGTTAATGGGGCTGGATGCCATGATCTTAATTTTTTTAACATTTAATTTTAAGCCAGCTCTTTCACTCTCCTCCTTTACTCATCAAGAGGCTTTTTCATTCCTCTTCGTCTTTTGCCATTAGAGTGGTATCAGCCACATGTCTGAGGTTGCTGGTGTTTCTCATACATAGAACTAACCCTGCAGGATTCACTACACCCAGGTTCATCTTCTTCTGATAGGGATGCCTAATAGGAGTGATATGTGCTTCACGTCACGTGGAGGCTCATCTGTCAGGAGGCTCAAATACCCAGCTGCACCACCTCAGAGATGCTAAGATAGATCTGGGTTCAGGTGATGCCAGCCTGATCCTTTCATTGAAAAGCTCCTTATCAACATTTTCAGCTAATGGTTCCATGAGAGGTCACTGAATACGGATGCTTTAATTCCAGCATTCCTTTCACACTTGTTAGTTGGGAGTTGAGAGAGTAAAGGATGAGAATGAGAGAACATCCGAAAAAAAATGCCATGCATAATTCCACCAGGATTAAGTAGTATCCGCATATAGAGAAACAGTGCCTTCCCAAAGACATGGAGACAAAACCCTTGTTCAGAAAACAGAGTTTTTCCATTGGCTAGATTGTAGAGCACGTGATGGGATCAGTCAGGAAACCACAGTGAATGCCTTGTGCAGTATTTTCAATACTAGTGGGATATCTGCCCAGTGCTTTCACAGGACCCACTGTCAGAGCTGGAACTCCTGCCTGGGTACCTCGGGGCTGCTGGGCGAGCTGGCAGTGAACTTGGACTTGTGTGTGCCCTGGGCCAAAGTGGCTGCCAACTTAGGCTTGGCGATGAGTAGACACACATGTGGCTGTTTCGATTTTGCAAACTGAAAACGTTCCCACAGTGGAAATTCACTCCCCACAATGATAAATTTGATGGAAACTGTTTTCAGGTGGTGAAACGTTTGAGGGTGCTGAGCAAAACTTCAGGAAGGAAGACAGCATTTCTGTGAAAATGCGTTAAAATACAGATGCGTGCTTACTGTGTCACCTACATTTGATTCTGCTGACATAGCGAAGCTTGAAATTTGTTAGGCAAATTATGTGTAAAAATGGCACCAGGATAGTATTTAAATTCTTGTGATAATTACTAGCTTGTGAACAAAATTCTTTTATTTGGAGACACCATATACATGTTTATTTAAAAAACCACAGTAGTGGTAAGTAAAACATGCTGCCCATATGTCGAAATGCAAACAGCTACTGGTATATTTGGTACTGATGGGACTGTGGACTTTAATCTACTTTGTTTCTTTTTTTGCATTGTTTTTATTACAAAATTAAATCATGAATTCACTACTTCCTAATGGAGTCAGCTATGATTTCTTAGCATAGTCGTTGCTTAACTTGCATTATCACAGCTGGGAGTTTGCAGATTCCTGAGTTCCAGCCCCAGCAGTTCTGACATGGAGGTCCAGCCTGGGGCCAACTGTCTGCATTTTTAATTAGCTCCCTGACCATGCTGATGCAGACAAGTTCACCTACCCCACTTCACGAAGACTTTCTTTTATTTGGCTGCACTTCCAGAGTATTACTTGCAAAAGGGATTAAAAGATAGTCTTGCAGACCTTCATAGTGAAGTCGCTCAGTCGTGTCCAACTCTTTGTAACCCCATGGACTGCAGCCTGCCAGGCTCCTCTGTCCATGGGATTTTCCAGGCAAGAATAGTGGAGTGGGTTGCCATTTCCTTCTCCAGGGGATCTTCCCGACCCAGGGATCGAACCTGGGTCTCCCAGATTGCAGGCAGACCTTCATTTGAGTCCCTCATAACTTGACATACAAAACAGAAAGAGACTCACAGACTTAGAGGATGAACACATGTTTTCTGGAGGAAAGGATGAGGGGGAAGGGACAATTAGGGAGTTTGGGATGGACATATACACACTGCTGTATTTAAAATGGATAACCTACAAGAACCTACTGTTTAGTGCAGGGAGCTCTGCTCAGTGTTGTGTGACAGTGTGGATGAGAGAGGAGTTTAGGGAGAATGGATACATGTATATGTATGGTTGAGTCCCTTCACTGCTCACCAGAAACTATGACATTGTTAATCAACTACACCCCAACACAAAAGCTCTAAAAAATAAATAAAATCAAAAAAGAGTCTCTCATAAATAATGCTTATAGTTTTCCTACCACTGATCCTCTTATCTTGAAAGGAAACATTTTTTGTCCTCCATACACATATTCCTTCCATATTAATATATTTCTATATAGTTTTTGGACATGGGGGAGATAACTTCCCTTTCTACAAGAACAGCCAGCGTGACTCTAATATTTGCCAATTGGCAAAGCCTTTTCACATGTGTATCTCAGGAGCCTCAGAACAACCCTGTGAGCAGAATCCTCACCTTCATCCTCTGGAGGCTGAAGACAGAGGGGAAGAAGCAGAAGAAACTGAACAGGCATTTGAGTCTCCTCTCTGACGTGAAGCCGTGTTCTCTCACGCTGAGGCTCACAGCTGTGCTCCCAAATGCACATCTGTTCACAGCCTGAATTTCTTTCTCATTATCCATCATTGGTCCTCGAGAGCCTCCTCTCCGATATTTATTAAGCACAACTCAGAAGTGGAATTGGTAAACAGAAAGGAGACTTGCGCAGAGAAGCACCTCCACAGGTTTCAGGGGGTGGTGGGGACATTTGGACTGAAAAAGTTGGCTTTATTTTATGCTTGCAAACAGGAATTTGGGAAAGGTAAAGACAGCAAAAAAGAAAGAAAAAAAAAAAGGTCTTAGGTCCCTGACATTTTTGGGGTTAACTGTAATAATGTTACAGTTATTGTAATTATCTGTAATAGTCGACAGACACGGATTGACAGGCACGGAGATCTAAAATTAACTTATAAAAACTCTCTGTCGTAGGATTTGCCCATCAAACGGGAGAGTGAATACCAACGCAGAGTGCCTGTGCTCCTTCCTGCTCAAAGCCCGTCACACTGCCAGGGCTTTCCAAGTAGTGCCTCTAGTACTGACAGCAGACACACTCCTTCCCCTTTTATAGATGAAGAAACTGAGGCTCACCGATGTCCAAAGACGTGATCAAGACTATATAGTGAGTCACAGACTGATATTTAAAAATCAGTCCTATAGATTTGAAAGTTAGCTGATTCTACTCTGTTCCAAAGTATGTGAAGTAATGAAAATAAGACACTGAGGTGACATCTGTGAAAAGCATGAAACGGATTAGAAAATTAAGTAATAAGTGATAAACAAGTAAAAGTAGATCATGATAGGATTTTAGAACAAGATGAGGACCTTGGAAATTGTAGACACAGCAACAGAAAAAGAAACTAAAGTGAAGCACTTTAAATAAAAAAAGAAATAAAAGTGGAAAAAGAACAAGCACAGTGACCTGTGAGACAGTATTATGTGGTCAAAAAACATGTCATTGGATTATCAGAAGAGGGATAGAAAAGAAAAAAAATTGGAAGAAATGAAAGATGGAAATTCCAAATTTGATGAAAACTATAAACTCAAAGATTTGAGAAAGTCACTCAACCTCATAGATGAAGAAAACCACATCAAGTTACATCAGGATCAAATTGCTGAAAACTTGCGATAATGAAAAAATCCTAAAAACTGCTAAAAAGGATACATTATATTTTTAGCAAAACATCGTAGGAGAAAATCTTTCTGACTTTGACAGGCAAAAAATCTTTTAGACCATAAAAGCATGAACTATGAAAGGAAAATTTGATATATTAGAGTTTTTCAAAATTAAGAATGTCTGCACTTTAAAAGACACCATTAAGGAAATGAAGAGGTAAACCACAGACTGGGGAAAATATCTGAAAAACATGTATCTGATGTGAGAATATATAAATAACTTTTTCAACTCAGTAAAAGAAGACAAAAATTTAACTTAAATAGTTGAACAAAGGAGATATTATATGATTGGCAAAGAAGCACATGAAAAGGCGATCAACATTATCAATCGTTAGAGAAAATGGTGATTAAAATCACCAAGAGATACCTCTACATACCCGCCAGAATGGCTACTGCTAAAAGACCAGCCAAAGCAAATGTTGGGCGGGCTCCGGGGAAACTGCAGCTCTCACACAGCATTGAATGCCGACAGCAAAGCGAAATGGAACAGAAGCCTGGGACACCAGTTTGGGAGCTTCTATTCTATGATCCGGAGATTTCATTTCTAGTTATTGATCAAACAGCAGTGGACACATCTAACACAAAGACTCGTGGGCATACACTCCTAGCAGCTGTACTCATTAGCTCCCACTGGAAACAACGCAAAGGTCCATTAACTGATAAATGGATTTCAAAAATGCAGTTGTAATTGATCACTCTAGCTATACTAACTCCAGTAGTCTTGCCTGGAGAATCCCATGGACGGAGGAGCCTGGTGGGCTGCAGTCCATGGGGTCGCTGAGGGTCGGACACAACTGAGCGACTTCACTTTCACTTTTCACTTTCATGCATTGGAGAAGGAAATGGCAACCCACCCCAGTGTTCTTGCCTGGAGAATCCCAGGGACGGGGGAGGCCTGGTGGGCTGCCGTCTATGGGGTCGCACAGAGTCGGACACGACTGAAGCTACTTAGCAGCAGCAGCAGCTATACATGGTGAACTTCCAGAGCACCATGCTAAGAGAAGGAAACAAAACACAAAGAATGTATACTGTCTGATTCCATACACAGCCCCCTCATATGCACGGGGATTTGATTCCAGGAGTCTCCACATTTGCCAAAATACCTCCTTGTCTGCCCTTCATATTCACAGTTATTGTATTTACAGATTGAACCAACCACAAATGAAAATTTCAATAAAGAAGAGAGGGTACAGGTGGGAGGCAGGTAAGGAAGGGCTTCTGCATCTTTCATAGTGGGAATTGATATAA
This sequence comes from Bos grunniens, assembly GCF_055505025.1. Classification (NCBI taxonomy): domain Eukaryota; kingdom Metazoa; phylum Chordata; class Mammalia; order Artiodactyla; family Bovidae; genus Bos; species Bos grunniens. The sequence goes on from NC_141172.1 coordinate 6,305,738, forward strand.
TTGCCCCAGAGATATATTTAAAATCAAAGTATTGGTATTCTTTAAAGTTACAAAGGTGATGAAAAGGAGATTTAAAAACAAAAACTGCTAGCATCCTTTATTTGTGGGGTGAGAGAGGGAAAGGTGGGACAAATTTCTATTTTTCAGTTTAGACCCTTTGGAGCTTTCCACATTTTAAGAAATAATGTTTATGGATAACTTATGTAGTGATAAAATCTAACTTGGCAAATGAATGGGTAGACAAATAAATTGGGAAAAGAATAAAAGATCTAACTGACCAAAAATGCCTGGAATACATTATTGTTAGGTGAAAGAGTTTATTGAAGAGTACTTTGTATAAATAATCATAGAAAAGAAAAAAAAAGGGGAGTATATAAATATATTTGCAAATGAAAAAAATGTTTGAAAGCCCTTTGGTATAAATAAAACTGCCAACAGGGCTGTTTCTGGAGAGTGAAATTAACGACCAAAAAAGACTTTACATTTTTACTTCACACCCTTCGGTGCGGTTTGTGTTAAACATAGAACAATACGCTTAAATACATAATACCATTAAATAGTGGTGGTGGTGGTGGTGGTTTAGCCCCTTAAGTCGAGTCCGACTCTTGTGACCCCATGGACTGTAGCCCGCCAGGCTCCTCTGTCCACGGGATTCTCCAGGCAAGAATACTGGAGTGGGTTGCCATTTCCTTCTCCCAATACCATTAAATACTGTTTTTTAAAGGTGAAGTAAAAAAAAAATGAATTGGCAATTACCCTAAAAAAATATATGGGACACGTGCCCCTGAGCAACATTCTAAAGGATGAAAGCGGTGACGGAATTCTATCCTTTGTGGGTTCAGGCCATGCTTGGAGGACCTGGCTTCCTCTGATGAATCACATTAATATACTTTCCTCTTTCCGCACGTAATCTGCTTGCAGTTATAGGAAATTCACAAAGTAGAGAGGAAGATAAGATTTACTGACAGCACCATTATTTAGAGATAATCACTGTTAGTTAGGGCTTCCCTGGTGGCTCAGAGGTTAAAGCATCTACCCGCAATACGGGAGACCCGGTTCGATCCCTGGGTCGGGAAGATCCCCTGGAGAAGGAAATGGCAATCCACTCCACTATTTTTGCCTGGAGAATCCCATGGAGGGAGGAGCCTGGTAGGCTACAGTCCATGGGGTCACAAAGAGTCGGACACGACTGAGCTACTTTACTTCACTGTTAGTTAACATTCTGGTATGCCATTTTCCATCGGCATTTTTTTAAAAAACGCAGAACTGGGATCATGATCGACATCCGGTTCTGTGACCTGTTTCTAAGACTGTATCACGGCTACCTTTTCCTGTCATTTACCCCCTTTGCATGTTGCATCACATGCAGGGCTGTGGGGCCTCTTATTGGAAGGTGGTACCATACTTAATTTACCCATTCTTCTGCTTCCATGCCCAAACTGCTTCCATTTTTTTAGTATCAGAAATAATTCTGCAAACATGTCCTTTGCTCATATACCCTACCCTTGTTCAAGTCCCCCGTTAATCTTTGTTGAGGTTAAAAATCCTAGAAGTGGGATTGCTGGCCTCAACAGCATAATATGTTTAAGTCTTCTGATACATAATTGCCAAATTGTCCTTTAGGCATTTTCAGACAGCTGGATATATGGATTTCCCTGTACTTTCTTTAGGAAACGTTATTATTCTTTTTATACTAAGTTAATTTATTTAAAAAGTTATCTTTTACTTTTCAATCTAATTTTTTTGTTTCGTTGCTGTCGTTCAGTCACTCAGTCGTGTCTGACTCTTTGCAACTCCCTGGACTAAGTAAGTAATATACATATATTGAAAATCAGAAAATTAAGATCTATATAAAGGAAAAAATTAGAAAGACTCAAAATCTCACCACATATGAAAAAAACACTATGAACACTTTGGTGATGAATTTGCAGAGCTTTCATATTTGCATATCCCCTTAAGAAGATGGAACCAGCCTGTTTATGCAGTATAATAACGTGGTTATTTCAGCAAACAGTACAGTGTAAACTACATATACATAAGGGTAATTTGGGAACCAATATTATTAATTGCATGCCATCTACAGACAACATTAATTTATTTAATCACTATTGCTCAAATAAGTTATTTTCAACCTTTGATTGCTATAAATAAACCTGTAGTAAACATCCTTATAGGATAAATCTTTAGTTGTTTGTCCAATATTTTTAAAGCTATATTTCTATAAGAGGAATTATGAAGTCAAAGAAGATGCATATTTTTAAGGATCTTGAACTCTGATACTAATTTCTGCAAAGATGGTTTTAATTTATATTTTTACAGCAATGAAGAAAGCTCATTTCCCTTTATCTTTGTCAAGAGCTTTTATCAAGTTGCAAACCTTTGCCAATCCAATAAGTGAAAAGCAACATGGCTTTAATTTACTTTTCTGTGAATATTTATCATGTATTTATCAACCACTTGTGTTTCTCATGTGATGAATTGGTTGTCCACAGTCTCTGCTTATTTTTACATTGAGGTGTTTATCATTTTTCCTAATTACATACAGGAACTCTTTATATCATAGATACATTTAATTTATACATTAATTTGTCAAATATATTCTAAATACTTTTCTCATTTTCTTTTAAATTTTGTTTAAAGTATTTACTGTGCACAAAAGATTATCATCTTTATCTTGTCAGTTTACTAATCTTTCTCACCAATCTTTGCTTTTGGTGTTCCCTCTTAGAAATATCTTCCCCAACCTAAGATTATAGATATATACACCTACGTATGTATTTATTAATTTTCACTATTAGCTTTTTCACAATATTTTATATACATAAAAAACTCAGAAACAAATGTAACAGCACTAACATCAAACACGTATTAATATTTTGCCACATTTACTTCAGTTCTCTTTTTCTTCCTCTCTCTCTTTTTACGTCACCAATATTACTAAAGCTTGATCATAATTTTCTCCTTTCTTTGTCTCCAAAGTCATCATTATATTGAAGTAACTGGGTGTTATTACCACATATGATTTTGTACATTTATGACATACAAATAAACAGCCACAAGCAATATATACTTTTGTATGCTTTGCCAACGGAGAAGGCAATGGCACCCCACTCCAGTACTCTTGCTTGGAAAATCCCATGGACGGAGGAGCCTGTTAGGCTGCAGTCCATGGGGTCACTAAGAGTCGGACACGACTGAGCGACTTCACTTTCACTTTTCACTTTCATGCATTGGAGAAGGAAATGGCAGCCCACTCCAGTGTTCTTGCCTGGAGAATCCCAGGGATGGGGGAGCCTGGTGGGCTGCCGTCTATGGGGTCACACAGAGTCGAACACGACTGAAGTGACTTATGGCCTCATAATGCAAGTAACGTTTTTGAAACTTGTTTTTTTTTACCCAAACTTATTCTTGAGGTTTATTTATTTTGCTATACAGATCCTTAATTCTTCTATTTTTAAAAAATCGTATTCCATTAAGTGAATAAACCACATCTTATTTGCCCCTTTAATCATTTTTTGCTAAGGAACAATTGAGTTGTCTCCTCTTTTTCATGATGACAAACTCCATGGTGAGGAGCCCATGTCCCCCTGCACACGTGTGAGACTATCTCTGAACAGCGTGACTCCAGGGTACTGTGAGGACCCACAGGGCTATAGCGTGAGATCCTTCAGTTTGGCTGTGGAGTCCCAAAACTGTCTCCAAGGTACCAAATTGTCCTCCTCCCAGCAATACTCAAGAATTCTCATTTCTCCACATGCTTGCCAAAACCGGTGTCACGAGACATTGCTTTTTACTAATCCAATGGGTAATAAATGGAATCTTTTTGTTATTTGTTTTTTATTGATTACTTTTAAGATGTTTATTGATTTATGTGGGTTTTCCCCTCTGTGGATGGCCCATTCATATCCTTTGACCATTTAGAAAAATTGCAGTTTTATTTAAAAAAAAAAGAACTCATTTATTTTCGGTTATTATTGATTTTTTTTTCCTACTGTGGAAACTATTTACAAATCGATGAAACTTTGCTATGGTCTGTAACCAAGATATGTGTAAAAGGATTTGCTATCACATTTGAAGCAATGCACACGAAGACAACTGCCAAATTCCTTAGACCGGATAAGAGAAATTTAAAAGGCAAGAGAAGTTCTGGTAACAGAGTAATGTACTGATCAACACCATCATGAAAGCAACTTGTCATGGTCTAACTCTCAGTGTTGTTTTTTTCCCTCAGTGTTGTGTAAATAAAAGAAAGATATGTCCTAACCAGAAAAAAAAAAAAAAAAAGTGCATTTCTAAGAGGTATAAACTTCCAGTTAAAAAATGAATGTCATCGTGATACTATAATCTATAGTATTTGGACTGCCTATTTTTCAGATTTCCTCCTTCTGTTCAGGCCTTCAGAAGGAAAATTACTCTGCTTCAACACCAAGGAACTATTTCAAGACTCCTGATCCAAACTGTCAAACTGCTTTCCTGTGACTACCGGGTTTGCCAGCAGCTGTGTGGGAGCAGGCCCACCTCGGGCAGTGTGGCCCCCTGACGTGCTCCTGCCTCCCTCCTTTCCTGTGAAGAGCCTGTTCTCCCTGACAGAGGCCCGTGAGCACAGGTCCTGGGCATGCTGTGGGGAGCAGAGACCAGGGATGCGCTCCGGAGCTTGCATGCTGGCTGGCAGAGAGGTGAGCCAAAGACAGCCCAGACAGCATACAAGCAGAGAAAATGGCTAATCACTTCTGAGAAAGGTGAGTTTGTGCAGAGAGCAGAGCCCGTGTGATGGATTTGAAAGAGACATGAGGTTATTCAGTGGAGGAAAGCCCTCCCAGGTCTGAGTGACCAGAGGCAGCTGCCTGAGGTTGAAAGGGCAGGGGGACGGCAGGATGGAAGATCCTGGGTTGCGGGGCTGAGGATTGCGAGCCCTGGAGGGGCTCAGCCTGGAGCAGAGTCAGTGGGGAGGATGGAGTAGGTGAGGGCAGAGAGGAGGGCATGTGAGGGAGCCGGGCTTCCTTTCAAGAAGCCACATGAACCTCTAGATGGCTTCAAGTGGACCCACTTACCTGATCGAAAGATCACGGCAGCTGCAGAGGGCCTCTGTGAAAGGTGGTGGACGAGAGATCAGAGAAGGGGGATGTGAAGGGGGATGGGGAGATGCCAAACAAGGTGACGATGAGCTTTAGCTGTGGGAGGGGCTGTGCGTGGAGGGGAAAGAGCTGCCCCATGCTCCTCCTACGGATCAGAACCTCTCACCCTCCCCCACCTGGGGATGTCTGTCCTCAGAATTGGAACCCAGTTCCCAGCAGGGATTCCACAGATTAGTCTTCAAAAATTGAATGTCCTAAGTAAACACACACGAAAGTGGCTGTTTGATGTCTGAAGCCAAGTTCTGCCAGGAGTACCTGCTCTCTACAGCCTTGGCTGGAGCCTGGATCTGAAGGATCGTCTGTGCCTTGTCTAGCATAAAGCGATTCTAGTGCCCATGTGAAGCCAGAAGGCTGCTCAGTGTGGGGTGGGGCGGTGCTGCCAGCTCCTGGGCAACTGGAGGAACTGGGATTCAACCATCAGCTGGCTGTGGACACTGTGTCTTCCCCCATCTGCTGCCTACCTCAGCTTCCTCCCTGTTGAGTGAGTTTTGAGCAGCCAGCATGCATCACTGTCATCAGCATCTAAGGGAGCTCAGCTTCCTCCTCTTGGAGGTTACCCTCCTGAACCATGGGCTCAGCGCTGGGCTGCTCTAGAAGCTGCTACAGGAGAAAGGTACCTCTTTGGCTTCCCAGAAGTCACTCTTAGCTGAGGGGGAGGGCCCTGGACTCAGGATCCAATTGTGGGACCTTGGGAAATAGCACCCAATCATGTAATGGGGCCAAAAACTCTGACCACAGAGCTGGGGCTGCACCAGCAGTAGGCAAGGTCTCACCACGGTGGGCTCAGCACCAATGGAGCGCAGTCTTCAAGAGCTGGGCAGCTGCCTCCTGCCCCACAAGGTGCTGCTCATGCCCAGGAAAAGCTCCCTATCAAATCTGACTCAGCAAGTAGGTGGGGCACAGAGAAGCCAGGCCTATGCTGCAACAGCAGGAGGCTCTGGGAAGCCTGGCGGCATCTGAAAGGTTCCAGTGTGCTTGGAGGCTAGGAGGTCCGTGATGCTCAGGGGGGAACAGAGCCAGAGGAGGGGTTGGTAGAGCTCAGAGAAGCAGTGGACTATATCACCAATCATACTGCCACTTGGATTTCTAGTAAACAGCTCAGACTTGAAATGGCCAAAAGGACCCCCTTGTTTTTTTTCCCCAAACCCCCTAGGCCTCAAAGATTTCCCATCTCACTAAACAGTGCCTCCATCTTGGAGTTTCTCCCGCTCTTTCTCCTACTTCCCACAAACCATCACCAAAGTCTGCGGGCTCAGCATGCAGCCAGAACTGGGCCACTGTTGCTATTCCAGTCAAAGCCAGGACCTTGCAGCGGCCTCCCAGCTGTTCTTCTGTTTCTCTTCCGGCCCTCCCACCAGCCTGATGCTGGAAGATGCAGGTCAGGCCATGCATGCCACTTCTCCCCCGATTACCACCTGGCATGACATATATTTCCAAATTTGTTTGGTGTCTGTCGTCCTGCACGAGAAGAGGCCTTTGTTTTGTCCACTGATGTGACTCGTGCCTCAGGAAAAGCTCATAGTTACGTCTGAGTGAGCGAACAGACAGCTCCTCTTCTCACGTGGCATCCATTGTACCATCGACAGAGGCAGTTGATCGCATCGTGAAATTCCATCCCTGCCCCAGCCCTCGAGGCTTCAGGGTTATTGCATGATATGCCAGGATCCAAACCTCCTCCTCCTTTTGGTCCATCGCCTTGTTCGCTTCCCGTCCTGGCCCAGGACTACAGCACCACCTTTCCCGAGGCAGCAGAAGAGGAGGGATTTTAAATCACGAGGGACGCATTTCAGTCACGGCTCTGCCTCTTGGTAGCTGAATGCCCCTCTCCTCCTCTAGGAGCTGCCGTGCGGATCTCACAGCCGCTCATGTGAGCAGCGCTTTATAGATGCTACAAGCCAGGTGCTAATGGCAGCCACTATATTAAACACACACTCTACTCTTCCCCTTTCCACAGGCTCCCCTCCAAAACTATCCTAGAGAATGAATGTCTCCCTCTGGGTGAACCTGTGGGGCAGCTTATTGTTCCTTCTCCCCCCAGAGACCCCATGTCTCTCCTGAAGGCCCAGAAGGATGGAATGTTTCTTCCTGCCACTTCCCTGGAATTAGACTGATTCCCAGACCCCTGTCCAAGCCCTAGTAATGCTTCCGGTGAGCCTCTGAGCTTCCTGAGGTTACAGAGGGTTTATCTAAACTCTGCAAGTCTCAGAAATCAAAACCACAGCCATCGACCTTCCTTCCTTTTTTTCTTCTCCCCTTCCATTCCTCCCTCCCTTGGCAGTTTTGGAATAAATTTAGTATTTGTCATTTCCTTTCTCAGGGCTTCCTAGGTGGCTCAGTGGCAAAGAATTTGCCTGCCAATGCAGGAGTCTCAGGAGACAGGTTTGATCCCTAGATCGAGAAGATCCTCTGGAGAAGGAAATGGCAACCCACTGCAGTGTTCTTGCTTGGGAAATCCCATGTACAGAGGAGCCTGGCAGGCTACAGTCCATGGGGTCGCAAAGAGCAGGACACGACCGAGCAACTGAGCACACAGTCATTTCCTTTCTCTCCCACATCCACGCAGTTTTCTGAGTTTAGTTCTTGGGGAAATGGGAGAAGATGGAGAAGTATCAATGCAAGACCTCCTAGGGGATCTGCTTGTCAATTAACGAGCATTTTCTGAGTGGAAAAGATGCCTTGGGAGGTGAGAACCATAGAGCAGAAACCACCCTTCTGCTGTGCCCCGGGGGAGGGATGGCTCAACCACACAGGTTATGAGAAGCCTTACTGGGCTGTGTGGTCTGAGGTCGTCCACTGTGGTGTTTATCAGAAGGTTTTTTCTTGGTTAGATTGACCCTCAGTAAGAACACGGTGTACACCTGCAAGATGGAACACGCCAAGGTGCACATGTGCACACACAGCCCCCACGCCTTGAAACAAAGGCTCATGCAATGTTATTTGTCCTCACTCAAGCAATGCGTTTGGGTATTTTCTATCCTATTCTATTTCTCAAAAAAAGATTTTTTTAATTAGGTAAATACACATGACACAAAATTTACTATCTTAATTTTTAACTGTACAGTTAGGTAATGGAACAAATATTCACATTGCTGGGCACCCAATCTCCAGAACTTCTTCATCTTGCAAAATTGAAACTTCATCTCCATTAAAGAAAAACTCCCCATTTCTCCCTCTGCCAGTCCCTGATAACCACTTTTCTACTTTCAGTCTCTAAAAATTGACTACTCTGGGGACCTCATAGAAGTGACACCATACTGTACTTGTCCTTCTGGGACTGACATTTCATTTAGCGTAATGCCCTCACGGTTCATCCATGTCGTGCCATGTGTTTGAATTTCCTTTTTTTTTTTTTAAGGCTGAATAATATTCCATGGCATATACATGCAACAATGTATTTATCCACTCAACCATGAGGCTATTGCGAATAATGCCACTGTGATATTTGTACAGTATGCAAATATCTCTTTGAGACTGCTTTCTCTTCCCCTCTCAACTCCCTCTCTGCCTTTATCATGGCCCACAGATCAGCTGTCCTCCCCTCTGTGCCCTCAGCCTCGTTCCTCTGACTTTGCCATCCCCATCTCCCAAACTGCTGACACTTCCTTTAAGGTTTGGGGGTCTCAGTTCTGGAGCCAAGCACACCAGTGTCAGCACCAGCCTCCTTGGGGCCCAACGTGTGGACGCGCCTCAGGACCCAGGCACTCTCTGCCTGGGTTCAGTCCAGAGCTGGCAGTAGAGACGAATGTTTTAGCAGATTGTGATAGAGTATGAAAATATTCTATCAAGGGTACAGCAAATTTTGTGAGGACTTTGCTTCAGCCTTTCTTGAATAATTAATTCCTGTTTTTGGATAGGCAGTCATGCTTTTTTGCCCAGAAAACCTTGAAAGTGAGTAATTTAGACTCATCTAGAAATTGAGGCAAAGGCAAAAAAAGCCAAAAATGCTCTTATGAAAGCAAGTTACTGAATGATTTTGTGTTAAATAAGATGAAATATATAACGCACTTATAAGAGTGCCTCAACACATAGTAAGGACTCAATAAATGTGAGTTATTACTGTTAAACCATGGCACAATAATATATTATTATAAAGTGTTAGTTGCTTGGCCTGCAGCCCACCAGGCTCCTCTGTCCACGAGATTCTCCAGGCAAGAATACTGGAGTGGGTAGCCATTCCCTTCTCCAGGGGATCTTCCTGACCCAGGGACTGAACCTGGGTCTTCTGCATTGAAGAGAAAACACAAATATAATAAAATGCCTTCTCACCCACTTCTCCCTAATACTCCCCTGTCATAAACAGTAAACAGTCTAATTTTCTAGGGCAATGGTAAAAAGATGCCATTTATATCAAAAGCCAGGGTTATTGCATGTACTGATTATCGATCACAGGCAAAACTAGAAGGCCAATAAGGCACACTGATCTACCGTTTAATGTTGTATTACATATAAGATGCCCAAGATGAAATTATAATTTACTCTTTTCTATTGCATGATTATTTCCCAAATTTCAGGAAGTCTTTGCTCTTTCAAGGCTGCCAGTTTTCAGTAATAATAATAAGTGGTTAACTTAGCAGAAATTCTCAGAGGAAATAAGGAGACTTGAGATTAAATTTTGCCCCATCTTTTTGCCTGCAGGTATGAACGCTTGTGGAGAAGGCAGTGGCACCCCAGTCCAGTACTCTTGCCTGGAAAATCCCATGGACAGAGGAGCCTGGTGGGCTATAGTTCATGAGGTCACTAAGAATCAGACACGACTGAGCGGCTTCACTTTCACTTTTCAGTTTCATGCATTGGAGAAGGAAATGACAACCCACTCCAGTGTTCTTGTCTGGAGAATCCCAGGGATGGGGGAGCCTGGTGGGAGGCCATCTATGGGGTCGCTCAGAGTCAGACACGACTGAAGTGACTTAGCAGCAGCAGCAGCAGCATGAACACTTGAGTTTAAGGAGATTCAGGACAGGATTACTAAGACAGAAAGGAAATCAAACACATTTAGGAAGCCAAAGTCACCAACAGGTGCCAAGTAGGTTGTTGTTACTAAAAACATCTGAAGAGAAAAGGTCCATTTGTATTTAGTAAATCATGAGCTCAAGTCTCCCACCCATTGGGTTGGACTGTTGGGTTCAATCTCTTGGACTTCAGAGTTTCCTTGGCTCTTTAAGCCTTGAGTGATAACATTTCCGTTTGATAAACACAGCTCATCTCCTATGGTTAATGCTTGTAGGAGGAAAGAACAATTAACCACCACAAATATTTCTGTGTCAGTCTGACTCCTTGGAGAGAAATGCAAGGCTTAAAAAAAAAAAATCAAAACATTTAGTGAAGTTTAGTGAAGAACCAGAGATAGCCATAATCATGGCAGAACCTTGAACACATTAGCATTTAGCTTTGGTTAAAGAAGTAAAAAGAGAAGCAACTCTCTTAACCATAGGGCACTTTAGCATAATGGGTGTGTGTGCGTGTGTGTGTACTGAGTTGCTTCAGTTGTGTCCAACTCTTTGCAACCCTACGGACCATAGCCTGCCAAGTTCCTTGGTCCATGGGATTCTCCAGGCAAGAATACTGGAGTGGATAGCCATTCATTCCCTCCTCCAGGGGATCTTCCTGATCCAGGGATCGAAACTGCGTCTCTTATGTCTCCTGCTTTGACAGGCGGATTCTTTACCACTGGTGCCATCTGGAAAGCCTCACGTAATGGGTATGCACACACAGATCAGGCAGTGAGATACACTTGGGTTCTAGTCCAAAGGCTCCTCAGATGGGAATAATATGGTCCCCATTTCACATCTGGACTTCTGTATGTAGGCACAGATCTTTAGAATTCTTTCATTTCAACACCAGACTTGCCAAAGGGAATGGGAGGGAAGAAGAGAGAAAGAAAGATCAGTTGTTTTTAAAAATATTTTCAGGGACCCCAATCTCCTTTGAGAACCTGGTGAACTACAGACACTTCCGTCACTCCCAAGTACACTTACATGCAGACACATCCAATTTTGTGTTCAGTTTCAGGACTCCTCTCCCCGAAAACCCGCACAACAATTCATGGACCTCTGATTAGGAATCTTGGTTTAGACTGTGGGACAAATGAGGCCAAATCCTTGGGTTTTCTTTCCTTCTGAGTCATTTCATCTCACAGAGAGGAAAGTCTGTTCTCTTGCCAAAGACCACATCAGTAACCCTGGCCAACGAATATAGCTGTTGAAAATGAGGGAGCTAGATGAGAAGACAAGAACTCAAGCCACGATCACCATGACTTCAGTGCAAATCCAAGACCACCCCACTCCACCCCCAAATAAGTCTTTCGTTTCTCTGTATAATTGTTGTTCCTTGGACAATGGGAAGAATATTCTTTGGCTGTACAATGTAGTTCAGAAGGACTTTACAATTTACATGTTATTTTGTTCCCAATCATAACCCTCTATCATGTTAAAAAAAAGGGGGGGAACTAAATGTCCAGTTTGAAATATAGTTAAGATTAGGAAGTATTATGCAGCTTCAAAAATGATCATTGTGATAATACTTTCTCCATTCGTCCCACTCTCTCCATCCCCCACTGTGTCCACAAGCCCATTCTCTACATCTTTGTGGCCATTCCTTCCTTGCAAATAGGTCCATCAATACCATTTTTCTAGATTCCATATCTATGTGTTAATATACTACACAATATAATATACAAATATGTTTTTCTCTTCCTGAGTTACTTCACTCTGTACAACAGGCTCTAGGTTCATCTACCTCACTAGAACTGATTCAGATTCCTTCTTTTTTATGGCTGAGTAATACTCCATTGTATATATGTATGTAAGATAGATAGCTGGTGGGAAGTTGCTGCGTAGTACAGGGAGCCCAGTCTAGCACTCTGTGATGACCTGGAAGGATGGGATAAGGGGATGGGAAGGAGGCTAGGGAAGGAGAGAATATATGTAGAATTATGGCTGATTTGCATTGTTGTATGGCAGAAACCAACACAATATTGTAAAAATAATTTTTTAAATATTTAAATAAAAATAGAAAAAATGATCATTGTGAAGACATGTTGCCATGGGGAAGATGCTTATGTTAAGATGAAAAAAAGAAAGCAAGGAAAAAACATAGACTCCAAAGGTCTCTGTCCTTTATGATTCCAGTAATAAAAAGCTGCATACAACAAACAAAGGCATGCAAGTCTTGGGTAGAAATCAGAGGTGGAGTTACTGATGGCTCATATCTGTTTCCAAAAGGTTTTTTTTTTTTTTGGTATTTTATGATTGTTATAGTTAGAAAGAAAGGAGATACATGATATATCTGTACAAAATCAACCTGTTCTCCCAAAGGGTTGTGGCTGATCTCCTGCTTCTAAGTTTCCCTGCTTAGAAGGCTTTCTAAGTGAGCCGGTGAAGAAGATAGACCCCCAGACGACTCAGTCAGAGCCCCACAGGCCCCCACTGAGCACAAAACCTTATGCTTGTGGCTGAAAGAGCAGAGAGAGAGCACCTCCTCACTCCTGGTAGACCATGCACAGATTGGATCCCTGGCATCTGAGTCTGGGCTGAGGGGGACACTGGTTCCCGCAAAGAACACGAGGAATTTCATATCTAAATCCACGTGAGCTTCTGGTGTTTAGATTCTCCCCCACCACCCACAAACAGAGTCAGAAGTAAAGGACCCATTCAGGTGACAGACCCCTCCCCTGGGTCATGGGAGGTTAGCTACTCTCAAAGCAGCCACCAAGGGAAAATTTCCAAAGAGCTTCTTGCAGGGCAACCTGCCAGGGGTGAGGAGGCAGCAGCTTCATCAGTCGGGACTTGACCTTCTTGAGGTCACGGTCAGCCAGCACACCAGTCCTGAGCACGGAGGCTCCTGAGTAAGAGCAACACGGCAGCACAGCTCTGACCTCAGACTTGGCTCACGTCCCTCGGGCAAGTTCCTAACCACCTCCCTTTTATCTCCCCAGCCCTGTAGCTGGGGTGTCACGAACAGCAAGAGCCACCATCCTGCACACCTGGCGTTTCCTTCCCAAAGTGCTCAGCACACACAGGCCTGCACTCGTGCAGTAGCTCCTTCACCGAGGCTCTGCTGACCCCCAGAGAGAGGGGTGTGTATATGTATATGATATGTACAGGTACATCTCAGTGTCCCAGCTCATCCCACCACCACCACGACCCCATGTCCACACATCCATTCTCTACATCTGCATCTCTTCCTGCCCTGCCAATAGGATAAAGAAGTTATGATACAAATACACAGTGGAATATTACTCAGCCATAAAAAGGAACAAAATCGGGCCATTTGTAGAGATGTGGATGAACCTAGAGTCTGTCATACAGAATGAAGTAAGTCAGAAAGAGAAAAACAAAAACCATATGTTAACACATATATGTGGAAACTTCCTGGATATTTTACTGCTATCTCTGACCCTGAAGTTGTTTATCTCAGTTGTATCTGTTGGGTGGAAACAATATAACCATGTGCTACCTGCCCCTTTCTGGTTTCCTAGCTGCATGTTCAGTCCAGATGTTTTGGCAGCTTGAAATCGCTATGGTAGGAGTGTTTATACCACAGGAATAGGCAAGGGCTACATATTTAAAAACAGAGACATTACTTTGCCAACAAAGGTCCATCTAGTCAAAGCTATGGTTTTTCCAGTAGTCATATATGGATGCGAGAGTTGGACTATAAAGAAAGTTGAGCGCCAAAGAACTGATGCTTTTGAACTGTGGTGTTGGAGAAGCCTCTTGAGAGTCCCTTGGACTGCAAGGAGATCCAACCAGTCCATCCTAAAGGAAATCATTCCTGAATATTCATTGAAAGGACTGATGCTGAAGCTGAAACTCCAATACTTTGGCCACTCGATGCAAAGAACTAACTCATTGGAAAAGACCCTGATGCTGGGAAAGATTGAAGGAGGGAAGAGAAGGGGATGACAGAGGATGACATGTTTGGATGGCATTACCGACTCGATGGATGTGAGTTTGAGCAAGCTCCTGGAGTTGGTGAAGGACAGGGAAGCCTGGTGTGCTGCAGTCCACGGGGTCGCAAAGAGTCAGACATGACTAAACGACTGAACTGAACTGAACACATGTGTGGTTGATGCATTTTTGTTGATTTCCCTGACTTAAGACGGTGATGGAAAAAACATTAATAGTGTTGATTTTGCTTTAAAACATTTGCAGCTGTGGATAGCACCCCTCAACATGGAGAAAATTTTCAAGTAATAAAATACTGTTATTCAATTTAGTAAAGAAGTGGGTCACCCCACAGACTATCAAGTGCAGTTCACACATGTGGTTTCACTCTGATCTTACTTCTTAGAATAAATGAAAATATCAGTGAAGTTCATGTGCATCAATTGCTTGACTTTGGGTCCAAGAGTTTGGCAAAAGTTCACAAGATCATTCTGTGGAGAATCAGTTGGCTACGTGGAATTTATAAGAATGGGTATTACATATATTAATATTTGTAAATGAGTGTTGCTTATCATTTATACCAGTAAAATTGATGATTAACTTATGTGTGTGTGTGTTTCCCGGAAAGCTGGAGGTTAAACATTTGCCAGTACACCCCTGTTCTCAGTCTTCTTAACCTGACACGTCCCCGACAGCCCTGACTGTGTGAGGGAGTCCGCCAGACAGACAAAGGGACAGACACCACAAAACGGAAATGGCTCCTTCCCATTAGGAAATGGAAACTTCAGCCTTTCCCATAAAGCCACCCAAATAAAATCATAAAATGGTTTATTACTTTTGATCCTATCTTCAAGTGCAATATTAAAAAATAAAAAGAATTTGTTTTTTAAAAGTCTCATTTACTTTAGAAATGGTAGGACTAAAAAGAATCTTACCGTGAAATAATTTTATAGAATTTCTGTAGCAATACAAGGTAGAATAACTGTAAAAATGGACAGTTGAAACATAGGTCATTTGTCTAACTATAATAAACACAGCCAGATATCTCACCGTAAGTTGGCCCTCTTGGTGAAAAAATAAAGAACTGATCTATGTTAACAATTCTTATTTAACACCCTCATCATGCTTCAAGCTCTTTCTAAAACCCTCTCCTGTTTTGGATAGTGTTTGGAGGGAGCCCAGATCCAGAGGGGCAGCAGACCTGCCAACAAAGTGCCCCAGGCATGTGCTAGATGCCTTGGGGACTCAGGGGTGGATCTGGGCACTGGTAGGCTAATGGCACCCCACTCCAGTACTCTTGCCTGGAAAATCCCATGGACGGAGGAGCCTGGTGGGCTGCAGTCCATGGGGTCGCCAGGAGTTGGACACGACTGAGCGACTTCACTTTCACTTTTCACTTTCATGCATTGGAGAAGGAAATGGCAACCCACTCCAGTGTTCTTGCCTGGAGAATCCCAGGGACAGGGGAGCCTGGTGGGCTGCCGTCTATGGGGTCGCACAGAGTCGGACACGACTGAAGCGACTTAGCAGCAGCAGCAGGCTTCCCGGGTGGTGCTGGTGGTAAAGAGCCCGCCTGCCAATGCCGGAGATAGAAGAGACACAGTTTCCATCCCTGGGTCGTGAAGATCCCCTGGAGGAGGGCATGGCAACCCGCTCCAGTATTCTTGCCTGGAGAATCCCATGGAGAGAGGAGCCTGGTGGGCTACAGTCCATGGGGTTGCAAAGAGTTGGACACGACTGAAGCGACTTGGCATGGCACGGCTGACACGACAAGAGAGAAGACATGGGCGCTCATCCTGAGAGCCAAGACAAGAGGGACTTGCCTGGATGAGAAAGAGAGGTGCACCACAGAGCGACCAGCAGGAGGGGCCTGGTGTGTTCCAGAAGCAGTGGTGGAGCAGGAGATGTGACAGGAAAGCGACTGCAGGCCCAGCGGTAATCACCGCTCTTCAGCTCAGATCTTCATCTCAGCGTTGTGATTTTCATGTAAATGCTATCTCCCCACAGCTTCATAATTCTTTCCTCTTTCATGTCTGCTTCCGAAGCTTTCTCTAATCTGGTTGAGACATCGCCTTTGAACAAGGGCACACCTGCTCTGCCGGGCCTGTGAAGCACAAGTGCACGCACGTGTATGTGTGTGTATGTATGTGAACGTGTATGTGTGTTGAGGGGGGTGGGTTGGGTTTCTCTGTCTCCCTGGTACCTCTCTAAACACTTGATCCTTAAAGCAAGGCTGCTGCCCCTGGTGATCTCATCTGGATGCTGCATATTCTAGGGTCTGTGCAGGGACCAGGCCCCCCAGGCATCACTCAAGCAGGAGCTGGCTCTTAGAGTTCCAGTTTGACTCTGCATTCCTCAGTAGATGCTCTGCTCGTGGAAGAGTGTTTGCAGCACAGTTCAGTGCTGCCTGGCTGGCCACAGATTCTGCGGGGAAGGGTGAGCCCAGGATGGCAGAGTCCATCCGGGTATTCCATACCAGGTCTGGGCCCTTATTGGCCTCCACGCTCGGCCTCCTGCTTCCCCACTGGGGATGGGTCAGGTGTGGGTAGCTGGGCATGAGCTGGAGGCCCAGGAGCCTGAACCAGCACAGTGAGCTCCACTGGGAGACAGAAGTGCAGTCCTTAGGCCTAAATCCCCCTGACACAGAGTGAAGGCTCAGAAATGTGTGTTGAATGAAAAAATAAATGAATGATGAGGAAGACCACGAAGACAGGGAAATACGGCTCTTTCTGAGAAGCAGGTGGGGAGTTGGGAGAGAGGCTGATAGAAAATGCAAGAGGCTTTCTGGGTTCCAGAATGTTCAAAGAGAGGGTAGGCCCCCCAGGCCATGAACACCAGTTGTCCCAAGCATGTTCAGATGTTGACTATTTCTGCTCCAAGGCAGGATGAGCATAGATTTTTATTTTTTATTTTGGAATAATTTTAGGTTTACAGAAAAATTACAAAGATAGGATAGAGACTTGCCCTGCATCCTGCACCCAGCTTCCCTGAGTGTTGGTGTCTTTCCTAACTATGGTACACTTGCCAGAACCAAGAGAGGCACATCAGTGATAGCTGTTAAGCTCCAGACTTTATTTAGAGTTCACCTATTCTTCACTAATGACTTTGAGGTTGTTGTTGTTCCAGGCTCCAAACCAACCCATATGTGAATTCTGGATTTAGCTGTCATTGCTCCTTACTCTCCTCTGAAGTGACAATTTCCCTCTCTTTACTTGTTTGTCATGACCTTGAGAATCTTGAAGGTCAAGTAGTCTGTAGCCCTTCAATTTGGGTTTGTCTGATGTTTTCTCATAACTAGACTAAGGTTAGGGGTTTGAGGAAGGAATAGCTTGGAGGTGAAGTACTTTTCTCCTTGCAGCCAAAGTTAGACAATGAATACAAGGTGACTTATCCCTGGAGATGTTAACCTTGACCTTGGGGCCAGGATTCTCCACTGCAGGGTTACCGGTTTTCCTTCTCCATACTCTCTAGTAAGTCCAGTCCTCACTTAAGCGGAGGGGTTTCTAACTCCCTTCCAGGAGGGAAGAGTGTAGACATAGATCATGTGGAATTCTTCTCTATAATGACAGAAGCACCATAATAACAGTTTTTTAGTTCCTTGGTCATGTGGCAATTGAGGGTGAGTGAACACCTTGGCCAGTTAGGAAATGACTGGAAAAGTTGTCAAAATCCTAGTATTTTTTAAATTCTCTCAAGATATCAACTATTCTTTCCTTTTCACAGTTGGCCAAAGAGCTCTCTTAGCCAAACAGGCCATCTTTAAACCTATCCTGGGGCTTCCCTAGTGACTCAGTGGTAAAGAATCCACCTGCCAATGCAGGAGACACAGGTTCAGTCCTTGGGTTGGGAAGATCCCCTGAAAGAGGGCGTGGCAACCCACTCCAGTGTTCTTGCCTGGAGAATCCCATGGACAGAGGAGCCTGGCGGGCTACAGTCCATGGGGTCGCAAAGAGTCGGATATGACTTAGCAACCAAACAGCAACAAGCCTATTCCATCACCCTACCTCCAAATGTCTGGAAAATGGAAAACCTGATTGTAAAAAGAAGACCAAAATGAAGTGAAAGCAACAAGCAATCATTGACCTTGAGTCAGACCCTCCACACGTCACTGCTGCCCTGCATCAGCTTGGCACCATGGTATCTTTACCCTCCTTTACAGGGAGGCTCTTGCCTGGAGCACACAGCCCCGAGTGCCCATCCATACCCTCACCCCACCCACAGCCTCCTTCTGTCTCTCTTCCATGGCACATTCACCACCTTTTCCAGCTTTGAAAGGCTGAGCAGCAGACTCTATCCTGGATGAACTGAAGTTTTATCAATCAAAAAAACTCTCTTGGGTGACCATTCCATATTGAAGTATGGCAGAAACCATCACAATATTGCCAAGTAATAATCCTCCAATTAAAAATAAGATAAAAAAAAAAAACGCCTAAAATAGAAATGAACAAACAACGGGGCAATCTATCCACAACTGGGGCTCAGACCCTAAGAAAGTCCTCCCTCTCCCCTGTAACACCCATAACAATGTTCCTGCCCACTCTCCCAGGGTCTCCACGGGCCCCTAAGCACTGTCTGTGCTGTATGAGGAAATGCGATGGTCAGGAAGGCGGAAGATGAGTCTTACCTTGGCAGTATTCAGCGGCTGCTCACCATAGCTCTTCAAATTGCCGCGCCTTATCGGGCAGCGGCCTCCTAGCTTCAACCAGCGACTCGGAAACAATCCTGAAGCAGGAGCCCATCCCAGGCGTCTCAGTCACTTCAGTAGCTCGTGGCTTCCTGCCGGTGATGGCAAGAACCCGCCGAGGTGGCAGGCTATCCCCCCACCCCCGTCTGTGGTCACAGCTGCCTCCACCGAGCCCCGCCCCTCCCACCGGCCCTTGGAAAGCTTTCGTGGGCTCACTGTGCCCAGGAAAAGCCTATGAGCAAGGACCACGAGCAGCTGGTCCTTTCTCTGGAGCTGGGCCACGTTTGTCACTGTGCCCCTCTGCCGTCAGAAAGTTTTCCCAAGGGGCTTTGGTTTAACAACAAGGAGGTGTTTTTCCTGCAGCGAGCCTGGTAGGTACAGTTAGTAAACCTCCAAGTTAACCCTGCAAGGTATTTCACACTGCCTTGCAGGGTTGTCTGCAGGGCAAGAAGGAGCTTGGGTTCGGCTGCCTTGTGCCCTCTGTGTGAGCGAGGTGGCCATCTCCCAGCCGTGCTGGTTTTGTCTTGTCTTCCAAATAGTCCTGATGATACCCAGCTCATGGGATACGAAGAGCGCAAGTGACAGAATGGAGTGACGGCAAAAATTTGGCTCATCCCCTTGTCTCTAGTAAGGAAATTCCCTTGACTCTAGCCAGTCCTTGATTCTGATCTCAGAGCCTTTTCAATTGTACTATGTCACTCCTCTGTGAAAACTCAGAGGAACAGAGACTGATGGAGTTGATGGGGAAGGACCGTAACATCTAGAGTGGCGAGGTGCCGTCCTTTACCACACCAGCTGAGGGGCCAATGGGACCAAGAAGTTTGCTGAGATGCCCTCTGGAGACATATTGGTTCAGCCGGACATATGGAGCCACTGGCCTCGTACTTTCTGATCTGTGGACCAAAGGGAGCCAGTGGGTGGTCTCCTCTCCTGCCCTTATGTCTGGGAACCTCAATATCGGGGGGCAAGGAGAGAATTTAGACACATTGGCTTCTACTCCTGCCCTGGGACTACAGTTCAGAATCTCAGCTTCTTCATGGAGTCCCTTCCCTTGGATTTTAGGATTAAGAGAGTAATTCGCTGTGAGTCTCTGGCAGGAAAGATTTTTTTGACAGATGTTCATGGCAACCGTAGCAGCAACATAGAGATCTTAGGTTCTAAGACTCCTTGGAAACAATCTATTTTATTTTCCCCAAAAGATTTTTTTGTGAGAAAAGACGGATTAATGTATAAAAAGCCTCTATTACAGTATTTAGCACATGAGAACTCCAAATAACTGGTAGCTGATGTGAATATGTCTAATCCAAGTGCCAAATCTGATCTTTTAGAAAAACTGCTTTGTCTTCTTCCATCCTTGACAGCAAAGGGCCCAGAACCATGCCCAGAATTGGCTGTGCTCAGTGAATCGTAGGTGTTATTTTTATAGTCACTTCCTGACACCTGAGAGTTGGACCTAAGCATTTGCTCTCTAGTTTGAAGACTCCCAAACTACTTAAACTTGTGATTTAAAAGTTAATGGTTTGATATATAGTAACTACACAGGTGCTCAGCCTGGTGCTCTGAGACAACCTAGAGGAGAGAGAGATTAAGGCGGTGGGAGGGAGGCTCAAGAGGAAGGGGACATATATATGTGTACTTACGGCTGATTCACGTCGTTGTACAGCAGAGACCAACACGACACTGTAAAGCAATTATCCTCCAATTAAAAATAAATAAAACTTGGAAGTCAAAAAAATAAAATCTTAAATACAGAAAAGTTATTGAATTGAGGAGAGATTATTCAGTCCTGTTATTTCAATTCAGCTAACACAACAAACTTTTCTGATTGTTTGCTTTAAGAACACACAAGAGGCTGGGGATGCAGATATAAATAAGCATGCCTGTCCTCTGTGGGAGCCAGTCTAAGGTGTCTGGGAGGGGTCTGGTAGATAGACAACCATGACTGGGTGTGGTAAGTGCAGCCATTGGTGCCTCAACAAGGCACAGTATTAGAACAGAGGCAGAAACAACAACTCCATCGGGGACTACTGAAGGACATTACCAAGGAGACGGCTTTGAACACGGTTTGTGCCTAAGGATCCTGCAAACTCTCAGAGGCAGAGCCAGCATTGAGCTTTTTACTTACCAAGGGTCCAGTGATACCACCTGAATTATGTCTAATTTTTTTTAATCCATGGGGCTTAAATAAGTGAGTTGTGAAGAATTTTTTACATACTTTTTTACATACAGTGGGAAATAGGGAGTCTATCTTTCTAAAGAGAAAATCCATTTCTTCCAATGACTTATCTATTCAAGGTTAGAGTGAGAGGAGATGTGTGAGGTTTGCAGGGAAAGGAGTTTAGAGAAGCTGGCTTTTGTATGATTTCGGGGGAAAAAAGCTTCACCTTTCTGTCCACCCCCAACAGACAGGGATCGGAAAAAACCCAAAAATGGATTCCAGCAGCCACCCAGAAAAGAAGGAGGAAATGACCTTACTCTTGGGTTTCAGTTGTCTAAGCAGAAGTGAAAGTTACTTTCAGCCATTTTCACCCTGACAGAGTCATAGCATCCATAAGAAAGGCAGGGGGAGGAGGGGAGGAGCTGGGAGAGAAGATGGGAAGCAGCAAGACATATGAAGTGAGGCGAGGGGTGTCCTTAACAGAAGCTTTTGTTGGAGAACCTCAGAGAGGGCTCCCAGGGCTGCGCTGAGATGAGACTCTGCTCTGACCCTCCCCCGTCAGCTCAGTGTTCAGCCTCACTGGCTGCCCCATTTATTTTTGCACATTTGAGGTGACATATGCAAAATATGGAGCTATCCTTCCATGTGTCTGCAACAGCCTTCTGACATCAGAACATTTCTGGAAAAAAAAAATCAAAAGCTGTGGACAATAGAATAGTTGGAGGGAAGAAACATTAAAATAATCGAGTCCAAGATTCACTTAGGAATGGTGGTGTGAGAAGTGGGGCAAATTCCCTCTGAAGAAAACAAGTATAAAGCCAGATAAAGCGGTCAAAGTTCACCATTCAAAGGCACTGGAGCCTGACCAAAGGCAGATAGATTGAGAAGTGTTTAATCTTGGAAAACTGCTCCTGCATCAGAATGGCTGTGAGCCTGTGGTCTTCTTGTTTGGACTTTCTGTGTCTCATCCACACACCTCAGCCTGGCTGATGAGAAACACAGCTTTTTTTTTTTTTTTTTTTTAACTACGACTTATTTTTTAAATATAATTTTACTTATTGGCTGCGCCAGGTCTTAGTTGCTGCTCGAGGGATCTGTGAGCTTCCCTGTGGCATGCAGGATCTTCAGCTGTGGCAGGTGGGATCTATTTCCCTGACCAGGGATCGAAGCCAGGCCCCCTGCATTGGGAGTGTGTAATCTTAGCCACCGGACCACCAGGGAAGTCCCGAGAACCAGTTTTACTCGTGCGAATGATGAACTTGTTTGAGGCCTGTTAGTGAAAACCAGCAGCCAGGTGAAGGTGACAGATGTGATCTGGAGTGAGGAGGTGAAAATCTGCTATTTATGGGTTAAAGGCCACAGAACAGTTCAGATCAAAGTGGAAAAACTGCAGCTTTACTGGGCTTGAGAGCACAACTTCTGTTCAGAGTGGCCTAAAGATCACCCAGAAATGCAATGGGGAAAATCTGGAAGTAAGAGAGCTCCAAAAGGGCTGAGATAATAACTCCCCACATGTCCCTGACCAACTCCTAAAATATGCACAAGTCAGGGGGACCAGAGAGAGTCCAGAGAAAAGTGAAAATCATGGGGGACTGAAGGACACTCTGCAGATTTGAATTTCTTCCTTCAACCACACACAACTTAGACAGCAGAAGATAGAAGGCTCACATGTTCAAGGTTTCTGAGCAGGACTTCTATCCAAATAATGACCTGACCACTAAATAGCGCACAAACAGGGAACACCCTTAGGGAGCCAGACTGAAAAACAAAGTAAAATACTGAAAGTAAACCCTGCACAGTGATATCAATGGCTGCACACCATGCAGGAGACCAACTTTGCAATTCAGGTGCAGAAAAGTTAAGAAAACAGGAAACAACTTTCAGAAAAATAAAACAAAATTCAGGAATAAAATAGAATTCACAGCAATGTCCAGTTTTCAACTAGAAATTACCAGGCACACACAAAAAAACAAGAAACTGTGACCAGAAAAAAGTCAATATTCTGATGCCACATGGACCCAAATGTTGGATTTAGCAGACAGAGATTTCAGAACAGCGTTTTTAGTTATGTTCAAGAAATGAAAAGAATATATGTTTAAGAATTAAAGGAATTTCTGTGGAGAATATGTCAACAATAAGAGACTCTCAACAGAAAAATGGAAATTATAAACAAGAATCAAGTGGAATTTCTGGAGTTGAAAACTACAAAGATTGAAGTTGAAAATTAACTAGATAGGCTCAACAGCAGATTTGAGATGACAGGAAAAAGATGTGAATTTGAAGATAGAGCAATAGAAGTTATTGAATAAAAAAAAGAGAGAGAAGCAGAAAGAGTTAAGAAAAATGAACGAGACTTAGAGAACTGCCAAATGAAGTATAATGTTCAAATATAAATGTAATAGGAACCCCAAAAATAGAAGAAAGAAGAAAAGACACAGAAAAACTATTTGAAGAAAAAAAAATAATTGACAATTATTCAGTGTTAGTGAATGATATTAGCTTAAAGGGTCAATGCTATGGTCTGAATGTTTGTGTGCCCCCAAATTCATATGTTGGACTCAGTGTGCCCAACCTAATCATGAAGTAGAGCATTTGTGAGGTGATTAGGCCATGAGAGCATGCTAAGTTGCTTCAGTCATGTCTGACTCTGTGCGACCCCAGAGACGGCAACCCACCAGGCTCCCCCATCCCTGGCATTCTCCAGGCAAGAACACTGGAGTGGGTTGCCATTTCCTTCTCCAATGCATGAAAGTGAAAAGTGAAAGTGAAAGTGAAGTCGCTCAGTCGTGTCCACTCTTAGTGACCCCATGGACTGCAGCCCACCAGGCTTCTCCATCCATGGGATTTTCCAGGCAAGAGAACTGGAGTGGGGTGCCCTTGCCTTCTCCAATGGCCTCATGTAAATTGGATAAAGGCAAATTCCTTCACTTTTATCTACCCGGAAAACAGTAAGAATTAGTGAACTTAAAAAATAAAAAAGGCCTTTTAAAAATTTTATATAGAGAGAGTTCTCTCTCTTCCACCATGCTAGTGTACAGCAAAAAGACGGTCGGTCATCAGTGAAGCAGACACTCACTAGACCCCAAATCTACCGGCACCATGATCCTGGACTTGCCAGCCTTCAGACTAGTGGGAAATAAATTTACATTTATAAACCACTCAGTTCATGATATTTTGCTATAGTAGCCCAAACAGACTAGCATAGTCAGAAAACAGAATGAACCCAACATAGTATAAACACAAAGAGAACCACACTGAGTCATCATGGTTATATACTGAAAACCAAAGAAGAGATTATCCTGCAAGCAGCAAGAGAAAAAAATGATCCACCGTATTTATGGCAACAGCAACACAATTAGTGGTTGAATTCTCATCAGAAATGGTGGTGGCTAGAAGACACTGGAATGGCATATTTTAAGTGCTAAAATTAAAAAAAATAATAAAGAACTATCACCTAAGAATTTACTATCCAATAAAAATATCTTTAAAAAGTGAAGGTGAAATAAACACTTTTTCAGGTAAGTAAAACAGAGAAGTTGTTTCTATCTGACTGAAAGAATATGATACCAGATGTTAACCAGCTGACAAAAAGAAATGAAAAGCACTGGAAATGGCAAGCATGTAAGTAAATTTAAAAATATATAATAATATATTATCTTTTCTTCTCTTAACTTAAAAAAACACATATGATTGCTCAAGCAGAAATTATAACATCGTACTGTGGGTTTGTAGCACACATAAATATATGCGCCAATAATAGCACAGAGAAGGGGAGAGTGAGCAATGGAGCTATATGCGTGCAAAGTTTCCTTTTTCTTTCACCAAAAACTACATTAATTGAAAGTAGATCTTCCCTGGTGGCTCAAACGGTAAAGCGTCTATCTACAATGTGGGAGACCTGGGTTCGAGCCCTGGGTTGGGAAGATCCCCTGGAGAAGGAAATGGCAATCCACTCCAGTACTATTGCCTGGAAAATCCCATGGACAGAGGAGCCTGGTAGGCTACAGTCTATGGAGTCGCAGAGTCGGACACGACTGAGCGACTTCACTTTTGCTTTCATGATCCATTGAAGAGGCATATTGTAATCACTGATGCTGGGAAAGCTTGAAGGTGAAAGGAGAGGAGGATGGCAGAGAATGAGATGGTTACATAGCGTCACTGACTCAGTGGACATGAATTTGAGGAACTCTGAGAGATGGAGGAGGACAGAGGAGTTTGGCATGCTGCAGTTCACGGGATCACTAAGAGCTGGATGCGACTCAGCAACCCAACAGCAGTAACATTGTAATCACTAGAGCAAACAGTGAGGAAAGAAATCAAAGGTACAAAGTAAGGAGGAGGAGTGATCTCAGGCAGTTAGCACACTAGGAAGTTCCAATGTTTGTCCTTCACACACACACACAGACACACACACACACGCTAATGAAGAACTGCAAGCAGATGAAATGGCACAGCACTGGAAGAGCTCTGAACGAAAGAACTTGCAGCAACTCAGTGGAGCACAAGACCCAAGGATGACTGCATAGAAAAGCATCGGAAGCATCATCCTGGGATCACCCCCATCTCCCAGTCCGGCACAGTTCAGTGCCAAGACGGATGCCCTCGGCAGGACCTTCCCACATGGGGGGAAAGAGGTCAGAAGAGCACAGCAGCCCTTGTCAGCACAGAGACACCCAAAGCTTTCACCCGACTGCTGCAGTATTTGCTGACACTGACCGGACACCAGCAAACCAAGCTGCTTGGAATCCACCTTGCTGTGCCTCCCTGGAGAAGCAGCCGCTACTTTGTCCCCCACTCTTTTAAAAGGAGCCATCGCTGCACTCCCTGCCTTGAGAGGAGTTGCCACTGCATCCCCCAGGGCCAGAGCTTCCATGCCCCCACTCCATTCCCTCCCCCCAAACAATTGCACACATGCCCCAGACCCTAGCTCAGAAACCACTTTGTATACACTTGACATTGGCACCACCACCACCACCGCAAGTGTACCTGTGCCCTGAACCTCAGAGCCGCGGTCACTCCATGTGTGCCTGCATCTTAGACACCAGCATCATTGTCATTACTTTGCCGACAAAGGTCCGTCTAGTCAAAGCTATGGTTTTTCCAGTAGTCATGTATGGATGTGAGAGGTGAGCCTAAAGAAGGCTGAGGAGCAAAGAATTGATGCCTTTGAACTGTGGTGTTGGAGAAGACTCTTGAGAGTCCCTTGGGCAGCAAGGAGATCATTGAATCTCAATCCTAAATCCTAAAGGAAATCAGTCCTGAATATTCATTGGAAGGACTGATGCTGAAGCTGAAGCTTCAAGACATTGGCCACCTGATGTGAAGAACCGGTTCATTAGAAAAGACCCAGATGCTGGAAAAGATTGATGGTAGGAGAAGAAGGGGATGACAGAGGGTGAGATGTTTGGATGCCGTCATTGACTCAATGGACATAAGTTTGAGCAAGCTCTGAGAGTTGGTGAAGGACAAGGAAGCCTGGCATGCTGCAGTCCAAGCGGTCGCAAAGAGTCGGACATGACTGAGCAACTGAACAGCAATCTCTGTCACACCAAGCTTGCTTGTACCTTGGATCTGGGGGCTACTGGTTCGTGTGCCCTATGACCACTCCAAACACGACTACACCTCACACTCTGGTGTCACCTCAGTAGTGTACATGCCTTCAGGCCAAACCCAGCACCAAGAGGGATGTGACCACAGCATCTTCCTGAGGGGAATAAAGAGAACAGGAGCACCCCAGCAGCCTTCTCCAACAAGGACCCCAACAACCCTCACCACCTCCATACACATCCACTGAGTATTCATCATGATGGATAAAATAAAGCTGTCCCACTGCATCACAAAATTTCAGAGCAACAAAAGAGAATATTCATGCACAAGCTTCCAGAGAAACAGAGGACAGAGGATCAATGACAAAAATAGCTTGGGACTCCTCAAAGTAACCTTGGAAGCCAGAAGATAATAGAACAATATCTTCGAAAGTCTAAGGAAAAGTTATTTCCAACTTGGAATTCTGTCTTAAGCCAAGGGGAAGAGTAGAATAAAGACATTTTGGGGGTATACCAGCTCTCAAACCATTGGTTCCACATTCCCTTTCTCAGAAAGGGACTCCATGATGTGCATCATAAAAATGAAAAAAGAAATTAAGGAAGAAAAAGACCTGGAATCTGAGAACGAAAACAGCCAAGATGAGAGAGAGTCCCAAGAAAATAATGAAGAGAACTCTCAAGAAAAAACTGTGAAGCAGGCCTAGGAAACAACCCGCATATTTTGAAGTAGGTTGGAGGGTTCTGGGGGGTTTCCTCAAGAAGGTGGTGTTATTGCATTGCCTGGTGTGTTGGAAGGTATTCAGAGGAGACTTATACACTAGGGACAGCTAGTTTAAAGGGTAGCTACTGCTGCTGCTAAGCCAAATTCAGTTGTGTCCGAGTCTGTGTGACCCCACAGACAGCAGCCCACCAGGCTCCCCCATCCCTGGGATTCTCCAGGCAAGAACACTGGAGTGGGCTGCCATTTCCTTCTCCAATGCAGGGAAGTGAAAAGTGAAAGGGAAGTCACTCAGTCGTGTCCGACTCTTCACGACCGCATGGACTGCAGCTCACCAGGCTCCTCCGTCCATGGGGTTTTCCAGGCAAGAGTACTGGAGTGGGGTGCCATCACCTTCTCTGTTTAAAGGGTAGAATTAATGCTAAACAAATAGATAATTAAGCAAATGAAAAATTGAGTCATTTCTATCCAGGGAAGACTTAAAATTGTGTTTGGGAAAAAAACATAGTATATTATATGGCTCAGTTGTGAGTAGAATTTATATAATCATACTACAGACCCTGAATACTTATAGAAATTACAAAACTCTACTGGAGATATTGTGAGATTAGAAGGGCCTGCTGGAGAAACGGGAAAGAGCTAAATTTGCTTCATAATAAGAAATAAAAAGATCATGTCTAAAACTGAAAAAAATCAAGAAGCAGTGGTCAAAACTTGTTATTTGTTGACATAGAGGTAAATGTCACAGTTCAGTTCAGTTCAGTTCAGTCGCTCAGTCGTGTCCAACTCTTTGTGACCCCATGAATCGCAGCACGCCAGGCCTCCCTGTCCATCACCAACTCCCGTTCACTCAAACTCACGCCCATCGAGTCAGTGATGCCATCCAGCCATCTCATCCTCTGTTGTCCCCTTCTCCTCCTGACCCCAATCCCTCCCAGCATCAGGGTCTTTTCCAATGAGTCAACTCTTCGCATGAGGTGGCCAAAGTACTGGAGTTTCAGCGTTAGCATCATTCCTTCCAAAGAAATCCCAGGGCTGATCTTCAGAATGGACTGGTTGGATCTCCTTGCAGTCCAAGGGACTCTCAAGAGTCTTCTCCAACACCACAGTTCAAAAGCATCAATTCTTCGGCACTCAGCTTTCTTCACAGTCCAACTCTCTCATCCATACATGACCACTGGAAAAACCATAGCCTTGACTAGATGGACTTTTGTTGGCAAAGTAATGTCTCTACTTTTCAATATGCTATCTAGGTTGGTCATAACTTTCCTTCCAAGGAGTAAGCGTCTTTTAATTTCATGGCTGCAGTCACCATCTGCAGTGATTTTGGAGCCCCACAAAATAAAGTCTGTCACAGTTTCCACTGTTTTCCCATCTATTTCCCAAGAAGTGATGGGACCAGATGCCATGATCTTTGTTTTCTGAATGTTGAGCTTTAATCCCACTTTTTCACTCTCCACTTTCACTTTCATCAAGAGGCTTTTTAGTTCCTCTTCACTTTCTGCCATAAGGGTGGTGTCGTCTGCATATCTGAGGTTATTGATATTTCTCCCGGCAATCTTGATTCCAGCTTGTGCTGCTTCCAGCCCACAAGTATCCATTAAAAATTCTCCAATGTGGACTGTGAACAGTCTGTGAACTCCAATGTGAACAGAAAAGAGGAGGCAGCTGGCAGAGGCAAAGAGGTCCTTTGTTCATGGCGAGCCTCTCTGAGTCTTCAAACTGCATACATGTATGGCCCAGATAGACACTAAAAACTAGATTTAAAAAAATAGTATTGGGATGGGGAGTCAGATGACCCAGGTTATCGGTGGGTAGGGGAGCTTCTGTATTCACAAGTGGAATATTGCCCAGAAGCAACAGGAGATTCTGGGAGTATGGCCCTGAAAAAATTCTTGAGGCAGCAAGGAAACGTGATTTTTAGCTGCCATCCAGAAGTTCACCACATTGGCAGTCTTATCCCTAATCTTTGGGAACCCCAATAGGAAAAGCATTTACTTTTCAGAAATAACTCCATTCAAGACTGAACAGGGTCAGGCCCTATCATCAAGGTTTTGAAAGTCATAATTCCTGGGTCCTAGAAGAGACGCTTGCAGACAAGGGGCTGGAAAGCACAGCACTGGCTTCCAAAGCTCTTTGTGAACCACAGCCTACATTGCAAACCAGGACACACATGTAAATAACTAAGTCCGAAGTCTCACCCCCAATTCCCTATTCTCACCTCTTAGTTATTCTATTGTATTCTATTCCTATCCCTTCCCCTTTCTTCTGTGCACTTTATTCTTTTCTCTTCTATTTCTTTTTTCCTTTCTGCTAGGTTTATTTTTTAGAAAAAGATTCCCAAGAGTAATGTATCCAGGCTGGAGACCATGATTGTTTTTGCTTTATACTTCTTGAGGGTAGCTGGATGGATTTATTTTCTTTTATCTTTAATGTCTTTTATTATTGTGGTAAAAGTCACATAACATAAAGCATACTATTTTAACCACGTTTGACTGTACAGTTCAGTGGCAGGGTGCAGATTTACAAAGCACGTTTCCGAGTGTAACTGTGCTCTGAGTTCTCAACAGATAGCCCAGTGTGAGAGAACTCCTCATCCACTTCTTACAGGTGAGGATGGTGCCCACCTGGGTCATGCCAGGGGCATGCCCCAGGACTCAGGCCCCTGCCCTGCACTGACTTACTCTGTGACTCCGGGCAAAGGCTCCATGACCCTGAGCATTACTGCAAATGCCAGGGAATGGACTCAGGGATTTCTGAAATCCTCCTAATGTCTGTGTAATACTGTGGGTGGAGTTAGGTTTTGGCTGAATTATGCTCCTTGAACATTCATATGTAAAAGCCTTAATATCCAGGGCCTCAGAGTGTGTCTGGATTTGTATAGGGCCTTTACAGAGTTGATCAAGTCAGGGTAAGGCCTTTAGGGTGGGTCCCAATCTAATCTGACTAGCGTCCTCGTAAGAGGTGGAAGTGCGGACTCACAAAAGCAGTATGGGATGTGTGCCTGCACAGAGGAGGGGCCCTGAGGACACAAGGAGGAGGTGGCTGTCTGCAGGCAAGGAGAGAGGCCTCATTCAGAAGCAACCTTGCTAACATCTTAATCTTGGGCTTCCAGCCTCCAAAATGAAGAGAAAATATATGTCTATTGTTGAAACCATCGCTCTATTGTGCTTTGTTTTGGCAGCTGAGCAGAACCATGCAGAGTCCATCCTGTGACATTCAACCATGGATGGCCACAGGCTAAGAGTTATTGAGGTTAAGTTGACCACCACCCTGTGAGTCAGTAGACCAAACAGCTTGGGGCAATCTGTGGAAGATTATGGAAGCTGTTTTTAGTTTTGCTTTGGTTTTTGTTTCATTGATTTTTTTCCATCTGCTTTCCCAGATTTCCCTTCCCTCTTCAGGTAAGAGACATGCTGCCTGCTCACAGGGAAGGGCCTGACAAGCCATAATACCCACCTCTCCAACAATAAAGACTGGCTCATGGAGAAATCTGGGACGCCGGCATAACCAACAAGAAACCTCCCTGGGATTGCTGTGCGATGATGGTAATGACAGCTGACTCTGCCCAACCCAACAGCATTATTGATGGAGTTATTGGCTGTTTAGATTGGGGGCTGGCTTTCAGCAGTTCAGAACCCTCTGAGGGCTTAGATCTCAGCATGATGAGTTTTCTAGGGTAGGGGACAGGGGACAAACCCTTTTCCTGAGGGAAATGTAGAAGACAAGAGAGGATGCTGGCTCCTGGATTGAAGGATTGCCAGATCTCAATCTAAACACCAATTCCGTCAATAATGCCATTGATTTGAGGCAGTGTTCCTTTGCCCCTCAACCATAAAAAGAGAGGAGGAGAATGCCCTACCAGAAAATAAGTCACCTGGTGTCACTGACATATTGTCACTATTTGCAGTTGCATTCCTACTGGCCAGCTAAGTGGGAACCAGGCTACGGGTACAGGAGATAACAGGTACAAATTTTATGCCGACAAGTGGGAACAACCCCAGGGCGGAGGAAGTTTGGGACCAGTCCTGGGGCACTTACGGCACTGTTTCCTGTCTCTGTTTTTCAGGGTTCAGAGAAGGAAAGAGATTTGCTGCCAGCTGGCGAGCAGGAACATCAGGACTGGATCCCAGTGCTCCTGACCCATGGTCCAGTCCTCTCTCTTCACCAACGTGCAGCCTCTTAACAAGCTCCTCCCAGACCTCCTTCTCACAAGCCCACTAATGACCTGTTTGAGCTGAGAGCAGATGGTCTGGGAGCATCGAATTCTGAAGGCTGAACTGCCACAAGTCAGACTTTCTCCTTAGGAAGAGGTCAGCAACCTCTGCAGCTTGGCAACTCTGTGTAGCCCCCAGACCCAGCCTCCCGAGGGCCCACCCCAGCCTGCTGGAGTCACCCCTGGTCGGACACAGCTGAGTCAGTAGAAGCTCTTTTGAGGCTGAGAGTTGAGACCTTGGATCCTAATCTTCCATCTTTTCCTCCTCTTCTGTTGAGGAAAGGTGTAAACTTCTCTACCATCCCTTCTTCTTCTCCCTCTCCTTTTCCTCTTCCTCTCCATCTTACACCTATCCCATTTTCTCCTCTTCCTTCATCCAAACCTGGGCTCACTTCTTTCTACTTTTCTGATTGTCCCCTGCCTTAATTTTTTTTCTACCTTCAATACAGACTTCTTCCCTGATTCTTTTCCTTAATCTCAGATGTGTCCTATTCTTTTCTATCCTAAAAATACTTCCCCTCAACAGCAGCTACCCTTAAGACATCAGCCGACCTCACCAGCCAGGTCCAACCTGGACCCTCAGCAGCCAGCCCTCTACCTCCTCACCCTGCTGAGGCTGACCTTGCAAGGATCACTTAGCAATTACCCTATTTTCAGAGGTAGCAGAAGCTGAGACCAAGCTGGGTGGCTCAGAATCCAGAGTAGGAGCCTGAAGGCCCAGAGGAGGAGGGTGAAGGCTCAAGCTGCCTTTTGAGCCTCAGGTCTCTTCTTGGCCTCCCAAGAGGGGGTCGACACTGCTCTGCCTTCAGTTTCCCCCACTTAGCCCATTTCCCACAGACTTGGGTCCTGCCTCAGCCTTCCAGCCTAAAACCGTCTCCCAAACAGGACACACAGGCACTTTCAGCCTATAAGAGGGCTACAGCCAGATGGGCTTAAGTTCTTACTCCCCTGTTCCAGCATCAGGAGGGACCACCCCTCAAGAGGAATGAACGCCAGGCCTGATCTCGGGTGGCCTCTGTCTATAGCGGCTTGAAGGAGGATATTGGTTCCCGGCCAGAGATTGAGGTCAGGTCTCAGCAGTGAGAGCACCAGATCCTAGCCACTAGACCAGTGGTCAGTGACAAGAGACTCCCATGGACAGAGGACACGATTGAAGAGACTTAGCATGCACGCACGCATGGATAGACACACAGGCAGGCCCAGAGAGAGAGTTGCTGGGTTGCATCCTCGTGGCAGATCGAATTACTTTTATTGGGCATTTCTTCAGGTTTCCTTCGGCCAGTCACTTAGATTTGCCTGGTCCTGAGGCCATATTTGGTGTATCTCAGGAACCTCCTACTTGCGCGTGCTCATCTGTCAGCCAAGATGGATTCTATCAAAGAGGCTCATGGGTAGCTGACATCACTTCCTGTGAGGTGATGTCTCCTCCCTTTTTGACTTCCAAGGAGCCTTTCTACTTACATGTAGTTGAGGAGGTCTCCTTAACTTTGAGAGTGAGGAATATGTGATCTTTTATCTCTTATCTGGGCAGGGCTCAGCCTCCTCCATCATTCTGCTTTTGTGGAGTTTCAACCTGGGGCCCATCTGTCTCCTGCCTCAGGCCCAGAAGTGTACCAGGGCCCTCCTTTTCTGTCCCCCTTCCCCCACTGGCTCACACACATTCCAGATACCCAGATACAAACACCTTGTCTGCCTGGGCCTGGGGGGAAGGAGGGGTAGGTTGTGGAATTTTCCCAAGTCATAACTACTGCGTGGAAAACATTTGAATGTCCAGTGTTCCCACACTCAGGGCTGGAGGGGGAAGACAAGTCCTGACTAGCAGCCAGGTTCCCATACAAGCTGCAGGGCATTGACAGAAGTGCCCACTCTCACCTCCACCTCTCTACCTGCAGGAAAGACAGAACAAAGCTGAGCCTCTGCTGATTTCCTAAGAAAGGAGATAGTATAATCTACTACCCTTCTTCAGCTTCTGAGAAAAAAGGATTGCTCACAGAGGCCAATTAATAACAGGGAAGGGGGAATGAATTGAGAGATTGGGGTTGACATATGTACACTCTTAATACCATGTATAAAATACGTAACTAATAAGAATCTACCGTAGAGCTGAGGAAATTCTACTCAGTGCTCTGTGGTGACCTAAATGGGAAGGAAATCCAAAAAAGAGGGGATGTATGTATATGTTTAGCTGATTCACTTTGCTGTGCAGCAGAACATTGCAAAACAACCGTGTGCGCGCTAAGTCACTTCAGTCGTATCTGACTCTTTGTGACCCTATGGACTGTACTCAAATAAAAATTAATTTAAAAAAATAACAGTGGAGAGAGAGATCCCCTGTCATTTTTCTGTAAGTCAATGTCAGGCAGGCCAGTGGTGGCCAGACTACGTTGGAGATGAACTAAAGGAGCCATATCAACTCATGCATAGGACAGACGACCCAGGTCTCAAATTACCCACCCTATCACCTGTGGCCCTGGTCACTCCGGCACCCCTGGCTTAGTTCGTTTCCTTCCATGCCTTCTTTGGCAGAGGAGACTAGGGACAAGGGTTTATAAGAACATGTGTTCACTCATTGGTTTGTTCACTTACACATGCATCACTGATTGTGCACTCTCTGTGTCCCAGTCCTGAACTAGCATCAGGTACATTTCCAGTGCAAGATAAAATGCCATCCCTGACCTCACAGGCTTGGACTCTATTAGGATTAGGAGAGACAGACAAGGATAGGTGACCTCAGGGTGAAGTGTCAGAGCAACATTTAGTCTTCAGTGATAGGGAAGCATAGATGAGGGGGACCGATCTGAGTTAGAGG
Source organism: Bos grunniens (assembly GCF_055505025.1). NCBI lineage: Eukaryota > Metazoa > Chordata > Mammalia > Artiodactyla > Bovidae > Bos > Bos grunniens. The sequence goes on from NC_141172.1 coordinate 6,339,889, forward strand.
GGTGATTATTGGGGAAAGAGGGAATAGAATCAATACACGTAAGGAAAGATTAGAGAATCAATGTATTCTAGGACCTGCAAACAGGTACATCTGACCAGATTTATTAAACACTTTCTCTGCTTCCTTTCAACGCTTAAGTGGATGATACGAGTGTAATTATCTGTAGCCCAGAGCCTAGTGTTTTTGCAGGTACTAGATGTATTTCAATGGGCATGTTTGTATGTGAGTGGAAAGCTGATGGTTCTTCTGAAGGCAAGAAGTCACGATGCAGAAAAGACTAAGATGTTTTAGAAGACTAAGATGTTTGGGTCATTAACTTTGTAAAATTAATTAGTGTCTAAAATTAATTTTATTGAAGCATTGTTGCTTTACACTATCGTGTTAGTTTCTGCTGTACATATCAAGTGCTCAGTCGCTCAGTTGTATCTGACTCTCTGTGACCCCATGGACTGTAGCCCACCAGACGCCTTTGTCCATGGGATTTTTCCAGGCAAGAATAATGGAGTGGGTTTCCATTTCTTCCTCCAGGGGATCTTCATGACCCAGGGACCAAACCCACATCTCCTGCATCTCCTGCATTGCTGGCGGATTCTTCACCACTGAGCCACCAGGGAAGTCAGACATATACATATATCCCCTTTTTGGACTTCCTTCCCTTTTAGGTCATCTCAGAGCATTGAGTAGAGCTCCCTGTGCTACACAGTAGGTCCTCGTTAGTCATCTATTTTTACATAGTAGTGTGTATATGTCAACCCCAATCTCCCAGTTCATCCCACTCCTCCTCTTCGTCCTTGGTGCCCATACATTTCTCTATTTCTCTATGGATCGTTAGCTGTTTTTTGAACTTGGCCTCTGCCTGATTTCTTTGGGGCTCCATCTGATCTCTCTTAGACTCTGAGTCCCATAGGACTGCACCGCTCACATAGCTGGACTTCAGGGTAAGAAAGGCTACTTTTGCAGGCATGGGTGGAAGGCGGGGGCAGTGGGAGGATTTTAGAGTTCCTCTGAGGTGCTCCTCTCTCCCAACTGCCAACAAGTTACTTTTCTCCCTTGTAAAACTTCAAACATAATCCACACTTTTCAGCGTATGAGCTCTAACTTGCAAGGATGCAGAAATGCCCACAGGGAAAACTGGCTTGGAAAACTGAGGTCAAGTCCAAAGAGAACAGAGTGGGTCCTAAGAGAGATGGTATGGTGAGAGATGGTATGGTATGGTGAGTCTGCCTGAGGTTGGAGTGCCCCACAGCAGGGGGTGGGGTGCAGGACCCCCGGCCCCCGGCTGACCGACCCTTCCTGGGACAGCTGGGCCACCTGGCCTGCATGGACTGAGGGCTGCTTTCCTGGGGGGCAGGGGGCAGAGTCAGGCTGTTAGCTCATCCTGGCAGAGTCCCAGTCACTCACACAGTCCCTGACTCCAAGATGCCAGGCCACTGAGGAAGAATGTATCCCACCATCTCAGTCCATTCACGCTGTTCTAAGAAAATATGACAGATTGGGTGGTTTATAAAAAATAGACCTTTATTTCTCACAGTTCTGGAGGCTGGGTCCAAGATCAAAGCAGATTTGGTGTTTGGTGAGGGCCCGCTTCCCGGTTTATAGCCAGTGTCTTCTTGCTGTGTCCTCACGGGGCAGAAGGAGTGAGGGGAGCTCTGTAGGGTCTCTTTTAAGGGCACTATTCCCATTCACGCGGGCTCCACCCTCATGACCTCATCACCTCCCCCAGGCCCCATCTCCTGATGCCATCACAGTGGGAATTAGGATTGCAACATACAAGTTTCAAGCCACAGCACTATTCTGAATATTTTCTTTCTCTTTTCCACCTTTCTTCTGCTTCTCCTCCTCCCCTCCATCCCCTCCTCCTCTTCCTTCTCCTCCCCCTCCCTCCCCACCCTCGCTTTCTTCCTCCTCCTTCTCAGAAGCCTATGGCATCTTTGCAACCAACCATTTTCAAGGAGGGCTGATTCTGTTCGCTAAACATTTTGATCTGATGAAGAAACATTAACCTGAAGGTGACTCACTTTCTGCAGGGTGTCCTGCAGAAGTGATTGCTCTAAGTGTTTACCACCTGTCACCCTTCCCTTGGTCTCCCTCGTCCCTGAGAGCGTCAGTAAGCCCATCTCTGGGTGCCTGCATCTATTTCCCTTTCCCCGTCTGCTTCTAGTTCTCTCTGTGGACCAGAAACAGTCCTAAGCATGAGACAGTAGCCAGGGCAGTCGCAGCCGCCCATGCTAAGTCCTGGCTGCATCCCTGCCAGGAAGTGCCCTGAGTCTGTGCCTGAGGATTGCGGCTGAACCACGGGGTATGTGATCTGCTCTGTGCTCCATCCTGTTTTCCTAGTGTCGGGTTCCTTACAGGACTACCTCATGTTCAAGGAAGGCAAATAAAGCAGCTAAGACATTCGGGAACCCTGTCAGCTTGATTGTTTAATATTTGCTTGTGCTGTGGGTTAGACTAGAATGAGCAACAGGCATGACCCTTCCCAGATGGGGCACAATCGAAGATCAGTTGGTGCACAGACATGGTTAAAAAAACATTCTTTATTGGGTGCCTACTCTGTGCCAAACGTCACATCAGGCATTTTATAGGCAAGCATTCACATTCATTCTAATCCTCACCACGGCCCATAGTCATAGGTATTGTGACCCCTGATGTGTAGAAGGGGAAATGGAAGCTCCAAAGGGTAGTTATTTGCCCAAAGCAGCCCAGTAATAACTGGCAAAGCTAGAACCAGACCCAAGGTCCCCAAAACCAGAACTGGGCATTCGGTACCCCTCATCCCCACCTTGGTGGTCAGGATTGGGTGGCAGGGAAAGCGTGCATCCCATTTGCTTCAACTTCCATGGGGACAATCAGTTTGTGTTGATTTTAGTTGAGCAGTTTAGTTTAGGGTAGTTAAAGAGGTCTGTCCTTGAGGTATATAATTCTTGGAAAGGGGATGAATATGAAGACCCAGAGAATTTCTTCCCCCAGAACTGCCCCACCCCAGTAATGGGTAATAAGTACAGCATTATCTTTTTTGACTTGGCCTTGTTTCTGCCTCTAAAGCCCATGTTTATGATCTTGGTTTTCTTAGTGATAGAAAGACCAAGTTCAGGACTCCCTTGGCAGTCCAGTGGTTAAGTCCATGCATCCAATGTGGGAGGGAATGCAGGTTTGATTCCTGGTTGGGGAACTAAGATGCCACATGCTGCATGGCATGGTCAAAAAAAAACATTAAATAAACAAAATAAAATAGATAAGCAACAGGGATTTACTATACAGCATAGGGAACTATATTAAAAAAGAAAGAAAGATCAAGTTCAATTTTATCTCCATGCATGAAGACTTCTCTTCCCGATACCCATCCTTAGCCTCTATACCATCAGGGACTGGTGGAAATGAAAAAAATAAAGAATAGAGGCACTCGGAATGCTGTTGAGTTCATGAAGCAATTGAGAATTGGGTGGAGCTTCCCCATAAGGTGCAGAGTTCTACTGCAGGCCTAGATGTTCTCATCCTGTCTTCAGGCCAGGAGCACCTCACTTCACCTCCACCCCAGATTAAAGCAGGGCAGAGCACAATCAGGCTCTCCCCAGGATATAGGGAACGCAGCCTCACAGCAAACCCACAGGATTCTTTTTCACCCCTCTAGTTGGCCTTGACCTCTTGCTGATCCAGACTGGCAGATTCTGTCAGACCCTCGCACTTCGCAGTTTCTGGTCCTGTCTTCTGCCTAGCATGATACATTCTACTGGGTGTGTGGGAAAGATGGTGGAAGCTTGGGTCCCAACGTGCCAGAGCTTGAACCCTTCATTCCAGGAATTTGACAAAAGTCTAATTAGTTACAGAGACAGGGCTGGAGCCTGGATTTCCTGGTTCCTATCCAGGGCTCTTTCCAGGGTTCAAAGGCAGTGAGATGATATTCTAGATGAAGGATCTAGAAGGCTGTCTCCTGGCAGCAGGCTGCTTCATGCCCGTCATTAAGTGTCATCATTTCTGCTTTCCTTCCAGAGCTGGGAGTGCCCAGGGAGACCTCATTGCAGCTGAGGATGTGCTGGTTATTGTCATTCAGTTGCTCAGTAGTATTCAATTCTTTGAGACCCCATGGACTGCAGCATGCCAGGCTTCCCTGTCCTTCACCATCTCCCGAATTTACTCAAACTCATGTCCATTGAGTTGGTGATGCCATCCAACCATCTCATCCTCTGCCGCCCCCTTCTCTTCCTGATCTGGAAATACACGGCAGCATCTTTCAGATGGTGATTCTTACAAGCGTTCATCATCAGATCAAAGTGCAAACTCTGCAGGAGATGCCATGGTGGAGAGGAGAGTGACCGGGTGACGAGAGTTCACAGATACATGTAGTGTCCTGAGTTTCTTAAACAAACCATCAGGCCCACCCTCAGTGTTTGAGAGGTCTAAAGCCAAGGCATAAACGGAGGCCCACATGCCATGTGTCCAAATATTTGAGAGTTGTAAACCAAGCTAACAAATCGTTAGATAATGTTTGTTCTTTCCTCTTGCCTGGACAAACATATCTTTATAGCAACCTCAAAGGCAGGTTTCAATTGCAAATCTTTGGACACCTAGAACACCGGGGCACAGAGGTGAGGTTTCAGCCCCACCCGTGGCCTTCCTTCTTTCATTTTTGACCTGAGGGCCCTTGTGCTTAAGCAGGGAAAGCCCAATCCTGAGAGTCCACTCCAAGTCCAGGAAAGAGGCCTGCTGGGAAGGAAATTCCCGGGTCCTGGATACCTAGAGCACAGGAGAGGGGAGGAATGGAGTTGGAGTGGGTGATTCCTCTGGCCTTATGGCCCTCTTCCGTGGAGCAGAACCAGATTAGGGCGATCTAAAGCACATAGCCAAGGCAGGCTCTCTTGCCCATGTATGCTGCTGCTGCTGCTAAGTCGTTTCAGTCATGTCCAACTCTGTGCGACCCCATAGACAGCAGCCCATCAGGCTCCCCTGTCCCTGGGATTCTCCAGGCAAGAACACTGGAGTGGGTTGCCATTTCCTTCTCCAATGCATGAAAGTGAAAAGTGAAAGTGAAGTCGTTCAGTCATGTCCGACTCTTAGCGACCCCATGGACTGCAGCCTACCAGGCTCCTCCGTCCATGGGATTTTCCAGGCAAGAGTACTGGAGTGGGGTGCCATTGCCTTCTCCATGTATAGGCAAGTATTATTAAAATTATTTCCATTTTACAGATGAAGTAGCTTCACTCAGAAAACTTGAGTGACTCTACACAGGCACACACCAGCCACAGAAGAGCCAAGACTTGAACCTGAGACTGCCTGCCTCTAGATCCCTGCTGGGCCTCTGCCCCACGCTGCTCTCCCCACGGTCCAGCATCACCTGGGAACGCAGTGAGCCCCTCCCTGCTGGGGGCCTGAACTCCCAACACGTCTCGCCACTGGAAAGGTGCAAACAGTCTCTTTATTGGTCTCTTTGCCTCCTGTCTTGTCCCCTCACCCAGCCAGGTTTTCTAAGACACAGAAGCTGTGACAAGTGACCTTCTTAACCCCCTGCCTTCAGGGTCATGTTCAAAGACCTCGCTTAGGCCCATCATGCGCTCTTGCACTCTTCCTCTCAGCGGCGGTCAAGCCCCCTCTGGCCTGCACACACTTTTGCAAATGCGATTCCTTCTCTGGCCTTGTCAGGCCTCCCATCCCCTCTCCTAGCTAAGTCCCTCATCCTCCTCATCTGGGCTTAGATGGCCTCTGTCACTGCCCCCCCCCCACTCTAGTTCTAAGGTGCATGCTCTTTGTTAATTAATTCCTACATCAATAAGTGTCAGGCTCCACACTTGACACTTGGTACTAGGTGGTACAGAGCAAGCCACCCATAAATGCTCATTGACCTGCTGGGCTCTCTACAGGATGGAAAGCTGGTCCTCATCTCCTTTCTGTGCTTCAGCCTGAGTCAATCCCTTTTGAGAGATAAGGGCAGCAGAGAGCCATTACCGTTGCCAGCATCAACGCCTCTGTATGATAGGCACTTCCTGGACCAGCCCAATGTCCTGTGGTCCAAACAGCCCCTGGAGGGGAAGAGCCCTGAGGGAACTCTGCTGCTCTGAGCTCCAGCCCAGCCTCACAGCTCTTCATATAAAAGGCCTTCAGAGCAGGAGACATCAGGTTCATACCCCAAGCTCAGAGCCCATGATTAAATATTAAATATTAGAATTAAAGGTTTCATACTGTCTTATTTACTTCGACATTTGATGTTCCAGTCTTATTTGCTTAGTGTGAGATCATTAGCATTTTCCTATGTCATCAGGTTTTTTTTTTGAGAATTTTATTTGGATGGCTAGCTGAGCTGACATGAGCCAGGGCAGTGGCAGAGGGGATGGAAAGAAATGCAAAGACTGGATCCATACGAGGGCTTCCCTGATGGCTCAGATGGTAGAGAATCTGCCTGCAATATAGGAGACACAGGTTCGATCTCTGGGTCAGGAAGATCCCGTGGAAGAGGGAATAGCTACTCACTCCAGTGTGTTCTTGCCTGGAGAACTCCATGGACAGAGGAGCATGGCAGGCTACAGTCCATGGGGTCACAAAGAGTCAGACCCAACTGATCGACTTCCACTTTTCATATTTAAGAGCTAGAGTCAAGAGGTTGGGGCAATGCCAGGGACTCTCCAGAAAGCCCCTGTTCAAGAACACGTGCAGGTTTACCACCGTCAGCCTGTTTGTGTGAAGAGGTGCTCCCGTTAGTGGGGTGTCTCCTTTGACAAAATCCTTAGCGGATGTCCTAGGAAGTAGGACAGGACTCAGAAGGGGAATTGCACCCAGTGAGGGTCATGGGCACCAGAGGGCAGCACAAGGGTCTCCAGCATCTTGGGAGCTGAGTCCCACAGAAAAGAAGGCAGGTCACCTTGGGTCAAGCCACTCTGCAGCCCCACTCCTCAGTGTGTACATCTACCCTGGAAATAACGATGCTTGCCCTGCATCTCCAGGACTGTCCTGAGATAACTTTGAAGGAGCCTGCAGAGAAGAGTCAAGAGTCTAGGAAAAGAACCTGGCCGTGTCCAGGCTGCCCCTGAGAATAAGGCTAACTTCCAGTAATCAGCCCTGGGGCAGGAGATCCCAGGGAGAGGAGGAATTCTGCCCCTGTCATTGGGACTGGAGTACCCTGTCTGCAGTCAGGACTGATCCTAAAGGCCTGGGTCGGGCAGCCCTGGTTGCAGTCCTGTATGTGTCCTAGGTGCCTGGAGCTCTAGGCTCTGGTGGAGCAAGGGCACCCATCTCCAGTGGTTCCAGTGCTTGGCATGGCACCTAGTATTATGTGCCTCGAGGCAAGCTGTGGCTAGTGGGGGAAACACAAGCTCTAGGGCAGAGCCCCCCGCCCCCCACCCAGTCCCCGGACTGGTCTGGGAGATGCATCTGGAAGAACGTCTGCTTCTACTTAGCCTCTCCGAGCCTCAGTTTCCTCATCTGTAAGCTGACCCACCGAGGGGCTGTGATGGTGTGGCACGTGCTGGGCACTCAATATACAGGCCTTGCTGCTGGTGGTTGGAATTCAAGCCGCTGGCGGGTGGAGTGTAGGCTCCCTGTTTGCCGACACCGCTGGAAGAGGGGTTCTCCTGCCCCCTCCACGGGGGCAAACTGCTGACAGTGGCGAAGCCACGTTGCCATGCTTGGAGGAAAACCGCCTTGGTTTCTTTCTTTTTTTTTTTTAAAGTCTATTTGGGTTTGGTTTCGTCTAGGGTTTGGGCCATCGCGTGCGGTTTGCTTCTACTCTCGGCTGCTCGGGTTGAGGTTCTGGCCGGGAACTAGCAGCTAGAAGGGCTTTAGGACCCGGCGCGCCCCGGGCCCCGGAGCTCCGGGCAGAAAGGCTTGAATGAGAGGCTGGAGGGGGATCTCGGCTGAAAGGACTCGCGGCGGAATAGCTCCGCTGTCGCCAGGCAACCGCCCTGACGCAACGCAAAAAAAAAAAAAAAAAAAAGTCCCTTAAAAAAAAGAATAGTGCTGAGAATTCACCGTAGCACGAGAGAAAGGGAGGCAGAAGCCAGCTCAGCCCCGAAGCCGGGGCCAGAGGCTGCGGAGGAGCCGGGAGCCCGCTTCGAAAGGAGAAGGCGGGGACCTGGTGACACCCCTGGAGGGGGCCTCGGAGCGCACGGGAAGGTGGGTTCGCGGCTGTGTGGGGATGATTCCAGGTCTGAGGGCCGGTCTAGAGGTGGTTTGTCTTTTGCCTTCGGCGCCGCCAGGGGAGGGGGCTCTTGGGGCACCGCAGGTCCCCAGAACTGGCAGTAGAGGGGAGCAGCGGGGACCGCGGGAGCACCCACCTCAGGGCTCCCTGGAGTGGACACCCCGCACCCGCCCGCAGGAGATGAGGTCCTGCCTCACCCGCTTCTGGGGGCTTGCTGCCCTCAGCGGGAGTGGGACGGGTGGGTGGCCTGCATCTCTCATATCCCAGCTGGCCTCTTCCAGGGATAAGATCTGGGTGGAGATTTGAGGTTTGAGATATGAAAGGGAGGAGCCCCACTCAGTCTCTCTAGGTCTCCTGACCGCTGGTCACCTCCAAGCCCACCTGATCCCCTCTGTATACTTCAGGCTCAGTGATGTGGGTGTTCCTGTCCCAAGGATGCAATCACTAACTCAGAAGTGACCCAAGGGCACTTGGGCCTGAGAGTGCTCTGAAGGGCTGAGGTCGGTGTTGTCAGCAGGAACTGCGCAGCCAGGAGGGCCTGGGGGAATGAGTAGCCCTGCGGCTGACTCCTGGTCCCTGAGAGAAGGCGGGCAGTTCTGTACAGCCTGTGGCCAGGAGGCAGATGTCTGTGTGCACCAAGTCACGTTGACTGTTCTGCTTTTTTTTTTTTTTTTAATCCCATATTGCCTGTATCTCTTTCTCATTCCCTGTTTCTCCTGAGAAGATTTGGAAGGTGAGTTGATTCCAGGTTGGTAGACCACTGTCTCAAACCCACAGCCGTGCTCTCCGGATTGTTTCCACAAGCTCCCAGCAGTTCCCAGTGAATCCCAGGTGGAATGAGCTAGATCCCGCCAACAGGGCAATCCCTAGAGTGCCCAAGGGAGGCGTGGTTCTAAAGCAGCTTCCTTTCGGATCCCCAGAGATAGTGCCACCGCCCTCCAGGCGGGATGCTGAGCTGGGCAAAGTCCTGGGAGAGCAGAGATGGCCAGGGCGCCTCTGCCTAGCCATGTCTGTGGGGTGGGAGCTTCTGCTGGCGGGTTTTTAAGGGGCTTGGCAAAGCAGCCAGGAGCTGTACTCAGAGTGCACAGTGATGACAGCTCTTCTTCCCTGAGTGCATTTGCCAGTCGGGCATGGCTTGAGAACCCTGCACACCCACTGGCCATTTTACCCTCATGATCGCCCTTCGAGGAGACATTATACCCCCATTTTACCAACGGGTCTCTAAGAGAGTCAGTAACTTGGTGCAGCGCGTGGAACTGGTGAAAGAGCAGAGAGATTCAGCCCCACATGCCTGACTCCTAAGACAGTGATCGCAAAGGAAGGCTTTGAAGATCTGAGCAGAGAGGGAAGAAACCAGATGAAAAGCAAGCTGCATGGCGGGGCTTGTCCTGTGACCTGGGAATGTCCCTGGCCGTCTCAAGGGCCCTGTGGAGCCAGGAGAGAAGCCAGGCTCTGCATTCCACCTGGCTGGCTTCAATCCCACTCCCTTGAAGCCAAGAGAGGAAAGGGTCCTCCCTCACCCCCTTTTCCTCTTTGCCCACTCGAAGACCCCCAACTTCTCATGTACTTGCTGTCTTGTCGTCCCAATTACATGCATGGGATTCCACTAAATTAACAGCCCCATCTCCATACCTACCAGCTTGGCCTTTTTCCAAGAGGGACTGTGGCAGGGAAGTAAATTCAGGCAGTGCCTAAGTATCGCTGAGAGAGATCCACTGAGCCCCAGCCCAGCGAGGAAGAAACTGCTTGTCAGTCTCCTCACGTGTGCAGGTGGCACTCTCTAGGTAAATTTTGCTCATGGAAAACTCCCTTGGCCCCACAGGAGTGTCTGGAATTCCCAGAACCTTCTGGGAGCTGAGCCTTCCCCAGCAGTCGCTCTTTGTTTGCCTGGGACATAGAGCTGTTTGCAAAGGTGGAAGGTGAATGACAACTGGAGCAGTTTGACCTCAGTTTCCTGACTAGGCGGGAAGGGAGTTCTCACTCATGAAATGGAAATCTTCTAGGATTAATCAAGATGACTCTTAGCATGCACATGGACTCTGGGATTTGGACCTGGGTGAGGAGAAAGAAAGGGAAGGCAAATTCTGAAGCAGAGCTCAAGGAGGTGCATGTGGACTAAACAGAGGGCAGTGGGCAAGTGGACCCGGAAGGATCTGGAGGTGGACAAGTGGTTAGAAGGAACTTTGTCATCAGCCTGTAGCGTTTGAGCTGCACCAGGGGGTCAAGTTGCCAATGTGAGTTAGGAAGACTGCAAATGTCAGCTTCTGCATGATTAGGACAGCTGCCCTGGTGCAGGAAAGCCCATCGCTGCCCCCTCCCTGTGCCCGTCTCCCCTAACCCTCCATACTTCTCTCTGGAGAGGCAGGAGAAAAGAGGAAAACAGAGAAATTGTCAAGAGAAGTTAGCAGTGTGCACTGCCTCGTATCAATCTTTTGTCCTCTTGACGCCACCCAACAGCCACCCCCCACCCCCAACCCATAACAACACTAGCCCATGAAAAGCTCCTTAAGGAAGGAAATGCAGAACATAGGAGCTATTCTCCCTGTGGGCACACCATCCAAGAGGGTAGGGGACAGTGAACTCCCCACCATCATGGGCCACCTCGCTCCAGGCCCCTGGGCAGCAGCCTTCACACAGCCCTGGGGAGGGGTGGGGTTCATCTCCTCCCAGGCACAGACTGAGCCCCACTTCTTCAAAGCCATCTCTCCAGGACGGTCAGAGATTCCCTCAGGTATCCTGATTCAGATGTGGGAGCTGCTTATGTATTCCCAGAGGCTTTGTCGTCAGGCTTGTCCCTGGGGACCTGGAAGGCCCAACTCAGAGCTGGTTTTCCAGGGACATAATGGGCAGCCACAGCTCAGGGTCACTGAAGGCTGAGCAGCCTTTCCTCATTCCAGGAAGCCAGCCGGGCCTGAGTGTGAGCTGACCAATTCAGCCCCGTGAGGCCAGCCGGGGTGGTACATGGTGAGGAGTACACAGGAAGGTTCTAGATCAGGATCCTTGACCGGGCAGGCCACTTCAGGCCCTCGTCATCCTTGTCCGTCATCAAGTTAAAGCCGCACTGTCTCCCCCAGCCCGTGAGCATTTACACGTGTCTCGACCTGGGGACATCGCTTTACTGACCTATGGGCTTGGTCCAGACTCTCAGGCTCTGCTGTGTTGTTGTTTGTTTACTTGTTTGATGGCAGCCACTGAAAACTATGAGGTGAAATAAGCCTCAGACTGAACTCTGCCGCCCATCTAGACATTTTTTGAACACTTGTTTATTTGCAAATGGGTCCAGCAGAGATCAGACGGCCTGTTCTGTGAGCTTGGTTCAACTCACAGTCGTCTATCTCTCGAGAAGAGATCATACCTCCCTCGAGGTCTTGCCAGATTCTTTCTCCCTACCCTTTCATGAGTCAAAATTCATTTGGCCAGCATATCTTGAATACCTCTGTTTTCACCAACGAGAATGCATTTCTAATGTTTACCGTGTTAACTGTCAAATGTCTGATGTTGAGCAGTAAGAAAGATACTCAAGCATTTGCTAGAGCCCCTTCTGGAGTAGGGAACCCTACACTAGGCTCCCGGCTGGGGTTGGGATGTCCCTTGTTGAATGCAGCTGGTTTCCGCTGGCCTCACAATACCACATGGAACATCTCATGTCTGTGAAGGATTTTAGGGTCAATCATTGACATCTCACCAAGGAAGCATAAGACGCTAGCTCTGTTTTCGAGGAGTGCAGAGTCTGATCAGAGTTGCTGAAGAGAACAGACCATTTGTGCAGCCCAGAGTTCTGGGCTGACAGTAGAGTGATATTCTGTAAATTCTGGGGTACACAGAAAAGTGTGAGCTAACTTCAGTGGTTTGGCAGCCAAGGAGAGTCCAGCCAAGCACTGTCATGGGCAGGAGGGGACTGTCCTACTAGAGGCATAATTAAGAATTCACATACACTCATCGGATCCTTGCAAGCCTTTGCAGTTGATTCCATTATGATCCCAAGGTCAGAGAATTAGTGTCAGGGCTTAGCCATCAACCCACATCCACCAACACCCAGCCCTGCCTCATCCCTAACCTGTTCCATCTCTTTCTCCATTTCTTTCTCCAACTCCTGATTCCTACCCTTTGTGAAGTGTGAATTCAGGCAGCTCAGCATCTGGCTGTGTTCAGCTCACGCTGACACCAAAGGGGAACAGAGTCACACATCCTACTTTCTGTTCTGCCCGGGGCCCCAGAGAGTGCAGGGCTGTGCTTTGGGGGAGCTGCAGACAGAGCTCCCACACATCCTTAGTACAGGCCTTGCCCAAACACAGGGAAACTCTGAGGGCCCTGCACCCCACTGAGAAGTCAGCACACAGAGACAGACTATGCAGAAGCTAGTGAAACTTCTTAGGACATCCTTGCCAAACCATTAGGCTTTGGAACTTTCGATGCGGAGTGAAACAGAAAACCAGTCATCCCAATAGTTTCCCCTTTGAGCCTGATCTGGTTGCTTCCGCTTATTTGAAGCTGAAGTCTGTTATCCTGTGGACTCAGATAGTCCTAAATCTGACTTGTCTAGGAGCTGAGACAAATGCCAATTAGGGCACCCTTGGGTGGGGTGGATACACCCCACGGGAGAGGATGCACAGCTCCTGCATCCTCAGCTGTGAAACGTTCTCTGTTCTTAGAGTCAGAGTGTCTGCTCAAACAGCCTTCTTCTTTGATCTCTGCAAATTGCTTTAAAGGCCACTCTGGGTCTGCTTTCTGCCCCCTAATCCCCACTGCCACAGCCTTTGGCCAGAAGAACCCCGTGGTCACATGCAGCGGTTGGCGGGGCAACGAAGGGTTGCCTCACCCCTCCTGTGCATCTCTGTCTCGTCAGGGTTCTCACGGAGGAGAACCTCCGCCTCAGACTCTGTGTTTCCCATGGCTAATCCCCCCGCTCCCCCCGCCCCCGAGGGACCCTCAGATTCTCAGGCACCTTTCTCCCGCCTTTCGGAGCCAAGTAGCCCTTTCCCAGGGCCTTGCAGCCTTGGAAGGGACACGGTGGCGGGGATGCTGTGTGGCCCAGCAGCCCCTCCTCTCCTTTCAGCCCGGCAGTAAATTACATCTGTGGCTCCCGGGAGCCAGGACCTCTCCCCCACCCGCGGGGACACACAAGTCTTTTTTGGAGGTTTTCTCGGCCACCTCTTTCACTGGGGAAAACGATAGGAAAGATGTCTCCATTCCCAGCCTCAGCGGGAGGTCTGTGCGACCTCTCTTTGCAGCGGGGAGCAGGCCATCAATTATTCAGTGTGGACCGAGCTCTTTGAAAGCACAGAAGTCCTGACAAGGATTTTTATAGATCCTTGCCTGCTCACAGTGTCCCAGAGAGACAGAGCAAGCTTTCTCCATGTTTTAGACATTGGAAGCTCCACTTGGAGTCAGAAGATGTGGGTCCAACCCAGCCAGCTCCCCGAACGGAGCTGTGTGACCCCAGGCAAGTCTTGCAACATCTCTGGTTTGTGGCTTCTCTATTATACTTTCAGGAAGGTCTTTCCACTCCAGGTCATGGAGTGAGTATGGGGAAACATTTGTAAACTGCAGTGTGATTTCCCAGTGTTTGTGATGGCTCCTGTGATTTCAGGTGTGAACAAGGGAGCTCTGAGTGATAACCTGAGGTGCAGCCAGTTAGCACAGGACTTGCAAACCAAGCTTCACTGGGAGAAACGCCTGAGACAGTGCGGGTGAGTGGGTTCCTCTGTCCCCGCCCCCTGTGAGTGTGACTTCGTGACAAGGTGACAACCCCATGGGGTGCTGTGGTCTAGACTCTGCACTTATTGGCAGGGAATAGGGTCAAGGCCATTGCCCCCAAACCATGCATTTCAGAGGGGAGAAGCGAAACCCTAAGGGGAAGTGAGTCACCACAGTCACTCGAGTTGGTGGGGGTGGGGATGGGGCTCTTGGAGCTGACTCCCAGGTCAGGGATGCCTCTTTCCCACCCAGGCTGGGCCTGACCAAAATGGGGGACCCATTCCTGTCCCCCAGCAGCAGTCCTGGGACCCCTGGAGCAGGCAGTGAGGGAGTGAGGAATGTAGCACCCCCAGCCTCCTTCCGCCCGTCCACTGGGCTAGAGGACTGTAGAGTAGAATGAGTTGGTGTCTGAACTAGGCTCAGAGACTTGTTGGGAGAAGGCAATGGCAACCCTCTCCAGTGTTCTTGCCTGGAAAATCCCATGGATGGAGGAGCCTGGTGGGCTGCAGTCCATGGAGTGGCTGAGAGTCAGACACGACTGAGCTACTTCACTTTCACTTTTCACTTTCCTGCATTGGAGAAGGAAATGGCAACCCACTCCAGTGTTCTTGCCTGAAGAATCCCAGGGACGTGGGAGCCTGGTGGGCTGCCGTCTATAGGGTCGCACAGAGTTGGACATGACTGAAGCAACCTAGCAGCAGCAGCAGCAGCAGCAGAGACTTGTCAAATTCAAACATGAGGCTACATGGAAAGTCTTAAACATCAAGTTGAGACCAGCTTCCTAAACCACCCCTGCCCTCCCCACTCAGACTCACTAGAAACATTCTGACCTTGAACTTGCAGGGGGTCTTCTACTGGGCAGGAAACCATCTGGAGGTGTGAATTTGTTCACTGGTTCACAGCACCACCATCCTCAGCATTGAATGAACATCCACTATCTGCAGAACTCGGAACACAAAAGGGAAAGGAAGGTCCTTCCCATCAAGGAGCTAGACGGTGGTCAGGGAGCCTAGACACTCTTACCATTCTTGGGTACAGCGCAAGTAACAGTGCTGGGAATGTTCAGAGGACGGCTTGGAAGGTGGGGTTTCCTAGAGGACTCTGGAGAGGAGACTCGCCCTCAGATGAGCCTCAAAGCAGGGCTCTGGACCCAGCGAGAAGGGCGTTCCTCAAGGGCCAGTGATGGGCAAAAGGATAAAACGACTGTCCAGAGAGTCTTCCTTATTCCATTCATCCTATCACTCCTTCACTTGTTCATCGAGTTTACTGAGCACCTACTATGTGCTAGGCACTGTTCTGAGAGCTAGGATTACAGGAGTGAACAAGACGACGTCCCTACACTCAGGGGCTCACATTCCCATGGGTGACACGTGATCTGTGTGTAATATCCTAGTTATGTGAGTGGGAAGAGCTACAAAGGAAAAGGAAGCAGGGACGTCCCAGTGGGCTGGTCAGAGCTGGTGTCCGTGGAGGTGGCATCTGAGTGGTGGTGTGAGATCAGGGGGAAGTCAGCTGACAGAGCAAGGCATGAGGGCGGGGGCACAGTCTCAGAGTCTTAGAGGAAATGGCTGGAGTCCCACAGTGGTTTGGGCAGGAGGAGTGATCTAGACAGCCAAGGGGTGGCTTTCTGGAAGTGGAGAGTGGAGGGTTCTCCTGGTGGCAGCTTGCGGCCCCTGAGGAGCACATCATGGGTGGATGGGAGGAACACAGATACCACCCCACTGTCTTCACCAGCCTCCCCCACTGTGCACGTCCAGAGCATAACCGCAGTAAAGCCCACCCCACCATACACACATGCGCGTGCACACACAAACACATAGACACACACACACACAATATCCCAATTCATTCTGCCCCCACCATGCACCCACAGTTGGTACCCAGGGTCCTGTCTCTGCACCATGTCTTCCCCATCTCAGGTGCTCCCAACACCAGCTTTGACCAAGACCAGGAATAAAGATGAGCTGGGAAAGATGATCTGTGCAGGGCCAAACCAGCAGTGTCCCCTCCTGCTTCAGTCACCATGGCAACCTTGGAGGAGGTGAGAAAACGCGATCTCTGGCAGCTCCTGGAAGTGCCCTGGAGACTGTGGGTCGCTCCATGGGGCATAGGGCTGTGTCCCCCAGCCTCTCATCCCCGGTTGTTAGGGCTCCCACGAGTCTACAGAGCACAGATGGGGTTTTCCAGCCTCCATCGGCCACAGGAGGTCAGTCCTGAGGCCCAGCCCTGGGCTCTCCGTTTAAGATAAGCATCAGGGTTTTATGATGAAACCCCGTACTGAAAAGCCAGCCTCATCACAACTCCACCTCCGTGTCCCACACCTACTGACCTGTCACTCACCTGGAACAAAGAGGGATTCGCTGCTTTAGAAGAGGAAAGAAAAAGATTCAGGTGTGAGTTGCAGCCTCAGCCACCTTGGAACTTCATAATGTGAAGTGCAGACCACAGAGCGCTTTTCCCCGACTCTGTGCTTTCAGCCCTGCGGGTGGCTGTGGACAGACACTGCAGCCACTTCATTTTCAAAAGAGGGGCCGAGACCCAAGTCTCCCAGCTCCCACTGGAGAGGGATACCCCCCTCCCAGAGGAAAGACCTGGAGCAGGAATCACGGGTCCCTTTGTCTTTAGCCCCCGCAGCCTCTGACCTGCTCTCAGGGCACACCTGCGGGTGGAAGGTGGGGCTCTGTGGCCCTGCTGGGAGGTGGCCGGCGGGTCTGGCCCAGCTAAGGCCAGAATGGGTGCTGCCGCTCCCCTCCTGCTTAGGTGGCCCCTCAGCCCTGGGCCTGAGTCCGATAGGTATTTTAGGCCTCAGGACACATAAAACACCCCCACAGGGAGGCTCTCTTTTAGGGATTGGTGGGTCCAGCCTGACTCAGGAGTAGAAGGTGGATGAGCAGAGGCAGTGGAAGGCACAGCAGTGGACCCAGAGCCGGAGGTCTGGCCCCTGGAGTGGGCCCCACAGCTGGGTCTGTCTTCTGCAGAAACATTTCCACAGTGAAGAACTGGCTACACTGTGGCTGAGGCCCTCACAGGATCTGACTTTCCTCAGCAAGGTAGATCTGGCCGGGATGGGATGCCTTAAGGGGCTGTCCATCTCCACTCCGGTTCCTGCATGTTGCCCAGTGCTCTGCTGCTGGAGGCCAGGGCCAGCCTCACACGCGTGTGCAGAAGAGCCTGTGCTGTGGGTATCACCCCAGTGAAAACCAGAGCATGTCAGTTGAGGCACAGGGACCCATGGGTGGCACTTCTACTAGAAGGAGCAGCAGAAGTGTAAATTTACCCGTATGGAAAATTCTTATTGCATCCTCATCAAGCATTACCCATAGTAGATTGTAAATTAGGAAACAATCAACTATGGATGCAGGTGGAGTCTTTTTCCCCCCCAAATATTTATTTATTTGGCTACACTGCCTCTTAGTTGCAGCATGTGGGATCTAGTTCCTTGACCAGGGTTTGAACCTGGGCCCCCTGTGTTGGGAGGGCAAAGTCCTAGCCAGTGGACCACCAGGAAGGTCCCTCCGGATGGACTCAGTAAAAGCTTCTTTGAGTGGACAGCAGTCATCCAGCCTCAACTGGAGGTGGCACCACCCCATCTAAAGGAAATGTAGAAATGTGGGGGAGAGTCTTTTGGTCTTCATCTTATTTTATGACACTGCTTAGCCATCAGTTATATGCTTTGGCTCCCCAAATGAACTGTTTGCCCCCCTCATTTCCAAGAGTCAGCCCTCATGAGGCTCAGAGTCCAGTGGAGGAGACCGTGGAGAAAATTCCTGGTAGAAGTGCTGTGGTCTAAGAGAGCCACTGAGCCCACTGTTTTGAGCCAACCTGGAGCCAGACTACAGGGGTTGAGTTCCCACCTTTCCAGGTGGCTGTGTGACCTGGGGCTGGCTACTCTACCTCTCAGGGCTTTGATCTCCTCATCTCGGTCATGGAGATGGTGATAATGCATGCCTCGTGAGGGTATTGTGAGGACTGAACATGTTTGTGCATGTGAAGCTCTTAGAACAATGCCTGGCTTGAGCTGCTCTGAGGAGATGTGACCTAATGTTGCTGTGATGACATAATTGTTTCCCCGATGTGGTCTCGTGGTATTGCGGGGGCACGTGCAGCGTGGGCAAGTCGAGGAAAACTTGAAGGGGGAAAATTCCTGAGGACTGAGATGTGGAAGGGAGCAAAGGGTGTTCTGGGCTGAGGGAAACAGCTTGTGCAAAGTCACAACGGCCATGAGAGGGCCCAGGATTCAGTGTTGGAAAGGTTTATGAATCACGGAGAAGAAATGAGTCCTTTCTAGTGGAGAACCCCAGACTAGAAGGAGCAGACTGGAGCCTGGGGATCCAGACTGCTGGAGAGAGTGACTGAGACTTCCTTGGGAAAACACAGGGCAATAGGGCGGGCGGGGGATACTCCTTTGGTGGTCCAGTGGTTAGGACTCCACACTCCCAATGGAGGGGGCCTGGGTTCAATCCCTGGTCAGGGAACTAGATTCCACACGCTGCAACTAAGACCCAGCACAGCCAAATAAATAGAAATAAGTATTAAAAAAAGAGAGAGAGGACAAGTGTCCCATGAGAGAGAGAGAGAGAGATGAGTGAGAATGGGTCTTCAGCATCCTTCCTGCTCTCAGAGCCCATCTAGGAAGCAGGTTTGGAAGTTGTGCAGGAGGATAGATTAGGTCATCTTGGGATGAGATGTTGGCCGCATGACTGGGCTGCACCCACCTGACTCCCCAGCAGCCGGAGCATTAGCTCATGGCTGGCACGGCATCCTTTGTAGCAGCCACCAGGGGCCCAGAGCGGGCCAGAAGCGTGTTTGAACAGCAGTCCTTGTGTGTGGTGTGGGTCCCAGGTGCTGACACGTCACTACTACAGGAGCTGATCGCCCCCAGGGCTTGTCTTCTGCTTCAGGAACTTCACGTTCTCCCGCAGCTCAGTGGCTGCCTGGCGGGGCGTGCCCAGGCCTGGAGGGATTACCGTCCAGCCTTGTTTTTCTGGATGTCCCGGGTCCTAAATCTGGCAGCATTCTCTGGCTTCTCTGCTGGGACTCTCTGTCTTTGCCAAGTCTCCAACGAATGTCACTTTGTCTCGGGCTTACTGTAGACCAGGCACTGTTAAGGGCTTGATATTTGTCACCTTGCCTGGTTTTCAGAATGACCTACAAAGTTGATAGTATTACCCTTGGAGCCAGCTTCACGAGCAAGGGACCTGGGCAGCCCCACAGAGCCCTGTCCTTGGGTTCATGCTCTGCTGTCCTGTCTTGAAAATCTTAGTACTTTTTTTTTTTTTGGCTACCCCTCAGGTCTTAGTTGTAGTGTATGGGATCTTTCATTGTGGTGTATGGACTCTCTAGTTGTGGCTCACGGGCTCTGGTTTAGTTGCTCTGCGGCATGTGGGATCTTAGTTCCCCTACCAGGGATTGAACCCGTATTCTCTGCATTGCATCTTAACCACTGGGCCATCAGGGAAGTCCCAAAATCGTAGTATGTTGTAACAAGGTGCCCTTTTACATTTTGCACCAAGCCCAGCAAATTCCATAGGGAGTCCTGATTCTCCCCATTTGTCAGGAGAAGACACAGAAGCACGGAGTGGTCTGAAGCCACATGCCGAAGATCACAGAATTGGGCCCCTGGGGGACTGACGCCAAGGCCTATGCCCCCTGGAGAAGGCTGACCCAAGTCCCTCAGCTTTCCTGAGCTCGATCTTCCCATTCTTGAAATAGGGTGATACCACCTGCTCTTCACTTCCGCGGTGGCTCAGCTGGTAAAGAATCTGCCTGCAGTGCGGGAGACCTGGATTCGATCCCTGAGTTGGGAAGGTCCTCTGGAGAAGGGGACGGCAACCCACTCCAGTATTTGGCCTGGAAAATTCCATGGACTGTATAGACCCTGGGGTCACAGAGTCGGACACAACTGAGCGAATTTTACTTTCACTTTTTTCACCTGCTCCTCAGGGCAGCCATGAGGTTTGAGGGAAAAGACAGACACACCAGGGGAGCCTTATACGCTCACGCTCAGCTGATCAGGGATCAGCACGGGCTGACTCCCACAGACGCTCCTGCCGACACCGCCAAGTCGTCCTGACACCGTCTTGGAACTGATGCAGAAACCGCTGATTAAAATAAGCTCCCCGCGCCCAGGAGGCAGCTACATGACAGTGGTCGGAGCTGTTTCCCTCCAGAAGGAGCACGCCTCCTAACAGGTCCTCCCTCTGCAGGGAGGGTGCAGCCGGCAGAAAGGGAGGCAGACAGACGTCCCAGTAGCTTCTTCTGCTCACAGATCTCAGGGTTCATCTCCTTAAAAGGCTTCGCTGGAAATCGCCAGGGCTTGTCTGTCAGTGGAGGATGCCCTGGAGGGTAAAACCACCCTGGGCACACTCCAGCCAGACTCTGGCACCTCAGCAAAGAGGCGGATGGTTCCTGGGAGGGCCCCCAGACAGAGGCTAATGGGTCTTTAGATTTGGAGAGATTCTTGAGAAGCCTGGATGACAGTGAGGCTGCATAGAAGGCCCCCATGAGAATACCCCACATTTGCAGGGTCTGCTACGCTTACAGAAAGTCCTCACAAGCCTTAGTTCTGCCAGTGTCCCAAGCCTAGGGGGCTGGTATTGTCACTCTCCATTTTACAGATGAGGAAACTGACGCTCAGCAAGCCTGGGAGCACTTACAGCTGAGCGATCTGATTCCGTCTCATGCTTCTGTCTCAAGATCACTCAGATCTGTCTCTCAGATCACTTGGGAAGCTTTAAAATATGTTGATGCCTGAGTCTGGCTATAGACTAACTGAGTCAGGACCCTTGGGACAGGCCTGGGACTCATGTTGTGGAGGTTCCTCAGGGGATTCTCATCTGTGTGACTGGAGCTGAGAGCTAGGTTCCTCTGCCATCAGCAGGGGAAAGATTTCTTTTTATTCCTGGAGCCAGGTGCAGTACATCGCTCTGGTCAGATGCGATCTCAGGAAGGGGTTGCAGGAACCATCCAGAGAGACAGCAGGCTCAGCTCTTGAATAACTCCAAGCCCAGGTGGGAGATGGGCCCACAGCCTCCCTAGTGGCCCAGCCCTCACACCATCACCCCATGCCTGGTTCCCATCACCCTAGACAGACAATCACAACTCTTCGTTTCAGTTTTTCTCCTTAGGCACATCCAGGTCAATACAAATCTCTTCATTCCCCACCTTTTCCATACCAAGTGTCCTCTCCGGGCTGCAGATGTCTTGTTTTTTTTTCCCCCCACATAAGCTTTATCTTGGATCTTGTTCCATACCAGTTCAGTCTTTTGCCCAACCTCACGCCCTCACACAAATTTTCAAAACTCACCCTGAAAACCAAGGACTCCTCTTCTCTGCCCAAGTGAAAGCTCTCCCACTCTGATGGCCCACCTCCACCTGCCCACACCCTGTGGGACACGGAGGCTGGGAGCCCAGGGCCAGATTCTGGCTCAGTTACTTCCCTACCTCCCTGTGATGGGACAAGGGCCTGGCTCTCACCTCCTCCGTGGGGGTGGGAAGGCCAAGTCAGGTCAGAGAACTGCAGCCCCAGCCCGGGAGGTGCTGCTGTGTGGGCATATTAGGTGAATGTGAGAACCATCTTTGTAGACGGTGAGTCATGGCCTCACTCCATTTAACCATCCACCCGAGTGCAGCCTGCTCTTCCTCTGCAGGTTTCTTTGCTTCCTGCTCTGATGAGGTGAGGTAAGGTGTTGTCCTTGGAGAAAGAAGCTGAGGGTGTGCAGTAGGACTCGCCCTGAGGAACCAGAGCCTAGGAAGGGGCTGTAGTGGGCAGGGTGGGGCGGAGTCAGGGGTCTCTGGACCCAAGGCTCACCAGAGGCTGCCTGGGGACCACCCTTTCCCTCCCGCTGGCAGCCTTAGCTCAAAGAGACCTGAGCCTGCGTCCTTACTAATCACTGGGAGCTCTTGGGTGAGCCATGTAACCTCTGGAGACTCTGACTCCTCGTGCATAACACGGAGACAAAAATAAGTAATTATAGACTTACAGGGAGGATTAAATGAGATAATAGGGGTGGAACCATTTCCTAAATGGTAAGACACTGGTACAAAGTCCATTCTTTCCTGCATCGACTTCAGGCACTAAGCCTCTCTGAGCCTCCGCGTCCCCTCCTGAGGCTGTGTCCAAGGGAGGGGTCAGCACTGACGTCATTCCAATCCTTCCTGCAGGTCCCACACCAGCCAGCAGCTTCCTGCCGCCTGCCCTTCCTGCGAAGTGGACGGGGTCCATCCTGCATCCCCACTGGCGTCTGATCTGCCTGCCCCTCCAGCACTGAGAGATCTTCTTGGCAAAGCTGCCCCCAAAGATCCCTGCTAATGCTTGTCTGTTCCTGCCTCTTGCAAAGCATGGCGCCCACAGCACTCCAGGAAGCCTCTTAAGCCCTGAACGTCGGCAGCTGCTCCAGTGGACACTGTGCAGGTCCCCTCCGCCCCCTCTGGACTCCTGGAGCTGTGCCTTTCCTAGCGATGCCCTTGGGAGCCTCGGCCCCCACTGGATGAGACCCTTCCAGAGCAGGACTCGACCTTGCTGCCCACCAAGAATCCCACGGCACCTTCCACCACCTCTCATGTCTGGCTGTCCGGGCAGGTTCTAGAATGTCTGTGCCCCAGATCCAAGTAGAAGAAGTGGCCGGTGGGGAAGAAGGGCCGGCAGGAACAACCCCACCTCCAGATGACCACCTCCGGAGCCTGAAGGCCCTCACGGAGAAACTGAGGCTGGAGACCCGCAGGCCTTCCTACCTGGAGTGGCAGGCCAGGCTGGAGGAGCAGACGTGGCCCTTCCCAAGGCCGGCGGCTGAGCCTCGGGGCTCTGCAGAGGAGGAACCCTCGCTCCTGAGAACGAGGGCACTCAGGCCACATCCCCCACCTAACGGGAGGGCTAACCAGGACGACGGGCCCCCGCCCACTGGCAAGCTGGAGGGCTTTGAGAGCATCGACGAAGCTATAGCCTGGCTCAGGAAGGAACTGGTAAGTAAGTGGCTGTCCCTTCAGGAAGCCCCAGAAAAGAAGCCTTTCTCTGTCTATTCCCCTGCTAATTTCACATCTTCCTATTCAGACAAGGGTGGGCCTCATTATTATGTAGGTCCTTGTGGTCTGTGTGTCCATCAGCCCCCAACCACAGGTACTTATGGAGAGCCTGAGCCCATGTTCTGAAGGTGTCCCCAGCCTTCCTGATGCCACCCTGAAGCCACAGCATTCCACGCTGAGTAGTCCAAGAGCTGAGCGGTTCAGGAAGTGAGTGAGGTGCTTGTTGTCAATTGCTGATCCTCCTAGAGCCAGGTGAAGTCGGGTCTGGCAGAAGAGTCTCTTTGCGCTCCTTCCTGGACTGTGACTGTGCCTCTTCCTGTCTGAAGCCCTGTCATCCTGCCATCCGCCCTTGTGATCCTTTATTCGGCAGCCACTCTCCCCACGGCGCTGTGCTGGGCAGTGGGGCTGTGTAGCTTGGGCTCAGCCCAGCAGTGCTCTATGCACATTGAGGGGTGAATAGGGAGATGCCTGGGGTACATGGCTGATCAGGCCTGGTGGGGGTGAAGGCTTTGGTCTGAGCCTCGGAGACTGGAAATTGCCAAGAAACCAAGGCTTCCCTGGTGGCTCAGAATGTAAAAATCCACCTGCATGCAATTCAGGAGACCCGGATTAGATCTTTGGGTCGGAAAGATCCCCTGGAGAAGGGAATGGCAACCCACTCCAGTATTCTTGCCTGGAGAATCCCATGGACAGGGGAGCCTGGTGGGCTACAGTCCAGGGGGTTGCAAAGAGTCTGACACGACTGAGTGGCTGATGCACTGGGTGAGAGGGCATCCAGCTGGAGTAAGTGTGAGCACTGGGCGTGTATTGGGAGCTGGCACCAGCAGCTCAACCCTTTTCCTGCCCATGGTCATGGCAGACTCCCATCAGTGGTGGCGCTCAGCATATGAGAAGAGGGTAGGCATGCAAAGCTGTGTCGTTTGGCTCTTCTTAACCACTGTACTATGCGGTGTCTTCCAAAGGCAGTTGATTTTGTTCTGTGACTCCTAAAAATGTCACTTCACAAGAGATGTCGGCAGGCAGTCAACAGAATGTGTAGGGTGGGGCAGAGGGAAAAACAAAATTGGTGAGAGTCCAGCCCTTACACTGTGGTCTCTTTGAATCCTAGAACAGACCTTTGCAATTGCTATTAGTGTCTCCATTATACAGATGAGTAAACTGAGGCTCATAGGAGTCAGACGACCTGCCCAGAATTATATGACTAGTAAGTGGTGAACTCAGCCTTTACCAGTGACAGCAGAGCTTTGGGAGAGAGGCCGTGGGTGAGGAGGGTCCCCCCTCATAGGGCCCTGTCATCAGGCAGGCCTCTTCAGGTGGCAAGTAGAGAAACTCTCAATGCAGAGACTCTGCAACTCTAATGGAAGGATTCTGATCTTGTTAAAATGAAGATTCTGATCCTACAGGAATGGAATCCTTGATTCTGAATTTCCAACAAGCTCCAAGGTAGTGCTGTACTGCTGGTCCACGGACCACAATTTGAGAATCTAGGACTGAAAAGCAGGCAAGACTGGGGTCAGAGAACCAAGACAGGACCTCAGAGGGGAGTCCCAGGACCCCCAGGCTTGTGCCCTAAGCCCTGTCCCTGCTGCATCTACCCTATAGGCTTGGGTTTCCCGAGTTAAAGTCACAGCATCCCACGCTGAGTGGTCTATGAACTGAGTTTGTTCAGAAGACTGTAAGTCTGGCCAGAGCAGCCCTAATGCAGATGGGGGAGAAGGCCAACTGAAACATGCAACTCTGCCTGCTTCTAAGATTAAACACTAACAGAGGCAACCTATAAAATCCTTTGACTGACTTGAAAACAGAGTTGAACATTTGATCAGCATGCCCGTTCTCTGGTTTTAAGTCTCAAACATCGACTTCATGTCATTGTTTTCCTAATTTGTCATCTGTTAACTTGTTGAAGGTGTCATTAAAAATTAACCCATTAAAAAAAATAGTCATTTCAAAATTGGTTTCAATAACCTTTGTTTTATTTTAAGCCCAGAGTCAAGTTTTCTCTATACCTGGGTGGACTTTCTCTGGCAATTTGTCAGGCTCACTTGCAAATAGGTCTTTTCTCTTGATGTGGCCAAGGAAACCAATTGAAAACCTGCAATTCAGTCAGCCATGTGGCTGTTTGCCCTACTCAATGCCAAACTCAGTTGCTTGGGAGTTTGGGCTCGGTTGTGGGTTTGTGCCCTGAATAGGTCTCTATCTTATCCTGGGACAGTTGATGCAGTGAGTGAGGTGTGTGCGTGCTCAGGCATGTCCGACTCTTCGGGACCCTGTGGACTATAGCCTGCCAAGTTCCTCTGTCCACGGGATTTTCCAGGCAATAATACTGGAGTGGGTTGCCATTTCGTCCTCCAGGGGGATCTTCCTGACCCAGGGAATGAGTGAGGTGCTTGTTGTCAATTGCTGACCCTCCTGGAGGCAGGTGAAGTTGGGTCTGTAAGGATGGGTGGTCCACGCCTGCCTCCTAGGAGGCCAGTCCAAAGGTAGAGTGACTGCTTGAATGTTGGTTTATTTCCAAGGCCAGAGAGGATCCTAGCAGCGCCGTCAGGGTCTGCCCTCCCTCTCAGCTTTGACTGCAGGGCAAGTTCAGGCACTTCTGACACCCCCAGGGACTTGCAAGTAGTGAGTTTTCCTTCAGAGTCACTCATTGTGGGTAGAAGGAAGGTGGGAATACTTAAAAACCCTGCTGGCACTATTTCTCCAGCCAGCAAGACCTGACCTTTGGTTCCCCAAGTGTCCAGGAGAGGTGTTGCCACCCAGCCATGGCAGGTAGGGCTGTCAGCTCTGCACTTGGCAGCTTCGGCCCTCTGACTCCCCAGGTTCGCTTTCTGGGAAGACAGACTCGGAGCCAGGTGAAATGACCCTCTGTGACTAGGCTTGATCCGGGTTGCTCCCGCTGCCAGAGGTCAGAGCCTCCAGCTTTCCACCTCCAGAGTAGCCTCACTAGGTGGCGAAGGAGCCTGGAGTTGGTGGTGGGGTAGGGGCCAGCTAGAAAGGGCATAGCCCTGAAGCTGTGGGACTCAGCCCTCTAGCTAAGCCTGGAATTCAGAACGTCACAAACCTCTGACCCCAGAGTTTACAGCCCAAGAGAAAAAGAGATGCTCCCTTCTGCCTTCAATCCTAAAACATTCCCCTTGCCAGCTTGAAGGATAAAGGAAAAGGAGAAATCGTCTCCTTGGCCTGTGCAGAGCCAAAACTAAAACCAAAATAAATAAATAAAAACCCCAGCTTCCTAAGTGCTTGTCTTTGTGGCAAGAACCCCTGAGCATCAACAGATATTTTTCTCTTAGCCTTACGCAGGTGTTTGATCCCCACAGACAAAGCCTCCCGCCAAAAAGGTGTTTATGGTTGTTAGAAAAAGGAAAAGAAACCTGCCAGGTTTTAATAACTGTAAGGCCTGCTGTGCCAGGAGTCCTGTAGCTGCGGACCCAGCTGGCCCCTCGTGGCCACAGCTCGGGTCCAGCTTCTCCAGGTTAACCTTCTCTTGCCTGTGCTGCCTGCTTGACAAGCATGTGACTAGGGTGTCCACACACTGCCCTCTGAGGCCAGTGTTATCCATTGCCACTGAATGATAATGGCCGAATGACAGTTCAGGCTCACTGAGCATCTTCTGATGGGGATGGAGGTGAGAGGCATGAAGGTGATACCCACATTAACCCTGCCCACCTAGGAAGCATCTCATGGTCCCCAAAGCACTTTTACATGCAGTATCTAAGTGAGAAGAATTGGAGGTATTTGCTCTTCCCATTTTATGAGAAGACTGAGGCTCAGAACGATGATGAGCCTGAGAGTCAGAGAGTTTAAGTAACTTCTCCAAGGTCTTACACAAGGGTGTGACTAAGCCAAGACCCGCATCTCCAGGCTTTGGACCCAGATCTCTTTCTGTGTACTGGGTACCGGTGTTCACATCAGATGTTCAAGTCTGGGGCCAGGAGTTGTCGAAAAGCCTGCATTTAAAATTCTTCTGATCTCAGAACGGGACCCCTGTTATTAGCAATGTCTTGTAACAACCCTAAAGCAGGGATGGAGGGAGCCATGCCCGGAGCGTGGTGAGAATAATTAGCTGCTCAGAGCCATCCAGGCTGGGTGCTGGCTGAGATAAGATTAGATGCACAAGGGTTTCTAGCTCTAGTGCACCTTTACTCAAGGCTCCTCCATGCAGCTGGGCTTTCTGCCTGTTGTTCCTGCAGGAGGAAGACTGTCCTGTTAATCTGGCCAGACACTGCCCTTTAGTTGTTACTAAAGAATTGATCAATAACCTCAGATATGCAGATGACACCACCCTTATGGCAGAAAGTGAAGAGGAACTAAAGAGCCTCTTGATGAAAGTGAAAGTGGAGAGTGAAAAAGTTGGCTTAAAGCTCAACATTCAGAAAATGAAGATCATGGCATCTGGTCCCATCACTTCATGGGAAATAGATGGGGAAACAGTGGAAACAGTATCAGACTTTATTTTTTTGGGCTCCAAAATCACTGCAGATGGTGATTGCAGCCATGAAATTAACTTTCCTTGGAAGGAAAGTTATGAACAACCTAAATAGCATATTAAAAAGCAGAGACATTACTTTGCCAACAAAGTTTCGTCTAGTCAAGGCTATGATTTTTCCAGTGGTCATGTATGGATGTGAGAGTTGGACTGTGAAGAAAGCTGAGCGCCAAAGAATTGATGCTTTTGAACTGGTGCTGGAAAAGACTCTTGAGAGTCCAACCAGTCCATCCTAAAGGAGACCAGTCCTGGGTGTTCCTTGGAAGGACTGATGCTGAGGCTGAAACTCCAGTACTTTTGGCCATGCGAAGAGTTGACTCATTGGAAAAGGCCCTGATGCTGGGAGGGATTGGGGTCAGGAGGAGAAGGGGACGACAGAGGATGAGATGGCTGGATGGCATCATCGACTCAATGCACATGAGTTTAAGTGAACTCTGGGAGTTGGTGATGGACAGGGAGGCCTGGCGTGCTGCGATTCATGGGGTCGCAGAGTCGGACACGACTGAATGACTGAACTGAACTGAAAGAATTGATAAAGGTGTTTCCCTGGTGGTTCAGCAGTAAAGAATCCGCCTGCAATGCAGGAGACAAGGGTTCGATCCCTGGGTTGGAAAGATCCCCTGGAGGAGGGCATGACTACCTACTCCGTATTCTTGCCTGGAGAATTCCATGGACAGAGGACACTGGTGGCTACAGTCCAGGGGATCACAAAGTGTGGGACATGACTGAGTGATTGAGCATGGGGAGGTAGCCAGTGCCGTGTGTAGGTGCTGTGGCAGGAGGAGTCCAATGTGGGAGTCTCTCTCACCCTTCACAGTTGGGGGACAAGGGCTCAAGGGCTGAGCTGGGCCTGAGGATGTTGGCATGGAAAGGGTTGGTTCTGAAAGAGGGGACACAGACCCAGCATGACTGCTTCAAAGGGCCAGGGGCTGAGAATGGGGGCCCGAGCAAGGAGAGAGGCAAGGGAGCCAAGAGGGCTGGTTGTACCTTTGAAGGGTTTGCAGAAGGGGAGAAACCTGATCGCTGGCCTTTTGACTAAAGGGCTGAGCGCAGAGAGCGGGAGGGAGGCAGAGAGGTGGCTGGTGCAGGTGAGAGGTGAGTGTGGGCGTGCTCACCTGCCCCTGGCAGCAGTGCCCCTCTCTCCCCGCTCACTTTCGGGCACAGAATTCCTTTCTTGGGCGTACGGTTTCCAGGGCTCCCTCCTGTGCAGGATGCACTCTTATGAGGTAGGGGAAGGGGACGAGCATCCCCTTTCCACAGAGGGGGTCACATCACCTGCCAGAGCCCCTCATCTCCTTACGGGCTGGACACGAACTGTCTGTGTCCATTCCGGCCACTGCAGGGGAATTGATAAGCCATAGATATTCAGTTATCACAGTTCCAGACGCTAGAAGTCTGGGATCAGAGTCCCAGCATGATCAGGAGAGGGTCCTTTTCTGATTTAAAGACTTCTCCAACTAGGTGATTGATAAGCTACAGATATTCAATTATCATAGTCCCAGAGGCTAGAAGTCTGGGATTAGGGTCCCAGCATGATCAGTAGAGGGTCCTTTTCTGAGTTAAAGACTTCTCCAACTAGGTGGTTGATAAGCCACAGATACTCAATTATCACAGTTCCAGAGGCTAGAAGTCTGGGATCAGGGTCCCAGCATGGTCAGGAGAGGGTCCTTTTCTGAGTTAAAGACTTCTCGCTATGTCCTCACGCGATGGAAGGGGCAAGGGGACTCTCTAGGGTCTCTTTGATAAGAACATCCTCATGATGGGCCTTCCCTGATGGCTCAGTGGCAAAGAATCCACCTGCCAATGAAAGACGTGAGTTTGATCCTTGGGTCGGGAAGATCCCCTGGAGAAGGAAATGGCAACCCACTCCAGTTTTCTTGCCTGGAAGATCTCATGGACAGAGGAGCTTGGTAGGCTACAGTCCACGGGGTCATGAAGAGTAAGACACGACTGAGTGACTAAACAACAAAAGCCTTCATGAGGGGCCCTTACCCCTCGTGACCTCATCACCTCCCAAAGGCCCACCTCCTAATACCAGCACATAGGGCATTAGGGTTTCAACATATGAATCTGGGGGAGGGGTGGACACAAAGATTCAGATCAAAGCAGACTAGAACCCAGAGGCTCTGGGTACAGACCGGAGGCCTGCAGAATGTATCACCACATTCTTCTCAAAGGTCAGCCTCACCTGTATAGGTGGTAATTTGGCCTGGGACCTTCCAAGTTTGAAAATCAAAGACCTTATCATAGAGTATGTAGAGTATGACTCACCACTGGTGATGGAGAGTCCCTGGTGGGGCCTGCAGCAGCTCCTGCTCTCTGTCCCAGCCCCGGGGCTCTGCTCCGACTTCCCCTCCCAGCAGACAATGGCTCCAGGGGAATCAGGAGAGCACCTCGGAGGAACCCCTCCAGACAGAGGATGGGAGCCATGGTACCTGCCCCCACCCACACCCCCGGCCACCGACATCAGGAGACCCGGCATCCAGCCTGTACCTGCCCCAGCCCCAAGGCGGGGGCTGCAGAGTAAGTGGAGGCTGAGAAACACGTTCCACCCTCTCCCCGAGTTGATAGCATCTCCTGGAAATCAATTCACAAACACAGTTTGGTTTCTAGGGGTGTCTGAAAAGTTTTTAAAAATTTTTCCCAGCATCTGAGATTGCCGACCAGCAGCACACTTCAGTGACAAGCCTTGCTTTCTTTCCTCACAGCATGATTCTGGCTCTTTCTGAGAGGCCAAGATCAAATAATGAGTCATGTTTTATCCAGGCTTCTAAGTGTGTGTCTGAACAATACTGATTAAAACAGTACCGGACTTTTAGTTAAATCATGAGACAGGTTACAAACACTGTTCCCAAGTTTCCAGCATTAAGTCCCATAGAGAAGGGAGCATGTTTCTGAGAGAATGGCTTGGACTTTATACCCAGTCTCTCTTCAGCATCAATCAAAGATTAACTGTAGCTGTTAGGCTGGGCTTCCCAGGTGGCTCAGTGGTATAGAATCCGCCTGCCACTGCAGAAGATGCAGGAGACTTGGGTTCGATCCCTGGGTCGGGAAGATCCCCTGGAGGAGGAAATAGCAACCCACTCCAGTATTCTTGCCTGAAGAATCCCATGGACAGAGGAGACTGGTGAGCAATAGTCCATGGGGTAACAAAGAGTCTGACGTGACTGAGCTGAGCTGAGGCTAGAATAGCTTAGACACCAGCCTTAGAAACAGGGATTGAACAAAATGTCCTTGATCACCTTGGGATTTTTTTTTTTTTTCCTGTCTACCTGAATAATGCCCCTTCCAAGAACTGTAGGAAGCAAGTAGATCAAAAGTAATATGCCACATGAGCTGAGCAATGCTGGTCAAATAAAGGCAAGAATTCCACCATCTAGGTCCTTCTAGGTACGGAATACGGAGATTGGGCAAGGCCTTCCGGTTTTGAGCCTTTATTAAAAAGACAGAGACGTTGGCCCTAAAACCTGGTCCCAGTGACTCCACCATCCATGTGGGTTTAATGCTCGCCCTGGCAAAGGCTCAGCTGTGGGACATGTGATTGGTAGTCCCCCCTCCCAGGGTGGCCTGTGGCCTCTGCGGGATAAAGATACTTACAGGATTCTCAGAGGCGCGGCCTGTAACTCCAGCAATCCTATAATTAGGGCATAGTGAAAGGGTGTGTTCCCACGGGGTGAGAAAGCACACGCACTGAAGTTGGGAGGGGGGAGCTGGGTGGCCGCTGACCCAGGCCCTGTCGCAATGGTTGTGCTGCTCTGAGTGCTTGGCTGCAGGCAACACACGTGTGATTCTCTGAGTCAGATAAGAATGGCTCTTAGGAGAGCCTGTTTCTTTCTCTCTTTCTTTCTTTTGAGGGCAGGAAAAACTTATTGTACCAGTCATGGAGCTTGGTCTCAGGCGACAGAAGCTACCACTGACTATCTTAAGTCAAACTGATTGAAAGGGGATTTAAAAAATTAATTTCTATTGGAGTAGAGTTGCTTTACAATGTTGTGTTAGTTTTGGGTATACAGCAAAGTGAACCAGCTATATATTTACATATATCCACTCTTTTGAGAATTCTTTTCCTGTATAGGTCATTACAGAGTATTGAGTAGAGCTCCCTGTGAAATACCGTAGGTCCTCATCATCTGTTTTATACATACTATCAATAGTGTATAGATGTCGATCCCAATCTCCCAGTTCATCCTGGCCTCCCTTCCTCCTTGGTATCCGTATGTCTTGTGGAATTTAGAAAAATGGTATAGATGATCTTATTTGGAGAGGTTGGTTATTTCTTAAGGTGAAAGGTGAAACTCCAAGGGAGGGAAGATGTAACTAAAGGTGGTAATTAAACTGCTTTGCAAGAGGAAGGGCTTCTCCGTGGCTCAAGTGTAAAGAATCCACTTGCCAATGCAGGACACTCAAGTTTGACTCCTGGGTCGGGAAGATCCCCTGAAGAAGGAAATGGCAACCCACTCCAGTATTCTTGCCTGGACAATCCAAGGGACAGAGGAGCCTGGCGAGCTACAGTCCATGAGGGTCACAAAAGAGTCAGATACAACTTAGCAATTTAACAACAATATCTGCAAGAGGAGGATGGAGATTTCTCCAGTTTTCTTTGATGAGATGAGGGGGTGTGATGAGTGGTAAGGCTCCAGCGTGGGGGGTATAGAAAGGGAGAATCAAGGAGGGTGGCGGCCAAGGAAACTCAGGAAACAAGAATCTGCGTGTGTAAGTGGTTTGCTGTGAGGTCTCTTTGTACGAGTCTCATGGGTCATTAGTGATTTCCTGGAGAGTTAAAAGAGGAACTGGCTACTCCTGCCTCTGGACTGGCAGGAATAAAAACAAGAACTGCAGTAAAATGGTGTGGAGAACAGTATGGCGGTTCCTCAAAAACTTAAACCTAGGATGACTACATGATCCAGCAATTCCACTTCTTAGTTTACACCCAAAAGAAGCAAAAGCAGGGACTCAGAGCCTGCTGCACCTGTGTTCATAGCAGCGTCATTCACAAGAGCCAAGAACTGGAAGCAGCCCAGACACCCATTCATCCATGGATGAGCGGATAAGGCACGTGTGAGCTATACACTCGGTGGAATATACATCAGCTTTAGAAAGGAAATCTGACTCATGCTACAGCGTGGATGAATCTCGAATGAATGAAATATGACGGTCACAAAACAGTAAATAATGTACTGATTCCACTTACTCGAGGTAACCAGAGTCAGATTCACAGAATGGTAGTTGCCAGGGGCTAAGGGAGGGGAAATGGGGAGTTATTAATTAGTGGAGATGGAGCTCCAAGTTTGCAAGATGGAAAGAATTCTGAAATAGTTGGTGGTGATGGTCGCACAGCAATGTAAAAGTTTTTAATGCCACTGAACTGCACACTTCACAATGGTTTAGACGGTAAGGTTTTATGCTCTGTGTATTTTAACACAATTGAAAAAATCCTAGAGAGAGGGAAACAGCCTCTTAGCTCTGCACATTTTACTCAGGTTTCTTCAGGGGCTCATAAAACTTGTTTCTATATGGATTTGGTTTGATTGCAGTGAAGTTACCTCTTCACTGAGGACTCAGTTTAGGGTTTTAGGTGTGGAGTCCCCTTGGAAAACTCCTTTGTGGTCGGCAGAGGAGGTGGGAATGGGGCCAGCACCGCTGCTTTCCTTGAAGCCCTGGAACAAACACTGTTTCTTTGAGCATCAGGTGAGATAGTGGATTTCTATTCAGGAGTCGCAACAAAATATGTCTTGCAGGCAAGTCCTAGGATGGGCTGTTCACATGACGATGTGCCCTCAGGACCAAGGCAGTGGAGGAAACAGAATTCCCAGCCCCTTCCAGTGTTGGGGCTCCGACAAAGGTAGTGACCAGGTCACCATCCCCATCGGAAGCAGTTTCCTTCCTTCTAGGCAGAGGTGGACACCTCCAAGCTCAGTGGGTGGCAGGTGGCTCCACCAAGGTGACCTTGTCCAAGGAAATTGGACAGATGCCTTACTATCACCCCTCTTTCAGCTGATTTTTCAACCCTAAATTGTTCTCAAACTCTTGACCAGATCTATTTGCCATAGAAAAATAGCCCCTTTCTCCCATCAGGCATCCCTGCCCACCACATCTCACAGAGACTTGCAAACACCTGGTCGAAACTGAAATTCTCCAACTTTAGAGGATATTTTCAGATTGAGGATCCAATGAGGCCAGTTTCTGGGTTCACATCTGAGCCATAGGCTTCCTAGCTTTCAAAGAGATCGATCTTCAAATTACAGGAAACCCAAAAAAGAAGTGGTTCAAGCCAAACTCCCAGAAAGTGAAAAAGTGAAAGTGAAGTCGCTCAGTCGTGTCCAACTCTTTGCGACCCCATGGACTTTGTCCATAGGATTTTCCAGGCAATAGTACTGGAGTGGATTACCATTTCCTTCTCCAGGGGATCTTCCCTACCCAGGGGAAGACCATGTTAAATAAAGCAGTGACGTGAGCTGGCACTATCTTTCAGAAAAATTGGACCCCCATCTCCTTCAGAAGGGCTTAGGCAGCTCCTAGCCCAGCTTCCAAATAAGTGAATGAATAACCAGTCACCCTCTGGCGAGCCTGCCATCATTAATTTGGCTCTACTAGAGTAGTCTGATTGCCAATGCGTCTGGGTTGTGATGCCCAAGGATTGAGAAGTAAACGGATGAACTGGACGCTATGAACTTGCTGTTAAATACTTTGGTGGTGATGGTCATTAAATACTTTGTTGATCCCCAAGCAAGACTTCCTATCTTGATTTTCCTCATCTATAAAATCTGGATAAAAGAGATCTGTAGAAGTACATCAAACAATGAAAGAGAGAAAATAGAGCAATGAAATGCTTATTGGTGGAGTCACTAATTTTTCGGCAATGCACTTGATTCTAAGCCTGAAGAGGGAAAAGTGAGAATGTTAGCGTTTATTTGCATAACCAGCAGGAAAGTCCCTCTGGAATCTCACAGTTAGTCTTTCTAAATCAGTTTGGCTCCAAGCACTGGCTGAACAACACAGCTGAGTGTGAAGAAACAGAAGTACATAAACATTAACCACTTGTGAGCAGAGCAGAGCAAACAGTGAGAAGGAATCAGATCTCATGCCAAGTAAGAGCAGCTGGTGACCTCAGTGACCAAGTGTCATTAATGGAAAACACTCCACTAGAAGCCTGAAGAGACCCCGGGAGCGAAGCTGCAACACTGAATACCTCATTAAAACTCCTCTGGATTCAACCAAACTGCCACACCGATACCTTGGGGCTGGCTGTATGGTTCCAACAAAGTTAACCTATAAGTGAATTTTGGAAACTGTAAATGTGTGGCCAGGTGAGGAGTTATCCCATTTCTTCCTCAGTAGAAAAAAAAAAAAAACCCACTAAATATATCATGAACCTTCTCCTAGGTCATGGGCACAAAACGGGTCCCATGCCCCACACTCCAGCTCTACCTGAAGAGGTGAACTTAGAGGTCAGAGGTTTGGGCTCTGGAGTCTGACTTCTGAGCGCCTCATCCCAGCTCGGTCAGTTGTGAGCTTTGTGACTTGTCATGAGGACTGACTTTGCTGAGCCTCTGCCTCTTCATCTAGAAATTGTGAGTGCATGCATGCATGTTAAGTCACTTCAGGCATGTCCAACTCTTTGCAACCCTGTGGACTATAGCCCGCTAGGCTGTTCTGTCCATGGGATTCTCCAGCAAGAATACTAGAGTGGGTCGCCACGCCCTCCTCCAGGGGATCTCCACGCAGGGATCAAACCCGAGTCTTTTATTTCTCCTACACTGGCAGGCAGGTTCTCTACCACTAGCACCGTCTGAGAAGCCCAGAAATTGTGAGTAGGTTGGTGGTATTACTTCCAGAGTTGTAGTGAAGATTAAGTGTTGCGTATCAACATACCCAGTTCGTGTCTGCCCCCCACCACCCCGCCCCCGTTCCCAATTCATATGTTGAAGCCCTAGGCCCCAGTGTGACAGTGTTGGAAGGCAGGGCCTTTGGAGATGATTAGATGTTGTGATCATGGGAATAGAGCTTTTTGGTGGGATTATTGTCCTAACAGAGGAACAGAGACCAGAGCACTCTCTCTGCATCATGTGAGGACACAGTGAGAAGGTGGAAGAACCTGTCAGCCAGGAAGTGTCCTCACTGGGAACTGACTCAGCACACCAAGTCCTTGAACTTGGACTTCCCAGCCTGCAGAACCGTGAGAAATAAACGTCTGTTGTTTAAGCCCCTCAGTTTATGGTATTTTGTGTGGCGGCCTGGGCTGACTAATACCTACTCAGAAAGCTTAGAACAGTGCCTGGCTCACAGGAAAACATCCAATAAATATTAGCATGTATCTATGCTTGGCTCTTTTGAAATAAGAAGTATTGCAAACACTCTTAAATGTTTAAAGAATAAGGTGACAGCATACCCACCACCCAGCATATAATATGAAACAGCATCAATAGAGTTGAAGCCCCAAATACCTCCCCCAATCGCAGTCTCTCCGTCCTGCCTAGAGGTAACCATGCTCCTGAACTTGGTATTTATCATTCCCACGCATTTCTTTATAGCCTTACTCCATTTGTAAACAATGAGACTGAGCTGGAAATGCTTCCAAGCCAGGACTGACACACACGCCTTCCAGAAGGATTTGGACACAGTGTCTAGCTTAGCGCAAAGGGCTGTGCGGCAAGCGTGTTCTGATTTGTCACCTCACTCTATGATTTTTCACCTCCCTGACCTGAGAACAGGCTACTCTCTCTGTGCTATGCTTAGTCGCTTAGTCGTGTCCGACTCTTTGCGACCCCATGGGCTGTAGCCTGCCAGGCTCCTCTGTCCATGGGGATTCTCCAGGCAAGAATACTGGAGTGGGTTGCCATTTCCTCCTCCAGGGGATCTTCCCAACGCAGGGATCGAACCAAGGTCTCCCGCATTGCGGGCAGATTGTTTACCGTCTGAGCCACCAGGGAAGGGTCCCCAAATGATGATGCAAGCCGTTCGTTAGGTCTGTTAACCGGGGTCTGTGCCGGTAAGGGACTGTGCAGCACCCCAGCTCCCCCTCCAGCTTGGCGCTGATGCCTCCCCTCCCGGCTCTTCTTGGCAGATGGAGATGCGGCTTCAGGACCAGCAGCTGGCGCGGCAGCTCATGCGCCTGCGCAGTGACATCCACAAGCTGAAGATCGAACAGACCTGCGACCTCCACCGGCGGATGCTCAACGACGCCACCTACGAGCTCGAGGAGCGGGACGAGCTGTCCGACCTCTTCTGCGACGCTCCCCTTGCCTCCTCTTTCAGTCTTTCTGCACCACTCAAGCTCATCGGGGTCACCAAGATGAACATCAACTCCCGCAGGTTTTCTCTGTGCTGAGAAGCCCTAGACAGGGCGGTGGAGCCAGAACGAGGGCTTGGGAGGTGGACCGGGGATGTAGGAAGGGAGCTGAGGCCCAGCTACCCCAGTGGGTCTCTCCGGAGGCAGGGTGTCCCTGGGACAAGAGCTCTCGGAGCCCAGCTGTGGAGCCCAGTGTCCCCATGCCTGACCCTGGTTTAATACCCAGAGTCCTGCAGAAGGGCTGCTCCATCCGATGTTCAGTGAGACCTCGGTACCCCACGCACACGCCTCATCCCCCCACTCAGTAACCCAGATTCCTGTTTCCCGGAATCACTGGTGCTATGACCTGGGAACCCAAAGTGGGTGGGGGGCAAAGCTGTGATTCTTGCAGAAGGCTTCCCCAAGGACACCGAACCCCAGAAGGGAGGTGATTAGATACGTCAGTGGCGCCCATGACACTGTCACTGTGCTCTGAGGCTCGCTTCACCCTAAGTGGCTGACTCAGCAACCTCAACAGGGACCCACCAGCAAAGGAAAATCAAGAGGAATAACAGGTGGCACTTAGGGAAGCAGGCCCCACCTGCCACCAGTGCTCTGGGCAAGGTCTTGGACCTTGGCCCCACAGGTGCCAGGTAAATTGTTTCCAGTATGTGGGGTCCCGCCCGTGTAGCCACATACACCCGTCCCAACCTCCAAAGAACCCCTTTGCTGTCACCCCACAACCTGGGATTGGGAGGGCCTAGGGGTGGGCTTCCCTGGGGGGCCAGCAGAGGCCTCCTGGTGGATTCTGACGTTGTTACCTCTGTCACCTTCGTGCCCTCCACAGAAGCTCTCCCTGAGCCTCCTCTGAGATTCTGTGCCTGGTTTAAACACCTAACTTTAACTGAATCAGACTGTGACTAACCTATGGCCAGCTTGTTTATAACTGTTTGATTTTTGCCCAAATGGTGAACCAGTGGGTAAGTCAAGTTTGACAGAGGTTTAGGGTTTGGTTTTAAAAGGTTCTCCCTAAGGACAGGTGGGAGAGTCAGCAAGGTGAGGACTGAGCCCTCCACAGTTTAGGAAGTTAACCTAGTGCACTGCCCTGTGCCTGGGGTTTTGGGTGTTTGACCCAAAGTCTTTGATCCTTGTAGCCAAGCCCTCTGGTTCATAGAGGAATAAAAGAGGCTAGTGGAGGGGAGGCCCCCTACCCCCGAGGCTCCTCAGCTCTTTAGCGGCTGTAGAATATGGATGTGTTAATTAAAATCATTATTGATAATGCCTACACAGATCATGTATCAATGAACTTGAATTCCAAAGATGGTACTAAGGCTTTGCCAAACCATGAACTGCCAAGCTCTCTACTCTCTGGCTCACTCAACCCTGTCACCTCCCAAGTTGAAATTCTGCTTGCGGTCAGCATTCCGTCATCGACATGAGGTGCCCTATTGCTCTGCCTTTCCTGCTTCGTCCTCCTGTAGAGTTTCATCAAGGCCCATGCATACTTGCACGCACACACACACCATGACCCATGCTGGGGAAAGGTTGGTTTCCTCTTGTGGGCTGGGAGTAGGAGTTTGTAAATGATTGGTCCCTGGTTAGACAGAGGATAATTTGGTGTTTCCTTGTGATTTCTAAGAGCCAGAGGGTTTATGCTTCCTTCAAAGATGCTACAACCACATAGCCAAGATCTGTTTCAAGCTGACTCTGAGCAGTGGCAGAAGTCTGAGGCCCTGAGGTCCATGGAGAAGGCCTCGGTGGAAGGGCAGGCAGCCCCACTCCTGTCCTCAACCCAGAGACGCCTTCCCTCGGGGGTTCTGTACAGATGCTGCCAAGCCCTGCAGAGGCACACCAGCCAGCCTTCCTCCAGAAGAACCCTTGAGGTCGTGGGGTATCAGGCTGGCCTGCACACACTCACACCCACTCCACAGAGACGTGACCATATACACACCCAACCCACACGGGCAAGCCCATTCCGTATTCTGGAAGAAAAGTGCCCAACTGGTTATTTTTCTTTCTAGAAACCAGTCATTACAGTAACTGCAAAAGCTGGAATCAACCAGAGCTGAGTGATCTAGCTGAATGGCATCAAGTCAGTGGATGAGTCAACTGGGCAGTTCAGTTGCTCAGTTAACCGAATGATTCCTTTCTCTGAGATCAAGGCACACACCTTTTGGAATAGGTTAGTTGTCTGAGCTATTGTGTTTAGTTCATCCCCATATTGTGCTTAGTTCATCCGCAAAGAATCTTACTTTGGGATAAGGGAGGAGGGGATCAGGAAGAGAAGCCCAGGGAAAAGACAGGTGTGTTTTCTTACTCATTGTGCAGCATCTGTTAGCAGCCCTATTTCCAAGGTGAATGCAAACAACTAACCAGGTCAGTTCGGCTCTGTGAAGTCCCTGTCTCGTGTGGTCAAGAGATGTCTGAGTCAGTCCCAGCCTAACCTTCATCACCTCAGAGCAGCCTTCCAGCTCTACCATGTGTATACAGTCCTGTTGCAGTTTTACTCATTATCTGCCCATCTTTCTGACACCCCCAAGAACCCCTGGGTGTAAAACTCAAAGTCTGCATTGACACTGCCAAGCGGGGCAATGTCTGACACCTTCGTGGACTCAGCAGTGATCCCAGAGGCCTGGGGAGCCCGGACAGGCTTGAGATGACCTGACCCTGCCCCGGACCTCCTCCCTGTAGCAATACCAAGTGCTATTATGTAATCGATGGACAATTTATAATTTTATTTTTTATGATTGTTTCTATATTGCTGTTAGCAAAAGTGAAATTAAAATATTTCAAAAGGACATCTTTATAAAGAGGAGAAATGTGCTTCCTTTTACCTTATTCCTGTTACAGCACACACAGGGCCAAGCACTGAATTGAAAGAAAGAATGAGGGAGATCAAGAGGGAGTGGGGAAGAGGGTGGGGAGGGAAGAGGAGCTACAGGATTCTCTGTCCTTCCTGGTGCCTTCCCTCACGGGGGGCTATTTGGTGGTGATGCCATCAAGAGCTTCCCAGCTCAGGATGCAAAATTAGGATACCCAGCCATTATTCCTGACTGTGACCAAAGCCAGAGCCAAAGCAAACCCACTGTCTCCCACCCTGTGTGCTAAGTCGCTTCAGTCCTGTCTGACTCTTTGCGACCCCATGGACTGTAGCCCTCTAGGCTCCTTTGAGATTCTCCAGGTAAGAATACTGGAGAGGAGGGCCATTTCCTCCTCCAGGGGATCTTCCTGACCCAGGGCTTGAACCCAAGTCTCTTGCATCTCTGGCATTGGCAGGCAGGTTCTTTACCACTAGCACCACCTGGGAAGCCCCTCTCCTGCATTAAACACTTCAAACGTGACTGGATTCAGAATACTTGGGTCAAACTCAGAGCACAGCTGGATAGCGGACCCACAGGACGTATATTTCAAATCACAATTCCATCATCCAAGTACATTGCCTTGTAATGTACTGTCCCCTGTGGAGAATTTGTGTCAGACTCATTCAACATCTCAAGCAGCGGTCCTCAAAACAAAGCCCGCATAAAGCACCACCTGGGGCAGCCGATGCAAATGCGTATTCCCAGGAAATTCCTGGGCTCTGCTCAAGGGTCCTGGTGTGCAGCTCTGGCTTAGGGCCTAGGAATCTGTTCTAACAAACACCCCCGTGAGACCAGCATAGGTGGTCCACAGACATTTAGAGAAACCTTCAAAGGAACAAAGCGGGCAGGGAAGGCATGTTTGCCTTACTTTGGGACCTACTGCACGACACCCTTTAGATACTTCGGAGGTAAAACCAGCAGGGCCCACTGGTAGCTGGAGACTAAGGATGGCTCTCTGGTCAGCAGCTGGATGGGGGTCGCTGTTTACTGAGATGAGAAAATTTGAGGGGAGCACAAGGCAAGAGACGGGCAACATTAGTTAGTTGTTAGTTCCATCTCAGTTCTGTTATATTTAAATGTCTGTCAAACATCCAAGCAGGAAGTGAGTAGGTTCTAGGCTGCAAGAACTTGGACTTCAGGAAAAGACCAATGTTGGATGCATAAATTGGGGAACCTGGATTTGGGTGTTTGGGTGATATTAAAAAGCAGCATACCCAGATAAACTCATTTAGGAAGAAAGTATTGACTGAGGTACAACACCCTAGGGACTCCAGCATCTAGGGTTCTGATAAAGAAGGAACAGTCCAAGGAGACTTAGAAAGACCAGCTGGTAAAGTACAGGGGAAAACAGATGAAGGAGGCATGGGAGCCTTAAAGAGGAAAATGTGTCAAGGAGAGCGTTGTCAATATCGACTGCTGTGGAGAAATTAAAGAAAAGGTACACAGAGAGATAAACAGTGCTTTCAAGCAAGACAGAGCCCATTTGTCCTTTATTACAGCAACAATAGCCCTTTCAGATCAGGGGTAGCACAGAAGTCCAGTTGTGTGGGTTGAGGACAAAATGGAAAGTGAAGAAACGGATTCTTTCAAGTTGGTTTGCTGTAAAGGGAGCTGAGAAATAGGAGCTGGACAAAGTCATGAAGTCAGGGAAACAATTTTTGGTTTCCTTGAAACAGTGTATAACAAAATAAATGCATAATAGAGTGTTGATCGTACATTAACAGTGGATCATAATAAAATGTATGATAAAGGTGCTGACAATGGGAATAATCTGTTAGGAAAGAAGAAATGGATGGTGCAGGAGAGAGAAGAAAGTAATGGCAACAATGAAGTTCTTAAGGAGGAGAGGAGGGGAATGTCAGCGTGTAAGTGGGGGAGCCGGGCTGGGAGGGAAGCAAAGACATTCATTGTCATGAGAGGGAAGATTGAAGATGAGTAGCTTAAGGAATCTGGTGGGAAGAGGAGGAGAGTCCCATTGGATCCTTCCTACTGTCCTTGTAAAATAGGAGAGTGACGTGGAGTTGGTGGAATGTTGAAGGTCCAGGAAGAAAGTTTTGAAATAATTATCTCATCGAGTGGGCATGTTCATTTATTTGGAAGAGTAGTGGAACCATCCGGCAGTGTTGGCTCCCCATTTGAGGCTGGTGGTCTTTCAGCGTGATGCAAATCCTGAGAATGAGGTTGTGTGTGTGTTTTTTTTTCCCTCCAGCAATGGTTAGATGCTACAGCATTCACACAGAGCAGGCAGAGTGGCGAGGGGGTGTGCCAGGCAGGTGCATGGCAGGATGGGGAAGCAAGAGTTAAGTGTTTTGCAAAAGGGCAACCAGGGTGGAATCAAGGAGTCTCAACTGAGTAAGGAGGGAAGCAGGAACACGGAGATATAGGACTGGAGTGCTAGAGCTCCGGTGCCAGAGCTCTGGGTCCACAGCTGGAGGTCTAGGCGCCATCTGGGACTCCCTGCATGACAGGGCTGGTGGAGAAAGGCTGGACAGGTAATGATCAGAGTGTGGGGACAGTGGAAGTGACGATTCGGGGACAGTGCAGGTTGATCTTTCAGAGACCCAGCCTGATGCTACATTAGCTGCCTGGTGGCTCTGGCTAAGTGTGTGCTGCAGGCATAGGTGATGTCAGTCAAGACGGAGAGCCCCCGTGCAGACCTCACCCGGCTTATTTAGAAAGGGGCCTTTGTGCTCAGTTGACCGCATTCCCCTTGGCTTCTCTGCAACAGCAGAGGATCTCTCACTCTAACTCCCTGTCAAAGCCCC
The DNA here is from genome assembly GCF_055505025.1 of Bos grunniens. NCBI lineage: Eukaryota > Metazoa > Chordata > Mammalia > Artiodactyla > Bovidae > Bos > Bos grunniens. Next base: position 6,382,109 of record NC_141172.1, read on the forward strand.
GAGTCTGAGATTGTGATGGCTGGGGAAGAAGGGCTGGGGGGGCACAGCAGTGGCGGCCCCGCCAGGACACACCGGCCAAGTACAACCAGGGACCTATCTGATGGGAATCTGATGGGAACCACTCAGACACATGGAGGGTTTCAGACGAGGCTATTTTTAAATACCCTGTTCACAGGCTCAAAGCAAACATTGGTGGAGACAGCTAGGCGGTCTCCGAGGGAAGTTGATTCAGGAAGAGAAACCTCAAACATTGGAGCACTCTGGACAGTAGTCACCCACACTCACGGCAAAGAGATAAGTCCATTGGGGATGTTTCCCAACCGGCAGGGACAGGCGCCTATAGTGGGTGGAAATTCCCTGGGAAGTGATCCAGCAAGGCATGGTTCAGCTCTGCAGGACTGGAGTGTGTTTATTTCCTAGACCTTTATTTTATCAGACAGGGAGCCCCTCAGTCATGCTTCTTCCAGCCCCTTCCTCCTGACATGGGGACAACTGAAGCCTGAGAAAGAACCTAAGGGACTCTGCCTCCCTCAAGGAAACTCTCTCCCAAGGGGGACCCGGGCACTACCCACTGCTCCTCGAGCCTCATCTGGTCAGGGTGCCCCATCTGGTGGAACAAGACTGAGGCAGAACAAGGGCTCTCCCTCTCTTACGCCATTGCACCAGTCAGGGTGGGTGGGGAGTGGAATTGTCCTAGCATCCCAAGCGGGGGAGGACTTGACCCAAGGCATCCGGGCTTACAGAACCATTGGAAGAGTCAGGCTATTTTAAGACGTGATTCCCAGAGCTGCTCTGGATTCCAGCAGGCAAACTTTTGGGCTTCTGGCAGTACCTGAGTGGGTGATTCTCAAGAGGTCTTCTGTCTGCCTCTCTGCCTGCCAACACCATTGGGTTTTTACTCACACAAACCCCGCCCCCCACCACCAACAGAAGATGTGTGAGTTTCCCACCCCTATCAATTCTTCAGTTCTCTGCAGATACCAACTGGGTGTTCTACGTCTTAATTTTGACACTGTCCACACACAAAATGTCGTTCCCTATATCCCCCACTCCCAACCATAGTAGCCTCTGAGCGCAGCTGTCTACACCTCTCTCTAAGGAAAGACTGAATGTACCATCCTAAAGATGTAGCATGGTGCCCGGGAAGTGAAAAGGGATGCTCTGAAAGCAGGTTTCTGTTAAACATTTTCAGCCGCTTCTGTTTCTAGCAGAGGAGACACAGAGTCTTCCTGAGTGGTCCCTTTCAGAAAAGTGGATCAGAGGGACTCACTGACCATCCCCCTGGGGGAGGAGAGCCAGGTCTCTGTGCTGTTAGCCGCCTGGGAGGGGTGGACAAACTGCACCCACACAAGAAGCCTCCTGAAGAAAATAACCTTGATGCCTCTACAGCTTCAAAAGGACCTCTAAGGCTGAATGCCTGGCTCCTTCGTAGGAACACAGATGTGCAGTGAGACATGCACCCCAGGGGCTGGGACACAGGAGGAGGTGACAGCTCTGCTTAAAGGGACAAAGCAGAGAGCAAGAAGCAGCCTTGGGGAGTGATGAGCCTTAGGGAAGAAGGGACAGGAGAGAGATTTGCCCTGATGAAATGGGGCTGGAATTCAATCATATAACGTCAGAAGAGCATGGCTTTATATCAACCCCAAGCTGCAGGTGGGGCACACCACATGCTGTCAGAGTCAGGTGGCGTTAGCAATCTGAGTACGACTTTTTTTTCTCCTGTCCTTCAAAGAAGCAGGTCCAAGAGCTGGAGTGGCGGACCACTGTCACCGTCTGGGTGATGCAGAACTGGGAAGGCACCAAGGCCTCCTAGCTCCTCATCTTGGCTCTTCCCAGCACCCTCTCTTCCCTGCAGAACCTTGCCTCGGGACCCACACAGAGAAGGAGGTCTGAGAAGACAAATCTGAGAAGTTCTTCCCCAGTACTGTAAATAATTTTTAGTTTTTTTTCAGATTTTTAACATGGAGTTTGGTGGTTCAGATGGTGAAGAATCCGCCTGCAATGTGGGAGACCCAGGTTTGATCCCTGGGTTGGAAAGATCCCCTGGAGAAGGGAATGGCAACCCACTCCCGTGTTCTTGCCTGGAGAATCCCATGGACAGAGGAGCCTGATGGGCTACAGTCCACGGAGTCGCAAACAGGACTGAGAGAGACTAACACTTTTTGAGTTAAGGAAATCCTAAAATGCCCCCTGCTGGAGAAACAGAGGAATCTACTAATATGTGGTTTGTTTTCCAAAGACTGTAGCATCGTCAAGACTTTACACCTTGGTATTTCCATTTATGATTGTCATCACTTTACATATTTGGTGGAAAGTTCAAATGCTAGTCCCTCAAAAACAGAAATGTCTAGTTGGAATACAGTGTCACAATTAAATTAAATTCTACCGATACTTTTTAGTATTTACTATGTGCCAGGCAATATGCCAATTCTAGGAAAGCAAGGTGACTAGAAGCTGAAGGTTTATATGGCTCTTTGGTTTTATTCATGCCATCTCAACAGAGATTCATGTTTTGTGTCAATTTTAGAAACCTGTATGACCTTGGGATAAGCAAAGATCTTTTTATATAAAAACGCAAAAAAAAAAAAAAAAAAAAACCCAAACCAAAAAATTTTAACAAATTGGACTTTATCAAAATGTAAAACTTCTGATCTTTGAGAAGAGATTGCTTATGGAAAAATAAACCACAAACTGGGAGAAAATATTCTCAATATATATGTCTGACAAAGAACTTGTAGCCAGAAAATTTTTAAAAAGCTTCTTAGAACTCAGTAATAAAAACACAACTTAATTTTTTTAATGTGCAAAAAAATTCAAACACACCCTTCACAGGAAAACAAGTGGCCATTAAGCATGTGAAAAGATGCTCAACACCACCTGTCATCAGGGAAATGAAAACTAAAACCACAATGGTGCGCCACTTCCCCGGCTTCCCAGGGGGCGCTAGTGGTAAAGAACCTGCCTGCCAATGCAAGAGACGTGGGTTCGATCCCTGGCTTGGGAAGATCCCCTGGAGGAGGGCGTGGCAACCCACTCCAGCATTCTTGCCTGGAGAATCCCTGTGGACAGAGGAGCCGGGCAGGCTACAAACCACAGGGTCGCAAAGAGTCGGACACGACTGAAACGACCGTGCGTACCACTTCACACCTGTGAGAAATACTAAAAAAGACTAGGAACACCAAATGTTCATGATGTGGAGCAAAGTCATATGCTGCCCCCAGGAGGTTCAGTTGGTTATTTCTCTGAATCGAGTGCAGGCCGTGCTTACACACGGTTACAATCTTTGCAGAGAGCCTTTCATATCCACACGGGATTTTATGGTCTATGACCAGACGTCTTCACAGTACTCCCATTCACTCTTGACTTAGGTATTATTGTTGTCTTCATCACTACAGAAAAGGAGACTGAGGCTCAGAAATCGGTGATTTATTTTTTTTAGGACCGCATAGAAGATGATAGACCTGGGATTCAAGTTCAAGTGCCAAGCAACTTTGTTTTCTGAATTCGGTCACCTCTTGTGCCCTAAGAAATGTAACTCAGTTACTATGTTAATTAATTGAAATCACTTGAAATCACTGTGAGTAATAACGTATCAATAACAACAGGAACAGATCTAAGAAGTAGAACTAGGCTGTAACATTCATGTTCTTGTTCACAGCAGTCCACACGTGTTTTTCCAGCGATAGAATGACTATAACACCGACTGTTGTATTTAACAATGCTTTATTTATGAGCATTTCGTTTCAACAAATACTCTGCGGTGGGGAGGCATTGTTAGGAACATGTCATTCAGAAAGGATTAAGACACAGTCCTGGCCTTCCAGGAACTTAAAAGCCAGTGTTAAACCCTGTTCAGCTCAGGACTGTTTTCTCCTGTGTGTGATCCTCACACCAGCTGTTACTTCCTACCGAAATCCCATCAGCTCCTAGTGACTCACCGAATGGGCACAAGGTAGGGCACCATGTCTGGACTGTCTTGTTTTCCAAGAAGTACAATGGCATTTTCCAAAGTCAAATGGAGGAAGAACCTGACTAGTACAAGGGCGCTGATGCTCAGAGTAGGAAAGAGCCATTTAAATCAGAGCTGGCTCGAGGGATTCAGAACACACAGCACCATTTTTAATAGGGCTGTCAGCCTCCAGCCTGACAGCCCTAGCCTGCTTGAGAAATGGTAATGTTAGAGTTTTGACATGCTTTTTAGCATAATTATAAAATCTGATAAGTCAAGAAAACACAGGTCTTTTTTGCCTTTTTTCACAAGTTTTAAAACAACTCTTTTATAAATCATCACAAATACTTCCAATTATAAACATTTCTCTGGGAAGGAGGTGGTGTAGGTTGGGGCACTTCTGTGATACATACCTTTTATTTACACATGTCCTGCTTTTTGAGGGCAGGGGAAAGAAAGCAAAGACGGTTATTCTTCTTTTCCGTGATGAGAAGCATTCTCATGAAGGACACCTCGGTTTTGTGCATCTCAATCTTTTTTAAAATTTTGGTGTATTCATTTGTCGAGTGAATGACAGTGAGGAAGCTTTCCCTGCCCACATTTGGTTGTCCAAACGAGCCTCTGTATCAGCTCTTTTAGCTTCCCAGATGGCTTAGTGGTAAAGAATCTGCCTGCCAATGCAGGAGATGCAGGTTTGATCCCTAGGTTGGGATGATTCCCTGGAGGAAGAAATGGCACTCACTCCAGTATTCCTGCCTGGAGAATTCCATGGACAGAGGAGCCTGGTGGGCTACAGTCCATGGGGTCACAAAGAGTCGGATGCAACTGAGCACACGCATCACACAGGCTCTTTCACGTGTCCCTGTTCATATTTATGGGCAAGGTTTATGTTCATATTTATGGGCTGAAGCCCCCTCCCAACTTACCAATTGAAATTCAGCTGCAGCCTCTCCTCTATAAATGAGTTCCCCATGTGATCTGAAAGTATTATTTAGCAGCAGGAATAGTCATGTAAATCTAATGCAAATCAAATCAGCAAAATGTATTCTAATATCAAAATAAACTAATAGAGCTGCTACAATGACATATCAAGGAATATAAAATCACTGAGAAAATAAATCAATAAATCATTTTAGCAGTTTCAAGCATTGATCTTTTAAAGTTTTGCCCTTTTTTTTTTTTGGCTGGCAAGCTGTTACCTGCTAGATGAAACTGTAATTGTCTGAACCATAATTTGACTTACAGAATCATACCAGACTCTCAACCATGATATTTGGTAGGCGACTTTCATCCTAAGTAAACGTCTCAGTATCAATGGTTTCATTTTTTGTGCTGAATCTTCTACTGAACTAAGGAATGTCACTAAAGAATTCCTTAGCCGTTATGGTACTGCTTGATACTTCTATTTATTCAATATTTCTGTTACCAACTAAGTCATAAAAATGTTTATTGAAATGTCCTATTAAATAATTGGTTTAATTTTATCAACTTATGTTCACCTGCAGCCCATGAAGTTTCCTGACTATCAATCAGCCATATGGAAGGAACTTCCAAGATGGTTTTTACTTTTGTCATCAAATGTGCATTTATATATAATTTATTTTAAAATGAATAATTTTCTCTTACAATTGATGTTTCATTACTTTAAATATTCTTTTTTTTTTTCTCTATATGTATTTATATATGACCTATATCTTCATTGGACTTCCCTAGTAGCTCAGCTGGTAAAGAATCCTCCTACAATGTAGGAGACCCAGGTTCAACTCCTGGGTCAGGAAGATCTGCTGGAGAAGAGATAAGCTACCCATGCCAATATTCTTGGGCTTTTCTGGTGGCTCAGCTGGTAAAGAATCCACCTGCAATGAGGGAGATCTAGGTTTGATCCCTGGGTTGGGAAGATCCCCTGGAGAAGGGAACAGCTACCCACTCCAGTATTCTGGCCTGGAGATTTCAGTCATGGGGTTGCAGAGAGTCAGACTGACTGACTTTCACTTTTATATTTTTCATTATCTCATCTTTTCGAATTATCTTCTGCTTCTCTTTCTCAATGTTTGTAAGTGTAACAACTTTATCATTCATCAAAATAATTTTTCAGCTTTAATAACTGAAATATTTCTTTCTTATGAAACAAAACAAAGTTTTGAGGTATGTTAGGATGGAGAAGTCTGGTGGGCTACAGTCCATGGGGTTGCTAAGAGTCGGACACGACTGAGCGACTTCACTTTCACTTTTCACTTTCATGCATTGGAGAACGAAATGGCAACCCACTCCCGTGTTCTTGCCTGGAGAATCCCAGGGACGGGGGAGCCTGGTGGGCTGCCTATGGGGTCGCACAGAGTTGGACATGACTGAAGCGACTTAACAGCAGCAGAATATTATTTACTTGAATCAAGTCTCTAATTTGTCTGCTAGAATATTATTTATTGATACTTAAGCCAAGTCTCCAGTACTCTTGCCTGGAAAATCCCATGAACGGGGGTGCCTGGTGGGCTGCAGTCCATGGGGTCGCTAAGAGTCAGACATGACTGAGCGACTTCACTTTCACTTTTCACTTTCATGCATTGGAGAAGGAAATGGCAACCCACTCCAGTATTCTTGCCTGGAGAATCCCAGGGACGGGGGAGCCTGGTGGGCTGCCATCTATGGGGTTGCACAGAGTCGGACATGACTGAAGCGACTTAGCAGCAGCAGGAGCAGCAAGCCAAGTCTCTAATTTAAAATTTTTTTCCCAAATATTTAATCACTCCCATTTCAGTTTCCTGCTCTACAGGAATTATCTAAGTTTCACATTTAAATATAAAGTCCTCAGCTGTTTAAGCCCCACACTCCTTTCCCTCTGTAGGTAATCTAATTACCACTCAATACTCAGAATCACCGGAGAAGGCAATGGTACCCCACTCCAGTACTCTTGCCTGGAAAATCCCATGGACAGAGGATCCTGGTGGGCGGAAGTCCATGGGGTCCCTAAGAGTTGGACACAACTGAGCGACTTCAATTTCACTTTTCACTTTCATACATTGGAGAAGGAAATGGCAACCCACTCCAGTATTCTTGCCTGGAGAATCCCAGGGACGGGGAAGCCTGGTGGGCTGCCATCATGGAGTCGCACAGAGTCGGACACGACTGAAGTGACTTAGCAGCAGCAGCAGCACTCAGAATCACAGAGCCAGACCATCTGTACCCTTGACTCTTGCAATGGGCACTATGGGAATGGACCAGCACTAGATACCCATCACCTGGATGTGCCCGTTCTGGGCCTGGATGCCCTCAGACCTGTTCCTCACACTTTCCCTGCTCTGCTGTGTTTCGAAGGGGCAGCCTGAAGCCTGCAAACCCCCTTCTCAGCTGTCAGCTGTGTTCAGCCCAATGGGAGGTGCTGGTGGGGATGGGAATTCAGGAGGAGAAGAGACACCAGGCTGTTTCTCTCATCCCTCCCTCTGGCAGCATGTCCAACAGCATCTCCATCTCGTCTGCAGTTCCAGCACTGCACGCAAGCCCCTGGCTCTGGTACCTACCATCGCCTCCTCCTCTCTCTCAGCCCAGGGATGGAGGGCAGTCCATCTGCTCCTGGACTTACATGGTCCCTGGGTGATTCAGAACCTCTCCATCCCCTGGGGAACCGAGTTCCTGCATGACATCTCCTTTGCTATCCCAGTTAACCTTTGGCTGATGTGTTGCAATTTCAAAGCCCAGTGACAACATCTTTGGAGAGGCACTGCTCCCTCTCCCACTGGCCATGGGTTTTCCCTTCAATACCTCTTATGGCTTGGATCTGCCCGTTGCCAGCTCTTCCCAGCTCTGATTTCAGCAACATCTTTTTGTTTGTGGCTTGAACTTTCATATGGAAGAAACTACATCATGGAAAACTGCTCACACTGCCCATCCCTACTCTGCCAAGAGTCAGCTGTTAAACACAGGCCAACACACCCCTGGTGGAGATCAGGATGAGTTAGTGCAGTGAACACTTGTCCACTGACTGCTGGCAGAGCAGAGGGCTTCTCTGCAGAGGTGGGTGTCCAGCCTTAAAGGAGAGCTGGCCGCACATGAAGATGACTAGAGAGCTTCTGTGTCTGGAGCAGGGCTGTGTTAGGGTGAGGGGAGGGAGGAACTCAGCTCAGGCACAAAATGTTAGGGGCGTCAGGAACCTCAGTAATCAAGACAACAGATACTTTTAACGCAATATTTTTAAAGGTCAAAATTAATGCCCCCAAGCTCTATATGAAGAAAATAACAACATTTTCAGTGAAGACAGGATTGAACAAGGCTGAGATCACAGTGAGGTGAAGAAGGTTAAATCATGCAATATCCATCTTGGTCAGATTTTGATCATTTTTTCACATGGACTTTTTTGTATTAATTTTGATATTTTTTAAAGTTCATGACTTTCCACTTGGCCATGATTTCTTGGCTACAACACCAAAAGCACAGATGACCAAACAAAAAAAGATAAAGTTCATCAGAAGTAAAGACTTTTTCAGTCCAAGGACATGATTAACAGATGAAAGAGACTAGGAGAATGGGAGAAAATATTTGAAATTTATACATCTGATAAGAGATTAATATCCGGAATATTTAAAGAGCTCCTAAAACTCAATAACAAAACCCGCAACAACTCTTTTTAAAAATGACCATAGGGCTTAAACTTCTCTGCAAGAAGATATACAAATGGTCAATAAGCACACAGAAAGATGCTCAACATCACTAAATATTAGAAAAATGTAAATCAAAACTGCAGTGAACCAACACCTCATACCTATGAGGATGCTGCTGCTGCTGCTGCTAAGTCGCTTCAGTCGTGTCCGACTCTGTGCGACCCCATAGACCGCAGCCCATCAGGCTCCCCCGTCTCTGGGATTCTCCAGGCAAGAACACTGGAGTGGGTTGCCATTTCCTTCTCCAGTGCATGAAAGTGAAAAGTGAAAGTGAAGTTGCTCAGTCATGTCCCACTCTGAGTGACCCCATAGACTGCAGCCTACCAGGCTCTTCCGTCCATAGGATTTTCCAGGCAAGAGTACTGGAGAGGGGTGCCATCGCCTTCTCCACATGCATTGCTAGTGGGAATGTAACATAGTATATTACATTCTATGTAACAGCAGTTACAACTGCTGTGAAAGACAGTATGGAGGTTCCTCAAAAATTTGAAAATAGAACTGCCAGATGGTCCAGCAATTGCACTTCTGGGTGTTTAACTAAAAGAATTGAAAGCAGGGACTCAAACAGATGTTTGTATACTCAGCATTATTTATAAGAGCTACCATGTGAAGTAAGCCAGGTGTCCATTGATGGAGGAACAGATAATCAAAATGTGGTCTCTCATGCAACGGAATACTATTCAGCCTTGTAAACGGATGGAAATTCTAGCACGTGCTACAGTATGGATGAACCCTGAAGACAGTACACTAAGCAAAATAAGCCAGTCACAAAGGGACAAATACTGTGTGATTCCAATTCCGTGAGGTACCTGGGGGAGTCTAATGCATACAGACAGAAAGTCGAACGGAGGTCACCAGGGGCGGGAGGAGCGGGGAATGGGGTTATAGTTTAGTTTCAGTTTTGCAAGATGAAAAAAGCTGGGCGGTGAATGATGCTGACAGTTGCACAACTGTGAATGTACCTAGTGCCAATGAACTGTACACATAAAAATGGTCAAGACGGCAAATTTCATGTTGCATGTATTCTGCCGAAACCTTTTCTTAATTAGGGGGAAAAACGCAAGGTGAAACCAGTATAGAATTGGTTACTCATGTTAAATGGAGGGAGGAGGGAATAAGACTCCAGTATTTTATTTGCATGGATATGCATTTTCAAAGCTCTGAAAAGATGCATAAGAAACTAAAAATAAACTTTACTTTGCAGGGCTTGGGTGGGAAGTGGGCAGATGGAAGGCAAAGGTGGGTGTGACATTTGTCACATGTCTTATAGGAGGTTCTAATTTTATATAAACAAGTCTCGGAAATTCCCAGGTGCTTATGGAAAAGCAGAAATCAGAGCTGAAGGTTGCGTAATGGCCACATGGCCGCCTCTGAATGCTAACTCTTTCTAGTGGGGTTTACCTTGACCTGCCATTGATCAGGGCCTTGTTATCCGTCTTATCTCACCTGAAACCCAGCATGAACCTCAAACAAACCAGCAGAGCATTTTCCTCTGGAAACAGCCCAGCTCCCTTGAGAGCAGGGGGCCCTGAAGCCCCTGGGACCCTTCCCTCTGGGGGGAAGGTCCATCCTTCCTCTGGGCTTTCTGTCACTCCCATGGACGCTCTTTCATTGGTGATCTGGCTGGGCCAGACCTGCTCGCCAAGCTCTCTGTGTTTTAGGAAGATGCAAGGATGCTAGGCACAGTTGGGGGACCTGAGGACAGATGCATGTGGGGTGGGCTCCCCCTTCACCTCTCCTGTATGCTGCCCTGCTCAGGGAGCTCTGGCTCTGGGTCCATGCGTCACCCTGTCCACCTCACCTTGGCCTGGGCCCCTGTCCTGCCCCATTCCCATGCAGGAGCCCTGCTCCTTAGTACCATTCTGCAGTCAGACACGCATGGGTTTGAATTCTGGCTCTACTGCTTATGATCTGTGTGACCCTGGGAAGGTAGTTAACCTACCTGAACCTCCTGCCTAAAACAGGGACCCTAAGAAAGTACCATGGACATGCGTGGTCTCCTGCTGGGAGGCCATGGTCCACGCTGCCTTCCGGTGCGGGCATGGTTCTGCCTCTTGAGCTGGTTGGTGGCCACACAGGACTTTGCTTTATAAGTATTTCTTAAACTGGACTTTGAACTGTATGCACTTTCCTATAGATATGTTCTACCGTACAGTTTCCCCTATTATACAGAGTGAAGTAAGCCAGAAAGAAAAACACCAATACAGTATACTAACGCATATATATGGAATTTAGAAAGATGGTAATGATAACCCCGGAGAAAGCGATGGCACCCCACTCCAGTACTCTTGCCTGGAAAATCCTATGGATGGAGGAGCCTGGTAGGCTGCAGTCCATGGGGTCGCTAAGAGTCGGACACGACTGAGGGACTTCACTTTCACTTTTCACTTTCATGCATTGGAGAAGGAAACGGCAACCCACTCCAGTGTTCTTGCCTGGAGAATCCCAGGGATGGGGGAGCCTGGTGGGCTGCTGTCTGTGGGGTCGCACAGAGTCGGACACAACTGAAGTGACTTAGCAGCAGCTGCAGCAGCAATGATAACCCTGTATGCGAGACAGCAAAAGAGACACAGATGTATAGAACAGTCTTTTGGACTCTGTGGGAGAGGGCGAGGGTGGGATAGTTTGGGAGAATGGCATTGAAACATGTGTATTATCATATGTGAAACGAATCGCCAGTCCAGGTTCGATGCATGATACAGGATGCATGGGGCTGGTGGACTGGAATGACCCAGAGGGATGGGGAACACGTGTACACCTGTGGCAGATTCACATCAATGTATGGTAAAAACCAATACAATATTGTAAAGTAATTAGCCTCCAATTAAAATAAATAAATTTATATTAAAAAAAGAATTAATAAAAAATAAATAAAAAGTAAAGCTATAGAAACAATATCAGGTGCTGAATAAATGCTAGTTTAGTTACCCCTACCCCCATAACATTTCAGTTCTCATCTTTCTTAAAAATCCTTTGATTCTCAACTATCACAGATCTCTCTCCCTTTCCAGCCAAGCTCCTAAAATGGCTGATGTGAACCTGCCCCTCTGCTCCTTTCTCCCAAGTCTGTGAGATGTGGAGCTGAGCTGCCATGGGTGTCAGGCTGCGCCTGGACAGATCTGATCAGCCACTGGGTTTCTGAGGGGCTGGGCCACCGCTTGCCACGTGGTCACGGGCAGTCGGAGGGGCTGGATCTCCTTCCCCACCGCAGGGAGCGCCCTCCCAACACTTGTCAACCTCATCCCAGTGCACGAGGGTGCTCCCTGGGCACAATCCCAGGTGAGAGGTTCTGTAAATGATCCAAAGCAATATCTTGCACCAGTGTTGTTGTTTAGTCACTCAGTCACGTCCAAATCTTTGTGAACCCATAGACTGCAGCACGCCAGGCTTCCTTGTCCTTCACTATCTCCCTGAGTTTGTGCAAACTCATGTCTGTTGAGTCAGTGATGCCATCCAACCATCTCATCCTTTGTCACCCCCTTCTCCTCCTGCCCCCAATCTTTCCCAGTATCAGGGTCTTTTCCAATAAGTAGGCTCTTCGCATCAGGTGGCCAAAGTATTGGAGCTTCAGCTTCAGCATCAGTCCTTCCAAATTCAGGGTTGATTTCCTTTAGGATTGACTGGTTTGAGCTCCTTGCTGTCCAAGGGACTCTCAAGAGTCTTCTCCAACACCTCAGTTCAAAAGCATAAATTCTTCTGGGAGTAATTCATCCATTTGAAGAAATACACTGCTTTCTCAGCTCCATACCTGAAGAATCTGCCAGGAGGAAAGCTCCAGAAAAAGAATTCTTACCCACCAATCACCCACTACACACCAGGATCTTCTCAAACACCAGCCTATGCAATTCGTCTTCCAGTCCTACAAACTGGGCGCTGTGACTGTCCACATTTTGCAGGCGAGGACACTGAGGCTCAGAGGAGGTGAGTAACCTGCAGTGGGTCAGCTGGGTGGGAGGGTGGAGTCAGGATTTGCAACCACAACTGTGTGTCTCTCTTGGCCACACCTTTTCTGGGATCAAGCTTACCAGCATTTCTCCAAAATGTCCGTGTGCCTGAGAGTTGCCTGGGTTCCTGTTAATTCTGACTCACAGGTCTGTGACCTCAGAGTCTGCATTTCTAACAAGCTCCCAGGGATGGTGCTGCAGCCGGTAGACCTCACTTTGAGTAGCAAGACAGGAGAACAGGCAGAATCAAGCATACATGTAACCCAGGGAGTCACTGGGGTCTCCCTGGTTTAAGGGTGCATCAGGTAAATTGGAAGGACTGAATGTTTGTGTGTCCCCAAAATTCATGTTGAATCCTAATCCAGGTTGTGATGGGATGAGGAGATGGGGCCTCTGGGAGGTGATTAGGTTAAGAGGATGAGTCATCAGAGAGGGGAATTAGTGTCCTTATAAAAGAGACCCCCTCAAGGGACCCCTTGCCTCCACCGCATGAGGACACAGCGAGAAGACGGCCGTCTATGAACCAGCACCCGGTGAAAAGCCCTTGGGGGAGACTTTCAGCCTGCCCTTCCAGGGTGCGCCTTTCCCACACTTTCTACTGATGCCCCGCTGGGGTGTTTTTGTTCACAGGCATACTTGCAGACGAGTTCAGGGTTCAGGTTGCTCTCTGATCAGAGGTGAGGAACTGGTAACCCCCACTCTCTGTTCGATCTGACCCGAGGTTGCTGGGTCGCATCCACCCCCAATACTGGGGCCACCGTTTCCGACCTGGTTATTTGTTCTCATTTCCCAACAACAACCAGCATAGCTTCCCTCCTTCCCACTTGTGAAATTAACTGCACAAAGAATGAGAAGTCAGGGCTTTTCATGTTTCTAAGTTCCTTAGCTACGATTTTTGCCATAAACTACTCCTGTAATAACTGGCTCAGGCAACCTGACCCGATTTCCCCAATGCACAGTCCATACTTCTTGGCAGATGCCTTCTGAGTCTTAACCACGTGCAGAACTTGCTTCTTTCTTCCAGGGTTACACAGCAGGAACGCTGGCATGGCATCTTAGCAAATTGCTATTGTATGACACGGTGCTGGCACGGAGTTGGAGGCCTTGGCTGCTTTGACAGCACATAGAATTCCTGAGCCCGCAGGTACTCGACTGATCACCATCTCCTCTCCACTATGTCCCATCACAAGCTGGAGACATTTGCTAAACACAGGTTCAGAGCTGCCTGCCCCGGGATGCTGCTCCCCTGCACACGGCTCTGGTGTCTGCAAGCACAGGCTCTACCAGGGTTCCCACCAGTGAGACAAAACGTCCAAGGGGCCGAGATTTGAAAACGGTGGATCTTGACAACAGACCCCCCAGGGGACCCTAGACAGGGAAGAATTGTCACCCTTGGATCCATTGACCCACATAAGCACTACAGGACCTCGGGAGCAGCGAGATGAGGAGAGAAGCCAAAGGGGCCTGTTGAGATGAGGCCAAACACACCCGGCACCTTGGCGACAAGACCGCATCCAGCCCCCTCTCTGGGAGCGCCACCAGCTTCATAGGCAATGTTGACTCTGGCAGGAGGAGAGGATGCTATCAGCTCACAAGGTCTGAGCCTCAAGGCAAGGGCAGAGAGGCTGATAAGCTAAGTGGGGCCTGGGAACTGTGCCAGGCACGGGCACACGACCTACCGTGCTTTGTCCTGGCCGACCACAGCTGGGGCTGTGGACGACTGTCCGGCTGTGGCCTGGTACCCAGGGCCCAGTGGAAGGGGGTCAGGGGAGATGGCCAGACTAGCCCCCCAGATGTGCCCCCTAACATGAGTTGTCTGCATTTTCCTCCAAATGTATACACAAGGATCCCTCACATCGTGGTTCTTTATCCTTTGTGTTGGAGAAGGACCCTTTGAGAATCTGATGACAGCCAGCACCTTCTACTCTGAAAAATGTAGCATTTATGTGCAGCTGAGAGTTTGTTTTTTGATCCCTATTTAATCAATCCCTGGGTCAGGAAGATCCCCTGGAGGAGGGCATGGCAACCCACTCCAGTATTCTTGCCTGAAGAATCCCATGGACAGAGGAGACTGGCGGGCTACAGTCCATGGGATCACAAAGAGTCAGACATGACTGAGTGACTAACACTTTCACTTTCACTTTCACTCACACTCACACTCAAACCCTGACTGAAGGGGTCCAGGGAGCATCTGGGGGGTGGCACACCCAGGGAGGGCATGACAGCTCTGCACCCTCCCTACACCCTGCCTCGTGTGTCTCCTCCATCTAGCTGATCCTCCTTAGGTGTTTTATCAGGTTATTGCCTAAAGGCCTCCCTGTCCTGGATGGCTCCAAGGATGCCGTCGTACAGGTCCCAGATTCTGGGGACAGACCTGGAGGACTTCGCCTGGGTTCCCTCTCCTTTTCCTGGATGTTCCCGTCTCTTTCCAGCATGCCTCAATCCCAGCCCTTCATCACCTGCCTCACCTCCTGCTGCAGGGCTCTTCCCAATCCAGATCCCTCAGACTGGTGCCTGGGTTCTCCTAAGACCCACAGTCCCCTTCATATGGGGTTCCTCAGCCACACCTGCAGCTCAGGCTCTGCACTATGCCAGCTGCTACAGGATGTGGGAGGAAAAGGGAGGTTTATCCCCCTTTACTAAGGGATCCTGGTGCCTTGATTCCTGCAGCGTTAAAGGTAAGTCAGGTGTTTCCAGGCAGTGGAGTTGGACAGGGTATCAGCAAAAGGCCAAAGCTTTCCTTGTAGATCAGCTGGTGAAGAATATGCCTACAATGCAGGAGACCCCGGTTCAATTCCTGGATCAGGAAGATCTCCTGGAGAAGGGATAGGCTACCCACTCCAGTATTCTTGGGCTTCCCTGGTGGCACAGATGATAAAGAATCCACCTGTGATGCTGGATACCTGGGTTCCATCCCTGGGTTGGGAAGATCCCCTGGAGAAGGGCAAGGCAACCCACTCCAGTGTTCTTGCCTGGAAAAATCCCCATGGACAAAGGAGCCTGGTGGGCTACAGTCCATGGGGTTGCAAAGAGTCGGACACGACTGAGCGACAAATCACACAAAGGTGAAAATGTTCAGTGAGCAGTAACCGGATCGACAGGTTTCCAGATGGCTGCATGGATGAGAGCCCAGCACCCTGTCACCAGAGCAGGAAGAAACACATCCCGTTTCCGGGTCTCTGCTGCATCTGGCTTCAAGCAGGGGTGAGCTTCCGGGGTTCTGACTGTGTCCTTTTCATCCTGCCTGTGTCAGGTTCCAGGAAAGGAGAAAGCGAAATGCCATTCTTGGGTCTTTCCCTCAGAGTTCTCCTGGCTTCATGGGGAGGCAGGTGAGCATCAGACTTCATGAGAACTAATAACAGGGCACCTGTTCTGCCATAGGCACTGGTTTTTGTTTTTCTTTAATTAATTAATTAATCTAGCTGTGCTAGGTTTTAGTTGCAGCACATGGGATCTTTAGTTGAGGCATCAGGGATCTAGTTCCCTGACCAGGGATGGACAGCCCCTGCATTGGGAACATGGAGTCATAGCCATGCTTTTATCTGTGCAGGGTTTCCCTGATAGCTCAGTTGGTAAAGAATCCACCTGCAATGCAGGAGACCCTGGTTTGATTCCTGGGTTGGGAAGATCCCCTGGAGAAGGGATAGGCTACCCACTCCAGTATTCTTGGGCTTCCCTTGTGCTGCAGCCAGCACAGCAGGTAGGGATCAAGAGTGGTTGATGCACAGTTTGGGGGAAAAAAAACTAGAGACAGAATTAAAGTTTTAAAGATAGGACCAGAGGACTCAAGACCTCTTGGATCAAGAGCCCTGTTCCTCAGAGCCACATCACTTTTATTTAGTGTCTTGGCAAGCAGAGAGTATCTGTTGTGCTATGATGAAGTCAGCCTGCTATGATGTGTCCCCAGTCACATCTCCCATTTTATTGATTCAGTTCAGTTCAGTTGCTCAGTCGTGTCTAACTCTTTGCGATCCCATGGACTGCAGCATGCCAGGCCTCCCTGTCCATCACCAACTCCTGGAGTTTACTCAAGCTCATGTCCATTGAGTCAGTGATGCCATCCAACCATCTCATCCTCTGTCATGCCCTTCTCCTGCCTTCAATCTTTCCCAGCATCAGGGTCCTTTCAAATGAGTCAGTTCTTCGCATCAGGTGGCTAAAGTATTGGAGTTTTAGTTTTAACATCAGTGCTTCCAATGAATATGCAGGACTGATCTCCCCTAGGATGGACTGGTTGGATCTCCTTGCAGTCCAAGGGACTCTCAAGAGTCTTCTCCAATACCACAGTTCAAAAGCATCAATTCTTTGGCACTCAGCTTTCTTTAGTCAAACTCTCACATCTATACATGACGACTAGAAAAACCATAGCTTTAACTAGATGGACGTTTGTTGGCGAAGTAATGTCTCTGCTTTTTAATATGCTGTCTAGGCTGATCATAACTTTTCTTCCAAGGAGCAAGCATCTTTTAATTTCATGGCTGCAATCACCATCTGCAGTGATTTTGGAGCCCCCCAAAATAAATCTGTCATGGTTTCCAATGTTTCCCCATCTATTTTCCATGAAGTGATGGGACCAGATTCCATGATCTTAGTTTTCTGAATGCTGAGTTTTAAGACAACTTTTTCACTCTACTCTTTCACTTTCATCAAGAGGCTCTTTAGTTCTTCTTCACTTTCTGCCATAAGGGTGGTGTCATCTGCATATCTGAGGTTATTGATATTTCTCCTGGCAATCTGGATTCCATCTTGTGGTTCATCTAGTCAGGCATTTCTCATGATGTACTCTGCATAGAAGTTAAGTAAGCAGGGTAACAATGTTCAGCCTTGACAATATACTCCTTTCCTGATTTGGAACTAGTCTGTTGTTCCATGTCCAGTTCTAACTCTTGCTTCTTGAACTGCATACAGATTTCTCAGGAGGCAGTTCAGGTGGTCTGGTATCCCCATCTGTTGAATAATCTTCCACAGTTTGCTGTGATCCACACAGTCAAAGGTTTTGGCATAGCAATAAAGCAGAAGTAGAGGTCTTTTTGGAATTCTCTTGCTTTCTTGATGATCCAACGGATGTTGGCAATTTGATCTCTGGTTATTGATTACTTTAAACTATTTTTGTTATTTTCTTGTACAAGGGCTCTCACCTAGCTGGAGGTCATAGACCCGCATATGCCTTGGGAAAACATCTTAGTGTGTGCACAAGCAGTGTTATGAACTTGCACTGACCCAGCGTTCCGAGGTCCACACTATGTTTCTCCTTAGCCTACAGGGAATGACAACCCCAACTGTTCAACCCAGTGTGCTTTTATTTGGGTTATGCTGTATTGCTATTATTTTGCTTTTATTCTTTTCCCATGGTGATTTTCTCATGGCTTAGCCAGAGCAACAGGTGGCTGACTATTAATCCTTGTACCCTTGTGGCTCACCTGGTAAAGAATCCACCTGCAATGTGGGAGACCGGGTTTGATCCCTGGTTTGGAAGATCCCCTGGAGAAGGGAATGGCTACCCACTCCAGTACTCTGGCCTGGAAAATTCCATGGACTGTATAGTCCATGGGGTTGCAAAGAGATGGACATGAGTGAGCAATTTTCACTTTTCACTTTATCTGTGCATATGACAATTCCATTGTCCTATTAACCTAGGAAAGGCCTTCCCTGGTGGCTCAGTGATTTAAAAAAAAAAAAAAAAAATCTGCCTGCAATGCAGGAGACAGTTTCCATCCCTGGGTTAGGAAGATCCCCTGGAAGAGGAAATGGCAACCCACTCCAGTATTCTTGTCTGGGAAATCCCATGGACCGGACTGAGGAGCCTGGTGGGCTACAGTCCATGGTGTTGCAAAAGAGTCATAACTTAACAACAGTAAGCCAGGAACTTCTGAAAGAGTACCTTGGATCAGGGAAAAAAAGATAGTAAACATGCACCCAACTTTTAAGGGAAAAGGGGGAAAAATGCTAAAATAAGTGTTTTAAAATTTCTACTGGGGATAGGAGAGGTATAAGTGATATATGTTTTTAATTATGAAGTCAGTCTGGGTTCCCTGATATTTGTTGTGAAAAATGGTATTAAATAGCAAAAAAGAAACACTCACTAAAATAAGTATTATTATTATTATTATTAATCAGTGCAAAGGAATCTTCCCAGGGAGTTGCAAACCATCTTTAAACAGAAGTGTTGAAAGCAGTTTGCATACAATTATACAAAATTCAGTATGAACAAGGACATTTTTAAAATCTTTTACTAAAACAGAAAGATTCTTAAAAATCATTTCTCCCTTTCAAACAGAATCCCATCTGTTTCAAGACTGAATAAATACATCAGCACAGCAGTTCATTTCCAGAGTTTATTTCCAAACATTGCAAAATTAGTATCAAAGCATATGGAAGATACTTAGCAAAAGTTTCCCGCACCCCCAAACTCAATGACTTAAGCAGAAAACTAGAAATTGTCAAACTGTTACAATATTTATATTCTACCTCTTTCACTGACTGGAAATGTGCAATTCAGCTTTACATAGTCCTCAGCGAGACAACCAAATAATTTTGCTTTAATATGAATGTGCTGAATAATTTTAAGCAAAGTATTCTTTAATTAAGGTATTTTGATAATATACCTTATCAAAGGTATATCAAAGGTATATTCTCCAGAGGAGAAGGACTGGAAATATTGATTCATCTTTCACTAGAGCCTTAATGTCTCACCAGTGACACTTAATGTCTTAAGTGTGGACAGGGAGGGAGGCGGCCTGTGAGAATGGGTGGTCCCTGAGCACAGTTGTGGGGTTGTGGCAGTTTTGTTTTTATAATTTTTGTTGGAGTATAGTTGATTTACAATGTTGTGTTAATTTCAGGTATAGAGCAAAATGAATCAGTTATATATATATATATATATATATATATATATATATATTCACTCTTTTTAAGGTTCTTTTCCCATATAGGTCATTACAGAGTACTGAGTAGGGTTCCCTGTGCTGTATTATAGGTCCTTATTAGTTCCTACTTTGGAGAAGGCAATGGCACCCCACTCCAGTACTCTTGCCTGGAAAATCCCATGGATGGAGGATCCTGGCAGGCTGCAGTCCATGGGGTTGCTAGGAGTCGGACACGACTGAGCGACTTCACTTTCACTTTTCACTTTCATGCATTGGAGAAGGAAATGGCAACCCACTCCAGTGTTCTTGCCTGGAGAATCCCAGGGACAGGGGAGCCTGGTGGGCTGCCGTCCATGGGGTCGCACAGAGTCGGACACGACTGAAGTGACTTAGCAGCAGCCGCCGCAGCAGTTCCTACTTATATATAGTAGTGTGTATATGTCAATCCCAATCTCCCAATTTATCCCTCCTCCTCTTATCCCCCAGTGGGTTTTCTTATACCCCATAAATTACATGTTTACAGATATGCTTTCAAACATACCCAATGTTACTTTTTCAGGAAATGTTTAACTATGGTCTTGTTTCTAGTCCCCTGATTGAAGCCACAGCCTTGGAAGTCAGGAAGCTGCAGCCAGGCTCACGCCATTTCTCACAGGTGAGGAAGCGGAGACTCAAGACAGGAAGTGACTCGGCCAAGATCCACAACCTCAGGGAAAGTGACAGCCAGAATTCATTTCTCCTCCAGGTGCAAAGCTTTTCCCCCAAATCAGACGCCCCTCAAAAATCAGATTTTCACATTTTGTACTTATTTGGAAGACTTGTGGATTTCCAGTGTGCCAGATAGGCTCATGTTCAAGTTCAAAAGTGTCACGAAGGAAAGACGGGAAACATTTAAAGTGTCACTGCCTATTGGCTAGGCAATCGGTCTCCTTTAGGTCCTTGGATTATGAATCCTGCAGACCTAGCACTGTCGGCAGGCTTCAGTGCACTAGGGGTCAGGGGAGGGGGCACAGCATAGACCCCCCTCCCCGCAATGGGCGAGTGAGTATCTCTGAACAGCAAGTGAATGCCCCTGTAGAGTGATGATGGGAACACAGGCCTCCTGCCCTTTCCATCTTCCATTTGCATTTAAGTGTTTGTTTGTTGCTTAATCACTAAGTCACGTCCAACTCTTACAACCTGCCAGGCTCCTCTGTCCATGGCATTTCCCAGGACAGAATTTCCCAGGAAGAATACCGGAGTAGGTGGCCATTTCCTTCTCCAGGGGGTTTTCCAGGGATTGACTCAGGGATCAAACCCACGTCTCCTGCATTGCAGGCAGCTTGTTTACTGCTGAGCCACCCGAGAAGCCCTTCAGAGGATTAGTGGAGCTCTTTCGAAAGCTCATCTAAGAGTGCATAGAAAGGCTGTTGTAAGGAAGTCCTCTTTAGAAAATCATGTTTGGAATTGGTCTAAATTTGGGGGCCCAGTGCTAGAAAAGAATAACCCATGGTCCTCTGAGATTCCCATCTCCAACAATTGAGTCCACCTGAAGGCATGGAGCCCCCAAACCTGTACATTTAGACAAGCTCCAGGAGAGTCTGATGTGGCAGGTAAGGGATCAAAGTCCCGGTCATCAACCCCCAGCTCACCAGTAGGAAGGCAATCAAAGTAAGAGATGCTCCTCTTGACCAGTTACTACTACTACTACTACTAAGTCACTTCAGTCGTGTCCGACTCTGTGTGACCCCATAGACGGCAGCCCACCAGGCCCCGCCATCCCTGGGATTCTCCAGGCAAGAACACTGGAGTGGGTTGCCATTTCCTCCTCCAATGCATGAAAGTGAAAAGTGAAAGTGAAGTCGCTCAGTCGTATCCGACGCTTAGCGACCCCCTTGACCAGTTAGATCATCTCTAATATTCTTAGTTTCCTACCACTATCGTATCTTCGAAGAGAAGGCGATGGCACCCCACTCCAGTACTCTCGCCTGGAAAAATCCCATGGACGGAGTGCCTCGTGGGGTGCAGTCCATGGGGTCACTAAGAGTCAGACACGACTGAGCGACTTCACTTTCACTTTTCACTTTCATGCATTGGAGAAGGAAATGGCAACCCACTCCAGTGTTCTTGCCTGGAGAATCCCAGGGACAGGGGAGCCTGGTGGGCTACCTTCTATGGGATTGCACAGAGTCGGACACGACTGAAGTGACCTAGCAGCAGTAGCAGCAGTGTATCTTCTTAGAAAAATAAATTGGAAGTGATCATTTTTGACAGGTTAAAATCTGTTGAACATTGTGAACATGGGATTAACACACAGACATTTTTTTAGACTCTGATGGGATGTAAAGAATTCTTTTAAATTTGGAGATTATCTTTGATGGTCTTTAAAAAGTAATCTTTGGTCTTAGTCAAGGGAATGATGGAGTCTTAGGAGTGATATTTAAATTAAGTTTAATTTAATACAAATGTCACATATCTTCCTGAAAGTGGTCACTTCATCTTAATTAAGGAAACGGAAATGATTGTGACTTAAGTCTTCATTCTGTGATTTGGACAAGTTTAGGCAAACAGCAAAGATTCAGAAGGGCTACCACCAAACCTACAGCATTGAGAAGACACTACAGCCAAGTCATTTCTCCATGTGGCAGTTCAATATGAGCTGCGAAAATTCAATCCAATTAGTCCTTCAGCCCCACGTCATCTAAATTCCTTGGGGTCTGGAACCTCACGGTTGTTATAGCTTTCCCTGGACAGCCACCCAGGACTCATGAGCTCTTCCTCCGGCCCCTTCAGTTAGCCTGGGCAACTCTGCTCTCAGGACCGTGGAAGTTCAACATCGTTGTCACCAGCTCTGGGAGGTCAAAATTGTGCCTCCATCCCCAGTCCTTCCGAGCGTTGCTATCATCAAAGTTCATTGGCCAACTATCCGCTAGGATAAGACATAGAAAAGAAGCTTAAGTTATTCAGGCTGTAGGTGTGCAAAAAGGTCTAGAACACTTTACATAAAGGTCAACATCCCATGAGAGAAACGTTCTATTTGAAATCTCCCTTGAGCAGAGCAGAGCAGCCATTACAGGCACACACAGTCACCTTCTCAGACTAGAAGCCTGTATCTACTGCCAGGCACTGTGAGTTACCACCTGCTAGGAGAGTCCCCTGCAGGCTTGTAAGGTGGGACTGCCATGCTCAGATGGCATGGCACTCACACAGGGGCACAGTCACAGCCTCTGAGAACCCAGGGCTGCTCTCATACTATGTCTGTTTGTTTGATATTTAAACTGGCAAATGGTGAAATGCTGACAAGCGGTTTATTTGGACAGCTCGAGTCCACCCATTTTGGACATCATTTCCCAAAACTGTGCCACCTGCCAGCTCTGGTGCGATAGCAGCTCCTTCTTCAGAAGGTGTCGGGCCCCTGGGAAAGGCACTGCACTCTCCTTCTCCTCCACGGTTTATGTCCTCAAGGACTCGTGTGGCGGACTGCAGCTTGACTTTGGTTCTGAGGGAGAGGCAGCGGTCTACCCACCTATGGCCTGTCGGACAGGATCCACACTGTAGGTGACCTGGAGCTCCGGGACATGCTTGAGCACCTCCTGGGCCAGCTCCTCGGGGGTGAAGCTCATGGCGCTGATGTTGTAGGTTCTCATGGACAGGGACTCTGCTGGGGCCTCCATGACCTCCAGGGTGGCCCGGAGGCAGTCGTCAATGTACATCATTGGGAGCCTCGTGTCGGGTTTCAGGTTGCACTCAAATCTGCCATTCTTGACAGCTTCATGGAAAATCTGGACCGCATAGTCTGAAAGAGAAGCTTGTCTGAGGGACATCTTATAACAAAAATTATGAGTGAGCCTCTCGAATTAAGGCAGTGGTTCTCAGATGTCTTAGTCTCAGAAACTCTTTGTGGGCTTAAAAATCACCAAGGACCCCAAAAAAGGTTTTATTAAGGTGAGTTATAGGAGCCTGGAGGGCTACAGTTCATGGGGTTGCAAAGAGTCAGACATGATGAGCAACTGAGCACATATACACACACAGCAACATCTACTGTATCAGAAATTAGTAACATCTACCATATCAGAAATTAACTGGGAACTTTTAAAAAATATTTTTATGCTTAAAAATGATAATAAGCCCACACATTCATATGTATGATATTATATGTGAAAAAAAGAACATAGATTCCAAGTAAGAGAAAATTTAGTGAGAAGAATGGTATGTTTTTCATTTTGAAAATCTCCTTATTCCCTGGCTTAATTGGAAACAGTAAGAATCTCTGCTTCTGTGTTCAGTCTGCTATGCTACATACATCAGGCAGCCTGTGAGAAACTCCACGGTATACTTGAAAAGGACGTTGAAGAGGGCAAATAATATCTTAGTATTAATATGAAAATTGTTTTGACCTCCTGGATCCCTTGAGAAGGCCTGACTCAAGGATCCCCAGGGATTCCTCATGCCTTCCTGGAGAAGCACTACATTAGGCAATTTTTTTTTTAAGTAACTAAACCCAAAGGCTCTTTGAAAATCTCTTAAAAAAATGTCCTCAAATTTCAATTGAAGATATTCAAAGAAATGGAAAGAAAGCCCATGCTTTTGATTGAAAGAATTACAATAGTATTGTTAAAATGGCCATACTACCCAAAGCACTCTACAGATTTAATGTGATCCCTGTAAAATTACCTATGACATTTTTCACAGAACTAGAACAAATAATTCTAAAATTCATATGGAACCACAAGAGACCCAGAATTGCCAAAGCTATCCTGAGGAAAAAGAACAAAGCTAGAGTATAAGCCTCTCAGACTTCAGACAATAGTACAAAGCTATAGTAAAAATCCCTCGGATGTTGTCAAGTATCTTTTATGTTATATCTCAGAACCCCTCATAAGGGAAGGATCTCTGATGTGAGAGTTACTGAACATAATGCACACTCAAGTCCAAAATGATAACAATGTGGAAAACTATATGGAGGTTCCTCAAAAAACTAAATATAGAACTACATATGACCCTGCAATTCCACTCCTGGGTACATACTCAGAGAAAAATAAAACACTACTTTGAAAAGATACACTCAGTCCAACATTCACTGCAGCCTTATTTACTATAACTAAGACATGGAAGCAATGGAAATGTCCATCAACAGATGAATGGATAAAGAGTTGGCTAATGTACACACTGGAATACTACTCACTCATAAAAAAGAATAAAATTTTGCAATTTACGACAACATGGATGAACTTGGAAGGTAATATGCTTAGTGAAATTAGTCCGTTTGATTCTGGCACTGTGGGTGGTAAATTCCATTGGATTTACAGCACTGGTTGAGCTGCCCTGAACAAATTTAAGTCAATAGAGTTCAATGAGCTTCTCAGATGCACTTTTCAGAAAGGATACAAAGACTCCAGCCAGCATATGGCTGAAATGACAGCAGATCCATCCCCACTGCACCAGGCAAATAGAAAGCTAATTTTACATAAAAAAGAAATAAAAAACAACCCTACCAGTTGTTCCTCCTCCAGGCTGGGAGTCAGCAGAAATGATTCCAGGATATCTCAGGCATCGAAAGTCTAATCCATACCGGTAATAATAATACTACGAGAAAGAGAAAACTTAACTTTAAAAAGAATCTTTTAAATCAGGTAGAGCAATGCAAAGAATTAACAGCCTTTTCCTCAAACATCTCCCCGTACAGTCATCTTAAAATCCTCCTCGAGGAAATGAAGACCCTAGAATTGCCATTTTTCTTTAACAAATAACCCTGAAGTTTGTTATCATCAAATAATTGCCATTCTGGTGATAACATCGTCAGACAACACAGTAAATAACAGATCAGCTGACAGTGGGGAGTTTCTGCCTTTCTTTGGAAGGAAGACCCTGCTCATTGTGCTGAACAAATCTCCATGATCCTGACCTAGGAGGTAGTGTTGGGACAGCACAGGGAAAGATGGTCACTGTGATACGTCAGTTGAAGGGTCAGACACTGACTAAAATGCCCTTTTATGGACATTTTAGTCAAGTAGTTAGGACTCTGCACTTTCAATGCTGAGAACCCAGGTTCAATCCCTGGTTGGAAAACTAAAATCCCATAAGCATAAGCTACGAGTCATGACAAAAAAAAAAAAAGATGTGCTATGCAGAGATACAGTATAAAGACAAAGTGTATTAAAGAAGAAAACCAAAAGGGCACTTGAAGTTATTTTAAAGTTAGCTCTTATAATAGTAATATCAGGAGCCTGAAAGAATAGTGCAGTACAAGCAAGATGCGCAGCAAATGAAGGAGGGGTGCCACTCGAGGGGCATGATTGAAGTGTTGAATGTTAGCACAGGGCTGAGGATTCTGTTGGAGCTATGGGTACAGGGCACCTGGCAAACACAATCAGTCCCCAAGCATTTCTGGGGGCAGGGATTGGAGGAGGGAAGAAGTCCTCTCCAAGGATGAATTAGCAGGTGTTTGAGACAAAAACAGAAAAGGAAACACTGAGTCACCGTGCCAAGTGATGCCTACCTCGCCCATAAGCTCAGCGTGGACCTTGGACACCCCATAGATGGTCCTGGGTCTCTGGATGCAGAGGTCAGGGGTTGGGTTCCGTGGAGAAGTAGGTCCAAACGCCCCGATGGTGCTTGGCACAAACAATCGCAGACCGTGCTCTGCGGCAACGTCCAGGACATTGTGCAGTCCTGAAACGAGCAGCCCTCGTAACCTGGGAAACCTCTTTCCAGGATTCCCCAGGAAGGGCAATCCGGCAAACAGGGCATCCGGGGCACGACTCAGAGACTCACCAGTGATGTTCACGGCTCTGGCCAGGGACACGTTTGCTTCTCCCACTGCGCTGAGCAGGGCGCTGTAATGGAACAGCCACGTGATGCGGTTGTTCACCACAATCTCCCGAAGATTCTTGTAATCCAGGATGTCGGAATAAATAAACGGGCCTGCAAGGAGCAGTGAATCAGGCAAGTGAAGGAGTTCAGGGCTTGAAAACTTCAACAGGTTTTCCCATTGATTTTGAATTCCATTGCTACCAACTTGGTAACAACTATTCAGACACAACTCAGCATTTTTCTTATGCAGAATACAAAGCCCAACCCCCAGGTGATTCCCTGGTAGCTCAAATGGTAAAGAATCTGCCTGTAATGCAAGGGACCTAGGTTGGATCCCTGGGTCGGGAAGAGTCCCTGGAGAAGGGAATGGCTACCCACTCCAGTATTCTTGCCTGGAGAATCCCATGCACAGAGGAGCCTGGCGGGCTACAGTCCATGGGTCACAGAGTCGGACATGACTGAGCTACTAACACATACACTCCGTGGTTAACAATACTTTAAGTCTTACACAGGACTTATACCTGCTGAGTGCTATTCTAAGGGCTTCCTGTACAGGAAATACCCTACATAGGAACAAGTTCATCCTGAGAGCACGTGCATAAGTCCATTTGTTCATGTGTATCCAACTCTTTGCAACCCCACGGACTGTAGCCCACCAGACTTCTCAGTCCATGGAATTCTCCAGGGAAGAATACTGGAGTGGATTGCCATTCCCTTCTCCAGAGGAACTTCCAAACCCAGGGATAAGTCCAACAAAGTTAGCCTAGGTACCCAACTAACACAATCGGCTATATAGTACTATACTGCAATAGGTTTATAGAATTTTTAATGCAAATCATACATACATAAAAACACAAACAAAAAATCAAACATTTTTAATCTGACAGTCTAGCACCTTGAACAGTACAATAGTACAGAACAACAGCTGGCATACAGAGGCTCGCATGCACGTTCACACCTTTGAAAGTTTGCAACTTGAAAGTAGGGGACTTACTGTATATTTAACTCTCAAACAAACTTTGAGGTGAGTATTTTGTTGAGGAGGAAACTGAGGCCAAGAGAGGTTAAGTAACTTGCCAGAATCAAACAGAATTAAGATTAAGAACTGGGATCAAAACCAGGCAGCTGGCTTGAGCCGATGCTGTTCACGCCACACTGCAGGCACCTGGTGATTTCACTCTGCTTAAATAAGCTGCATATTTTAAAGGAATAGATAACATGGGTTTACAAAAGCCAGAAACCCACCATGATATAAATAACCCACAAGTTGTGGGTTCAACACACTTGGTTAGGCTAGGGGTAGAGCCAGATTTCTGCAATGCCAATTTCCCCTACTCAGCACATTAATGCTCTTCCCCAAGGTGAACCACGAAAGACTGACATGGAACCAGGAGGGCCTAGGAGATGTCATAAAGATATTTTTGATGAGGAAGTGATCTAGGAAGCCAGCGCCATCTTCCCTGAAGTGTCTTGAGGGATCCAGCTCTCCCAGACATCTTGTGTTCAACCCAATGAAATGAGTTTTAATTTCTGACCTGACCTCTAGAACTTTAATTTCTTAAGTCACTATTTTATGTAGGTTCGAGCAACAATAAGAATGCAATGCACATATTTATCCAATAAAATATGTTCACGGGAACTTCAAAAAAATAAAAAGTACGTAAAAACATCTTTGAGGTGGTAAGCAGCTCGACTACAGGAGTCTGAGATCCATGTGCATGCACAGGTGTTTAAGAGCAAGTCCATGCTGAAATAGGAGGATTAATTTCTCCAAAACTTAAAGTTCCTTTTCCTCACTTCAGAACTTGATTTTTGTGTGCTTTCTGAGTTAAGTTCACTAAAAACTCTGAAAGGTAGAACCCAAATTTTTATTCCACAGATATGGCTGCAGATTATATCCGAAGATATTACTCCACAACTTCACATCAAGGGCTAATGAACTCCCCTGTCCTTGGATCACCTGAACAAGCAGTGACTACACCAATGACATTTTACAGAATGAATGAGGACAAAAACACGAAACGTCTTTTCCTTTTTTGGCCACACCCCCACAGTATGTGGGATCTTAGTTCCCTGACCAGGGATTGAACCCATGCTCCCTGCACTGGAAACATGGAGTCTTAACCACCTAATGACCGGGAAATCCAAATGCAGGAAACATTTTTAAGTAGCACAAGTGTGCCTCAAACACTCCTCCTCCTTTAATTCACAAGCCTGGTTATGAGTGATGATACGAATCCTACAAGCTGCCTCTCCGACTGCTCTGAGAGCCTCTTACCACTAAGAAAGACGTGTTCCGGGGGCTTCCGAATGTCAGATAGAATCACATTGTCCTTCCCAAATCGTTTCCTAAAGGGAAAATTAAACATACGAGACGGTACATTTGAGGACACACCAGGTCCTATGAAAACCATCCTGCCCAGAGAAACTGCCATGTACTGCCTGCCTCCAAATCCCACCTTTACACATGAGCCCTTCTTCCTCTCCATCCTCAACCAGCATCCCTGCGGTTCCAGCCGCACTTGGGGCTGCATCTCCTGCTTATGCCTTACCCCATCATTGTCCGTGCCTGTCACCAATGTCCTCCCAGGGCCCCGGAGTCCTTCCCTCTTCCCCCCTGTTCTTCTCTCTTTATCTTTTATCCCGCTTTCTCTAAATCCCACCTTGTTCCCTTTCAGTTTCTACATGTTCTTCTCTCAGTCCCCAAACATCAAAAAACTGACTGACCCATTTGGAGGCAGGTCTTACTTTGCCTAACCTAGAACAGGCAGAGGGCAAAGGACCAGGACGGGGGACACTGAGTCAAGGACCTGAGACAAAGTCTGTGATTCTAAGAGGCACAATGAAATGCATTCCAAACGGTCATTTAGATACAATATCGTAAAAGACTCAGGAGCAAGAGGGGAGAGGACAGATTTAGGGGTTAAACAGGAGCAAAGATAAGCTTCACATACCCCCAAACTCAGATTTTAAATTTCAACTTCGAGAGCTCTTACCTCAGAAAGCTAGCAAGACCCACTCCAAGCTGGCCAAGACCCCCTGGATAAAGAAGAAAAAAGTGAAACTTTAATTTAAATTGAACCAGTTCAATTATTCCCAGGATGTAGTAACAGAATAAAACTCCACTGGTAATCTTAGCTAATTAGGTGAAGCCCCAGGATGGCCTGATGGAACTGAATCACCTTCTCCGAGCTAGGTCAGAGATCAGATCAGATGAGTTTCAGAGACAAAACATTCTCCAGCAGAAGGGTGGCTAAGGGGAAGCCAGGGAACAGGAAGAGAACAGTCACAGGAGAGCAAGAACATCGCCCAGCCAGGAACTCACTAGCAGCTTTGGCTTTGTTATTTGACGGGCTATGAAGCTTATCTCCTATGGGTACCAGAACACTTAAAGTCACATGTAATTTTTTTTTTTTTTTTTTAAGAAACTTTTTATTTTGTATTGGGGTATAGCTGATTAGCAATGTTGTGATAGTTCCAGGTGAGCAGCAAGGGGACTCAGCCATACATATACATGTATCCATTCTCCCCCAAACTGCCCTCCCATCCAGGCTGCCACACAACATTGAGCAGAGTTCCCTGTGTCATACAGTAGGCCCTTGTTGGTTATCCATTTTAAATATAGCAGTGTGAACACGTTGATCCCAAACTGTCCCTTCCCCTCATCCTTCCCACCCTACCCTGATAACCATAAGTTTGTTATCTAAGTCTATGAGTCTGTTTCTGTTTAGTAAATAAGTTTATTTGCAGATACAATAGCTGGATATCAGCCTCTGGTGGGATTATCCAGAGCACCCTCCTCCATTAGACCTGCAGTGGAATAGGAATGGAGAAAGAAGGCAAAAACCAAAAAGTCACCCAAAAAAGAGTAGATAACTGGGTGGGTTAGGAGGTGCTAAGAACATTAAAAAAATGATTACGGCATCTTAATCTGAATGCTTACAAATGCCATTGCTGGACATGGGAGAGCTGGGGGTCTAGGAACACATTTAGGGGAATACAACCCTAAATTCCATTTTGGGAGAAAGTAATCAGGCAGGAAGATGCAGACCATGGGATTTCCTGTAAACTCGTGTAAACATGTGACTGAAACCAGCGCACTGACAGTAGCACCTGGAGGGTGCTTTGTTGGTGGCGGGAGGAGGGAATCAGAGACACGGACAAGATGCTGGGAGAGTCAGGGAGGGAAGTGCTGAGGGAGCAGACCTCACTTGAAACCCATTTACAGTGGAGGAGGAGGTGGTAGTGAGAGAAATATGCACACACTGAAGAATGTAAGATGGATAATGACGTGAAGTCAAGGCACGAAATTCTGGCAAATTGAAGACAATAAAAATGTGCTAATCAATCAGCGGTGGGCTTGGGTCAGCTGGAAGGACTTGTGGGCAGACGGTCAAATTTGCAGTGAGCAGATGCAGAACTGGATGTTGGGTGGACACGAGGTGAGAGGGGTTGGCGAGCCAGTCTGTGGACAATGAGACACAGACTCCATGAGGTCATGGCGAGAAGTTCCCTGAGCCCCGGGCAGGCCCTGCCTATCTGCTCTGTCTCCAAGACACAAATATGCAGTAACTGCCTGGCCGGAGGAGCCTGGCCAAGGAAAGATGCGCCAGACTCCATGGTCCACGTTTTGTCCACACACCTTGGATCTCGAGCAGGAAAGGGGAACCAAGCCCCAGAGTAGCTTTTTCATCCCCAGGTTCCCAGGTCCTTTCTTCAGATGATAGAAGATTTGGGCAGGGAAACCAAGCCCTGTCAACATCGACAAAATAAGCACCAGGGATTTGCACAATTCAGGAGGAAGCCAAGAGTGGAAAGGGAGTTTCTGAAGAATACATGTTACCTGGTGGTATGTTAGACATTCCAAAAATGAATATACAGCCACACAAAGAAAATAATGAAGCCACAAAGGTGGGAGAAAGAAAAAAAAACCCAACCTGTAATTAAGACACGTTGCTGGTCTGCTTCTGAGAATGAAGTTGAGTGGAAGTTGGCATCCGTTGGAATCTGCCGAGGAGAGGTCCCCAGAAACCGGCTGGGTAGGACAGGAGCCCGGCAGCCACAGGCTGGGCTCTGCAGCATCCAGCAGGCGACCCGCCGCAGCACCCGAACAACTGGCATGGTCTCTGTGGCACACCTATAACACAAAAGGAGCGGAGTTCAGAAAAGACACAT
The DNA here is from genome assembly GCF_055505025.1 of Bos grunniens. NCBI lineage: Eukaryota > Metazoa > Chordata > Mammalia > Artiodactyla > Bovidae > Bos > Bos grunniens. The sequence continues at coordinate 6,413,487 of NC_141172.1, forward strand.
GCATCCCAATGTTCATGCAGCACTATTTACAGTAACCAAGACATGGATGCAAGCCAAGTGCCCATCAACAGATGAATGGATAAAGAAGATGCGGTTCATATATATACAATGGAATATTACTCAGCCATAAAAAAGAACGAAGGGCTTCCTGGGTGGCGCTAGTAGTAAAGAAGCCACTTCCCAATGCAGGAGACTGAAGAGATGCAGGTTTGATCCCCGTATCAGGAAGATCCCCGGAGAAGGGCATGGCAACCCACTCCGGTATTCTTGCCTAGAGAATTGACAGAGGACAGAGGAGCCTGGTGGGCTACAGTCCATAGGGTCACACAGAATCGGACACGACTGACGTGACTTAGCGCTCAGAAAAGAATGAAACAATGCCATTTGCAGAAACATGGATGGACCTAGAGATTATCATACTATGTGAAGTCAGTCAAAAAAAGAAAGACAAATATTGTATGATATCATATGCAAATCTAAAATATGATACAAAAAAACATACCTACAAAACAAAGACAGATTCACAGATATAGAGAAAAGACTTCAAGTTGTCAAGGAAGAGCCGGTAGGGAAGGGAAGGAATGGGAGTTTGGGATTAGCATAGGAAAACATCTTACAGAAAAACCGGAATGAATTTTTTGGCCAACGTGATATTCTATATAGGACAGATAAACAACAAGCTCCTTCTGTATAGCAGGAACTATATTCAATATTTTGTGACAAACCATAATAAAAATGAATATATATATATGTATATATATATTACGTATGTATAACTGAGTCACTTGCTATATAGCAGAAATTAACACATTATAAATCAACTATACTTCAATAAAATTTTAATAAACAAACAAAAAAGCAGAGGTCAGCATGTAACTGCTTACCTTCCAGACCCCTCAAAACACAAACAATTTAACCACAACTAACACTAAGATCGCCAGCTCCCAAGCAAAGCCATGCCCTGGATTCATGAACCAAACTAAAGAGACTGCTGAGCGCGGGGACAGGGAGCCAATCTAGAGACGACCGTGAGCCCAGCCCGGTGAAAAGGGATAAACGTTGCTCATGCAAAGTTCAGGCAAACAAAGGCTGGCTGAGATTTAGAACTGGAGCCACACAGTGCTGATGACAACGGGCTTTAAAGTCTCAGTGGAGGTTACTGTGTACAGAGCCGTCCATGCCAGGAACACCAAGTCACGGATCCAAGTGAAAGCCTCCAGTCTTCACAACCACTACCATCTGTCCACGTACCACTGAAGCGCAAATAGGCTCCGGGCTAAATAACACAGCACCCTATGAAACTAACTCAGACTTATCTTAAGGCTGATCCAGACTAGAAAAGCAGATCGTTAAGGTAAAAAGGCCCCCAGCAATACTGAGTAAGCCGTGACTAATTTCCGTTTCACTGCCACCTCTTAAGAGAGGATAATTAGAAAGCCATTTTCTCCCCTCTTCCCAGATCATGTATATTTTACTGCAGTCCAGCTCTTCTTCCTCGCCAACTTTACCCAAGGTGAGCATGTCACAAGAGTAGATCAGAGTGCAGGGCTTACTCTGCTGGTTGGAACAGCAACCTTCCTGCCCATCCTCCCCAAGGTCAGGTCTTTGCTCTCTGCACACTGCCCTGTGGCCTCCACCTTGGTCAGCTGTCAGATTTCCAACAGCACTGGTAGATGAAACTTCAGACACTGTATGTTAGTTTAGCAATGTGGACAATTCATGACTGAGTTGGTTCTTATTCTACAACTATTACTAGCTAACATTTAACGCTCAATACAGGCCACAGGCCCATGAATGCCCTCCTGTATTACAGCATTTAACCATCGCAACCACCACCTGTCTCAGGGAACCCAGTTCTTAACCATCAAGCAGCACTACGGTCCCTATTATGGGATGGCTTTGACTAACAATGCATATACATTAAAAACAAAACCCAAAAGCCCTCCACCCATCTACAGCATGTAGCTTTTCCAAGTCAAGATTATTATCTTGCCATTTCCAAGTTCAGTTGAATGCTTTTAAGGTAGCAGCTCTCACATTTTCTGGTCTCAGAACTCCTTTTGCTGTTGTTCAAGTTGCTAAGTCGTGTCCGACTTTCTGACCCACGCACTATAGCACACCAGGCTCCTCTGTCTAGTGTTAACATAAACGTATTTTATGAAAATATATTTTCCAAAACAAAAAGCATACTGCCACTGTTTTACATTTACTCATCTCTTTGATGTTTTCCTTAATAGAAAAACAACTGGATTTTTGCACCTGCTTCTAACTCAATCTGTGGCTTTGATTGAAGTAAATGAAGAAAATCCAGACTCACAAAGCAAAGCAGTGAGGAAAAGGGAGCAGTATCTTTAAAGCCTTCTCAGATAATTCTGGATACTTGCCTTTGATATCCAGAACTCAACACATGCTAGTTTCTTTAAAAGTTAGCTGCAACACAGAATCTGAAGACATTATCATGAAACTGTTGTACCTGTAACATTAGAACCCACTAGTATATCTAATGCTTTGAACAGGTGTTTTATTCCTGTATGATTTTACAATTCTATGCATTGGTCTTTTGGAAAATTTCGTTCAGTGAGTAATGCAGAGCTTCTAACTGCCAACACACTTGACAGTACCATTCCTCAAAGTTATACTAGTTAACATCACTGATCTCATCAGAAAATTCCTAAGTACTGGGATGCGGTCAGGTTCACAATGGTGGATACATGTTAACCTGCATCAGATACCATTGGTTGTTTCCTTGACAGGCTCGCTAGGTTTATCTATTTTATTTTTTTTAAGAAAATGTTTGCCGATTGTCCAGGTATGAATAAGCATAGTTGGTCAGTCATTCTTTCAGGTAAAACTAGTACTCTATGAAAAAAAAAAATGACCAGTGCAGCTCACAATTCAATCAAAAAAATGCTTAATCTCAAAACAACCATCATATTTTGATACACAACAAATACATCCATTTACCAATGATACACTAAAAAGATACATCTCAAGGCTCAAGGTTTAATAAAAATTAATCACTTTTTACTGTTTGATACTTTTGAACGGTGGTGTTGGAAAAGACTCTTGAGAGTCCCTTGGACTGCAAGGAGATCCAACCAGTCCATTCTGAAGGAGATCAGCCCTGGGATTTCTTTGGAAGGAACGATGCTAAAGCTGAAACTCCAGTCCTTTGGCCACCTCACTCGAAGAGCTGACTCATTGGAAAAGACTCTGATGCTGGGAGGGATTGGGGGCAGGAGGAGAAGGGGACGACAGAGGATGAGATGGCTGGATGGCATCACTGACTCGATGGACGTTGAGTCTGAGTGAACTCCGGGAGTTGGTGATGGACAGGGAGGCTTGGCGTGCTGTGATTCACAGGGTCGCAAAGAGTCGGACACGACTGAGCGACTGAACTAGACTGAACTGAAAGGGCATTCTTAAGTAAGGGGCTTCCCTGTGGCTCAGTGGTAAAGAATCTACCTGCCAACTCAGGAGACCTGGGTTGGATCCCTGGGTTGGGAAGATTCCCTGGAGAAGGAAATGACAACCCACTCCAGTATTCTTGCCTGAAAATCCCAAGGACAGAGGAGCCTGGTGGGCTACAGTCCACAGGATTGCAAAAGAGTCAGACACAAGTCAGGGACTAAACAACAAGAGTAACAACAGTCCTTAAGTTTTCTATTTTTTATTTTTTTACAGGAAAGCATATGGCAGTGAAGAATCCCGTGACTTCTAGTACCAAGTGGTGCCACTGCCTTGATTTCTGCAAAGGAACCAGTACTTTTAGCCACTGCGGCTGGTGCACTGTCAGTGAAAATTCAACAGTTGGTCCAGGATAAACCATGAAATTCAAAAAAATAATTCTATACCAAAGACTGGCACTATTTGTGTTTGCTGTCAAACCTTCACTAAAAAGCTAGTCTTTGATGATTGGTTTGGCATCGACAGTGCATGAAAACAAACAGAATGATCAGTCCGGCCATGACCACAGATTCTTCCACTTGCAAGATACACACTTCTGCTGTCAGTCTTCACGTCTGCAGCTAAGTCTTTGACAAGTTACTGTCACAGCGGCTGTGCTGAGTGTTTTCCATGCTTTTTCATCCAACCAAGGCTTTACTGTTTCTCCAGCCACTGCAACTTGATAACCTATCTTGTCATACTTCAATAGTTTTTTCTTTTCTAGTTTGGAAGGCTGTAACAAATAGCCTTGGCTTTTAAAGAGATCATCCTATCTACACTTCATTCATTTAGAATGGTTGGTCTCAGAATAATGGTATTGCCACCAAAATATTATTCAAAATGCTCTGTGGCGTCAGACACACAAGTTAAATTTCTAACATCTGTAAAACCTGAGGAAAGTGTTCATATTTTCATGTATTATTTAATTTTGTACATTTATCTGGAGAAAAATTCCTCTTTCCATGATTCAGAGGACTCTTGTGTCATTTCTTTTCAGGATTTATACACATAGATGCTAGAACTTTGAGTTGAAGAAAATCAAGTCCTCTAAGCCAATGATGTATCCTTAAATTAAAAAAAAAATTACAATAAACTTTTTGTTATTTTTCCATATAGGCAAAGGCTCAACTTAGAATTTCAAAGCAATGACATATTGATTTTAAAAGAAAATGGGCTCCAAAGATAATAGCAGATATAACAGCATGTAACTAATAAAAATGCACAGAAGTGGTAAGAACAAATGGAGTTTATCTCTGAAAATGAATATATTTATACTTTAAGCCTGCTATCCTTAGAAGATTCTAGAAACACAAGAGTACACAAGCACACACCCCATTAGGTCAGTGGAAAGCTCATTACAAGCCACGTGGCCTCTAGAAGATTCCACCACATATCTGAGAGAGAAACAATGAAAAAGGCAAAAAAAATTCTGAGTATTACTTTAAAAATAGCCTTGACTTCATGGACCTTACAAAGGTCTCAGGGAATCTCAGGGTTATCCCAGATTACACTTGAGAATAACTGTTCTAGAGTAAGACTTGCTTTGCCAAGCTAGTTGTCAAACTTAGAAATGGAAACCATCAAGGATGACTGGAGATCAGATAAAAGTCCACAGACTTTCTCCCCTATGCACTTTGCTTACTTTAGTTCCAAAGGATCAAAGAGAAACAGGCCAACAGACTTTCCTACTTAAATAATTGAGCATCTCCCCTGCGCAAGCCTTACTGGGGTGGTTGTTATACAAACCTTTCCATCTTTGGTATCTACCTTTCTGCCCCAACCATAGCAGAGCTCAGGAAAGCAGTGGCATCATGAAGGGAGTGACAGAAATGCAGACTCTGAGCCCAGCTGGCTGTGATTGTTGGGACACGGAGCAACTGGCGAGGAATGGAGAAGAATAACACGGACCTCTAATTTGGGCATGCGCTTCCTGGAGGAGCAGATCAGGTCAGAAGACAAACGAGCTTGGTTTTGGACATGTTGGTTTTACGTGCCAGGGGCCAGTAAGGCTGCCTCTCCCAGGGAGCTGTGAGTCCCACTGAACAGTTCTTGATGCATGTGAGAATTCAAACACTACGTCAAACAGGCAGGCAGGAAAGGGAAGTATCAGGGGTTTGTCTACACCACAATAAACAGAATGTCCTCTGTTTTCAGAGAACATTACTTCCATTTCTTGGGGAAAAAAACTTTAATTCAGTTGTGATTTCTCTGGAGACAGATAATCCTATTTCAAAAATATTAAAAGAAACTCTACTTTGGAATATTGAAAACCAAGAAAATAGACCTTTTTTTCTGAGGATGCATCATCAGTTTCCCTTAATCTTGTGATCTTCCCAAATCTCTAGCTCTCATCATTCTCAGCCACAGAGATAGTAAATAAGAATGTATTAGGTCATGTCTCTAGCACATTCAGTATGAAGCTACAAGTATCCAGCTCCCAACAGATGAATGGATAAAGAAAATGTGGTATATACATGTGATGGAATATTACTTAGCCTTGAAAAAGGAGTTCCTGTCAAATGCTACAACACGGATGAACCTGGAGAACATTATGCTGACTGAAATAAGCTGGCCACGAAAGGCCAAATACAGTATGATTCCATCCATATGAGTTACATGAGTTATCTAAAGCAGTCAAAAAGCATAGAAACAGGAAGTAGAAATTTAGTTGCCACGGGAAAAACGGAGAGGGGATAGGAGTGCTTAACTAACAGGCACAGCTTTCATTTCGCAGGATAAAAAAGTTTTAGAGATCCATTGCACAACACTGTGAATATACCTGACAGTATCGAATTGTACTCTTAAAAATGGTAAGAGGCTAAATTTAATGTTATGTGATTAAAAACCATAATTTACCAAATTTTTAAAAATCCAGGCCCAAGAAATGGTCAGTGCATACATATATTACTGGGGAGCTAGAAACTTCACCCAGTGTAGATCAATGCTGCCCCAGAGAGCCACGAAACCCCCAGCCAGTTCAAACTCCCAAGCCCTTGGTCCCACCAATCCCCTTAAATGGTTCTTTGCCCTCTGCTTATAAACCTGCTGAAACCTAGCATTCTCATCCAGCCTTCAACCTTTCCTTCCAGTCTCAGGGCTCTCCAGAGTGTTTATACTGCCCCAAACCACATCCCTGCCCCTCGGAGCAGGCCTTCTTGATCCACACTCAGTGAAACTGCTTTCACCAAAGGTCAGTCATTGCCCAGTTGACAATTTCCTGGCCCCAGGACCCTCTCCCAGGGCTGATCATGCCCACCTTCATCTCCCCTGAGTTTTCCCACTTCTCACTCTGATTTAAGGATCAATAACGCTTATAACTGCTTATTTGCAAGGTAGTCTTGGCTTTATATCCTCCCGTTCATTAAATCATAAAAAATTCATATAAATAAATGTGTCCTTTTTTTTTTTGGCTGCATCTTGTGGCATTCTGGATCTTAGTTCTCCCATCAAGGACTGAACCTGTGCCCTCGGCAGTGGAAACGGGGATGCTTAACAACCGGACCACCAGAGAAGTCCCCAAAGGTCTACTCTTCACAGTAATGATCCAACGGGAAAATGTGGCACCTCAACTACCGAGCACAGAGGAAGCATTTGCTCTCCTGAACTCTTATTTAAGCCTCACAGTAACTCTGAAGCTGGGATCTTTTCTCCATTTTGCAGACTGAATTGACCCGCCCAAGGTCAGGCACATAATTAATTACCAAAGGGAAAGGGGTTGCAAACCAGGTCCGTTGAGTTTCAAACCCTCCTGCCAGCACCCCCACTCTTCCCTGCCAAGAGAAAACATCGGGTACCTAAGAGAGGGGACAAGGAGGACGCATCCTCGTGGTGGCGAAGGGACCACCTTCCCCGCTGCCCCTCTCCCCTCCAGCTCGGCTCCTCCTCTTCGCGGCTCCCCAGAAGAAGAGTACCCACCAGCACCCGGGGTTCAAGGCCCTCCCTTGAACCTCACGCCCTCCCTCCGGCGTGAGCCGGCGTACACTACCTCGCCAACCTCAAGTTTCCCCATCCTTAGAAATGGGACACCACATGCTGACAGGATTTAATAAAAGCAATTTATAAAAGCAGTTAGCGAACTGCTGAAGACTCCATCAACCATCTGGTAAAGTCTGGACTTAAAGCGGGGATGATCTGAAAGCCAGGAAGGGTCGGGGGAAAAAATCCTGGAGCTCTCAGCGTGAGCCATAGAGGGTCTCAGAGACAGGCTTGGCCCTGCGGAGCGGGCGCCCCGCACCTTCCCCCCAGTGCACACTGGCCTAGGAGAGGGAACCCCAAAAGACGTGGAGACAAGGGCCGCTCGTGGATCTCCAGCCTTAGCCTTAGCCTCCCACTTTCCTATGGAAAAGTTGGGGGGGGGGGGGCGGTGCTCAAGCTCCAGGGAAGATGACTGGATAAACCGGTTTTATGAGGAAAACCGCTCCTGGCAGGGGGTGCCCTTTCGAAACTCAGGAAGGGCCAGAGCCGAGCCAGCCGATCCCAGCAGTACCCCGACCCTCCCTCGGCCTCCCAGGTCCGCAGCGACAGCAGGGGACACGCGATCGCTCCGGGGAGCTCTGAGTCTGGGGCGCCCGGCCTTGTCACACCTATCGGGCCAGTCGGGGGCAAAGGCGTCAGGCAATCGCGCGGCGTCAGCCTTCGTTTCAAAGAGGCTCAGTTCCCAGGATCAGCCGGGGGGGAACATCCGGTCCCACCGCACTGACCTTCCGAGGCAGCCGCCCAAAGATGCTGCGCCGCTGAGGCGCTGGAGAAGCACGTGGCACAGAGACAGCGCGCAGAGCAGAAAGCCCAGTTGGCCCTGGGCGCACCTCGCCTTTATCCTCTCTGCGCGCAAACCCGCCCCCAGACGCACCAATCTCCTTCTTCGGTCCTGGCAGCCTTACGTCAGCGTAGGGTTACCGCGAGGGAGGGCACCGGTTGCCATGGTAACCGACTGGGCGGCGTGAGCCCCTCTCGCGGGCTCCGCCTCCCACCTTTCTTTAGGAGAGGTCGCGCACTGCCAGCCGAGCTTTCGAATCCTGCGAGCCGCGTCCCGGCTGCAGCAGAGCTAGACCGCACGTCTTCGCGTCGGACTGTGCAGGTGAGGGTAGCTCAAGAGCCTCCCACCGCAAGGAACCTCGACCCTCCTGAGCCCCCGGGCACAAGCTCATTCTGGCGATTAGCCTAGGACTAAGGGAAGAATGGGGGACGCAGAAAGGACTGGCAGAGTACAGACCTGGGGACCAGAGTCAGGAGACAGGGAAGGAAGAGACCTTGAGCGACTCATTTCATCTTGGTTTCCCACGTGGGAAACTGATGCGAAACTGGATGACCTCCAAGGCCACGGGAGCAGCAGACTCAGCATCACCTAGGAGCTTGTTCAGTTCAGTGTGCGCATGGGCAGTTCTTCCTGCTCACCGGGTGGGAAAAGCCTTCCTGTGAAGTATGTCACTTTGTACCTCTCTCTTTTCGGATTGATCAAAGGGATTGTAACCGCCAATGAGACACTTGAGTGGTCATTTATAACGTAAGCTGTACATTTGGGATTATTGCCTGGCTCAATGTAATATTTGTTGAAAAAAGAGATAGTTTTCCTTTTAGACTTCGGATTAGACTTTTGCTGTTTGGGGGCTTCCCTCGTGGCTCAGTGGTAAAGATTCTGTCTGAAGTGCGGAGACCTGGGTTCCATCCCTGGGTTGGGAAGATCCCCTGGAAAAGGAACTGACAGCCCACTCTGGTATTCTTGCCTGGAGAATCCCATGGACAGAAGCCTGGCAGGCTATAGTCCATGGGGTCGCAAAGAGTCAGACACGACTGAAGCAACCTAGCACAACAACTTTGCTGTTTAGTATCTTAACTCTGATAATTTTTATTTTTAATTCAGTTTATGGACTGATACTTAGCAGCATCTACTGTGTATCATGGACTGTGCTTGTTGTTGAAGATGCAGGAGTCCTGGATAGGTTGCTGCCTAAATAGCCAGAAAACAACATTTCAGTTCAGTCGCTCAGTCGTGTCCAACTCTTTGTGACCCCATGGACTGTAGCACGCCAGGCCTCCTTGTCCATCACCAGTTCCCAGAGTTTACGCAAACTCATGTGCATTGAGTCGGTGATACCATCCAACCATCTCATCCTCTGTCATCCCCTTAAATCTCTCCCAGCATCAGGGTCTTTTCAAATGAGTCAGTTCCTCGCATCAGGTGGCCAAAGTATTAGAGTTTCAGCATCAGTCCTTCCAATGAATATTCAGAACTGATTTCCTTTAGGATTGACTGGTTGGGTCTCCTTGCTGCCCAGGGGATTCTCAAGAGTCTTCTCCAACACCACACCTCAAAAACATCCTTTCTTTAGCGCTCAGCTTTCTTTATAGTCCAACTGTCACATCCATACATGACTACTGGAAAAACCATAGCTTTAACTAGATGGAACTTTGTTGGCAAAATAATATCTCTGATTTTTAATATGCTGTCTAGGCTGGTCATAACTTTTCTTCCAATGAGCAAGCATCTTTTAATTTCATGGCTGCAGTCACCATCTGTAGTGATTTTGGAGCTCAAAAAAATAAAGTCTGTCACTGTTTCCACTGTTTCCCCATCTATTTGCCATCAAGGGATGGGACTAGATGCCATGATCTTCGTTTTCTGAAGGTTGAGTTTTAAGCCAACTTTTTCACTCTCCTCTTTCACTTTCATCAAGAGGCTCTTTAGTTCTTCTTTGCTTTCTGCCATGAGGGTGGTGTCATCTGCATATCTGAGGTTATTGATATTTCTCCCGGCAATGTTGATTCCAACTTGTGCTTCATCCAGCCTGACATTTCGTGTGATGTACTCTGCATATAAGTTAAATAAGCAGGGTGACAACATACAGCCTTGACATACTCCTTTCCTGATTTGGAACCAGTCTGCTGTTCCATGTCCAGTTCTAACTGTTGCTTCTTGACCTTGTTAGAAATGTACATTTGAGGCTGCATCTCAGATTTGCTGAGTCAGAATCTCTGCACTGGGGCTCTTTCGAGAACTGTGGTTTCACAAGCTCTCTAGATGATGATGATATGTGCTAAAGTTGAGAAGCACTGATCTGGGGCAGTGATTCTCACTTTGCTGCAGATTAGAATCAAGGGGGAGTGACTGAAATAAAGCAGTTACGTTGTAGTGGGGAGGGGGAGGGGCCGCAGGACATCCAGGCAGGAGTATTTTTTTTTTTTTTTTAACTTTACAATATTGTATTGGTTTTGCCAAATATCGAAATGAATCTGCCACAGGTATACATGTGCTCCCCATCCTGAACCCTCCTCCCTCCTCCCTCCTCATACCCTCCCTCTGGGTCGTCCCAGTGCACCAGCCCCAAATATCCAGTATCGTGCATCGAACCTGGACTGGCGACTCGTTTCATACATGATAGTATACATGTTTTAATGCCATTCTCCCAAATCTTCCCACCCTCTCCCTCTCCCACAGAGTCCAAAAGACTGTTCTGTACATCAGTGTCTCTTTTGCTGTCTCGTATACAGGGTTATTGTTACCATCTTTCTAAATTCCATATATATGTGTTAGTATACTGTATTGGTGTTTTTCTTTCTGGCTTACTTCACTCTGTATAGTAGGCTCCAGTTTCATCCATCTCATTAGAACTGATTCAAATGAATTCTTTTTAATGGCTGAGTAATACTCCATTATGTATATGTACCATAGCTTTCTTATCCATTCATCTGCTGATGGACATCTAGGTTGCTTCCATGTCCTGGCTATTATAAACAGTGCTGCGATGAACATTGGGGTACACGTGTCTCTTTCCCTTCTGGTTTCCTCAGTGTGTATGCCCAGCAGTGGGATTGCTGGATCATAAGGCAGTTCTATTTCCAGTTTTTTAAGGAATCTCCACAGTTCTCCATAGTGGCTGTCCTAGTTTGCATTCCCACCAACAGTGTAAGAGGGTTCCTTTTTCTCCACACCCTCTCCAGCATTTATTGCTTGTAGACTTTTGGATTGCAGCCATTCTGACTGGCGTGAAATGGTACCTCATAGTGGTTTTGATTTGCATTTCTCTGATAATGAGTGATGTTGAGCGTCTTTTCATGTGTTTGTTAGCCATCTGCATGTCTTCTTTGGAGAAATGTCTATTTAGTTCTTTGGCCCATTTTTTGATTGGGTCATTTATTTTTCTGAATTGAGCTGTAGGAGTTGCTTGTATATTTTTGAGATTAGTTGTTTGTCAGTTGCTTCATTTGCTATTATTTTCTCCCATTCTGAAGGCTGTCTTTTCACCTTGCTAATAGTTTCCTTTGTTGTGCAGAAGCTTTTAAGGTTAATTAGGTCCCATTTGTTTATTTTTGCTTTTATTTCCAATACTCTGGGAGGTGGGTCATAGAGGATCCTGCTGTGATGTATGTCGGAGAGTGTTTTGCCTATGTTCTCCTCTAGGAGTTTTATAGTTTCTGGTCTTACGTTCAGATCTTTAATCCATTTTGAGTTTATTTTTGTGTATGGTGTTAGAAAGTGTTCTAGTTTCATTCTTTTACAAGTGGTTGACCAGTTTTCCCAGCACCACTTATTAAAGAGATTGTCTTTTCTCCATTGTATATTCTTCCCTCCTTTGTCAAAGATAAGGTGTCCATAGGTGTGTGGATTTATCTCTGGGCTTTCTATTTTGTTCCACTGATCTATATTTCTGTCTTTGTGCCAGTACCATACTGTCTTGATGACTGTGGCTTTGTAGTAAAGCCTGAAGTCAGGTAGGTTGATTCCTCCAGTTCCATTCTTCTTTCTCAAGATAGCTTTGGCTATTCGAGGTTTTTTGTATTTCCATACAAATTGTGAAATTATTTGTTCTAGCTCTGTGAAGAATACTGTTGGTAGCCTGATAGGGATTGCATTGAATCTATAAATTGCTTTGGGTAGTATACTCATTTTCACTATATTGATTCTTCCAATCCATGAACATAGTATATTTCTTCATCTGTTAGTGTCCTCTTTGATTTCTTTCACCAGTGTTTTATAGTTTTCTATATATAGGTCTTTAGTTTCTTTAGGTAGATATATTCCTAAATATTTTATTCTTTCCATTGCAATGGTGAATGGAATTGTTTCCTTAATTTCTCTTTCTGTTTTCTCATTATTAGTGTATAGGAATGCAAGGGATTTCTGTGTGTTGATTTTATATCCTGCAACTTTACTATATTCATGGATTAGTTCTAGTAATTTTCTGGTGGAATCTTTAGGGTTTTCTATGTAGAGGATCATGTCACCTGCAAATAGTGAGAGTTTTATTTCTTCTTTTCCAATTTGGATTCCTTTTATTTCTTTTTCTGCTCTGATTGCTGTGGCCAAAACTTCCAAAACTATGTTGAATAGTAATGGTGAAAGTGGGCACCCTTGTCTTGTTCCTGACTTTAGAGGAAATGCTTTCAATTTTTCACCATTGAGGATAATGTTTGCTGTGGGTTTGTCATATATAGCTTTTATTATGTTGAGGTATGTTCCTTCTATTCCTGCTTTCTGGAGAGTTTTTATCATAAATGGATGTTGAATTTTGTTAAAGGCTTTCTCTGCATCTATTGAGATGATCATATGGTTTTTATTTTTCAATTTGTTAATGTGGCGTTTTACATAGATTGATTTGTGGATAGTGAAGAATCCTTGCATCCCTGGGATAAAGCCCACTTGGTCATGGTGTATGATCTTTTTAATGTGTTGTTGGATTCTGATTGCTAGAATTTTGTTAAGGATTTTTGCATCTATGTTCATCAGTGATATTGGCCTGTAGTTTTCTTTTTTTGTGGGATCTTTGTCAGGTTTTGGTATTAGGGTGATGGTGGCCTCATAGAATGAGTTTGGAAGTTTACCTTCCTCTGTAATTTTCTGGAAGAGTTTGAGTAGGATAGGTGTTAGCTCTTCTCTAAATTTTTGGTAGAATTCAGCTGTGAAGCTGTCTGGACCTAGGCTTTTGTTTGCTGGAAGATTTTTGATTACAGTTTCAATTTCCGTACTTGTGATGGGTCTGTTAAGATTTTCTATTTCTTCCTGGTCGAGTTTTGGAAAGTTGTACTTTTCTAAGAATTTGTCCATTTCTTCCACGTTGTCCATTTTATTGGCATATAATTGTTGATAGTAGTCTCTTATGATCCTTTGTATTTCTGTGTTGTCTGTTGTGATCTTGGCAGGAGTATTTTTTAAAGCTTCTTGAGTAATCCCCACATGCTGTCAAGGTGCTAACCACAGGTATACCCTAGAGATATACCTCCAAGTGTGGCCCCTGGAGAAAGCAGCCCCCAGCCAGACCTACTGAATCTCAGTCTGCATTTCTAAGGGGCTTTCCAAGTGGTTTTTATGCGTGTGAGGGTTTTGGAAAAACATCTGTAAGGCCTCCTCCAACATTAAGAATCTATGATTTTGTGGAGTATGTCTTTCTGTTTTACAGACTCTTAGAAGGCCCCATTTCTTCACCTTTTTCTCTTTGACATGATCTTCATTATGGGTCTTTAGTGCACTTGAAGTTTGAAATTTTCATTAGACTTTTGGCCTCTCAAGAGACCTAGGAGGTTATCAAGGGCACTGTACCTGTCTGACAGAGGTGCAGCCCCACCTAAACCGGTCAAGAATTCCCAAGAGACCATGGGAACCGTAAAAACTGACTCAGCCACTGGGTCACTGCCGTTTCTCATACACCAAATCATATCATGAGGAGTTACTTTTGGTTTTCCGCAAACGGTGGTGAGGTTGGAGATAATACTGAGCTTGCTTTGAGGGGGCTGGAGACAGGGATGTTTCAGAGTGGAGCAGCCCACTGAAGATGCTGCCAGTTGCTCCTGAGGACAGGGCAAGAAGAAAGGGTGATTCCCAAGGGACTGAAAGGTGAGTGGTTTCTGGTGTGGATGAAACGTTGTCTGCCATATCAGTCAATGAAGGATGTTGCAGTCACCAAGCCAGCAGCCACGGGCAGTTGCCTGGACTGTTCAGCGTGAGGGGACCCAAGATGGCGAAAAGCAGGATGCTGGTCCCAGATAGCTGATGTGCAAATCAAAGGAATGATTTCAATGAACCCAGACTCTCGGATCTTCCCATACTTAGAAAAGCACTAAATTCTTTAACTTGATGTTTGGCTTTTTTTTAAAGTAAACAGTAGTCTTTTGATGTTCTAACTACTGAACTTCTATATACCCTGGCTTCTCCCTCACCTCTTTGGAGCAGCCCCTCAGAGCAATCCGAGGCTGCCTTCTGAGCTTAAGTCCTCAGAAAATTTGCCAAATAAAACATGATGCTCAACTCTTAGGCTGTGCATTTCTTTTAGTCCAGGCTTCTGATGACTACGAAGGGACCCAAACAGACTTCTCTCCTTCATCTGAACTTGATGAGGACCTGGAGCTTGGTGCCAGCAGAGGCCTCTTGGGCCCGTCCACCTCTTCAGAGAGCCCAGAGGAATCTGGGTGAGGGTCTCCTGGTTCTTGAATCTCTTGTTATTGGCTGATGGTCCTAAGTTTTATTCAGTGGTATTTAAATTCTCTGGAGGACTCAGTTACCCTTGAAACTTAGATTCAAGAAGAGGCACATGGGTTATCCTCAGAGAAAGAAGCTGGGAAGATTTCTGCTCAGCTTAGACACCGAGTGGCTCATCCTCAGTTGAGAGACTGGGATGACCTCGCTCAACTGAAAGTCACTGGGCAGCACTGGACCAGGGAATTAAGTGGCATCATTTTCCCTTGAATTGGTAGTTGGAATAGTTTGAACAGAGTTTGTTGAAATAAAAGTGATCGCAACAAACCAACCCTGGAATGGGAAACAAAGCTTTCAAAAGGAAAAGGAACGACAGATTCAGTTTAGTTCAGTTCAGTCGCTCAGTCGTGTCCGACTCTTTGCGACCCCACGAACCACAGCACGCCAGGCCTCCCTGCCCATCGCCAACTCCCGGAGTTTATTCAAACTTAGGTCTATTGAGTCGGTGATACCATCCAACCATCTCATCCTCTGTCGTCCCCTTCTCCTCCCACCTTCAATCTTTCCCAGCATCAGGGTCTTTTCAAATGAGTCAGTTCTTTCCATCAGGTGGCCAAAGTATTGGCGTTTCGGCTTCAGCATCAGTCCTTCCAATGAATATTCAGGACTGATTTCCTTTAGGATGGACTGGTTGGATCTCCTTGCATGCAAGGGACTCTCAAGTCTTCTCCAACACCACAGTTCAAAAGCATCCATTCTTTGGCGCTCGGCTTTCTGTATAGTCCAATTCTCACATCCACACATAGAGTATCCAATCATAGAGTAGTCATCTCTTATTGGGAATCCCTCTTGGGATTATCTGAGTTTTTTTCCCCCACTCATTTTAGAAAATAGAAAACCGATGAAGTCAATTGTTCAAGGTCCTCCTAATCCAGTACTCTTTCTCTTGTACTATTTGTCATATATCAGAATTTTGTGCTGATATGAGTTGGTTTGACACTTTCATTTATTAAAATGAGTAAGATGAAAGGGCGATAGTGAAACCACGGCAGAACTTCATGCATCAGTGTTGTGGCTTCTTTGCTGAATTAGGTAACAGTTTCTGAATACTGGAAAAATGATTCCTTCATTTTTTGTTTGCTATTTATGGTGTAATGACTCAGACATGCACACTTTTAAGTCTGATTCTCTTATTAACACAATCTCTGTCAACATCGTAACCAGAAATTGGCACACTTTTCCTGTGAAGGGCAAGAGAGTAATATGTTAGGCATTATGGGTCTCATATAGTCTGTGTCACGTTTTCTTCATTTGTTTCTATAACCCTTTTAAAACATAACAACTCTTGATTTACAGCATTTGCCCATTTCCATGGTGTAAGTATTTAAACCATGACTGATGTCAGCCTACCAGCGTGCTGTCACACTGCATTTGGATTTGGGGAGAGATGTACTGTGCCACAGGGCAGTATGTCCTTAGGTAATATTTCTACCATAAAGATAAGGCTACAGTAACTAATCTCAAGAGCATACAGAGTAAAATAAAATCTAGTAAAATACATAGGAAGTGGTGAATTTGGTTATTAACTACCTTTGTAATTTTATGTATTTAATTCAGTTCATGTAATTTGATTTTTAATAATGCCTGTATTTAAGAAGCAGCTGACAAAATTCCTGGAAAGTTAATAGTCTGCTTCAGCCCTGGTAGGTTGGTTCAGACCAGCTCCAGCAATGACAGTTGATGATGTTTTTCCAAAGGGAGGCTTCTAGCAGATGGGTTCACGCCGTCATTGCTCTGTATTATAATACTCAAAATTAAGTGCATTATAATACTCAAAATGGATTAGAGTTCTGAAATGTCAAGGTAGAATAGGTTTCATGTCTTTTCTGCCCTTGTTCAAAAAAATATAACTTGAAAGGAATTTCCAGTGTTAGAAAAATACTTTGTTGAACGGCTTCCTGAAGTTCTGAGAAAGGGCATGTTCCTCTGGATCTTGAACTTAAACATAGAAGAGAGCTTTCTCATATTGCTCTAATGACTACGTAGTGATTCTGTTATATTTTGAGGTTTATTTTAAAACAAATCTGAATAGCCTGGTCACATAATCCGCCACTTAGTATGGTAAAGGTTAATTCTATGAATCCCAGCATTTTTTTTTAAGCTTGTGGTCAAATATGTAAACCATAAAATTCATCATTTTAAGCATTTTAAATGTACTCATAAAATATATTCTCACTGTTGTGCAAACATTGCCACCATCTGTCTCCAGAAGTTTATTGTCCCAAACTGAAACTCTGTGCCCATTAAATAGTAAGTTCTCATCACACCCCTCCAACACCCTGGCAACTATCATTCAGCAACTTTCTGTCTCTATGAATCTGACCACTGTAGGTGGCTGCTATAAGTGGAATCATACATCATTTGTCCTTTTGTGACTTACTTCACTTAGCAGGTTTTTGAGGTTTATCTGTGTGTGGCATGTCAGAATTTCTTTCCTTTTTTTAAGAATGAATAATATTCCATTATATGTGTCTATCATATATTATTTATCCATTTATTGAAGGAAATTAGGGTTGTTTCCACCTTTTAGCTCTTGTGAATAAAGCTATACTGTGAGAAGCACCAAGTTTAGTTAGAAAAATCCACCCATGAACATGGATACTGTATGGCACCATAAAAAATTCACTTATTGAAAGAGTGTATATGGATATTTTTCGCTTAGGGTCACTTAGATATTATAATAAAGCTTGGTTTGCATACACTGTGGAATTCCTTCTGTGTTTGAAAATGGAGCTATTTATCTTTTTTGTAAGATTTAAATACAATATGATCAATATTATAATGGCAGTCTAATCTCTCCCATGAGCTTCCCCAGTGGCTCAGCGATAAATAATCCACCTGCCAAGGCAGGAGACACAGACATCTGTTCGATCCCTGGGTCAGGGAGATCCCCTGAAGAAGGCAATGGTAACCCGCTTCAGTATTCCTGCCTGGAAATCTCATGGACAGAGGAGCCTGGCAGGCTACAGTCCATGGAGTCACAAAGAGTCGGACCTAACTTAGCTATTCAACAACGTTTTGGTTATGTCTTTCTAAAATAGTTTCTCCAGATGTTTGGTAACTTGAGTTTTGCTAAGTTAAATTAAATGATGGGAATTCATTGAATTATCCAAGTCAGTTCAAGTAAGATAAAATACCTGAATGTTATCTGCTAAACGAGTCTAAATTGACTTACCTTGTCTCCTTATGAGTGAGTGTGTGTGCTCAGCTGCTTCAGTTGTGTCCGACTCTTTGCAACGCTATGGACGGTAGCTCCTTAGGAAGGGGAAACTAAAGATGTGTGTGTTTGTTAGATACACATCTGGTACCACACTGAAGAAAGAAATTGGTATTTGTTTCTAGAGGTTGTGGAATATTCCAGTTGGGAAATGCTGGCATGGAGAAGACTACAATGACTTGGTGCTTGGCACTTTTTGCTAGAGATTAAGATTTTTAAGGGTTGGAATTGTAATATGTAATTGAAGCTACTAAAGATATTAATGGAAAGATTTCATTATGGAAAGAAAATAGGATGTGGCATTTTCAGCAAAATAAGGTATGAAGAATGGAAAAGCATTTTGTTAGGGGAAAACAATGAGCGTGCCCTAGACTCAGGTATGTGTTTGTTTTGGAGGTGGAAAAACAAACCAATAAGGACACGAAAAGTTGTGACTAGTTCTAGAGAGAGAGCCCTATAAAGAAGTTTTGTAAATGGTCCAGCTGAGACTAGATTAAATGTAGTTAGATAAGTGGATTTTGTTAGAAAAGTAGGCTGATGCAAGACTAGATTTTTGTTCCTCTCTGTTAAGAGGACAAAGTTTTCTTGGAATATAGCTTTTGGTAACAGATCATGAGTTTGTTTGCCTTTAAGACACTTGTATTTGCTTTTTGAAATCTTTTGTCACTTTAAGTGACTAAGTTGCTTCGCAAGGACCTATGATCCTATTGGACCAAGTGTTTGAAAGCTATTTAATATTTTTTGACAAACTGCCTGCCTGAATAGCAAATTGTAACTAAGGTTCTTCTGACCTCCAGCTCACTCTGGGATGCTTCAGAGGAACCCTGGGGGCAACTCAGAGAGGAAAATTAAAATAATTAGGCTTATCTGATATGTTAAATTACTTGAGAAGAACTGTCAAGTGATTGGAGATTAACCTTATATTGTATGGATAATTAACATTAATAGAGATATTCTAAAATTTATATGGAATTCCTAAAAATGTGATATGTACTGATATAATGTTATCAGTCATGTTCCAGTTATCTTAAAATGTTGTATGTCACAGAAATATCCAAGATTCTTGTCAGTTGGCTTGTAATCAGATCTTTCACCATGCTATTTAAGACTTTTGTGGTCTATAGACAATCATTGTTTTACTCTTTTTATAAAATGAAGATCTTCAAGAAAATTCATAAAAGACTTCTTGATACATGTTTCTGATAACTTATGACCATACTGCTAAACTGTGTAAGAAATTACAAAACTCTGATAGAAACTTGACAGCTTCATCCAGATCAACAGGAATGAATTACATGGAACTGAATGAATTGATAAATATGATTTATAATTCTATGATTTTTTCTGAAATATACCAGCTTTTAATCTTTATTTTCCAGAAAAACCTTTACTCTTATGCTATGACTTACTACAAGATGATAAATTGCCCCTTGGTAAACAAAGATGGAACCCATTTTTTTTCTCTTTACCTGATCCTTCCAGAATTTGGCTTCTCCATCTGACTTGATGGTTTCTTGCAATCAGGTTACTTCTTATACTACCCATTGTTTTAACTGGCCCTTTATTTTCAGGGTGTTTATGGTTTGTCTCTCTCTCTACTGGCATATGACTTTATTAATGTAACCCATCTGTATTGCTTATATCCTGTCTGTTTTATAAGACTGTTGTCTCTTGCATTGCCCAGTGTGTATCCAGGGCTCCAACAAAAGAGATGTCATGATAGAGTTCATCATATATACATAGAATCATCGTAATTGTGAAACTCTAGGTATGAGAAAAAACCACAAGGGAGAACATTTCCTGAATCACAACAGCCTGATAAGACAGGCAATCAAGAGAATTTTAGATTATCGATTATCAATAAGGGCTGATCCAGCAAAGATCAGCACACCAGATGGCGTAGCAATAGAGTCTTCACCTGATTAGGAATAAAACTTCTTAGCACCGTCAACAAGATTGGTCATGAAATGCCTCTCAAATGTTAGTTGAATTAATGACCAATGTGAGGCGCTGTGGATGAAAAGTATTGCCTTCCTTATCAGTAAACAAAGGATGTTGGCAGCCACCAGCCCAGCAGCCACAGCAGCCGCCTGGACTGTTCACCTTGAGGGGATTCAGGCTGCAGACAAGCAGGATACTGGCCATAGATACTTAAGGTGCATAATGAAGGAATGATTTCAGAGAGGCCAGACTCTGGCACCTTACCAAACACAGATGCTGCTGCTGCTGCTGCTGCTGCGTCGCTTCAGTCGTGTCTGACTCTGTGCGACCCCATAGACATCGGACCAGCTGTGCTCCCTCGTCACTAGGATTCTCCAGGCAAGAACACTGGAGTGGGTTAACATTTCCTTCTCCAATGCATGAAAGTGAAAAGTGAAAGTGAAGTCGCTCAAATGTGTCTGACTCTTAGAGACCCCATGGACTGCAGCCCACCAGGCTCCTCCGTCCATGGGATTTTCCAGGCAAGAGTGCTGGAGTGGGGTGCCATTGCCTTCTTCCCAAACACAGCAAACCTCTAA
This sequence comes from Bos grunniens, assembly GCF_055505025.1. Taxonomy (NCBI): domain Eukaryota; kingdom Metazoa; phylum Chordata; class Mammalia; order Artiodactyla; family Bovidae; genus Bos; species Bos grunniens. The sequence continues at coordinate 6,434,137 of NC_141172.1, forward strand.
ATTCATTAACTTGAGATGTTTCCTTTTCTTTAACAGTAATCTTTTGATGTTCTGACTACCTACTTTTGGGCTTCCCTTGTGGCTCAGCTGGTAAAGAATCTGCCTGCAATGTGGGACACCTGGGTTCACTCCCTGGGTTGGATCCTCTGCAGAAGGGAACGGCTACCCACTCCAGTATTCTGGCCTGGAGAATTTCATCGGCCGGATAGTCCATGGGGTCACAGAGAGCTGGACACGACGGAGTGACTTTCACTTTCACTTTTAGGCTTCCCTGATAGCTGTTGGTAAAGAATCTGCCTGCAGTGCAGGAGACCCTGGTTCAATTCCTGGGTCAGGAAGATCTGCTGGAGAAGGGATAGGCTACTCACTCCAGTATTCTTGGGCTTCTCTGATGGCTCAGCTAGTAAAGAATCCGCCTGCAATGTGGGAGGATTTGATACCTAGGTTAGGAAGATCCCCTGCAGAAGGGAAAGGCTACCCACTCACGTATTCTGGCTTGGAAAATTCCTTGGAGTATATGGTTCCAAGGGGTCGCAAAGAGTCAGACATGACTGAGTGACTTTCAATTCACTTCACCTAGTTATTGTTGCAAACCCCCTGTATCCTGGCTCTTTTTTTAACTCTTCAGCACAGTCCTGCATACCAATTTCCTTGTTTTAACTATTTTCCATGACTTGCCCCTTTAAATTTTTGGAGGACAGGCACGATTTCAAGGCCAGGAGTGCTTGTGAATATGATGCTGCCCTGAAGCCACAGTTTCAGGTTGTTGTTGGGACATGTGGCTAGAAGGTGTGAGGAATTCTTGATGCCCAACTCTGGTTTCTGCAGCCAGAGCTTTAGTGGAAGTCCTGTTTAGGCATTGTGAACGAGGGTGGAGTGTGCCATAAGAAACACCAAATGCTTGGGTCTCGTTTGGTCTGTTTCATTCAGTGACTTTTTATCTGGGATGGGAGAGGCCTTGGTACAGTATTGTGTGTCCAGAGTCCTTATCTGTTTCACATACAGAGACAGCAACTCATCTTTCGACTCTGTTCTCATGTCGGTCATTACCGAGTGTTGAGAGAACTGGCCAGACGTGCCTACTGCTACTGCTACTGCTGCTGAGTTGCTTCAGTCGTGTCCGACTCTGTGCGACCCCATAGACTGCAGCCCACTAGGCTCTTCTTTCCCTGGGATAGTGCTTGTCTATTAGCTACTGTACGTGTGGTAGTTTGATACTGTTCATCTCAACATCCTAATTTATTCCTGGCCCGCTTCACTCTCCGCTGGGAAACAGAAGCTTGTTTTTCTGTGGCTCAGTCCGTTTATTGCTTCTTTCCTGAACCAGTTGACGTGTGCATTTTTAGATACATGGATTGCTTCTGACACTGTTCTTTCTGATCTGACTGATTTCACTCAGTGGGATTCTCTGGATTTAGCGATGTTCCTGTCAAGGGCACGCTCTCATTCTTTTACATGGCTGTCATCCTCCATCGTCTTCCTAGACGGCTTCTTTCTGCATTCATCTCTCCATGGACGCTCCGTGTGCTGCCACATCCTCTGTCGTAAGTGGTGCTCGTGGTCCACGTGGGTCATTTGTCTCTTTGAAAACTGGGTTTCTGCAAATACGCCCCTAGAGGTGGGTCTGCCCCCCAGGAACTTGTGTCCCATTTTTTCACGTGGAACACACAGTCCTTGTGATGGGATGTTTGTTTCCAGTGCCCCGTCGGCTGCAGGTGTACAGCATCTTCCCCCACCTCCACCTACATGTCTCTTCTTCTTGGCTCTCTGGCCGTGTAGGTTATCCCAGAGTGCCTGGCTCACCACCCTTGCTCTGCAGGAGGGCCCTGTTTTCTCTGTATTAGTGGCTATGAGTCTCTCCCCGCTGTCTCCTCCATGTCCGCAGCCCCCCTTTTCCATTGTTGACAACCATCCGTTTTGTGTTCTAAGTCTGTGCGTCACTTTCACTTTTGGAACACAGTCGTTGGTGGGTGTGGACGTCTCTCCATTTCACCTGTGATAGTGTGCTGTCAGTGTTCGTCTTGCTGACCTCCCTGAGGTCATTGTTAGGTACAGAAGTTCCTGTGGATAGCATGATGTCCTTCCTTTCCTCCACCACAACAGATTCCCTCTTGTGTGTGCATCACTTCTGTCTCCATTCATCTGGCCATGCCCATCTGGTTTGCTTCCAATTTTGGGATATTATAAATACTGCTGTGGTGTCTGCTTCAGTGCACAGGTCCTCTGGAATTCTTGTTTTCAAACCATACATTCTGAAGAGGGGGACTGCCCGATCACACGGTAGCTCATTGTCTGAATTTCTTTTAAAGGCCGCTGCATCCCACTGTCTTCCCCACTACACCCTGGGAGGGTCCCCTCTCCCTTCACCTCTCTCAGCTTTTCACCTTTGTTGATGTTCTGATGATGGCTGTTTCAGTGGGGCCTCTGACCCCTCCTCCCAGTTTGCTTTGAATGTCTCTAATAAATTGCCATCCTGAACATCATTTTAGGTGGTTTTTTTTTTTTTTGGTTTGTTTCTTTAAATGGTGGGAGTGGCAGTTGCCTGGTGATCATTTCTTCTTCCTACTTTCCCCTGTTTATAATTCTTTTCCATGACTAATCCCTTGAAATGTTGGGAGGACAGGTATTATTTCAGGCTCAGTAGCCCTCATGAATATTAAGTTCTGAGAATCAGTATTGTTCAGGTTGTTGTTGGGCCATAGGGCTAGAAGGCAGAAGGATTTCTTCATCCCTGGCTCTGGTTTCTAAAGCAGTCAGAGCTTCTGGAAGTCATGTTTTGGGATTGTGAAGGATGGTGTAATGTGCCAGACTGAACACCAAATGCGTGGGTCTCGTTCCTCTGTTTTATGCCTCCACCCCCCCGCCCCCAGAGTTGGAGTAACATTGGTATATGGTACTGTGGGACTCCAGAGTCTTTCTCAATTTCACAGTTCCACGAGACAGCTGCTGAACTACTCACTGATTCTTTTCTCAAGTATGTTATTGCTGAGTCTTGTCAGAATTAGCTTTGTGTCCGTAGGTCCTGGTTGATTATCTACAGTATATGTCATGGTTTGTTTCTTCATCTCAACCTGCATGGTGGACCCCTCGGCCCCTTCATTCTCCTTTGTTAATCAGAAGTTTTTCTGTTTCTGTGTCTGTCTGTCATTTCCTGCATGTATTGACGATGTGCATTTCAGATTCATGGGATAGCTTATGATATTGTTCTTTGATTTTGACTGACTTCACTGGAAAAGGTCAGTTTTCATTCCAATCCCAAAGGCAATGCCAAAGAATGCTCAAACTACCGCTCAATTGCACTCATCTCACACACTAGTAAAGTAATGCCCAAAATTCTCCAAGCCAGGCTTCAGCAATACATGAACCGTGAACTTCCTGATGTTCATGCTGGTTTTAGAAAAGGCAGAGGAACCAGAGAATTGCCAACATCCACTGGATCATCGAAAAAGCAAAAGAGTTCCAGAAAAACATCTACTTTTGCTTTATTGACTATGCCAAAGCCTTTGACTGTGTGGATCACAACAAACTGGAAAATAAGAGATGGGAATACCAGACCACCTGACCTACCTCTTGAGAAATTTGTATGCAGGTCAGGAAGCAACAGTTAGAACTGGACATGGAACAACAGACTGGTTCCAAATAGAGAAAGGAGTACATTAAGGCTGTCACCCTGCTTATTTAACTTATATGCAGAGTACATCAGTACTCTTGCCTGGAAAATCCCATGGATGTAGGAGCCTGGTAGGCTGCAGTCCATGGGGTCGCTAAGAGTCGGGCACGACTGAGTGACTTCACTTTCACTTTTCATTTTTATGCATTGGAGAAGGAAATGGCAACCCACTCCAGTGTTCTTGCCTGGAGAATCCCAGGGACGGGGGAGCCTGGTGGGCTGCCGTCTATGGGGTCGCACAGAGTCAGACACAACTGAAGGGACTTAGCAGCAGCAGCAGCAGAGTACATCATGAGAAATGCCAGGCTGGATGAAGCACAAGCTGGAATTAAGACTGCCAGGAGAAATATCAATAACCTCAGATATTCAGATGACACCACTCTTATGTCAGAAAGCAAAGAACTAAAGAGCCTCTTGATGAAAGTGAAAGAGGAGACTGAAAAAGTTGGTTTAAAACTCAACATTCAGAAAACGAAGACCATGGCATCTGGTCCCATCCCTTCATGGCAAATAGATGGGGAAACAGTGGAAATAGTGGCAGACTTTATTTTCTTGGGCTCCCAAATCACTGCATATGGTGACTGGAGCCATGAAATAAAAATGAAAATAAAAATAAAAAGATGCTTGAAATAAAAAGACGCTTACTCCTTGGAAGGAAAGTTATGACCAACCTAGACAGCATATTCAAAAGCAGAGACATTACTTTGCCAACAAAGGTCCATCTAGTCAAAGCTATGGTTTTTCCAGTGGTCATGTATGGATGTGAGAGTTGGACGGTAAAGAAAGCTGAGCACCGAAGAACTGATGCTTTTGAACTGTGGTGTTGAAGAAGACTCTTGAGAGTCCCTTGCACTGCAAGGACTAGTCGATCCTAAAGGAAATCAGGCCTGAATATTCATGGGAAGGACTGATGCTGAAGCTGAAACTCCAATACTTTGGCCACCTGATGCAAAGAGCTGACTCACTAGAAAAGACCCTGACTGAAGATTGAAGGCAGGAGGAGAAGGGGACGACAGAGGATGAGATGGCTGGATGGCATCACTGACTCGATGGACATGAGTTTGGATAAACTCCGGGAGTTGGTGATGGACAGGGAGCCTGGCGTGCTGCGATTCATGGGGTCAAAAAGAGTCGGACACGACTGAGTGACTGAACTGACTTCACATCACATGAGTAGCTGTGGGTATAACTGTGTTCCTGCTGGTGGCATTCTCTCCTTCTTCATGGCTGCGTCATCTTCGGTTGTTCACAGGTCACTTCCTGCCTCTGGACTCGCCTGTCCGTGGACACTGTGTGTGCTGCCACGTGTTCTCTGTTGTCCACGGTGCTGTTTGGGTTTCTCCCAGGACACTCTTAAGAGGTGAGCCTGCCCAATCACCCTGTGGCTGAAAATTGTCAGCTTTTCAGGGCACTTCTCTACTGTTCTTCATACTAGTTGTTACCTCCCAGCTGCCCCGTAAATTAGTTCCCTTTTTTCTCCACAGCCTCTCCACCATTTATTCTTTCCTCTTTTTTTTTTTTTTTGTATTGACTTTTTGATGATGGCTCTTCATATGGAACCGGTTTATTCCTTTTCAAATTAAATTTTCCTGTGTATGGATTCACAATATTGAGCATGTTTCATGGACGTTTTAAACTGTTAACAAGGAAACTAGCATTTACCAGTTGTAATTAGTTTCCAAGTCTTTTCCTTTTGCAAAAAATTATTTTTGATTAGTTGTATGAAAATTATTTGACAGCAGGTATCATTTACAGTCTAGTATTCCTTTTGAATCAAAAGGAATAGGCTTTAGGTTCCGGGTGTTGGAAACAGCCACAAGATGGCAGCACTTCTTCATGCTCCACTCTGGTACTATGCTAATGAAACCTTAGGGTCAGTTTGACTATCTGACTCTACCTTAGGTTGAATATACCAGCTGGAACCACTGTCAGCTTATGTCTTATTACTTTTTTTTTTTTAGTTTTTATATTTCTTGTAGTACATTTGATTTATTGTTGTGGAGGTTGTAGGTATACAGGATCTCATTTAGTTATACACATATACATATCTGTTCAACTGTTGCCTTCTTTTCACATGTGTTACACAGTGTTCTGTTACCTGCTTTCCTATGTAGCTGTTGGTTCCTTGTTGACAGTCTTATATATCAGTGTGATACATCACTCCCAACCTCCTGATGAATCCCATCTTGCCTTCCCCCTTGGTAACCATGCGCTTGTTTTCTAAGTCTGTGCATCTCTTTCACTTTCATAAATTAGTGGATTGGTATCAATTTTTCCATTTCACATACAACTGATATATGATGTTTGTCTTTTTCTGACTTACCTTAGTACTGTATCCCATATTGTCTCCCAATTCATAGGTTACTACAAATGGCATTATTTCTTTTTCATGGCAGAATCCTATTATACTGTGGAAATGTGTCACTTCCTTATCCATTCATTTGTCGACAGACATTTGGTTTGCTTTTATGTTTGGGTATTGTAAATAGTGCTACAGTGCATGCTTGGGTGCATTTGTTTTTGAATTCTTATTTTCTCCTCTTATTCTCTTAGGAATGTGCCTGTCTGATCATATGAGAGCTCTATTTTCACCATTTAGACACACTTTCATAATGTTCTCTATAGTGTTTGTTACCAATTACATCCCACCAGCATTATAGGAGGGTTCCCTTTTCCCAAGCTCCCCACTATACCATTTACTGTCAGCAGCCTTTTTACAGAGAAGGCAGTGGCACCCCACTCCAGTACTCTTGCTTGGAAAATCCCATGGACAGAGAAGCCTGTTAGGCTGCAATCCAAGGGGTTGCTAAGAGTCGGGCACGACTGAGTGACTTCACTTTCACTTTTCACTTTCATGCATTGGAGAAGGAAACGGCAACCCACTCCAGTGTTCTTGCCTGGAGAATCCCAGGGACGGGGGGAGCCTGGTGGGCTGCCGTCTATAGGGTCACACAGAGTCAAACACGACTGAAGCGACTTAGCAGCAGCAGCAGCCTTTTTTATAATTGCTATTTTGACTGGTGTGAGGTGATATGTGTAATTTTCATTTTGCTATTTCACCATAATTGAGTGCCTTTCATGGAATTTCTTTTCACTACATACTGAATAAATAGTATTTTCAATATCTACTCCTCCTTCTTAGGAGATACCTGTGAAGTTTAGGTGGAAAGGTCATGATGTCTGCACATACCTGCAGATGTTTCACCAAAACAACAGTGATGCTACACACACTCTCTCTCTCACACACACACACACACATACTCAAGGGTGTTCAAGCCCATGTTGATTTATAAAGTATTCCACCTGGGTGAACAGTATGTGGGAGATCACTGCACTATTTGCAACTTTTCTACTGATGTGAATGTTTTCAAAACATAAAGTCCAAAAACACATGAAGTGTCAAGTGCTAGTCACTCAGTTGTGACCAGCTCTTTGCAACCCCAGGGACTGTAGCCCGCCAGGTTCCTCTGTCTTTGGGATTCTCCAGGCAAGAATACTGGAGTGGGCTGCCATTCCCTTCTCCAGGGGATGTTCCCCACCCAGGAATCGAACCCAGGTCTCCTGCATTTCAGGCAGATTCTTTACCATCTGAGCTACCCATGTATACAGCAATTTTAATTAAGACACTGCAAAAACCTTTATAAATATTTTGGGAAAAGTCAGCCTATAGATTTAATTTCTTGCATTTGAATGTATTCAAATTTTATTACCATTGTCTATGGATATTTAACACTAGCATTTGTGCAACAGCCCTCTTAGGCAGAGGGGGATCTTAACACACAAATCTTACACACTAAAAATAACTGTACCGTGTTCAACAAGACTGTTTTTTGATTCCGTAAACCAAGCTTGACAGAGCAGCCAATTCAAGAGAAATGATTCCAGGACATACGTGAACTTACCACTTAAGGGAACATTACAGATTATACTAAAATGTTACACAGACTTAGCGAAAGCTCATCATTTTCTCCTAGACGCAGACAGGTTCACCATGTAGACACCTGTACATTACAGCACTCTGAGGTTTTTGCAAAGCGTACATTATAGATACATTTTCCATACAGTGCAATTTTTATTGTCTAAGACATGAGTAATAGTGCACTTAAATCCAACAGTCACATTCAAATATATCAAGAGTAAACTTCAAGTACCTGGTTATTGAAGAAATACATACTGTTATTATTTTTTTAAATAATTTGTGCAAGTACAAGATTTTCAGTGTAGATGGTAATATATCTATAAGGATTCTAAACAAGAGAACGCGAGGAGTATTTGTATAGAATAAACCACCTCTCTAAAAATATGTGCATTTGGAAAATTGAAGCAAATGTCTTGGGCTGACAGGCAGGCAGTGTTACACAACTTTTTATCAGAAATCACACATATAATATGTATACTCACAGACGGTTAAAGAGAACTGCTCTAGAAGACAGTGAGCTCTCATCAGGAACCATTTTCCAGGACAATGTAGTGTCCACACTGAGTCCTGTTATCTTTCATTAATTAAACACCAATGACAGTTCTGCACTGTGGTTCAATTATAGGACATTAGTTTTTGTTTTGTTTTGTTTTTTTGAGGGGATTTAGATAACAAGTTCAGACTTTCTAAAACCTAGCATAGAGTTTCAGAAGGTCTCTTTTGGGCTTCTAGTTGAAAGGAAGAAAATGCTGTGGATGGCAGACTGTAAGGACTAGTGAAAAAAGAAGTTGTTTTTATTTAAGAAACCAAAAATTAGAAAATAACCATTTCCTACTACCTGAGACGAAATATGAGTGTAGCAACCAGTCTTTTACAGTTTTTTGTTGAGATGGTGAATTACACAAAAATACTACTTATAATAACTTAGTGTACATGCTCGGGGGGTGGGGGTGGGTGGGTGGAGTCTGTGTCATGTTTAAGAATAAGAAATGATTCATCTATGTTGTCCTGAGGTATAGGATAACCTGGATCAGATGGACTGAATGACTTCATTCTCTGGAAAATTTCAAAGCTTCCAGAACAGAGGATTAACGATTCCAAATATTGCCCATTTTTTTTGGTCCAGGAAATACCTCTGTGATTAAGGGTGCTCATAATAGACTTGTATCATTTTAATTCATAAAACCTGGATATGGGTAGACACCAAAACTGTGTCTCAGGTGAAGGTCTGACAGTCAGTGAACCTGATGCCCTAGCTAGGACTGACCCTTAAAGCAGCTACCCTTGAAACCCAACAACTACAAGAGTCACATCTTTAAGCGGTTTTCTTTGTAATGCAGCACAAGGTCCCTCTTGTTTTTCGGCTTCAAGTGACAATTACTGGTCAGATCTTTTCCATGATACTAATTTTTTTTTAACTTAAGAAGGACTGAATCAAAGACTAAAATCTCACTTTTATCCTTTAAAATGAAAAGCAGTGACTTATCTATCACCTCTACAAAATCATGCTGTGGAGTTCAAAGAAAAGTTTTAAAATAAGATACATACAAAAGTAAGTATGTATCTTAAATGATTATTGTCTTCCAAAGTTTTCCCCAGAATCACTTTAAAATCTTGCTTCAAAGACCTAATTTTTCTTAGGTTTAAAACAAGCTATAAAATTATCTTATTTCTATTGGGTTTTATAATTTCTGCTTATTTTCTTCCCATTTAATAAAATCAAAACAAAAAATTTGAAACAATTACTGACAAGTCTTAAACCACCCAAAAAGTTTCAGCATTTTGATATAACCAAATTGTTTCTTCTGATTAAAAAAAAATTATTAATTTAAATCTAAAGATCACTGTATTGCAGCAGTCCTTTGTATTAAAATATTCTTTGTGGGGGACTTACTTTTTTTTCACTCCAAAAATGGAAACCAGCCTTCACAACGAATAAATACAGAAGATGCACAATGTACATGAACATGATTATACCTCACTTAAAGCTTGTATGGGGCAATCTGCATCCTCACTAATTGAGCCACTATTCTCTTCATTATGAAAGTTTTTAAAGCCGCCTTTATCAAAGACAGTTCTCCAAACTTAACCTTAAGTATCTTATTAATACATCCACTGTAATTATTCTTTTCATCCAAGGGATGAGTAATTTAATAGTATTACTAAAAACCCTCTTCAAAATTATATTGATAAAACACTTGTCTTTGTTAGAATTCTCAAGTTTGGGAAAACCTTAGTATTTACATTATTAGATGACCCCTTTGAAAGTGCATTGATACAAAAGTTTGTTTTTACGCCCTGTAAACAGAACTATAGTTTGGACAATCCCTAATTATAAATTAACACTAAAACACAAACTTGTCCAAACTGCTTATGATTGCTATCTCAGTAAGAGAAAGAAAAAGAAATGGAAACACTATGTTATCATCATACTCTGGCTCACATGTGAAATGTTCATCAGGAAGACAGGTATAAGCTGATGGCATACAGGTTCTCCATGACTAAGCCTAAAAAAAAAAGCCCTCTAATGTTTCCACCCACAGAAACCTTATGGCCAATGGCCAACCAACATTACTACTGAGAGTCACTTCTTTAAAAAAAAAAAAAAAAAAATCACTAAAAATTCTCTAGTTTTCCTTATGGGTCAGTTAACTGAGAAGAAAAAGGCTCCTTCAATTTTGAGGATCCATTAAAAAAGCTAGAGTGTTTCCTTTTTTAAAAAATTAACTGAGACATTTCACACAGCACACAAATACCTATAGCAAGAAAGTACATCTTTGCTCCTTCCCTCATTAGCCTTTCTTTAGGTGAGGACTTGAATGCCCCAAGATTCTTAACTATGATCAAGAAAACAGGCCAGGAGTAAAACTGAGCTTAGAGGAGAAAGACAAATTTACCAAAAGGAAAGCTCCGACTGTAGATTAGTTGTCTAGCCTTTTGCTCCTAGTCTGAGGAAACGGGGAAAAAGATGTCTTGGCAACTCTTTTGGAGATAGAAAGTGTTCACCGCTTTCTGCAGCTTCTGAATGTGGCCATAGATTTTGTTAGAGTTGATTTTGAAGAACTAAAATTTTAACTTGATACATAACTCTGAAGCTGGGTTCAGTTTTGGTGTGTTTTACAATGAAATGGTTATATATAGATGGGATTGAAATGATATTAAAGATTACCCTTCAACAGTCCTTTTAAGGGAAAACTACAATTGAAAGTATTTGTTAAAACGAGCAGCGCCACAAAGTAGAATGTACACGGAAAGCACCTAATCACGAACTGTTGGAGTTGCAGGCAAAAACCAGCCTATAGCATAAAGTCATCACTGTTTCTATAACACTAAAAACATTTCAAAGTGGCTTCTGAAGTTTAAAACATACCTGAGTCATGTTCATAAACTTCCACTTAAATTATATTTGCCTAATGGACAAACCAGCAGAGTCAAGATAAATTTTCAAAAGGCTCAAGGGAGTAAGAAAATCTTAACCTTAGTATTAGTAAACTTAGAATATTTACAAACAAAACAATCAAGCACACACTTCTGTACATAAACCAGTGCAGTAAGAACTTCAGACAAGGGCAGTGCATCTCTGGTTTAAGGTAACCGTATTTGTAGCTTAATTATAACAAATTAACATCTATTCTAAATGATGGTTTAATGTTACATCCAGCATTTGACACATTTAAAATGTATGACCAAAACCCTGAAGAACCAATTCGACACTACTGACACCTTATCAGTAACAAACTTCTCCTTTATTTCTAAATTGCACATACTTTTAGTGTCTATGGTTAAAATAAATTTACTACTTCTTAATGTAAATACCAGAGAACTTTAGCTGTTGCCATTGTAAAAATAATTTACCTTGAATAAATATTCAGCTTTTGCTTTCTTGACAAACCAGAATGAGGACACGAATTCAGCTCTTGTCAGTCCAAAACTGTTTTAAAAGAAGAAGGGCGATTTTATGTGGCAAAGATATTGGAAATAGCATGTTAAACACAAGTCTCGGTTTACCAGCAATTTCAGGTTTGAAAAATATTTCTATATTTGGAGTGCTTAAAAAGTCTGGTCCTTTTTTAAACTAACAAATATTCTCTAAAGAGATTAGTCATATCCTTGACTGGTCTGGAGCACTGTTTGCAAAGTAGAGGCAGAGAAAAGCTTACAATGAAATGGTGTATAACACAAATGGCATTAAATAGGTCACCTGTTTCACATAGAATGACTAGCACCTCCTTCCTGCTCCCAAAGTGAAGAGCCCCACCAGGCCACGTGGAACATGAGTAATTAGAGTAAGTTTCATTCATAAAGTATTGAGGAGCCCATTACATTAGAAGGTTCTCACTTCTAAAGCCTTACGTTCAAGGCTGAACATGTGATGGTGAACTGAGGGCACAGAAGACAGAGGTGGGCTACCAGTCTGCACGGTCCTGCGAGGGCTGCAGTGGGTAGGATTCAGGGGCTCTCCTGCACCCCATCCTCAGTCTCCAGTTCTGCCAACTGCCTCCTAAGGAGATTTACTTTCGCTTGCAATTCCTTGTTATATTCTATGATGTTAACCATTTCTTCATATGCTTCATCCAAATACTTGGAGGATCTGTTCCAGCGTAAAAAAATACCTATTGAATCCACGAAAGAACAGAAGGGAAAAAGATGCACACCATGGATTAGCATTATACTTGTTGAGGTTAATACATAATCCCATGTATTATAACCCTTTGCTTTTTTCACAGTTCACATCTGTGTTTTATTATACTCTAAAATGCACAGCAATCTGAGGTACTGAAAGAGTACAGCTGAAGAGTGCACAAGAAGTCACCATGTACATGCTTGGTATTCAAAAACCCCTGTAACATTATGAAACAGAACAAAATGCAGTTCTGGTTATATTCAGGAATACAAACTAATCATTTACAATGCCATAAACTTCACACTTCCACAATACAAATACTCTTTTTTTAAACAATTACAGAACTTTATCTGAACCTGTACGACCTCCTATAGGTGTGAAATCACTTCCAGTGGGAAAGTGGCAGTTAGAGCAAAAGCAGAGCCACACAAATTGTTGAAAAAGGCGGAACTTCAGCACTCTCTCCCCGCCTCTGTTTCTAACAGACCGTCTTCCAATTCTGTAGGCAACTGCTTTTTTCCCCAGATAACATTAATTATCCTTTTATTATGGATAAAAGACATTTTCTCCTGTACATACATATATGTTATTGATATCAGCTCAAAGTGATGGCTTAACAATATTCAAGTCAGGAGGTACAAATGCTTCCAGAATGCAGCATGCATGTACCAATAGCAACTTACCAGTAGCTGGTAAGTTCACAAAGATTTTATGAGTTATTAGAACACTTTCCATAAACCAAACTGCCATGCACCCTAGAGACTCCTTCTGTATGCATCCGAATACTACTTACATTCTTATCAGAGAAGGAAGATAGAAACACAGACTAAAGACCGACCTTGTTGATTTTTCTATTGCATGTATTTTTAAAATCCTGCTCTTCGATACAGGAATTACTTACTTTTAATGGTTAACTTCGGTGCAGATATAAACAGCAGAGAGACATTTTAAGGCCTCAGTGGGGTTTTTCTACAATCTATATACTTACCATGAGAATATTTTTATCCAACTTAGAATTTCATCCAGTTCTAAGCTGAGGAGGCACTAAACATACAGGGAAAACTTGTCCTTAATGGAGCAGCAGGAGCACATCCATATAAAAAAATCTTCTTTTATCACTTAATCCCTGAACTTTCAGTGATTTGTAAAAACCAGTTAAATTGTCCTTCAGGAGCCATCTGGCTCTCCAGTTTGCCTTTCCTCCCAAATAACTAGTTTCTCACTTCTGTTATTAAACATGACAGTGGCTATTAGGTAAACGGTCTCAGAATTCCTGAACAAGAAGTACAGCTGTTATCTCTCATTTAAGCAGTGCCTGTGCCTGACTGCACAAGTAAGGAGAAACACTGCGCTGAGGCTCAGAGCCCCAGGAGACTCTAAGGGTGAGGCCACTTTCCCACAGTGCTGAACATGGGACCCCTCGACCGATAAGATTAGAAGCCTAAGCTGAGCGGGAGGAGGCAGCTAATGACAGCTATCCCATGCAGAACAAGCCATGAGAGCTGACAGCCAGAGGAGTGACAGAAATAGGCTCCGTGTCAAACCCAGAAAGGAAAGCAACCTGAGACCCCCTCACACATAGACTTGCCCTTGAGAGTCTCACACAGGAGACCACAGTAAAATAACGGATGTGGAAGGTACTTGAGTTTACCAAACAGCTGCTATTCCTGTGTGTATGCCCTTGTTGTTTTACATAAAGATGACTACAAATGTACTTACCACCTTCAAATTGATTAAAAAGAAATTAAATGGTATGTTATACCCTTTGTGTAATGAATAGATTATATATTTTAGATAGGTTTTTGGTAATTTTTTAAAAAACAAGCTTTAGTATTTAAGGTATGCGAAGAACTGACTCATTGGAAAAGACCCTGATGCTGGGAAAGATTGAAGGCAGGAGGAGAAGGGGCAACAGAGTTGGATGAGATGGTTGGGTGGCATCACCGACTCGATGGACATGAGTTTGAGCAAGCGCCAGGAGTCGGTGATGGACAGGGAAGCCTGGCGTGCTGCTGTCCATGGGGTTGCAACGAGTCAGACACTACTGAGCGACTGAACTGACTGCATTCTCTACTTCAGGAGATAAGCTTCAGAATCTGAAAGCAATGCAGGTAAAAACTCTTCTTCAGATATGAAAATCAAGTCTGGATTATTCCACTTAAACAAGACATCTGCATTACTGCCTTGATGGATGACATTACGTACATTTTATGGAATCTTACTAAAATGGACTAGCTCATTAACCCTTCAACAGCATTTAACAGAACAATCTGTCCTAAAGACTAGCTGATAAAGGGAACAGAAACCATCTCCTAAGAGCTTACAATTTATTCCTGTCCCAACTACCTATCACTTTCTTACACAAAAAGTAATGTACTTTCCCTCACCCCCATTAGGATGACCTGTCAAAGATGGGGGAAAAACAGGAAATAAGTATTGAGGAAGATGTGAAGAATCTGTAACCCTTGTCCACTGCTGATGGGGTTGTAAAATGGTACAAGTGTTACGGAAAACAGTATGGCTGTTCTTCAAAACACTGAACATAGAATTACTGTATGATCCAGCAATTCCAGCATCAAAAGCAGGGTCCTACCTATGAATGAATAAGCAAAATGTATACACAAATGAAAAATCACTCAGCCTTAAAAAGGAAATCCCGTCACACGCTACTACATGGAAAGCCTTGAGCACAATAATTGCGTTCAGTGAAATGACGCAGTCACAAAAGGACAAATGCTGTATGGTTCCACTTAGGTGAGGCAGCAGGAGTAAGCAGAGCGGTGGCTGCCTGGGGCTGGACAGGAGCTCTGAGAAGCTGCTGTTCAATGGGTGCAGAGTCGTCAAGTTACACGAAGAAAAGCTCTGGAGACTGTTTCACAACAACGTGATATACTTGACCATCTCTGTGTACAATTAAGTATCACGTTGGTGAATTTTGTGTTTTTATCACAATAAAAAGAAGTAATGTACCTTCTTATCTTGAGATAATATCTGATATAAACAGCAGTATACACGTACTGTTGTACCCACAGGCAGTCAAGAGAACATCCTGGACTATCAATAAAGGGTTTGCAAAGGATGCATGACTTACCCTCCCACAGCTGAAGACTCTGTGGAGCAACAGATGGCCAGATGACAAGGTTGTTGGCTTCAAAGAGAGGGTTGGTGAACTTACTCAGTTCACTGGGCCGGTTGACCCAGGACCACAGGGACATCGTTTTCTGCTGCAGCTTCAACTTACATCTGATCAAGAAAGAAAACTGCCATTAAACCAATTAATTTATGGCAACCACTATTAAATGCTGCTTCTAATTTCTTTTCTCTGTACATTGGAAGGCAGAACAAAATGCTGTCAAATTGAAATATCTGTCAGCATTTTTCACTGTCAACAATTACCTAAATTGAAGAAACAGAAAATCTCAACAGACCTATAACAAGTAAATAAATCTGACTCCATATTGGATCTGTTTCTTTTACTTTAATTTTTGTATTCTATTCCTTTTGCTACAAGTTAATCACTAAAAGGATGTTGCTTATAGCTTGAGGTATACATAATGGTCCATCTCTGGGAACTCTGCCTCCATGTTTGAATGCTAAGCTAAAATATATTTGTTTTGCTCACAGGAAACATCCTTACCAGGCCCACCAATGAATGGCTGCAGAAAAGAAGTGAACACATCCCCTCCCAAATCTGGCTGGAACCAGGAAACATTTCAAACAAGTTCCTTTTTTTAACTTTACCTCCTTAGCTCCTCCCCTTCTTTGTTTTATAAAAAAAGTACCTAGCCATCCAATGGAGAAGGCAATGGCAATGGCACCCCACTCCAGTTCTCTTGCCTGGGAAATCCCATGGACAGAGGAGCCTAGTGGGCTACAGTTCACGGAGTCACTAAGAGTTGGACACAACTGAGCAACTTCACTTTCACTTTTCACTTTCATGCACTGGAGAAGGAAATGGCAACCCACTCCAGTGCTCTTGCCTGGAAAATCCCATGGACAGAGGAGCCTGGTGGGCTGCAGTCCATGGGGTCACTGAGGGTCGGACACGACTGAGCGACTTTACTTTCACTTTTCACTTTCATGCATTGGAGAAGGAAATGGCAACCCACTCCAGGGTTCTTGCCTGGAGAATCCCAGGGACAGGGGGAGCCTGGTGGGCTGCCATCTATGGGGTCACACAGAGTCGGACACGACTGAAGTGACTTAGCACTAGCATCCCAACCCAGGCAAGACACTTCTTTGGGACACTAATACACCATCTTCCTGCTCTGCTGGCTTTCCTAATAAAGTTGCTAGTCTTTGCCCTGACAACTTGTCTCAATTTATTGGCCTGTGGTGCAACAAGCAGTACAGTAAGACATTTCAACTGGAACAAGTTAATCCTATCTCAACTCCATTCTATCATCAAAGAAAACACTCAGAGCAAATACCCTTGGGATACAGAGCAGTATAAAATATAAACACACCAATTAATCAAACTGATCATGTGAATTATTGGCTATTGTGTATAGCCAAAACACAATGAGAAAAGTATGGTGACAGAATTTTCTAGAGCAAATAGTTCTAAGTTTTCCCCCACAAGAATCTATAAGAAAATCTAATGTTGAAATATTTGCCAATTCAGCTTTAAAGTAAAAAAAAAAAAGAAAAATGTATTGCTTGAATTTTAAATTGGTAAAGATTCAGTGATTCCATTCTTTTGTGAAGACTGTTAATTGTTTACATTTTTATTCAACTACCCGATGCCAGCTACCAGTCAAGAGACAAATCCTATCTCTCACCCAGAGGAAGCCCTTAGATTGTACCCAAATGAGAAGACGACCAGTTAAGCATCTTTTAATGATCATTCTGATATGAATCTTCTATCTAAACCTATACACCTGATGGCGTCTGGGTTGTGAAGCGAGACTTGCACTCTGGGCCTGAGGACAGTTTCTTGGTATGAGAGACACAATCGAGCACAGGAGCAGGAAGACCTGTACCACAGCCATACTTCTGGTGACCAAATGGCTGGGTGTCCCTGGACAATCATTAACTTCTCTGGATATCACCTTTTTACTCTATGAAACTGCATGGAAAGTAGAATTAGATTATATATTTAAGCTTCTTACAGGTGTCACATACTATGTTCTTATAAAAGGAAAGTAACATTTTAATGGTTCCTTAATTTACTCAAAGCTTTTTAATCAGTGTATGGACTCATTTTAATCTAACAGAACAAAATCTAGGCTATGCTCTCATCTAGCATGTGACAGGCTCAGAGTAAACATGCAGCACCTGGACTCATACAGAAGGACTCCCAGTTATACCAACAGTAACCACCACCATCTCTTAAATGTTGATAACGTGAACATAGAAGCAAATCCTCGTCTCTTTTAGGAAATAACCAAAACAACTGCAAATGGCCCCACGTGAGCAGTGGACCCACCTTTCACTTTCATTGTTGCCCAAGAAGGTTCCAAACTGTGAGGCGTAAGCATGCTCAAAGAGCATGATGAGGAAATTCTCATTAAATTCAAAAGAGCAAGGGAACTGACGGAGTATCTGCCACACACAGTCCAAGAAGAGAAGAAACACGGGTGACTCCCACTTCTGCTTGCTGTTGCAGTAGGCTGACTGTGCGCAGCGCTGCTGGAACGGGTGACCAGCCTAAGAGAGAAAGTGGACACATGGCAGTCATATCCTAGTGAGACCACATTTCGGCATGTTAGTAACAATTTCACACAGTTGCAACAAAACGATTGCATAGAACATCATATAATTTGGGTGACTGATCTTTAATGATTTCTTAGTTTAAGACAATCTTCAACTAAGGGAAAAGACAAGATTTCCAAATATCGGGCTGACCAAAAAGTTTGGAAAAACTCTAACTCTGTGGCCATCCCAGAACTTAACAAGGCTACATAGTTAGCCATAAGATCTGTGGTTGTTCTTGGAATATCAAATAGAATAATGGACCTCAGTAATAATAAACATAATATAAATCTTACTAGGTTGGTGAAATCTGGAGCAAAGTCAAAGAACGTTAAGTTCTGCAGGTATAAAACAAAGGTCAGCTCTCCCCTTCTATCCAGCCAGAGTGCTGTAGCCTGGAGTAAGCTCCATAAACCTCACCACTACATGGAGATAAATACGGGGTTCTCATAGACAGATTTCATTAGGTCACTCCTGATATTAATAAGTCTTCAGAAAGCTAAGATCATGGCATCTGCTCCCATCACTTCATGGCAAATAGATGGGGAAACAGTGGAAACCATGACAGACTTTATTTTGGGGGGCTCCAAAATTACTGCAGATGGTGACTGCAGCCATGAAATTAAAAGATGCTTGCTCCTTGGAAGGAAAGTTATGACCAACCTAGACAGCATGACAAAAAGCAGAGACATTACTCTGCCAACAAAGGTCCATCTAGTCAAAGCTACGGTTTTCTCAGTAGTCATGTACGTCGAAGAACTGATGCTTTTGAACTGTGGTGTTGGAGAAGACTCTTGAGAGTCCCTTGGACTGCAAGGAGATCGAACCAGTCCATCTTAAAGGAAATCAGTCCTGAATATTCATTGGAAAGACTGATGCTGAAGCTGAAACTCCAGTAATTTGGCCACCTGATGTGAGGAACTGACTCATTTGAAAAGACCCTGATGCTGGGAAAGACTGAAGGCAGGAGAAGGGGCCAACAGAGGATGAGATGGTTGGATGGCATCACGGACTCAATGGACATGAGTCTGAATAAACTCTGGCAGTTGGCGATGGATAGGGAGGGCTGGAGTGCTGCAGTCCATGGGGTCACAAACAGTCAGACACGACTAAGCGACTGAACTGAACTGAACATATGAAAACAAGTTCCTGTCATGAAGACATCTGTAGGAATACTTTTATATTAGAGACAAAGCTCTCCTTAGTTTCCCTCTCCTCAACAAAAGAACTGAAGAGTCTGCCATCTACTGACCAAAGGAAACTGTCAAATCATTTGGCTCTCTGGCCTACCCAGAACCTGAGTATTGATGTTATCCCCGCAATAACATCCTTCTAGGTATTTCACAGACTTGTTTTATCTTTGGCTCTTTAATGGCAGCCCACTCCAGTATTCTTTCCTGGGAAATCCCGTAGACAGAGAAGCCTGGCAAGTGGGCTACAGTCCATGGCATCACAAAGAACTGGACACAGATGAGCACATACACAAATCATATGCATTTGTCTGCTACGCTCACAAGGAATGTAGCTGTGTAAGATCACCAAATACTTAGGATGGTCTGACTTAAAGGACCGCTGTCAGGGTGGGTAGATGTGGTAAACATAACAGCGTTAACACATAATAAATATGAACTGTAGCTGGAAGGGCGAGAAGAAAGAGATAATTCTACTTTCAAGTTATGTCTAAACATTTGCTTTCAATCACAATTATATACTAAGTGACACAGTGCACAAACATTTGAATTAATCTCTAGCTTGGAGGATTTCCATCTATTTTACGAGACCTTTATTTTAGCTGCCCTTCAGCATTTCATAGGCCAGCACTGTGCTGTGTCCAAGGAGTAAAAGCTGAACTTGGCAAGGTTCTCTGAACTCAAAGATGTCACTATATTTGGGTCTAGCTGGGGAAACAGTGTGACAACAATGGATCAGTTTTATCTGTGGAGGAAGTTCAGGTCCCGAAGGCTTCATGAAAGCGACACTGAGCTGGATCTTACAGGATGAGAAGGACTTCACCCTGGCTGGGGAAGAAGTCAGGATGGAGCCAGGTGAGAAGACAGAAAGCGCTGAAGTACGCGCTCCCTACTTACAAGTCCCCACTCCTCCTCACACGCTTGTTTGTGTCTTTTACCTCTAACAAGACTAGGTTCTGTGACACAAGATGGTGCTTTACACTCTTTGTGTTTCCCTGTAGGTAACAACAGACAGCTAACAAGCGTTCATTAGGGGAATAAAGTGCCAAATGAACAATACGAGCAACGAGGGAGACAAAAAGGAGAGGCAGTAAAGATCACAGACATTTACTAAGAGGAAGATAGATGAACTGTCCCCCAGAAAAGTAAACATCTGAATCAATCAAAATTTCATATATCCATTCCCACAAACCAGGATCAAACATCAACTATGAGTAGTTCCTCTGTGGACAAAACAGCTTTTCTCACCTGCAGCCACTCTCTTTCTATTAAGGCCTCAAAGCCACGGATGGTCCTGCTTCTTGGTTCCAAGATGATCTGGGCCAGGGAGGTAACCTGGAGTGTGGAATCAGTTCCTTCTGTTCCATGGATCAGTATGGATGCTCCTTCCCTGTGAGGGAAATCCAGAGAACAAATGGGACACTCCCAACACTGTCAATTGACTGCTAATAATAAACATTTCTTAAGAGTAACAGTTGAAAGCCTTTTGCATTCTGCTCTGTCTGGTAGGTTCAGATCTATATAAGGTACATGAAGAGAGCTTCCCTTGGGGAAAATATGAAAGTATGGTAAGTCCCAAACTTCAATGGGCAAAAACTCTCTGAAACTTCTTTTCATTATTTTTCAGTTTAAGAAAATAGAAATTGTTAGATTCACAACTTAAGGATTTGTATAGAAAAAAATAGGTCCTTGAGTACTTAAAAAATCTGTCATGGATGACATGTGTATGTACAGTTCAGTTCAGTTCAGTTCAGTCACTCAGTCGTGTCCAACTCTTTGCGACCCCATGAATCGCAGCACGCCAGGCCTCCCTGTCCATCACCAACTCCTGGCGTTCACTCAGACTTGGGTCCATTGAGTCAGTGATGCCATCCAGCCATCTCATCCTGTGTCGTCCCCTTCTCCTCCTGCCCCCAATCCCTCCCAGCATCAGAGTCTTTTCCAATGAGTCAACTCTTTGCATGAGGTGGCCAAAGTACTGGAGTTTCAGCTTTAGCATCATTCCTTCCAAAGAAATCCCAGGGCTGATCTCCTTCAGAATGGACTGGTTGGATCTCCTTGCAGTCCAAGGGACTCTCAAGAGTCTTCTCCAACACCACAACTCAAAAGCATCAATTCTTCGGCGCTCAGCCTTCTTCACAGTCCAACTCTCACATCCATACATGACCAGTGGAAAAACCACAGCCTTGACTAGACGGACCTTTGTTGGTAAAGTAATGTCTCTGCTTTTCAATATGCTATCTAGGTTGGTCATAACTTTCCTTCCAAGGAGTAAGCGTCTTTTAATTTCATGGCTGCAGTCACCATCTGCAGTGACTCTGAAGCCCCAAAAAATAAAGTCTGACACTGTTTCCACTGTTTCCCCATCTATTTGCCATGAAGTGATGGGATCAGATGCCATGATCTTAGTTTTCTGAATGTTGAGCTTTAAGCCAACTTTTTCACTCTCCACTTTCACTTTCATCAAGAGGCTTTTGAGTTCCTCTTCACTTTCTGCCTTAAGGGTGGTGTCATGTCATCTGCATATTTGAGGTTTATTGATATGCAATCTTGATTCCATCTTGTGCTTCCTCCAGCCCAGTGTTTCTCATGATGTACTCTGCATAGAAGTTAAATAAGCAGGGTGACAATATACAGCCTTGACGTACTCCTTTTCCTATTTGGAACCAGTCTGTTGTTCCATGTCCAGTTCTAACTGTTGCTTCCTGACCTGCATACAAATTTCTCAAGAGGCAGGTCAGGTGGTCTGGTATTCCCATCTCTTTCAGAATTTTCCACAATTTATTGTGATCCACATAGTCAAAGGCTTTGGCATAGTCAATAAAGCAGAAATAGATGTTTTTCTGGAGCTCTCTTGCTTTTTCGATGATCCATCGGATGTTGGCAATTTGATCTCTGGTTCCTCTGCCTTTTCTAAAACCAGCTTGAACATCAGGAAGTTCATGGCTCACATATTGCTGAAGCCTGGCTTGGAGAATTTTGAGCATTACTTGAATTCCAGTTGAGCTATTTCAAATCCTGAAAGATGATGCTGTGAAAGTGCTGCACTCAAAATGCCAGCAAATTTGGAAAACTCAGAAGTGGCCACAGGACTGGAAAAGCTCAGTTTTCATTCCAATCTCAAAGAAAGGCAATGCCAAAGAATGCTCAAACTACCGCACGATTGCACTGTGTATGTACATCAACAATTAAATGCCAGACTTCTCACATACACTTCACAGATACTGAATGGCACTGACCATCTTACAAAATAATGTGAACATAAGATGGGCTTCCCTGGTGGTTCAGTGGTAAAGAGTCTGCCTGCAAAGGCAGGAGATGCAGGTTTGACCCTTGGGTCGGGAAGATCCCCTGGAGAAGGAAATGGCAACCCACCCCAGTATTCTTGCCTGGGAAATCCCACGAACAGAGGACTCTGGTGGGCTACAGTCCATGGGGTTGCAAAGGATTGGACATGACTTTAGCAACTAAACAACAATGAACGTAAGTTACAGAACAGACACAGATGGTAACCCGATACACAAGCACAGGTCTGGACAGGAGCAAGTCCAGTTGGCAGGAGCTCCCCACGCCAGAACCCTGATACTCACTCACCTGTCAAGACACTGCGCAGCCAGGCAGGCAGTTGTCAGAATCTCTTTGATGTGAGTCAGCCAGTTGGAGGCCTCCAATTTACTGAGCCATCGGTCCATGTTTTGTGTTTGGTCATTACAAGATTCCACGAGTTTGATTAAGCTCTCCTGAAGAATGTGATACCTTTAAGAAATAAGAAAAAGTAAATAAGAAGAAAAAATGATAAGAGAAGACAGAACAATGAAGGAAGAAACCAAATAAAAAACTCAGCCTCCAATATATCCAAGAGCAAGAGCAGCTCAAAATACTCTAAAAATATTTACCTAGCTTTGTAATAATTTACAGAGTTTAGGATTATAAAACTAATATTTAAAATTATCTGACTGGGGAGAGGGTCAGAGCCCTGCATTTTGTGAGCGGTCAGAGACAGCACCCCTGACGTCTGCACCCTACTCCCATGGGCTCACTCTGGACACCGATACTGTCAGCAGAGAACCCAAGGCCAGCTCAGATCACATTATTTCCTTAGTTCCAACTCCCACCCCTTCACCGTCCCAGAAGCAATTATAAACCATTAACTGCAAGCATAAATGAGATGATACAGGTGGAGGAAACAAGATGTGGAAGTTAAGTGGGTATGTGGGAAATTAACTAAGTGTTTTTGACTTAGGAAAATGCAGTTGGCCTGTAGCATCTCTTTTCAGTAACTCTGGTGACTGCTGATCTAAAGCAGAGGAGATCTCATGGTGATGAAATTTCAGGGCTAAGAGAGAAAAAAATGCTATTTGATTAAAATTCACTTGTGAGCATCTACCATGAGTTTTCTGCTTATCTTGCAGAACACAAGGGCAAGATACCTGGCCAATTTTTGACTCAAGCTAATATGAAGGTTCCTTTAAAAACTTGTGATCTCCAACAGCTAAGAGGTCACCCACTCTAATTAGCTTCAAATAAGAGTCCATTACTGTCTCCTGAATCTTTTACCTCTCAATGGACTTGTGAATGCGCCTCCACTGGGGATAATGAGCTTCTTGCTCAAAGCCGCCTCCCTTGGCTCTGGCCTGCTGAGCTACGTTTAGAGGTCGAGTGTCAATGATGTAGCCACGCTTTCCTGCCCTGAGGGTGGCATTTATCAGTTTCTCATCTTCTTTGCACCGTCTCCCATTTGTGCCGGTGAGTGGCTGACCACTTCGCATAATAACCTACAAGGACAACGGAGTCTAAAATTTAGTAGTAGCTGCTTTAAAGTTTCTGAAAACAGAAATGAATTAAGCTAGATTAAGAATGTCTCGAAAAACAATTGTGTGTCATTTCAGAGATGAATTTGATCCTGAAACAAAGAAATATTTCTATGTATTAACAACAGTTTAAAAATAGTAAAACAAAATTAAGACTTGGCATTCTTACATGATTTTTCTTTCCACTGTCTCAAAATACTTTCACATAATATAGTTCCTCTTAAAGATCAAATATTATAGTTCGTTTAGTCAGTGAATTAATCATCCAGTAGATCCAGGCCTGTAATTAAGACAATAATAATGGCCTAGACACCAGGAAACTTTTGCTTCAGCTACGTAAACTTAGAGTTGGCAGATTTTATCAAGAATTATAAAGAGAAAAGGAACCAGTGGTAAAATTAAAAAGGTTATACACTATTATTCCTGCTTTGGGAATCAATTTCAATGTCTTGAAAGCTACTTATCTATTCTTTATTCTCCAGTGGCTCTCTTTCAATATTCCAGGACTTAACCACTCATCTCCAAAGACTAAAAACTATATATGGGTTGGTCAGAAAGTTCCCTTGGGTTTTTCCATAAGATCTCACTTATTTGATACTTTTCTCAAGAAAGCAACATCTATTATACTGATCTCTTCCCTGGTGAATGGTCTGGAATTATTTTAACCTCATCCCATAATATATACTGTTATCTTAACTACTTTGAAATTTAACATAATCAAGGAAGGTCATCCAGAATGGCAAACTCTCTGACTGACTGCATTTACCATGTAACTGAACAATAACATATTTTGAGTTGTTAAAATCCTTTATGGTGAACCCTAGTGAAGAGAAATACTGCTCAGCAAGCAAGATAGGTGACCTAATTTAAAAAAATCTCTTTATCCTAAATAGCTACAATTCAGGGGAAAAAGGAAAATAGCTATAACTTATTCACTTATTTACTACTGGATGCAAAATGAGAAGCAGAGTTTACTGACTGAGAGAAAACATGAGGAGAAAAATAAATTTAGAAAATATTTAGGAAATGAATGCACAATGAGCACCCACCTATTCAATGCTTGACTCCTGTATTAAGTTGTGACTAATGATGTGTGTCACTCGTCTCCCTTTTGAAAATAAAAACGTCTGCTCAATTTGCCTTACACGGGGAATCTGGTGAGAATAATTAAAGTACCACAGGGCCTCTCCTGGTGGTCCAGTGGCCGGGACTCTGGGCATCCACAGCACAGGGTGCAGACTCAACCCCTGGTTGGGAGAATGGAGACCCCACGGGCCGCAAGGCATGGCCGGGGGTGTGGAAGAAACCTGTCATACCATTGTTCCAGTCAGAGAACTTTATTTTCTACCAAAGAGTGTCATTTTCAGTATCAGATAACATTAGTTCCCTTTGTCCTGAGTCCTGAAGATAAACCAGCCTGGGCTTTTCTAAGGCTAAGCAGCATTATGGAAAGAATTCAAAGTCATATCCTGATCACAGAAAACATTCTAGTCCTGATTCCCGAAAGTTTAAACAGAAGTAAAATTCCTGGCAGGAGAGACTAATCGCTTCAATGAACAGGTACACAGAAAAGGTGAACAGTTCTAAGAACCTCAAACCAAATCTTCCAGTTGACCACGGAGCGGTATTTACTGCTCACTTACCATTCCGTTCTTTTTATGATAATAGCTGAGGACTGGGAAGCGGCCTCCATGGCGAAATGTGGCTACCTTCCGCAGTGCATCGTCGTCGATGGCTTTGGGCACTATGACAGCTGGCGGGTAAGAGGGGCACACAGAAAACTCCTTATTGACATAGCTTAGCCTCCATTCGCTGATCTGAAAGACACAAATACTTCAAAGCTAAGCAGGTACCTCAATCTCACAAAATAATCTAAAAACTTCTATTAAAGGAGCTTAGAGATTCATTTTCATACAGTGAAGACACCATCTCACAGGAGTTTAACAGGAGGACACCTACTTCCTTAAACACTTTCAGAAAACACGAGCTCCATTCTTCAGAGCCAGCTTCTTACAGTGCTAAGTATCACTAGCTCCTAAAAAGTTCTTCCTCATATTGGGCAACATTTATTGATCTGTAATTTCTTCTATTTTTTTTTTTAATCATGATTGCAGTACAAGTTCCCTATTTCACAAGGCAGCCAATGGAATACATGAAAGATAGCTGATTCTCCTTTAGTTTTCTACTATCCAAATGAAATATATTAATTATATTCACGAACATCATCTCATTCATTCTTGTCTGGGTACCAATGGTACCCTTAAAGTATAGCAACAGGAACTGCAGCAACTATAGCAACAACTCCAGATAATGCTTAACCAGAACAGAACAGTGCTACTATCTACATCAAATCCCTTGCTCACTTCTGCTGTTTAACAAAGTAGAAGAAATGAGAAAAGACTGTTAACATCGTTCTTCAAGCAATAATAGCTTAATACTAAGAAAGATTATACTTATGAGTCAGTGAAATAATTTCAAACTCAGCAAGCTAAGGATCAAAAGCACACAATATAAAACTATCAAATGACAACTTATTTCTAACATGAAAAATGAAAACCACTTAAAGACTGTAAAAAGCTTTTGTGCACGAAAGTTTTGATATCTTCCTGTAAATCAGAGTTGGCCTAACATACTGGCCATGGGTTGTTGATGAGCCAAAGCATGTTTAATATACTATGCTCGTGGTCCTGCTCAGTTGTGTCTGACTCTCTGCAACCCTATGAACTGCTGCCCGCCAAGCTCCTCTGTCCATGGAAGAGAGGAACCTGTCAAGAGTGGGTACTTCCTACTCCAGGGGATCTTTCCAACCCTGGGATTGAACTTGAGTCTTCTATGTCTCCTGCATTGCAGGTGGATTCTTTACCGCTGAGCCAGTGAGGAAGCCCCTTGATATACTATAAATGTATCTGAAAAAACCTTTTAGAAGATGCAGTATCATTTTTAATTAAATGTTTTCTCTGTTCAAACTTATGCACATTATTAATTTAAAAGATACTTTATAAAAGAGTCAATTATTTTTCAAAAAAAAGAAGTATCCCTAGTTCCTGGAAAGTTCTTCCTCATATTGAGGAAAATTTATTGCTCAGTAACTTCCTGTATTTTATTTTTTAACCATGATTTCAGTACAAGTTCCCTATTTCACACAGCAGCCTATGGAATATATGAAAGATAGCTGATTCTCCCTTAGTTTTCTATTATCCAAATTAAACATATTAATTATTCTCATTCATTCTTGTCTGGGTACCATTCACTTTGTTAATGGTACTCTTAAAGTATAGCAACAAGAAGACTGCAACTCCAGATAATACTTAACCAGAACAGAATAATGCCACTATCTCCATTAAATCCCTTGTTTATTTCTGTTATTTAAAAATGGAGAAAAAATGAGGAAAGACTGTTAACATCATTCTTAAAGCAATAACAGCTTAATACTAAGAAAATATTCTGCTAATCTAATTCTCCTTCCCCAGAGTAACCACTTTCAACTCCTTTAGATTTTTATCAATTTTGAGTGTTTTTACTCTTAGGGATTACTTACTGGTTTCCTGCTCTAGAGAATGCCATGGTTCTTCACTGACCTGCAATACCACTTGTGTCAAATATTCTATTAAGTTTCCACACACGCTGGGGCCTGTATTTTGTCCCACTGGTCCGTCCAGCTGCAGTGAGTCTCTGGCTTTTAGAATAAGCCTGGCATTTAGTAGGCCAAGTCTCCTATATCATCTTCCCTCCTCCTTGTTCTTCAAGAGAATCTTGGTTTCCCTTGATCCTTTGCCCCTTTAATGTAACTTTTTATCAAATTCCATGTAAAATCCCACTGGGGTTTTACACTGACTATATAGACTGATTTAGAAACAATGACATCTTTATAATATCTAATTTCCTTGTCTATGGGCATAGTATCCTTCCACTTTTAAATCTTTCTTAATTTTTCTCAATAAAGTTATAAAATTCTCTCAATAAACATCCTGTATATCTTTTCCTAGGAACCTTATTTTTTAATGCATTTTAGATTATGTCTTCAAATATGTGTCTGGTATAGAGAAATGCATACAATTTCAAGATTTCCAGTTTCCTAAGTACAGAAACATATAATCAGCTAATAGCAATTTTGTTTCTTTCATTTCAATCCTTATACCTTTTATTTTCCCTTCTTGACTTCCTCAGCTAGGCATAGTGATGGTGAGCAAATCTTTGTCTCACTCTTGAACTTACAGGGAATAATGAAAGATTTGCTTTTTGTATGTTTTTACTTTTGTAGTTACCCTTTATTAGATTAAATAAATTCCCTTCACATTCAACTCTGCTAAGAGCTTTTATCATGAACAAATGCTTAATTTATTCAAACTGTTTTTTCTCTTCTAATTTTGTTTTACCATATATGTAATTTGTCTTTTCTCTTTGGTTAATTTTGTGATATCTCTTTGCCTTACTGTTCAATAGTAGAACTCAATATGTCTAAGATTTCCTTTTCACTATCCCATGTGGGGTTTGCAGGATACCTTAGGCTAGGGCTTTGTGACTTTCTGATTTTGAAGCTGATAGTCTCCACTATCATCTATTTCAATACTGCCTTTCCTACAACTTCTCTATTATCTTCTTGAATTTCCATTTACTAAACACTGAACCTTCTTCTTTTACTATCCGTGCACGCATCTACCTTCTCTATCATTTTTTCCATCTTCCTTCTTTCTCGGTGCTGTTTGAGTATCTATATTCCAGATCACTAGATTCTCATTTTTAGTTATCCATAATCAGCTACTTAACCTTTACATCAAGTTATTCTTTTCTCTTCTTTTAAGTCAACTTTACTGAGATTTTACTATTTTATATGAAAAATAAACTAGATCCATTTAGAGTACACGATTTCATGACTCTTGATGGCTGTACCCACCCATCAATCATCTTTCACAAAAATTCCTAGTACACTTTTACAGTCTATACCTCTCCATCCACACCCAATACTAGGAATCACCATCTGCTTTCCTTCACTTTTAGTGTTATACCTAAGAAATCTTTGCCTAGTCAGGGGTCATAAAGATTTTCTCCTGTACTTTCTTAAAGAAGTTTTACACCTTTAGCTCTTATGTTTTGGTCTATATTTTGAGTTATTTTTTGTGAAATAAAGGTTTAGATCTATCTTTTTTACATCCAAGTGTTCCAATGCCATTAGTTGAAAAAACTATCCTTTATCTAGAGAATTGTCTAAGCACCTTTGGCAAAAACTGATCACAGATGCAAGAGTTCTTTTTTAAACCTTCTATAAATGATAGGATACTGAAAGAGAAACTCCCCAGGTCAGTAAGTGCCCAATATGCTACTGGAGATCAGTGGAGAAATAACTCCAGAAAGAATGAAGGGATGGAGCCAAAGCAAAAAGAATACCCAGCTGTGGATGTGACTGGTGATAGAAGCAAGGTCCGATGCTGTAAAGAGCAATACTGCATAGGAACCTGGAATGTCAGGTCCATGAATCAAGGCAAATTGGAAGTGGTCAAACAAGAGATGGCAAGAGTGAATGTCGACATTCTAGGAATCAGTGAACTGAAATGGACTGGAATGGGTGAATTTAACTCAGATGACCATTATATCTACTACTGCGGGCAGGAATCCCTCAGAAGAAATGGAGTGGCCATCATGGTCAACAAAAGAGTCCGAAATGCAGTACTTGGATGCAATCTCAAAAACAACAGAATGATCTCTGTTCGTTTCCAAGGCAAACCATTCAATATCACAGTAATCCATGTCTATGCCCCAACCAGTAACGCTGAAGAAGCTGAAGTTGAACAGTTCTATGAAGACCTACAAGACCTTTTAGAACTAACACCCAAAAAAGATGTCCTTTTCATTACAGGGAACTGGAATGCAAAAGTAGGAAGTCAAGAAACACCTGGAGTAACAGGCAAATTTGGCCTTGGAATATGGAATGAAGCAGGGCAAAGACTAAGAGAGTTTTGCCAAGAAAATGCACTGGTCATAACAAACACCCTCTTCCAACAACACAAGAGAAGACTCTATACATGGACATCACCAGATGGTCAACACCGAAATCAGACTGATTATATTCTTTGCAGCCAAAGATGGAGAAGCTGTATACAGTCAGCAAAAACAAGACCAGGAGCTGACTGTGGCTCAGACCATGAACTCCTTATTGCCAAATTCAGACTTAAATTGAAGAAAGTAGGGAAAACCACTAGACCATTCAGGTATGACCTAAATCAAATCCCTTATGATTATACAGTGGAAGTGAGAAATAGATTTAAGGGCCTAGATCTGATAGAGTGCCTGATGAACTATGGAATGAGGTTCGTGACATTGTACAAGAGACAGGGATCAAGACCATTCCCATAGAAAAGAAATGCAAAAAAGCAAAATGGCTGTCTGGGGAGGCCTTACAAATAGCTGTGAAAAGAAGAGAAGCGAAAAGCAAAGGAGAAAAGGAAAGATATAAACATCTGAATGCAGAGTTCCAAAGAATAGCAAGAAGAGATAAGAAAGCCTTCCTCAGCGATCAATGCAAAGAAATAGAGGAAAACAACAGAATGGGAAAGACTAGGGATCTCTTCAAGAAAATCAGAGATACCAAAGGAACATTTCATGCAAAGATGAGCTCGAGAAAGGACAGAAATGGTATGGACCTAACAGAAGCAGAAGATATTAAGAAGAAATGGCAAGAATATACAGAAGAACTGTACAAAAAAGATCTTCACGACCCAGATAATCACGATGGTGTGATCACTGACCTAGAGCCAGACATCCTGGAATGCGAAGTCAAGTGGGCCTTAGAAAGCATCACTACGAACAAAGCTAGTGGAGATGATGGAATTCCAGTTGAGCTATTCCAAATCGTGAAAGATGATGCTGTGAAAGTGCTGCACTCAATATGCCAGCAAATTTGGAAAACTCAGCAGTGGCCACAGGACTGGAAAAGGTCAGTTTTCATTCCAATCCCAAAGAAAGGCAATGCCAAAGAATGCTCAAACTACCGCACAATTGCACTCATCTCACATGCTAGTAAAGTAATGCTCAAAATTCTCCAAGCCAGACTTCAGCAATATGTGAACCGTGAACTGCCTGATGTTCATGCTGGTTTTAGAGAAGGCAGAGGAACCAGAGATCAAATTGCCAACATCCGCTGGATCATCGAAAAAGCAAGAGAGTTCCAGAAAAGCATCTGTTTCTGCTTTATTGACTATGCCAAAGCCTTTGACTGTGTGGATCACAATAAACTGTGGAAAATTCTGAAAGAGATGAGAATACCAGACCACCTGACCTGCCTCTTGAGAAATTTGTATGCAGGTCAGGAAGCAACAGTTAGAATTGGACATGGAACAACAGACTGGTTCCAAATAGGAAAAGGAGTACATCAAGGCTGTATATTGTCACCCTGCTTATTTAACTTCTATGCAGAGTACATCATGAGAAACGCTGGACTGGAAGAAACATAAACTGGAATCAAGATTGCTGGGAGAAATATCAATAACCTCAGATATGCAGATGATACCACCCTTATGGCAGAAAGTGAAGAGGAACTCAAAAGCCTCTTGATGAAAGTGAAAGTAGAGAGTGAAAAAGTTGGCTTAAAGCTCAGCATTCAGAAAACGAAGATCATAGCATCCGGTCCCACCACTTCATGGGAACTAGATGGGGAAACAGAGGAAACAGTGTCAGACTTTATTTTTCTGGGCTCCAAAATCACTACAGATGGTGATTGCAGCCATGAAACTAAAAGACGCTTACTCCTTGGAAGGAAAGTTATGACCAACCTAGATAGCATATTCAAAAGCAGAGACATTACTTTGCCAACAAAGGTTCGTCTAGTCAAGGCTATGGTTTTTCCTGTGGTCATGTATGGATATGAGAGTTGGACTGTGAAGAAGGCTGAGCGCCGAAGAATTGATGCTTTTGAACTGTGGTGTTGGAGAAGACTCTTGAGAGTCCCTTGGACTGCAAAGAGATCCAACCAGTCCATTCTGAAGGAGATTAGCCCTGGGATTTCTTTGGAAGAAATGATGCTAAAGCTGAATGCTAAAACTCCAATACTTTGGCCACCTCATGCGAAGAGTTGACTCATTGGAAAAGACTCTGATTGGAAAATCCCTCTGGGAGGGATTGGGGGCAGGAGGAGAAGGGGACAACAGAGGATGGGATGGCTGGACGGCATCACTGACTCGATGGACGTGAGTGTGAGTGAACTCCGGGAGTTGGTAATGGACAGGGAGGCCTGGCGTGCTGTGATTCATGGGGTCGCAGAGTCGGACACGACTGAGCGACTGATCTGATCCGATTCTGTTCCATGTATCACTATATCTATCCTTATGCCAATATACCACATCTTCTTGATTACTGCAGCCTGATAGTAAGTTTTGTAAATCATTCAGATTTTTTTTTCCCCAAAAGCTGTTGTGGCTATTCTAGTAACTTTGCAGTTCCATAAAAATTTCAGGATAATTTTGACAATTTCCACAAAGACACCTACTGGAATTTTGATAGGAAGTTGCACTGGATCAATAAATCAGCTTGGAGAGAATCAGCAAACTACACTTACTGAGAGACCAGCAAACTACACTCCACAACCCAAATCCAGTCCTCTACTTGTTTTGTAAATGTAGGCATACCTTGGAGACAGTGCAGGCTTGGTTCCTGACCACTGCAACGAAGTGAGTAGTTCTCTAAAGTGAGTCACACATTTTTTTGCTTTCCCAATGCTTGTTTATACAAGCAAACTTATGTTATGTTTATACTATACTATAGTTTATTAAGTTTGCAACAGCATTATGTCTTTAAAAGTTAAAATGTAGCCAGGAGAAATATCAATAACCTCATATATGCAGATGATACCATCCTTAGGGCAGAAAGTGAAGAGGAACTAAAAAGCCTCTTGATGAAAGTGAAGGAGGAAAGTGAAAAAGTTGGCTTAAAGCTCAACATTCAGAAAATGAAGATCATGGCATCTGGTCCCATCATTTCATGGGAAATAGATAGGGAAACAGTGAAAACAGTGGCTGACTTTATTTTTCTGGGCTCCAAAATCACTGCAGATGGTGATTGCAGCCATGAAACTAAAAGATGCTTATTCCTTGGAAGGAAAGTTATGACCAACCTAGATAGCATATTCAAAAGCAGAGACATTACTTTGCCAACAAAGGTCCGTCTAGTCAAGGCTATGGTTTTTCCAGTGGTCATGTATGGATGTGAGAGTTGGACTGTGAAGAAAGCTGAGCACCGAAGAATTGATGCTTTTGAACTGTGGTGTTGGAGAAGACTCCTGAGAGTCTCTTGGACTGCAAAGAGATCCAACCAGTCCATTCTGAAGGAGATCAGTCCCGTGTGTTCACTGAAAGGACTGATGCTGAAGCTGAAACTCCAATACTTTGGCCACCTCATGCGAAGAGTTGACTCATTGGAAAAGACTCTGATGCTGGGAGGCATTAGGGGCAGGAGAGAAGGGGACGACTGAGGATGAGATGGCTGGATGGCATCACCAACTCAATAGACATGGGTTTGGGTGGACTCCGGGAGTTGGTGATGGACAGGGAGGCCTGGTGTGCTGCGATTCGTGGGGTTGCAAAGAGTCAGACACGACTGAGCAACTGAACTGAACTGTTCTTAATATTAACTATTTTATTGCTAAAAAATGCTAAACATCATCTGAGCCTTTAGTGAGTCATAATCTTTCTGCTGGTGAAGGATTCAAAATATTGAGAATTACCAAAATGCAAGAGAGATATGAAGTGACCAAAAGCTGTTGGAAAAAATGGCACTTACAGACTTGCTCGACATAGGATTGCCACAAACATTCAATCTGTAAACAAAATGCAGTATCTAGGAAATACAATAAGATGAAACACAATAAGTCAGGTATTCCTATACAATACTTTTGGAACACAGCACCACTCATTCACTGATGTATTATGTTTTCATGATACAACAGAGTGGAGTAACTGCAACAAAGACTTCATGCCCCACAAAGCCTAATACATTCACTGCTGGGTCCCTTACATAACTCAGTCCACTATTAACCATATTGTGTTCCCATCCATTAACATATATCTCCATTTATTTAGATGTCCTTTAACTTCTCTCAGCAATGCTTTGTGTTTCTCTGCCCTTTTGTTAATTTTCTTACTAAGTGTCTTATCCATTTTAAGGCTGTGCTGTGCAGTGCTGAGTCGCTTAGTCATGTCACTAATTAGTTTGTGAACGCTTATACCAAGCAATCTTGCTAACCTTACTAGTTCTAGTTATTTTATTGATTTCTGCTCTTATTTTTTATTATTTCATTCTCTCAAGTTACTTTGCTCATTTTTTCCCCAGTTTCTTAAGCTGGAGCTTAAGTTGGTGAATTTATTAGACCTTTTTTCCTATTTCACATAGGTGCTTTAACATTATGTCTCTCTAAAGACTGCTTTAGCTGTAGTCTACAAATTTTGATATTATCATTCAGCTAAAAATATTTCCTAATTTCCATTCTGATTTACAGACTATTTACAAGTATTTCCTTTAATCTAGAAATACTCTGGGTATTCCTCAATACCTTGTGTGTTAGTCACTCAGTTGTGTCCAACTCTGTGACCCCGTGGACTGTAGCTCTCCAGGCTTCTCTGTCCTCCGAATTCTCCAGGCAAGAATACTGAAATGGGTTGCCATTCCCTTCTCCAAGAGATCTTCCCAACCTAGGATCGAACCCAGGTCTCCTGCATTGTAGGCAGATTCTTTTATCATCAAAGCCACCAGTGCTAACTGATTTCTAATATAATTCCTCTGTGGTCAGAGACTATAATCTGTATGGTTTCAAGCCTTTGAAGTTTATGTAACAGCCCAGCATATGTTCTCTCTTGGATAACACAATGTGCTCTTGCATACTGTTCATTCTGCAGAAGTCAGGAGTGGTATTCAGTGAATATCAGATAGTGCTGTTCAGATTCCCTTTCTACTCATTTTGTTGTTTTGTTTTAGTCTAGTTGTTCTGTTACTTGCTGAGAGGGCAGTTTAAACAATCTACTATGACCACAGAACTTTCTTTATTTTCATCAGTTTAGGCTATAAAAATATATACCATTATATTGTCCTGATCAATTTCATCATTATGGAATGATCTCTTTATTTCATAATATTCTGTGTCTTGAAGTTTTTCATTTTAATCTGAAATTAATAAAGCAACTTCTTTTTTATACTCATTATTTTCATGGCAAATTTTCTCCACCTATTTATTTTCAATCTGTCTCTTTATATTCTAAATGCATCTCTTCCAAAAAACTGCAGAGGGAGGAACACTGCCAAATTCATTCTACAAGGCCACCTGATACCAAAACCAGACAAAAAGAGAAAATTAGAGGCCCAAATCACTGATGAACAGAGATGCAAAACTCTTCAACAAAATACTAGCAAACCAAACCAGACAACACATTAAAAGGATTATAGACCATGATTAAGTGGGATTTATCCTAGGGATGCAAGGATTCTTCAATATATGCCAGTCAAACAGGTGAACAGAAGAATAAAAAATCACACGATCATCCCAACAGATACAGAAAAGTCTTTCAACAAAATTCAACACCCATTTATGATAAAAAAAAAACTCTTCAGAAAGTAGGCATAGAGAGACCTACGTCAACATAATAAAGGCCATATATGGCAAACCCACAACAAATATTATTCTCAATGGTGAAAACTGAAAGCATTTCCTCTAAGATCCGGAACAAGACAAGAGTGTCCACTCTCACCGCTGTTTTTCAACATAGTCTTGGAAGTCCTAGCCACAGCAATCAGAGAAGAAAAATAAAAGGAATAAAAGTAGGAAAAGAACAAGTAAACTGTCAATGTTTGCAGAAGACATGACACTATACATAGGAAATCCTAAAGAGGCCACCAGAAAACCACTAGAGCTAAGCAATGAATTTAGTAAAGTTGTAGGATATAAAATTAATGCACAAAAATTCTTGCATTCCTATACACTAACAATAAAAGATCAGAGAGAGAAATTAAGGAAATAATCCCCTTTAACATTGCAACAAAAATTATAAAATACCTAGGAATAACCTACCTAAGGAGGCAAAACACCCATATGCAGAAAACTATAAGATATTAATGAAAGAAATCAAAGATGACACAAACGGAGAGACATATACCATGTTCTTAGACTGGAAGAATCAATATTTTTAACATGACTATACTACCCAAAGCAATCTAAAGATTCATTGCAATTCCTATCAAATTACCAATGGCATTTTTCACAGAACTATAACAGAAAGTTTTATAATTTGTATGGAAACACAAAAGACCCTGAATAGCCAAAGCAATCTTGAGAAAGAAAAACAGAGCTGGAGGAATCAGGCTTCCTGACATCAGTCTATACTACAAAGTTACAGTAATCAACAGGGTATGGTCTGGGCACAAAACCAGAAATATAAACCAATGGAACTCCAGGGACAGAAAGCCCAGAGATAAACCCATGTGCATCTGGTCACCTGATTTATGACAAAGGAGGCAAGAATATACAATGGAGAAAAAACAGCCTCTTCAAAAAGTGGTGCTGGGAAAACTGGACAGCTACATGTAAAAGAATGAAATTAGAACACTACCTAATACCATTCACAAAAATAAACTCAAAATGGATCAAAGACTTCAATGTAAGGCCGGACACTATAAAATTCTTAAAGGAAAATAGAGGCACAACACTCTCTGATATAATTTGCATCAGTATCTTTTTGGATTTATCTCTTATGGTAATAAAAAAAAAAGTAAACAAATGGGACCTAGTGAAACTTGGAAGTTTTTGCACAGCAAAGAAAACCATGAACAAGATGAAAAGACAGCCCTCAGAGCAGGAGAAAGTATTGCAAATGCAGCTCAATATAAAAAAAAATAAACAACCCAATCAAAAAATGGGCATAAGACCTAAACAGCTCTTTCTCCAAAGAAGACACACAGATGGCCAACCAACACACGAAAAGATACTCGACATCACTAGTTATCAGAGAAATGCAAATCCAAACTACAGTGAGATATTACCCCTTACCTATCAGAATGGCCATCATCTATAACTGATGATGAAGATGTGGAGAAAAGGAAACCCTCTTGCACTGTTGCTGGAAATAAAAACTGGTTCACCTGCTATGGAGAACAACGTGAAGGTTCCTTAAAAAACTAAAAAAACACTACCATATGACCCAGCAATCCCACTACTGGGCACATACCCTGAGAAAACCATAATTCAAGACACATACCCCAATGTTCACTGCACACAATTACAGTCACCAGCCACTTAGATGTCCATTGACAGATGAATGGATAAAGACGTTTGCCGGGGTCCAGCCCCGGCTGATCCAGGGTATTTGAAGGAGAGACGGCGTAGGCGAGGATCAGGAAACAATTGCTTAATTAAACGTTAATTAAGGATATAAAGAGTAATAGGATGAGGATAGCTCAGTGAGGAAATTCAGTGGAGAAAAGAGGCTGAGTAGCTTGGTTTACGCGGGAGACCAATAAAACTTCAAGACAAGAAGTTTGCATCACTTACGTAGGCTGCAGGCATCCTTCCGTTCTCCCGAAGGAGAGGAGACACTGAGGCCTCCCCGGTCGGATCTTAGAAGCCCAGGCATAATTAGTAAGCATGGCGGGTTCCGCGCTCCAGATGGACACTCAGCCAGAGTGAGAGAGAGAGCGACATGGGGAGACCAAGTTTCGGTGAACAAGGCACGCACTTTATTTTCCAAAGTAGTTTTTATACCTTAAGTTGTGCATAGAGGATAATGGGGGAAGGGGTGGAGTCATGCAGGGACAGCAGTTCCTGGTCCTAATCGAAACCAGGCTTTCAAACTTATCATATGCAAAAGTTCAGGTGATTTACATCATCTTCTGGCCAGGAGGCCTGTTAACATTTTAAGAAACTTATTTTTTCTAAAGGTGATTATTCTAAAGTCAGGCACCAGCCTCCAAAAAAAGCACTGGACAAAGCTGCATTCCTATAGGGCAAAGGTGAGGTGGGCTCAATCAAGAAAAGAATTAACTCAAGGGTCCAAGGTTACAAACACTGAGGCTACTACTTACATTTCTATACACCCATTATATCAATCAATACACTGCCAAGGACACAGTAGGTAAGGAGTATGGAGACTTAGCAGCAAACATTGGCCCAATAAGTGAAAAACCCTTCACCAATATAATTTCTAATCAATCTTTTAACTACTCAAAAGAATCTGTGTTTAGATAGTTTAGAACATCTCCTGCCTCTCACAGTTGGGAGGCTCTGAACAATCACATGTGGCCGGAAAAACCTATTCAGGCAGGCTAGAGGATTTCCAAAGGAGTTTGTAGGTTGAAACACTGTCACACCCAGGAATTATTAACTGGAGCTGTAAGCTAACTCTTTTTTCAGAGAGAGGTAGTGGGGGACAGCCCCCCATAAAGTCAGAGGTGTAGGTGAAAGCACAAAGCAGAAAGTAGGCAGACTCTGGTTTTGGGGGTAGATGCTCGAGAATTTCCAGGGGGACTCCTGAGGCTCGATCCCACCTTTGAGTATGCTGAGCCTCCTTCCTCATGAAGGGCGGAGTTCCTCACACTGGCTCCCGGCAGTGATAGACTTCTAGTTGAGCTATTCCAGATCCTGAAAGATGATGCTGTGGAAAGTGTTGCACTCAATATGCAATATGCACTCAATATGCAATATGCTGACTCCCGGCAGACGTTGTGATATATACATATATATATGTACACAATGGAATATCAGTCATTAAAAGGAATGAATTTGAGTCAATTGAAACAAGGTGGATGAACCTCTTTCTCATATGGAAAGAGAAAACAACTGCAGTATGGTACTGTGTATACATGGCATCTAGAAAAACGGCACTGATGAACTAACTGCAGGGCAGGAATAGACACACAGACGGTCTTGTGGATGCAGAGGAGGAAATGAATCAAGAGAGCAGCACTGACAGATACACACCACCACGTGCAAAAACAGCTGATGGGAAGCTGCCACGTAACACAGGGGCCAAGCCCGGCGCTCTGTGACACACGCTCTGTGACACACGCTCTGTGACACGTGCTCTGTGACACACGCTCTATGACACGTGCTCTGTGACAGCCTGGGAGGGGATGCTGGGGGAGAGAGCCTCAGGAGGGAGGGCATGTATATACACACTTACGCCTGATTTGTGTTGTTGTATAGCAGAAACCAACACAATATTGTAAAGCAATTATTCTCCAATTAAAAAAATTAAGTTAAAAAAAAGAATGAATGTGCAAATAAACAGATAAAACTACCACCTTAAAAAAGAAAAGAAAATGTGAGTTGTCTTTATAACAACAGGCTCTCTAGAGTTTATAACTCACGGCAAAAGTTATCTAGTTAGGGCCTTCTGAATATAGCCTCCAAATAAAAATAGGACAAGCTGGAAAAAAAAAAAAAAGTGGTACCTAGATACAACGGAATATTCCTCAGCTGTAAGAAGGAACGAAACTGGCTCCCTGGACACTAAGGGGCGAGTGGGGGAAGCATGAACTGGGGGACTGGGGCTGACACGCACACACTACTGACACTACGTGGAAACAGGTGACCAGTGAGAACCTACTGTGCGGCCCAGGGAGCCTCACTCAGGCTCTACGGCGACATAAACGGGAAGGCTGCCCAGAAAGGGGTGCACATACAGGAACAGCTGACGCACTCTGCTGTACAGCGGAGACTAACACAACGTAGAGAACCTATACTCCAATAAAAACTATTTAAAAATAAGAACACAAAATGCACCTCTGTACACAGCATATATTTCAATTTTACTTTTTCTTTCTTTAGCTGCGTCAACAGCTTGCAGAACCTCAGTCCTCTGATCAGGGACTGAACCCAGGCCCTCAGCAGTGAAAGCCTGGAATCTTAAATACCAGGCTACCAGGGAACTCCCTTGCTTTTTTCCTTTAATTCATTCTGACAATCTCTGTGTTTTACTTGGGGTGTTAAGCTCAGTAATACTAAATATTGATATTGCTGGATTTTAGTCTAGCATTTATTTTGTTTGCCCCTTCATTTTTTTATTGCTATTTCTTCTTTCCCACTTTCTTTTGAACTACTTTTTAGAACTCCACTTTAATATATTAACTTTAAATAACATCTCTTAACATTTTTAAGTGATTGCTCAGACCACCTTTCCTGCCTCCTGAGAAATCTGTATACAGGTCACGAAGCAACAGTTAGAACTGGACACGGAATAACAGAGTGGTTCCAAATTGGGAAAGGAGTACGTCAAGGCTATATATTGTCACCCTGTTTATTTAACTTATATGCAGAATACATCATGCAAAATGCCAGGCTGGATGAAGCACAAGCTGGAATCAAGATTTCCGGGAGAGATATCAATAACCTCAGATATACAGATGACACCACCCTTGTGACATAAAGCGAAGAAGAACTAAAGTGCCTTTTGATGAAAGTGAAAAGAGGAGAGTGAAAAAGCTGGCTTAAAAAACTCAACATTCAAAAAACAAAGATCATGGCATCTGGTCCCATCATTTCATGGCAAATAGGTGGGGAAATAATGGAAAGAGTGACAGACTTTATTTTCTTGGGCTCCAAAATCACTGTAGATGGTGACTGCCGCCATGAAATTAAACAACGCTTGATCCTTGGAAGAAAAGCTATGAACAACCTAGACAGCATATTAAAAAGCAGGGACATTACTTTGCCAAGAAAGGTCCGTCTAGTCAAAGCTTTGGCTTTTCCAGTAGTCACATATGGATGTGAGAGTTGGACCATAAAGAAAGCTGAGAACCAGAATTGATGCTCTTGAACTGTGAGAATGAGAAGACTCTTGAGAGTTCATTGGACTGCAAGGAGATCCAACCAGTCAATCCTAAAGGAAATAAACCCTGAATATTCACCGGAAGGACTGATGCTGAAGCTGAAACTCCAATACTTTGGCCACCTGATGTGAAGAGCCGACTCACTAGAAAAGACCCTGATGCTGGGAAAGACTGAAGGTAGGAGGAGAAGGGAATGACAGAGGATGAGATGGTTGGATCGCCTCACACACTTGATGGACATGAGTTTGAGCAAGCTCCGGGAGTTGGTGATGGACATGGAAGCCTGGCATGCTGCAGTCCATAGAGTCGCAAACAGTCGGACACAACTGAGCCAATGAACTGAACTGACTCTATGATTACTTTTACTGAGCTGAAGTGACAAGGACAATCGTTCTCAACTAGGGGTGATTTTGCCTCGAGGGAACATTTGTTAATGAGTGGAGACAATTGGGGGTTGGAGAAGACCACTGCTGACATCTAGTGGTAGACCAGGGATACTGCCAAACACCCTACAATGCACAGGACAGCTTCTCACAACAAAGAATTATACAGCCCACAGGTCAACAGTGCCAAGTTTGAGAAACTGCTCCAGGGATTATAATATATACTGTTAACTTAAACATTAGCCCATGTTACATAACATGTAAAAACTCTGAAACTGTATAGGTCTATGTATCCATTCAGAGAGACAGGCATACCAGACCACCTGACCTACCTCTTGAGAAACCTGTATGCAGGTCAGGAAGCAACAGTTAGAATTGGACATGGAACAACAGACTGGTTCCAAATAGGAAAAGGAGTACGTCAAGGCTGTATACAGTCACCCTGCTTATTTAACTTATATGCAGAGTACATCATGAGAAATGCTGGGCTGGAGGAAGCACAAGCTGGAATCAAGATTGCAGGGAGAAATATCAGTAACCTCAGATATGCAGATGACACCACTCTTATGGCAGAAAGTGAAGAGAAATTAAAGAGCCTCTTGATGAAAGTGAAAGAGGAGAGTGAAAAAGTTGGCTTAAAGCTCAACATTCAGAAAACTAAGATCATGGCATCTGGTCCCATCACTTCATGGCAGATAGATGGGGAAACAGTGCAAACAGTGGCTGACTGTATTTTTCTGGGCTCCAAAATCACTGCAAATGGTGACTGCAGCCATGAAATTAAAAGACGCTTACTCCTTGGAAGGAAAGTTATGACCAACCTAGACAGCATATTAAAAAGCAGAGACATTATTTTGCCAACAAAGGTCCGTCTGGTCAAGGCTATGGTTTTTCCAGTGGTCATGTATGGATGTAAAGGTTGGACTATAAAGAAAGCTGAGCGCCGAAGGATTGATGCTTTTGAACTGTGGTGTTGGAGAAGACTCTTGAGAGTCCCTTGGACTGCAAGGAGATCCAACCAGTCCATCCTAAAGGAGATCAGTCCTAGGTGTTCATTGGAAGGACTGATGTTGAAGCTGTAGCTCCAATACTTTGGCCACCTGATGTGAAGAGCTGACTCATTGGAAAAGACCCTGATGCTGGGAAAGATTGAGGGCAGGAGGAGAAGGGGACAACAGAGGATGAGATGGTTGGATGGCATCATTGACTTGATGGACATGGGTTTGGGTGGACTCTGGGAACTGGTGATGGACAGGGAGGTCTGGTGTGCTGCGGTTCACAGGGTTGCGAAGAGTCGGACACGACTGACCCGCTCAGCCACCCCACACCCATGTTTAACGACATCGTTTCTGTGTAACACGTCTACATACCATAAATACCACAGAGGCAGTGCTATAGTTCTTGTTTTAGTCATACATATTTTAAAGACATTAAAAAGAAAAAATAGCTGGTTATATTTAATTATACCATTTCCAATATTCTTCAATTATTTTGAATATTCAGGTTTCCCTCTGGTATTATTTCCCTTTAGTCTGAATAACTTCTTTTAACATTTCTTATAGAGAAAGGAAAGTCTCTTAGTGATAAGTTCTTAGTTTCTTTTTATCTGAAAATGTTGTCTCACCTTCTTCCTTGTGAGATATTTTCACCAGATACAGAATTCAGGGTTGATAGGCTTTTTACCTTTCAGCACTTTTTAATAGAAGTTTTGTTGGGACTTCCGTGGTGGTCCAGTGGTTAAGAATCTGCCCTGTGATGACGCAGGCATCAAGGGTTTGATCCCTGGTCAGGGAAGAAGTTGCAGAGCAACTAAGCTGGACCACTGTAACTACTCAGCCTACATTTTTGGAGCCCATGCGCCACACCTAGAGAGCCCGTGGCCCACAGCAAAAGACTGCACACGGTGCAATAAAGGTCCCGTGTGCCACAACCAAGACCCGACACAACTAAATATACTCTTTAAAAATAAATAAAATTTAAAATATAAAAGTTTTACCATGTCGTCTCCATAAATTCTGATAAAGAGTACATGGTCATCTGAATTATCTCTGTATGTAATGTGTTGTTATTAACTGGCAACTTTCAAGATCTTCATTTGACCATTGCTCTTTGACAATTTGACAATCATGTGCCTAGCCTGATTTTTCTCATACTCATCCTGTTTGGGGCTTGCTGAACTTTTTGAACTTATAAAATTGACCAAATTTTTAGCTTCTG
Source organism: Bos grunniens (assembly GCF_055505025.1). Classification (NCBI taxonomy): domain Eukaryota; kingdom Metazoa; phylum Chordata; class Mammalia; order Artiodactyla; family Bovidae; genus Bos; species Bos grunniens. The sequence goes on from NC_141172.1 coordinate 6,477,442, forward strand.
AACATGATTTCTTTAAATGTTTTTCCTACCTATTGTCTATTCTCTCTTGGGTCTGTAATTACACACACGCTAGCCATTTTGCTCCACAGGTTTCTGAGGCTCTTTTTTCCATAATTTCCCATCTCCTTTATTTCTCCAAATAATTTCTATTGCTCTAGCTTCAATTTCACTGATTCTGTCCTGTCATCTCCTCTCTGCTATTTAACCAGGTGAACATTTTATTTCAGATATATATTTTCAAAAAATGCTGAGGGTTCATTTGACTCTTTTTAGCATTTCTATTTCTCTGTTAAGACTTCCTGTCTTGTCTCTCATTTGAAACATATTTACCTTTATGGAAAATCGAGCAATTTAAACAGCTGCTCTAAAGACCTTGAATGATCAAACATTTCAACATCTGAGGCATCTTGGGACTGGTACTTGTTGACTGTGTTTTTTCTTTTTTTGATAGACTCTTTTTCTCAAGAATGGGTCATAATATGAGTCATAATATCCAACTTTGGATTATATCCTATATTCACTGTGAATTTTATGTTGCAGAAAATCTGCATTCTGTTAAACACCTTTGAAGAGTGTTTTACAAGGAATTAGCTTCTTCAGACAAACCACAAACTTCGTAACATCTGAGATGCACGGCAACTCAGATCTTACTTCTGACTGCCCCCGGTCTGCCCCAAGCAATGGTTCAGGAGTCAGCCAGAGATTCAGGATTCCACACAGAATCAAGGTTCCCCTCTTGTGGCTCTCTGGTTCCTCCCACCAGAGAGAAAGTGGGCTTTCCATTAGGCTGTTAGCTGTCCAGCACCATCAGTGCTGTTAACTCTGCGAACTTCAGGACAAAGCCCCAAAAAAGGAAATTTACTCTGCCATTCACTTCCTCTAAGTTTTTCCTCCCCTCCCTCTAAAATACGCTGCTTTCTGTTCACTCACCAGAGCTTCAAGTTTTTCTGCTTTATTCATAGTTTGTCACTGATATCTGCAGGAGATCTTGTCAGACAGGGGCTACTCAACCATTACCTGACCATCATCTTTTTTGTATATAATTTCTAAAGTGGTAGACTGGGGAAGTACCGATATATACTGTATATGTGCATTTCAGCAAAGTATCCGAAATAGTATTTTATTATATCCTAGAATAAAAGTATGTTAAAAGGGGAGGAACTCTTACATTTGTCATGTGTCCAACACTTTGATTTTATAGACATGGAAACAAAGTCCCAGAAAGTCAAGCAGTCAACATTAACATCTGGGATGCAATGTAAATGATTTGAGAGATAGTTTGAGCACTCTGTCTTCTCAATACCACATATCTCTTTTGGATATAACAGAGAAGTAGGGACTGGCTAATACTACTCAAAAAGTTTTTTAGACAATCAAAAAAACCTTCCTTAAGGAATACCAATGAAGTGATATGTGTCTACCTGATGGAGGATTTCAGTGATATAAAGACTTGTCATACCTTTGTCCTGTCCTGCACAAATGCACACATTCCTATATTTATTGACTTGACAAATACCTACTGATTGCAAACCATGTACTAGGAATGCAGCAGGGAACAAGAACGGCATGGTCCCCAGCCTCCGAAAGTTTGTATTCTAGCAGCTTGTATTCTAGCTCAGGAGACAATAAACACTGAAAAGAAGCTTTCACACTGGTGACCCCCTCCTACTTGAAACTCGCTCTTCCCTTGGCTTTTTCCTCCACTCGTCCCTACACGGTTAGTCCTTGGTCCCTACTGACATTAGATGTTTTCCCTCAGTAATCTCAACTTCTGCCTGTGATTCTCACAATGTACACAATGTACACACTGATGACTCTCAATTTTTCATTTTTAACAGAGATCTCTCAAGCTCTAAACTATCTCTTTTACATATTCAATGATGTGCACCACACAGGCCCTTCGAATTTGCCGTCTTCAAAACTGAACTCCACTCACTCCCTGTCGTGCACATTTCTGTCTTTCCCATCTCAGTAGTAAAACCTAGACGCCTCTGCCTGTTTTACCTCTCGTGTCCAGTGAGTGGGTCGCCAACTCCTTTTAATTTCACTTCCTGAAACTTTCTGCACTACAACCCCTCTGTTACTGATCCAATCATTACTTCAGTAGTCTCCTAAGCAGTTTCCCAGCATTTTGCATCAGAATTGCTTTGCTCTAACACAAATCTAATAATGTCATTTCCTCCGTGCCTTCATAAGTAATTTAATTCTGAAAGAGGCCAATGGAACTTTGGGCTACCTTAAAGTATCAGCAATAGTTCCAATCTACACTAAATGTTATGAGTGTTATCTTTTATGAGAATCAGTGACAAACTGAAGGTCTTGCCGAGAAAAGCAATCAAGACAGGGTGTGGCCCTGAGTTCAGTGGTATGAGAAAAGGCTGAAGTAAATACTCATATTTAATCTAGAGAAAAGAAAACTTAGTGGGGACATAAAACTTAATTTGAAGAACTATTTACAGTAGAGGAATAAGACAACCTGAGTACCACAGGCCACGTCAGAAACACGGGGTCTGAGTGCAGGGATGTCAGCTCAGTACCAGGACGGTGACACCGACTGGGACGCTGTGTGATGCTGCAAATCCTCTCACACTAGAGACTCTGCAAGCAGGAGCCGGACAAGCACATCATGGATGCTGTCAGCACACAGGACTTCTGAGCACAACAGGAGACTGATCTGAACGTCGGCTTGCTGAATGTAGACTTAGAGTGATTCACTTATGGCACCTAACCACAAGAGGAATAATTTACACTGATATTTTCTGGATAACCAGGAAAATCATCCAGACATCTTCCTTCCTGATCAAATTCGGACTGCCGTTTTCCACCTAGGAAGTAACTACGGATTCCTCTAAGGTAGCCATCAGGTAGTAGTCAATTGATATGAAAGAAAAGCAGCATGCATTTGAGAATGTTTACTATGTAGTTTTTAATGCTATAAAGACCTTGAAAATAAATGTAAATACAGGCAGCACAAGCTATATAAAAATGCTCTATACGCAAGAATATAAAATTCCCCTTCCTTTTTCACTTTGCTGCTATGGACATCTTTGTTCTTCAAATTTCATGGCACCTGGTCGCTACTTCTTGATCTCTCAGGACCCATTTACAGAGGTATAGAAGAAAAAGTTAAAAAAAAATTTTTTTTTGCAGACCAAAAGCATCTACTTATTGGACAACTCTAGGTTCTTTCTTAATAAGATACAGCCATTTCTTTTTTGAGGTATCTGCATATTTTGGCCAGCCAAGAGTGAAGGGGAAGGCACACTCAATGCAAGACACAAATGTTTCTCTTTTGGTTCAATCAAAAAACCTTTGTAAGTAGCATCCCACGCAGGGATTGGTTCAAGATGGCACAGTAAGAGGACATGCACTCAGCTCCTCCTGAGAGAGCACTGAAATCACAGTTACTGAACAACCATCAAGAGGAGAACGCTGGAATCCACCAAAACAGATACCCCATGTCCAAAGACAAAGGAGAAGTACACCGGTCTTAGTAACCCAAATCATGAAATCACAAGAACTATCCCACAGGAAGAAATCGATACACATGGTTTTCTGATGCTCTCCGGGGTACAGAGTGAGTTCAACAGACTTCTGGGGGGATGGCTCAGAACCTAATTACTATATATAAAACTGCTTCTATGGAACACTTTTAAAACACCCCCAAATTAAAACAGGTCAGGACTATCTTTATGAAGATCTTAATGCTTTATCAGCAAGTCTACTAGAAGGAAAATTACTTAAGCTGTAGCACTGAGAACAATTATGCAAATCTTTGAATGGCAGAGGCTGCAGCACTAATAGCTATTAGCTACTTCTTTTACTTGTCAAAAGGAAGCGATCATTTTCACCAGTAAAGTGCTGCGTTATTTCTCATTACCCATTAATTCTCTCAAAAGTTACTCACAGCTGAAGAGTAGAGTTCAAACTCTTGCTCAGGGAGGAAAGAATGCCAGCCATCTTCTATCACTTCAAACATGGGCCGGTAAAAGAAAGGATACATCAGAGTGATGGAGTCCAGGGTAGATAACGCCTAAGGGAAAAAAGAAGTAAAGAAAGAAAAAAGGAACGTGTCACAATTCCAAGCATTTTCTAATTTCCAAATTGATATTCATCAAATATGGCCTAAAATGATGGACACCTAATACACTTCTCTAACATTATATTTATCACTAGATACAATTATACCTTATTTTCAGCCTCTAACACGGTATCTGGCACATAACACTCAATTAGCATTTGCTGAATTAACAAAATAACAAAACAATGTGCACACCTATTCTAGAAGAAAAATGGAAAAAACTTCTTCTTGAGACCATGTAATAAGGCCTAATGAAAAGGTCCAAATGTTTCTGGGGATTAGAGAACAGGCTGCAGTTAATCAGTAAGGCCTTGGCTCAAAATCCAGTTATTAACTACATATGTAAGTTACTTAAAACCAGAGTTTCTGAGCAACTGTAAAAAAAGCTTAGTAGGCAAAGAGTCAGACTGCTGGACTCAAATTCCAGATGCCAGCGCCAACAGTGGTATTGTGTGACGCGGCCACTCCGGGCCCCAGCTGTCAATGGAGGAAATAACTCCAGAGGGCCGCGCCTAGGGCTGCCGAGGCATTAAGAGAATGTGTGCAGCAGGGCTAGGACGGTACCGGACACACAGCAAGCTCTAATTTCAGCTACGGTATGCTCCACGTAGCCTCCATCAACGTGAAACTCCCTCCATTCCTGGAGTGAGCAGATGCCCTCACACCTTCATGCTACGCTAACCCCTCTCAAACCGGGGCAGTAACTCTGTGGTCCCAAAGTGAGCCTAGAGGCCATCTGAAGTACAAGGCCAAGGAATCCTGACTAGATGAGGAGCTGAGAGACGGAACGTCCCCTGTCACCTGGCAGTTTCATCCTCCTGACAGGGGAGTTTTAGAAAGCATTTCTATGGCTAGAAAAAACAAAGGCACCAAAATCAATTAGCACAATTCAAACTGCTGTAATTTTGGAGACACTCAGCTGGAGGGGCGTGAGGGGGCCAACATCATGCTAACATCCCCAAGCTCTCAGAGAAAAGCTACCTCCTTCTAAGTCACAGAAAGATCAGGTCAGTAGAACCTTTATTTAATTTTTAAATTTTATTATTTTACTACTTAAAAAATATTCTTTGCAGTATTAAAAAATTTTTTCAGCTTTACTGTGGTATAAATTGATAAATAAAATGTAAAACATTTCTAACGTACAATGTGATTATTTGATACACAAACACACTGTAAAAGAGTTCCCCCCTTGAGTTAATTAACACATCCATCACTTCACATATTTACCCTCTGTTGTTGCTTTTGAGAACATTTAAGTTGTACTCTCTTGGCAAATTTCAGTTACATAATACAGTGTTATCAACTATAGTCTATGTTATACATTAGATTCCCAGGTCTGTAACTTTGACCAGCCTCTCCCTATTTCACCCACCCCTAGCCCCGGGAAACCACTTTTCTACTCCCTGTTTCTGTGTGTTTCCCTTTTCTGTTTTTGAGATTCCACATATAAGTGATACCATGCAATATCTGTCTCTGTCTGGCTTGCTTCACTCAGCACGACGCCCTCCAGTCTCACCCACTGTTTGTTCAGGCCATTCTCCGTGTGGCTGTTCCCACTGGCAGGACTGCTTTCCTTTTGATGGCTGAGTACTATTCCACTGTGTGTGTACATGTGTGCACGCATTGTGTGTATAATCTTCTTTATTCATCCATCCATCAACAGACACTTAAGTTTTTATATTCTTTGAATATTATGAATAATGCTGCAATGAACATGGGAGTACAGATATCTCTTTAAAACAATCATTTTGTTTCCTTCAGATATACACCAAGAAGTGGGATTGCTAGATCAAAGATCCTTTTTCAATTTCTTGAGGAACCTCCATACTATATTAATAGTGACTGGTACAATCATTATTTTAAATCCATGTTCACAAACATTCCAGCAGGCAATAAGCACTCAGACTTGTCATGATTACATTTCATGTAGCTAGAGACAGAACTTTTCCTTTAAACACATTAATGCTCAAAGAAATAAAGTCATTTCAACCCTAAAAGACAACCGAAACTACACATAAAAAAATGGTTCATCAGACTTCCTACTATAATTTAGAAAACTGAGCACTTGCCAGTTATTCTTCCAATGGGATTCTACTTAGGGTAGCAGATTTTGATTATATGAATTTTGATAACAAAGAATAGCTCAACTATGCTTTATAAGAATTCACTTATTACTACCAAATTATATCAAGCTGTGTGGAGGGACAGAGGAAAACTGGACGCCAGGACAAGGCCAGAGGCCAAGCACACCGTGTGCATGCACTCTGCTGGGAAAACAATCAACAGAGCGTTCATTTTCTAAGGTCAAATCACAAGAGTGGCTCAGCATTTGCAGCTTCTTCTCAGCCATAAGGGCTTCTCTGTAGTCAGTCAGTTTCTACAGAGTTTTACAATAATATTTAATATGTATAGCTAAATAAGCAACTGATTAGTGTCAAATGCTAACAAAGCTAAATGCCATCAGAGTGGGGTAATAGGCTTTTTTGCCCTGTTTCTTCACCACAGGCAATTTCACTAACATCCACCTGCTATCTTACAAGTTATAAAAGGGATAAGAAAAAAAAAAAATGTGCATGGGTCAGTGAAAATCCAACCCCACAACTGAAAAAAAAATAACATGCTCAACTGAAGTGGGTGAGTGGCACTACCTGGCCCAAAGAGCAAGACAGCATTTCCCTTCAACAGCCTAGAACGCACAGTGTGATTCTCACTCACGTCAACAAATTCAGCCAAGTCAGCATTCCTATGTTATTTCCAATGATGAATATGTAACACAAAGAGTTCAGCTTATCTTCTTGTTTTCATAAGAAAAATTTAGCAAAAGCAGAAAGAAAAATACTACATGCCATTTTCTCAGTACCATAACAGTTCTTCTATTTCTGTTTTTTTTTGTTTAAAAGCCAAAGGAAATCCTAGTTACAGGTTTAAGCCTTTCTGCCTCCTTTTAATAGTTGAGCCAATAGCATTTATTCTGCACACAAAGCCCATATTAGGCACTCAAAGATAGAAGGAAAAAAAACCTCAATGTGTCTCTATAATTATCTAGAAAATACTATAAACGTAAAGTTAACTGCTATAATTTAGTGGTAATGATGTAAAATAAAGCAATTTTAAAAATGAGTATATACCAAAAGAGTTGGTTAAAGTGAGAAAGAAAATAGTGTGTCCCTTGGACTGCAAGGAGATCCAACCAGTCCGTCCTAAAGGAGATCAGTCCTGGGTGTTCATTGGAAGGACTGATGCTGAAGCTGAAACTCCAATACTTTGGCCACCTCATGCGAAGAGTTGACTCATTGGAAAAGACTCTGATGCTGGGAAGGATTGGGGGCAGGAGGGAAAGGGGACGACAGAGGATGAGATGGCTGGATGGCATCACTGACTCGATGGACGTGAGTCTCAGTGAACTCCGGAGTTGGTGATGGACAGGGAGGCCTGGCGTGCTGCGATTCATGGGGTCACAAAGAGACGGACACAACTGAGCAACTGAACTGAACTGAACTGATTCAATTTAAACACTAAATTATCCAAGTAAAATTTCTATTATTTCTAATCTGGACATATGTTCGCTATCATTTCTATAAACATAAAATGAACACATCCTATCTCAAACAAACAGGATATACAGAAATTCAAATTTACTAAAAACAAACAAAAGACTACAATCATTAGTGATAATTACTTGCTTTACAAAAGAAATAAGATTTTCAAAAAGTCTCAACATTTAGAAACACACAATGGAATATTATTCACCCTTAAAAGGGAAGGAGATCCTGTCACATGCTACAACATAGATGAACCCAGAAGAATAAGTAACATTAATAACTTCTCTAAGTCAATAAAATCTTTTTACACTCCTGTAACAATGATTCAGGGTAAGGCTTTGCGTTCAGTCTTCCAGATTTGAGCCACAGAACATGACTCAAATGATATTTATCTAAAAGAGAAACATAAGAGTCACAGTGAATCCGAAAATAAAGTTCCTTCTTTTATCACATGTTGTTTCCAAAACACGTACCTCAATGGAACTGGCTATATTCAAACATTCTTCCATTCCAGGAATATCCAACTGAATAATTCGAAAATCCTTACATTTTATGATGATGGTACCCAGTGGTCCCACAAATCTATAAAAAAAATCATAAATTATGCTTAAGGACATATATACTCCCAACGCAAAGTATATGATTATTTCTTCAAAAAGAGGTGGTTAGTCGTAATCACCAGCTATACAGGCAGACCTCGTTTTATTGTGCTCACTTTACTGAGCTTCCCAGATGGTGTGTTTTTTAAAGACTGAATGTTTGCTGCAACTTTGTGTCCAGCAAGTCTGTTGGCACCATTTTTCTAATAGCATTTGCTCACTTCTCTCTGCATCACATTTTGGTAATTGTTACATTACCCAAGCCTTATTATTGTTGTTGCTATTGTGTTATACTTGTCACTGTGCCTTATCATCAGTGATCTTTGATATTACTACTGTAACTGTTTTGCGGCCCCAGTAACCTGCCCATATATGACAGCAAACTTAACTGATAAATAAGTGTCTTCTGACTGCTTGACCAACTGGCTGTTTCCCCATCTCTCTCCCTTTCCTCAGGCCTCCCTATTTCCTTAAACACAACAATATTGAAATTAAGCCAATTAATAACTCTATAATGCCCTCTAAGAGCTCAAAGGAAAGGAAGAGTCACACATCTCACTTTTTTACATCAAAAGCTAAAAAAGATTAAGCTTAGTAAGGAAGCCATGTCAGTTGAAATAGGCCAAAAGTTAGGCCTCTTATTAGCCAAATAGTTAGCAAGTTGTGAATGCAAAGGGAAGTCCTTGAAGGAAATTAAAACTGCTACTCCAGTGAAAATAAGAATGATAAGAAAACAAAAAAAGCCTAAGTGCTGATAGAAAGTTTTAAGATCAGTCAGCCATAACATTACCTTAAGTCAAAGCCTAATCCAGAGCAAGGCCCCTACTCTAATTCTCTAAAGATGGAGACAGGAAAGAAACCTATTAGAGAAAAGTCTGAAGCAAGCAGAGGTTTGTTCATGAGATTTAAGGAAAGAAGCTGTCTCTATCACATAAAAGAAAGCAGCAAGTGCTGATGTAGAAGCAGCAGCAAGTTATCCAGATACAGTTAAGGTAATTCATGAAGGTGGTTGCATCAAACAACAGATTTTCAATGTAGACAAAACAGCCTAGGGCTTTCCTATTGGCCCAGTGGTAAAGAATCCACCTGCCAATGCAGGAGACACGGGTTCCATACCTGGTCCAGGAAGATCCCACATGCTATGAAGCAACTACGCCCATGCACCACAACCACTGACCCTGTGCTCTAGAGCCCGGGAGCCACAACTACCGAAGCTCGTGCACCCTAGAGCCCGGCTCCACGGCGAGAGCGGTCAGCGCAACGAGAAGCCCACGCACGGCAGTGAAGAGAAGCCCCCGCTCGCCGCAGCTAGAGAAAAGCGCAGCCCAACAGGGAAGACCCAGCGCAGCCAAAAATAAACAAAACCTTTTAAAAAAGCAGCCTTATATTGGAAGAAGATGGCATCTAGGACTTCAACAGCTAGAAAGAAGTCAATGCCTGGCTTCCAGGATTTTAAGGGCAGATATACTCTCTTCTGAGGGGATAATGTGGGTGGTGAATTAAAGCTGATGCCAGTGCTCATTTACCATTACCAAAGTCCGAGGGCCCTGAAAAATTATGTTAAATCTACTGTGCCTGTGCTCTATAAACGGAACGACAAAGCCTGGATGACAGCACATCTGTTTATAACAGGGTTAACTGAGTATGTTAAGCTCTCTGTTGAGAGCCACTGTTCAGAAAGAAAGATTCTTTTCAAAACACTACTACTCACTGAGGAGGCACCTGGTCACCTCCTATCTGAAGGAGACATACGATGACATACACGTTGTTTTCATGCCGATCAACACAATGCCCATTCTGGAGACTGTGGATCCGACTTTGAAAACCTCTGGAAAGGATTCACCATTCTAGATGCCATTAAGAATATTTGTGCTTCACGGGAAGAGGTCAAAATATTAACATTACCAGGAGTGTGGAAGAAGTTGACTCTAACTCTGATGGATGATGTTGAGGAGTTCAAGAGTTCAGTGGAGGAAGTCACTGCAGATGTGGTGGAAATAGCAAGAGAAATAGAAGTAGCATGTGAAGATGTGAATGAACTGCTGTAGTCTCATGATAAAACTTTAATGGATAAGGGTTAGGGTTAGGGTTAGAGTTGAACCAAGTGTTTTCTTGAAATGGAGTCTACCCCTGGTAAAGATTGTTGAAATGACAACAAAGAAATCTGAATATTACGTAAGCTTAGCTGATAAAGCAGCAAGAAGGTTTGAGAAGACTGATTCTAATTTTGAGGAAAGTTCTATTGTGGGGAAAAATGCTATCAAACAGCACTGCATGCTTCAGACAGATTGTTCATGAAAGGAAAGAGTCAATCAATGTGGCAAACTTCATTCTTGTCTTATTTTAAGAAATTGTCAGAGCCATCTCAACCTTCAGCACCCACCATTCTGATCAGTCAGGGTTAATCAGCATTGAGGCAAGACCCGCCACTGGCAAAACGGTTACAACTCACTGAAGGCTCAGATGATGACTGGCATTTTGTTTAGCAATAAAGTATTTTTAAATTACAATATATATTTTTTTCAGATATAATGCTATTGCACAGTTAACAGACTACAGCACAGTGTATCACAACTTTTATATACAGTTGGAAACCAAAATATTGACGTGATTTATTGAGGTAGTCTCCAGACTACCAAACACACAACACCTCTGCTGTGTGCCTGTATTCGACTTCCTTCTTCTCCCTTACTAGTTTAATGAAGGAAGAACCTCATGCTTCCATCATTAAAATCTGAGCCATGAATTACTTAAAATACATATATTAAAAATTTTTAATATATAAAGTCATTCACACTAGGCCAATTCATTTAGTGGAGATTATTAGGAGTCTCACTTCAAAGAATAGGAAAAATAAAACTGTAGTTGATGAATTAAGTGTTTGTATAGAGATATGTCTGAAGCATAGGAAAAACTGTTCATTTCAGATTTCACTTCCCCCCAAATTTGCAAGAGTTGATTTGAAAAATAAGTATCTTTTTTTCCCAGTCTTTAAAACCTATTAACTTGCAATATCTATTCTAAGTCAAGGAAAACTTCAGAGTAAATGCCATATCTAATCATAAATTTTGTTATCACTAAGTTTTGAATAAATTTATCTTACCTTAGTTGGGACTTTTGTCTTCCTTCTCCTGATGTTTTCTTTTGTCTATACTTGTTGATAGCTCTGATTTTCCTTTTGCTTTGCCACACATTGCCCCAGTTCTTTCACATTAATACTTGTGAATATTCCCTAAACTATGACTTCTTGTACTGATCCAGAACTGGTAATTGTATTTATACTGTGCCTAGTTTAGGAAGAAGACTCCTACAGCTACTCTTCCTGAATTCTGTAAATACCCCCATCCCCAACATCACTGCGGATTTGGATAAGCGAAAGTTATCAACATGGGTCAAATCCTAGCAAGAAAATTCCATCAGATATCCATAACTGGTCAATACAGTGGAATGCCTCTTATAAAGTATATTTTGAAAAGTCATATTCTTGTCACTTCCACTTCTGGCAAAGTTTGAATTTCAGGGACCATGTTTACCCTACTACCCGAAACAACTAAAATAAGGAGGCAAAATATAAGGAAGAACCGTTTTCAAGACGCTGAACATCAAACAACAATTTTTAAGACATGGAACAAAGATCTCTGGGAGATGAGAAACAAGATGAGTCTGATGACTGCCCCAGTGCACTGTTTTGAGATTTTCCGAGTTATAGTGAAGGGAGGGAAGAATTGGGTGGGGCTGATAGTCTGAGAAGACCATCTATATTACAAAAGAAGGAAATTAATGAAGAAAATTTGGGTCTCAAATTAGTGACCTCAGATTCCACTATACTAGAAATATACCAGCAAGTTGAATCCAAAGCAGAGACTATTAAATAACAAAGATAAGAGAGGAAAAAATTAATTTAAAAAAGAGACAAGAGAAGATTGTAGGGAAAAACAAAGCAAAAATGACTGCTTCAAAAGATCATTTAAGAGTGATAATCTTCTAGGCAGACATTAGGAAAACAGAAAGTCACAATCTAACAATGTCAGAAATGAGAGAGGTTACAACCATATAGACTTCACAGACACTAAAAAATACTAAGGGAATATTAGGAACAATTTTATGCCAATAAATTCAACAATGTAAATGATACGGACAAATTTCAAAGAAGACACAAACTACTAAAGATCATTCAAGAACAAATAACTTGGTTAATTCTTTATCTGATAAATAAACTGAAATTTTCATTAAAATGTTTCCCACAAAGAAAACTCCAGTCCTGGGTGGCTTCACTGATGAATTCCATAAAATATTTAAGGAAAAAATACTATCAACTCAAGAAAAATTCTTCCAGAAAACTGAAAAAGAGACATTTACTTCTCAATTCACACCTAAAGCCTGGCATTTTCCTAATACAAAAACCAAAGACACGACAAGACAACTACAGAGCAACAGCCCTCATAAACTAGATATAAAATTTCTAAACAAAACATTAGCAAGTTAAATCCAACAATACATAAAAGGATAATCATGAGTAACTCAGGTTTACTGCAGAAATGCATGGCAGTTTTAACAAAGTACGTTACTGTGTTAAACTGAAAAAGAAAAACCATACTCTCATCTCAACAAATATACAAAATGCATGACAAAATCCCACAGCCATTCAAGACTCTAAAATGAAACAAAACAACCCAACTCTCAGCCAACTAAGAACAGAAGTGAACTTCTTCAACCTGAAAAACAGCACTTACCAAAAGCAACTCTACCACTAAGAGTATGCTGCTGCTGCTAAGTCGCTTCAGTCGTGTCCGACTCTGTGTGACCCCATAGACGGCAGCCCACCAGGCTCCCCTGTCCCTGGGATTCTCCAGGCAAGAACAGTGGAGTGGGTTGCCATTTCCTTCTCCGATGCATGAAAGTGAAAGTGAAGTCGCTCAGTCGTGTCCGACTCTTAGTGACCCCATGGACTGCAGCCCACCAGGCTCCTCTGTCCATGGGATTTTCCAGTTAAGAGTACTGGAGTGGGGTGCCATCGCCTTCTCTGGCCACTAAGAGTATACTTAATGGTAAAAGGCTGAATGCTTTCTCACCAGGAATAATGCTGAGATCTCACTCTCAACACTTCTACTCAACACTGTGGAGCCAGGGGCTTCCATGGTGGTCCAGTGGTTAAGAATCTTCCTTGCAGTGCAGGGGACACTAGTTCGATCCCTGGTCTGGGAAGATCACGCGTGCTGTGGAACAACTAAGCCCGTGCACCACAACTAGTGAGCCCACGCCCTACAGCCTGTGAGCCACGACTGCGGAGCCCAAGTGATGCAGCTACTGAAGCCCGAGTGCCCTGGAGCCTCGAGTTCTGCAAAAAGAGAGGCCACCACGATGAGCAGCCTGTGCACTGCAATGAAGAGTAGGCCCGTCTAGCTGCAACTAGAGAAAGCCCATGAGCAGCAACCAAGACCCAAGACAGCCAAAAAGAATTTTTTTAAGATTTTTTACAATAAAAACGTTGTACTACCAGTTACACCCAGTGCTACATGGCAAGAAAACAAGATAAGTGACATCTAGGTTGAAATGGAAGAAATAACACTGTTTTTAGTTGTTTGGAAAAGATTCTGATGCTGGGAGGGATTGGGGGCAGGAGAAGGGGACGACAGAGAATGAGATGGCTGGATGGCATCACTGACTTGATGGACGTGAGTCTGGGTGAACTCCGGGAGTTGGTGATGGACAGGGAGGCCTGGCGTGCTGCGATTCATGGGGTGACAAAGAGTCGGACACAACTGAGTGACTGAACTAAACTGAACAACTGCCTATTTAGAAAATCTGAAGAACATTATTTTTTAAAAAGCTATTTGAGTAAATGAATTTAGTAAAGCTGAAGGATACAAAAATATACAAAAATCAATAGCTTGCATATCAATGGCAGGCCAGTAAGCAAATTATTCACTCTCTCTAGAAATAAGCTGGCTTCCCAAGTGGCTCAGTAGTAAAGAATTGACCTGCCAAGAAGGAGACTCAAGATCAACCTCTGGGTCAGGAAGATCCCTTGGAGAAGGAAATGGCAACCCACTCCAGTATTCTTGCCTGGAGAATTCCATGGGCAGAGGAGCCTGGTGGGCTACAGTTCACGGGGTTGCAAGAGTGGGACACGACTAAACAACAACAAAACAACAATAACAAAGGAAATTAGCTAACCTTGAGAGTGGCAAGCCCTAAGATGACAATGTGTCATAAAATACAGAAAGTTAAAAACTTGATTGATACAAATAAGGAATAGGAAGTTGAAATTTTAGAAATACCACTTGAAATAGAATCAAAATATGAAATACATAGGAGAAATCCTAACAAACGATGTAAAAGACCTAGAGTGAAAAATATAATACACAGCTGAAAAAATATTTGAGACCTAAATAAGACAACTTCCCTCATAGCTCAGTCGGTAAAGAACCTGCCTGAAATGCAGGAGACCTGGGTTTGATTCCTGGGTTGGGAAGATCCCCTGGAGAAGGAACTGGCACTCCACTCCAGTATTCTTGCCTGGAAAATCCCATGGACAGAGGAGCCTGGTGAGCTACAGTCCATGTGGTCGAAAGAGTCAGACTCGACCTAGCGACTAAAGCACCAAATAAGATACATGGAGTAATAGATTTGTTCATAAGTCACAATACTCAATATTAAGATGTCAGATGTTAGTTCTCACCAAGTTCATTTATCAACAGATTCACCACAATCTGGATCAAAATCACAACTGGCTGGGACTTCCCTAGTAATCCAGTGGTTAAGAATCTGCCTGCCAGTGCAGGGGTGATGAGTTCAATCTTGGTCCAGGAAGATCCTCACATGCCACGGAACAGCTAGGCCAGTGTGCCACAACTACTTAAGTGAACAGTAACTGCAGCCACGGAGTCAAAAGATGCTTGCTTCTTGGAAGGAAAGCTATGACGAGCCTAGTCAACATATTAAAAAGCAGAGACATCACTTTGCTGACAAAGGAACGTATACTCAAAGCTATGGTTTTTTTTTTCATGTACAGATGTGACAGCTAGCTGTAAAGAAGGCTGAGTACTGAAGAATTGAGACTTTCAAACTGTGGTGCTGGAGAAGACTCTTGAGAGTCCTTTGGTGAGCAAGATCAATCCAGTCAATCCTAAAGGAAATCAGTCCTGAATATTCATTGGAAGGCCTGATGCTGAAGCTGAAGCACCAATACTTTGGCCACCTGATGTGAACAGCTGACTCATTGGAAAAGTCTCTGATGCTGGGAAAGAATGAAGGCAAAAGGAGAAGGGGGTGATAAAGGATGAGATGGTTAGATAGCATCATTGACTCAACGGACATGAATTTGAGCAAACTCTGGGAGATACTGAAGGACAGGGGAATCTGGCATGCTGCAGTGTATGGGGTCCCAAAGAGATGAACATGACTTAAGGACAGAACAACAGCAACAAACTATCCAGCAACACATTAAAGGATCACACACCACGTTCAGGTGATCACACACCATACTCAGGTGAAGTTTATCCCAAGAATGCACACATGCTTCAAAATACACAAATCAATCAATTTGACATACCATGTTAACAAATGAAAGAATAAAAATCATATGGTCATTTCAATAGACCCAAAAAAAGCTTTTTGACAAAATTTAACACCCATTTATGACTAAAAACTCCAGAAAATGGGCACAGAGGGAATCTACCTCAACACAATAAAGACCATATATGACAAACCCACAGCAAACATCATTCTCAATGGTGAAAAACAGAAATGAAAGCATTTTCCCTAAGATCAGGAACAAGACAAGGATGCCCACTCTCACCACTCTTATTCAACACAGTTTTGGAAGTCCTGGCTCTGGCAATCAGAGAAGAAAAAGAAATAAAAGGAATACAAATTGGAAAAGAAGAAGTAAAACTGTCACTGTTTGCAAATGACATGTTACTATACACAGAAAATCCGGAAGATTCCACCAGAAAACTACTGGACATCAATGAGTTTGATAGTTTCAAGACACAAAATTAATGCACAGGGCTTCCCTGGTGGTCCAGTGGTTAGGAATCCGCCTGCAATGCAGGTGCCACAGGTTCAATCCCTGGTCCAGGAAGACCCCATGTATCATGGAGCAACTAAGCCTGTGCACCACAACTACCAAGCCAGCACTCTAGAGACCGCAAGCCACAGCACCTGAGTCCATGCAGTGCATCAACTGAACCCCATGAGCCTAGAGCTTAAGCTCCAAAACAAGAGAGGCCACCGCAATGAGAAGCCATGCCCTGCAATTAGAGAGAGCCCACGCGCAGCAACAAAGACCCAGTGCAGACAAAAGCAAATAACGAATGCATGGAAAGTGAGATTAAGGAAACAATCCCATTTACCATCCCAACAAAGGAATAAAATACCCACGAGTGAATCCACCTAAGGAAAGAAAAGACCTGTGCTCAGAAAGCCATAGAATACTGATGAAAGAAATGAAAGAGGACACAAACAGGTGAAAAAACATACCATGACCGATGCCAAAGAACTGATGCTTTTGAACTGTGATGCTGAAAACTCTTGAGAGTCCCTTAGACTGCAAGGAGATCAAACCAGTCAAGCCTGAAGGAAATCAGTCCTGAATATTCATTGGAAGGACTGATGCTGAAGCTCCAATTCTTTGGCCACCTGAGGTGAAGAACTGACTCACTGGAAAAGACCCGATGCTGGGAAAGACTGAGGGCAAGAGGAGAAGGGGACAACAGAGGATGAGATGGTTGGATGGCATCACCGACTCAATGGACATGAGTTTGAGCAAGCTCTGGGAGTTGGTGCCGGACAGGGAAGTCTGGTGTGCTGCAGTCCATGGGGTCACAGAGTCGGACTCAACTGAGTGACTGAACTGAACTGATACCACACAAAGCCATCTACAGGTTCAATGCAATTTCTAGCAAAATTAATGGCAGGCTTCAGAGAATTAGAACAAAAAAATTTACAATTTGTAAGACCCCGAATAGCCAAAGCAAAGTTGAGAAAGAAAAACAGAGGTGGAGGAATCAGGCTCTGCAATTTCAAACTATGTTACAAAGCTACAGTAATCAACAGTACGGTCCTGGCACAAAATCAGAAATACAGACCAATGGAACAAGACAGAAAGCTCAGAGATAAACCCAAGCTCCTGGGATCACCTGATCTACAACAAAGGAAGCAAGAATATACAATGGAGAAAAAACAGCCTCTTCAATAAGTGGTGCTGGGAAATCTGGACAGCGGTAATGAAATTAGAACATTACCTAACACCATACACAAAAGTAAACTTAAAATGGACTAAAGACCTGAATGTAAGATCAGAAACTACAAGACTCTTAGCTGAAAACAGGAAAAAAATCACTCTCTGACATAAATCACAGCAAGATCTTTTTTTACCCACCTTCTAGAATAATGAAAATAAAAACAAAAAATAAATAATTAAGACCTAATTAAACTTAAAAGCTTTGGCACAACAAAAAGAAACCATAAACAAGAAGAAAAGACAACCCTCAAAATGCGAGAAAGTTTTTGCAAACAAAGCACTGACAAAGGATTAAGCTCCTTATATACAAACAGCTAATGGAGTGCGCGCGCGCGCGCGCGCTCTCTCTCTCTCTCTCTCTCTATATATATATAAAATAATCCAATCAAAATGGGCAGAAGACCTAAACAGACATCTCTCCAAAGAAGACATATTGATAGCTAACAAACACAAGAAAAGATGCTCAACATCACTAATTATTAGAGAAACAGAAATCAAAACTACAATAAGCTATCACACCTCACATCAGCCAAAATGGCCATCTTCAAAAAAATCTACCAACAATAATGCTGGAGAAGGTGTGGAGAAAAGGAACCCCCTTACAGTGTTGGTGGGAATGTAAACTGGCACAGCCACTGTACAGAACAGCATGGAGGCTCCTTAGGAAACTAAATACAGATCCACCATACGACCCACGAATCCCACTATTAGGCATACAGCCTGAGAAGAACATAACCCCCAAAAACGTAAGTATCCCAAGGTTCATGCAGATGCAGCGCTGTTTACAATAGCCAGGACATGAAAGCAACCAAGATGGCCATCGAGAGATAAATGGATAAAGATGATGTGATACAAATAAACAAGGGAACATTACTCAGCCATAAGATGGAATGAAATTGAGTCAGTTCTATTAAGGTGGAGGAACCTAGAGCCTGTCATACAGAGTGACCCGAGCCAGAAACAGAAGAACAAACACTGTATATTAATGCATATATAGGGAATCTGGAAAAACGGTACTGCTGAACTATCTGCAGGGCAGAGAATGGCCTTGCAGACACAGCCGGGACGGGTAAAAGGGGGGACAAATGGAGAGAGTAGCACTGACGTATATATGCTATCGTGTGTAAAACTAGCCAGCAGGAAGCTGCCCTAAAGCTCAGGGCTGCTCAGCGATGAGCCTGGGTGGGGGGTGGGGTGGGTGAGAGGGGAGGGGAGGGGAGGGGTGGGGCGGGAGGGGAGGGGCGGGGCCGGAGGGTCCAACAGTGAGGGGCACAGGTATACATATGGCTGACTCACGCTGTACAGCAGAAACTAACACAACACTGTAAAGCAATTATATTCCAATAAACAAAATAATAAATACAAAACAAACAAACAATAAAATTCACATGGAGGAATTCTCTGGTGGCCAGTGGTCAGGATGTTGTGCCTTCAATGCAGCAAGTGCAGGTTGAATCCCCGGTTGGGGAACTAAGATCCTACCAGCTGCACTGCGTACCCAAAAATAAATAAGTAAATTTAAAAAAATCCACAAGGAAATGCAAATGACTTCAAATAACCAAAACAAGTATGAGTAAGAATAGAACTGGATATCTAACACTGTATAATTTAAAGATCCTTTAACATTGTGGCAGCAATGGCATCAAACAGACCAACACAATAGAGAAGAAAGTCTAGGAATATATTCACTCACATATGGACAAAGGAGTGCAAAACAATTCACTGGAGAAAGGGCAGACTTTTCACAAAATGGTGCCACAACAGTGAGATAGCTATACAGAAAAAACGACTTTGGATCTTTATAAATCCATACACAAAACCGACTAAAAATGGATCATATATCCAAAACCCTAAAACTATAAAACTTCTAAAAGAAAACATGGAGAAAATCTTTGTGACCTTTGGTTAGGCAAAGATTTCTTAGGTAAGATATTGTGAGCCCAGTCTACAAAAGAACTACAAATTGTATGTCTTTAAATGTTTGCTCTCTGAAAGACACAGTTAAAGAGAATAAAAAGACAAACCACAGATTGAGAGAAAACATTTGTGAATCTTGTATTTGATAAAGGACTTGTACCACAATACACTTAAAAACAAACAAAAACCTTATAACTCAGTAAAAGCAAAGGACTCTGGAAGACAGTAGAATCAGAAGAAGTAAGAATCTCTCTTCCCACCTGCTAACAATTGCACTGCCAGAATCTGTCTGATATAACTACTTTGGAACTCTCATGTCTATTAAACTTCTAGGGAAAGACTGGGATAATAAATTGCAGTTCAGTTCAGTTCAGTCGCTCAGTCACGTCCGACTCTTTGGGACCCCATGAATTGCAGCACGCCAGGCCTCCCTGTCCATCACCAACCCCCAGAGTTCACTCACACTCACGTCCATCGAGTCAGTGATGCCATCCAGCCATCTCATCCTCTGTCGTTCCCTTCTCCTCCAGCCCCGAATCCCTCCCAGCATCAGAGTCTTTTCCAATGAGTCAACTCTTTGCATGAGGTGGCCAAAGTACTGGAATTTCAGCTTTAGCATCATTCCTTCCAAAGAATCCCAGGGCTGATCTCCTTCAGAATGGACTGGTTGGATCTCCTTGCAGTCCAAGGGACTCTCAAGAGTCTTCTCTAACACCACAGTTCAAAAGCATCAATTCTTCGGCGCTCAGCCTTCTTCACAGTCCAACTCTCACATCCATACATGACCACAGGGAAAACCATAGCCTCGACTAGATGAACCTTTGTTGGCAAAGTAATGTCTCTGCTTTTTAATATGCTATCTAGGTTGGTCATAACTTTCCTTCCAAAGAGTAAGCATCTTTTAATTTCATGGCTGCAGTCACCATCTGCAGTGACTCTGGAGCCCCCCAAAATAAAGTCTGACACTGTTTCCACTGTTTCCCCATTTATTTGCCATGAAGTGATGGGATCAGATGCCACGATCTTCGTTTTCTGAATGTTGAGTTTTAAGCCAACTTTTTCATTCTCCACTTTCACTTTCATCAAGAGGCTTTTGAGTTCCTCTTCACTTTCTGCCATAAGGGTGGTGTCATCTGCATATCTGATATTATTGATATTTCTCCTGGCAATCTTGATTCCAGTTTGTGTTTCTTCCAGTCCAGCGTTTCTCATGATGTACTCTGCACATAAGTTAAATAAGCAGGGTGACAATATACAGCCTTGAGGTACTCCTTTTCCTATTTGGAACCAGTCTGTTGTTCCATGTCCAGTTCTAACTGTTGCTTCCTGACCTGCATACAGATTTCTCAAAAGGCAGGTCAGGTGGTGTGGTATTCCCATCTCTTGAAGAATTTTCCACAGTTTATTGTGATCCACACAGTCAAAGGCTTTGGCATAGTCAAGAAAGCAGAAATAGATGTTTTTCTGGAACTCTCTTGCTTTTTCCATGATCCAGCGGATGTTGGCGATTTGATCTCCGGTTCCTCTGCCTTTTCTAAAACCAGCTTGAACATCTGGAAGTTCACAGTTCACATATTGCTGAAGCCTGGCTTGGAGAATTTTGAGCATTACTTTACTAGAGTGTGAGATGAGTGCAATTGTGAGGTAGTTTGAGCATTCTTTGGCATTTCCTGTCTTTGGGATTGGAATGAAAACTAACCTTTTCCAGTCCTGTGGCCACTGCTGAGTTTTCAAATTTGCTGGCATATTGAGTGCAGCACTTTCACAGCATCATCTTTCCGGATTTGGAATAGCTCAACTGGAATTCCATCACCTCCACTAGCTTTGTTCATAGTGATGCTTTCAAGGCCCACTTGACTTCACATTCCAGGATGTCTGGCTCTAGGTCAGTGATCACACCATCGTGATTATCTGGGTCGTGAAGATCTTTTTTGTACAGTTCTTCTGTGTATTCTTGCCATCTCTTCTTAATATCTTCTGCTTCTGTTAGGTCCATACCATTTCTGTCCTTTATTGAGCCTATCTTTGCATGAAATGTTCCCTCGGTACCTCTAATTTTCTTGAAGAGATCTCCAGTCTTTCCCATTCTGTTGTTTTCCTCTATTTCTTTGCACTGATCGCTGAAGAAGGCTTTCTTATCTCTTCTTGCTATTCTTTGGAACTCTGCATTCAGATGCTTATATCTTTCCTTTGCTCCTTTGCTTTTTGCTTCTCTTCTTTTCACAGCTATTTGTAAGGCCTCCCCAGACAGCCATTTTGCTTTTTTGCATTTCTTTTCCACGGGGATGGTCTTGATCCCTGTCTCCTGTACAATGTAGTTTTGGATAAATTCAGCTCTTAACAAAAGAGCAGCTACCCATTCCCAGCCCTACCCAAGTGGCAGGCAGCTGTGTACATTTTCCTAGAGCAACACTTTATAGGAGCCAAGATGGGAAGAGAGGACCCTGTTCTTCAAACACCAAAGATCTGTGCTATGATCGGTTATTGCTGATTCTGATCACAGAGGTGCAAAGAGGCAGGCAGCCACTGTTGTTGCAGTTTC
Source organism: Bos grunniens (assembly GCF_055505025.1). NCBI lineage: Eukaryota > Metazoa > Chordata > Mammalia > Artiodactyla > Bovidae > Bos > Bos grunniens. Next base: position 6,499,370 of record NC_141172.1, read on the forward strand.
TGCCATTGTTGTAAGCTGCCCCCACCTCCAATCGATGACTTCCAGTGGATTTAGACAGTCGGCTCTGTCCTCACTTCTCTTCATTCTTCACTTTCCTCTTTCAGGAACCAGACATTAAAGATCGGGACATTCGAAAACTACAGTACATTTAGGGAAAATTAAGAAGTAACTGTGACTGAACAAACCCAGGCTCAGAAAAGACCTGAGAAAATCTTAACTTTATACCTCAGGCTGATCTTTGGCATAGAGACATCCCGTAACAGTCAAAAAAACCAAAACAGTAAACAAGAGAAACCCCCCAAAACAAAAAACATCAAATCCCAAGGAAGAGGGAAAATCTGATCTCCAGAGTTACCACATTATTAGGTTCAAATGTCCAGTGTTGAGCAGAAGAAAAAAAAATCACAAAGCAGAGAAATAAACAGGAGAGCACAGCTCGTTCAAAAGGTAAATATAAATCAACAGAAACTGTCTCTGAAAAAGACTTGATGGAAGATGATGTATTAGACAAAGACTAAAATAACAGTCTTAAAGATGCTCAAAAAGCTAGAGGAAAATGTGGGTAAAGTCAAGAATATAATGTGTGAACAAAACGGAAACATTGATAAAGAGATAGAAAACCTAAAAAGAAACCAAAAAATTCTGGAGCTTAAAAGTTTTAAGAACTGAAATGAAAAGTTCACAAGAGGGATTCAAAAGCAGATTCCCAAGAGGCAGAAGACAAAAACTAGCAAACTTGAAGGTTAGAAGACAAGACAATGGAAATCACCAAGTGTGAAGAACAGAAAGAAAAAAGATTAAAGAAAAATGAACAGAACCTAAGGGACCTATGAGATACCAACAGGCCGACCAACACACACATAGTGGGAGTCACAGAGAGAAAAGTCAGAGAAGGGCAGAGAGAATATCTGCAAAACAATGGCTGAAAATTTCTCAAATCTGATGAAAGACGTGAATATAAACAAGAAGCTCAATGCAGTCCAAGTAAGATTAACTCAGACCCACAACAAGAACTCAAGAACTTGGGACCCAGAAGACAGTTGGCTGATATATTCAAAGTATTAAAGGAAAAACTGTCAACTACATATCTGATAGCCTGCAAAACTGTCCTTCAAAAGTGAGGGAGAAGTTAAGGCATTCCCAGATAAAGAAAAGCTGTGGGAGTCTCTGACCACCAGACTTGCTCTACAAGAAACGCTCATGGGAGTCCGGCAAAGTGAGATGAAAGGGCACCAGGCAGTAACTTGAAGCTGTATGAAGAAATAAGGTTTCCAAAGGTAAATACATGGGCAGTTATAAAGGCAGTATTACTCTAACTACGGCCTGTAACTGCACGTTTTATTTTATACATGATTTAAGAGACTAATAACATTTTAAAGAAATAGATTACACCCTCAGGCTCAAAGCATAAAGATATAACTTTATGACATCCATGGAAAGGGATGGGGACAGAGCTATAAAGGAGCAGACTTTTTGTATTTTTTGAAGTGAAGTTGGTATAGATTCAAATTAAGAGTATTTTAACTGTAGGATGTTAAGTTTATCCCCCATGGTAACCATAAAGAAAACAGCTACAGAATAAACACAAAAGTAAATGAAAAAATTTTAAACATTTCATCACCATAAAATCAACTATACACAATAAAAGACATTAACGTAGGAGATGAGGAACCAAAAAAGCTTTAAGGCATATACAGAAGAAATAGCACAATGACAAATAATTAACCTAAATACAAGAGGATTAAACTCTTCAATGAAAAGACAGATATTGACAGAATGGATAAAAACATATGATCCGACTATATACTCTCATATGAGACACATTTGTGATCCAAAGATATAGACAAGCTGAAACTGAAGGGATGGTGGAAAAAGATATTCCAAGCAAACAACAACCAAAAGACAGCGAGGAAAGACTTTACTAATATTAGAAAGAATAGTTTACACATAAAAAATGATTATAAGAGACAAGGGACATTATCTACTAATAAAAGGTTCAATACAACAGGAAAGTATAACAATTATAAACATTTACACATCCAATGAAAATCAAATCTATGAAGCAAAATCTGACAGAAGTAAATGGAGAAGTAGTTCTACAATAATAGATACCTTAATACCTCACAATAATGGACAGAACAAACAGATATATATAAGGAAACAGAGGATTTAATACAATGAACTAACTTTAAACTAACTAGACCTGGCAGATAGACACATGCTACCCAACAGGACACACACACACACACAGAAAATTTTCCAGGACAGACTGTATATTAGGCCACAAACCAAGTCTCAAGATATTGAAAAAGACAGATATGGGGGCTTTCCTGGCAGTCCAATGGTTAAGACTTTGTCCTTCCATTGCAGGGGGCAGGGGTTCAATCCCTGGTGGGGGAACTAAGATCCTGCATGCCACAGAGCATGGTCAAAAAAAAGGTAGACATTATACAAAGTGTCTTCTCTGACCATACGCGATGAACTCAGAAATCAGTAACAAAACCCAAACCTCAGTAAATTTAAGAAAACTGAAATCATATCAAGCATCTTTCCCAACCACAATGCTATGAGATTAGGTATCGATTACAGAAAAAAAAAAAAAAACTGTAAAAAAAACAAACAAACATATGAAGCCTAAACAATATCCTTGTAAATAACCAAGAGATCACTGATGAAATCAAAGAGGAAATAAAAAAGTACTGAGAAACAAATGACAACAAAAACACGACGACCCAAAACCTATGGGCTGCAGGAAAAGCAGTTTTAAGAGCGAATTTTATAGAATACAACCCTACCTCGATAAAAATATCAAATAAACATCCTTACACCTAAAGCAATCAGAAAAGGAAGAACCCCCAGCAAAAAATAGTAGAAGGAAAGAAATCACAAAGATTATGGCAGAAATAAATGGAAAAGAAATGAAGAAAACAATAGCAAAGATCAATAAAACTGAAAGCTGTTTTTCTGAGAAGATAAAATAGATAAACCATCAGCTAGACACATTAAGAAAAAAAGCAATAAGACTCAAATCAGTAAACTTAGAAAAATGAAAAAGGAGACTACAACTGACACTGCAAAATACAAAGCCTCCTAAGAGACTACTTTGAGCAATCATATGCCAATATGGACAACTTGGAAGAAGTGTATAAATTCTTAGAAAAGTACAACCTTCTAAGACTGAACCAGAAAGAGAAAATATGAACAAATCAATCATAAGCACTGAAATCAAAACTATGATCAGGACTTCCCTGGTGATCCAGGGGTTAAGACTCGCACTCCCAATGCAGGCAGCCAGGGGTTCGATCCCTTATCAAGAACTAGATCCCACATGCTGCAACTAAGATGCAACTGAGGCAAATTAATAATTAAAAAAAAACTATGACAAAAAATCTTCCAACAAACAAAAGCACAAGGCCAGATTGCTTCCCAGGAGAATTCTCTCACTATCAAACATTTAAAGAACAGCTAACACCTATCCTTCTTAAACTCTTCCCAAAAACTGCAGACAAAAGTAAACTTCCAAACTCATTCTAGTAGGCCACCATTCCCCTGATACAGAAACCAAAGATATCACACACAAAAAAGAAAATTACAGGCCAATATCACTGATGAACACAGATGCAAAAATTTTCAACAAAATTCTAGCAAACAGAATCCAACATCACATTAAAAAGGATCATACACCATGATCAAGTGGGGTTTATCTCAGGGTTGCAAGGATTCTTCAATACACATGAATCAATCCAAGTGACATACTATATTAACAAACTGAAAGATAAAAACCATATGATAATATTTTGATAGATGCAGGGAAAAACATTAAAATTAAAACCATTAATTAAATACCCAGTTACGATTAAAACTCTCTAGAAAGTGGGCATAGAGGGCGTCTACCTCAACATAACAAAGGCCATATACAACAAATCCACAGCAAACAATGGTGAAAAACTGAGAGCATTTCCTTTAAGATGAGGAAAGACAAAAGAGTGCGGCTTCTTGCCACTATTATCACATAGTCTTGGAAGTCCTAGCCATGGAAATCAAAGAGAAATGAAAAGAATACAAACTGAAAAAGAAGAAGTAAAACTGTCATTGTTTGCAAATGACATGATACTATACAAAGAAAATCGTAAAGATGCCACCAGAAAACTACTAGAGCTAATCAACGAATTTAATACAGTCACAGGATACAAAATTGATACATAGAAATCCCTTGCATTCTTATACACTAACAATGAAAGCTCACAAAGAGAAATTAAGGAAACAATCCCATTTATTATTGCAACAAAAAGAATAAAATATCTAGGAATAAACCTACCTAAGGAAAAGAGATGCAAAAAACCAAAATTGCTGTCTGGGGAGGCCTTACAAATAGCTGTGAAAAGAAGAGAAGCGAAAAGCAAAGGAGAAAAGGAAAGATATAAACATCTGAATGCAGAGTTCCAAAGAATACCAAGAAGAGATAAGAAAGCCTTCTTCAGCGATCAATGCAAAGAAATAGAGGAAAACAACAGAATAGGAAAGACTAGAGATCTCTTCAAGAAAATCAGAGATACCAAAGGAACATTTCATGCAAAGATAGGCTTGATAAAGGACAGAAATGGTATGGACCTAACAGAAGCAGAAGATATTAAGAAGAGATGGCAAGAATACACAGAAGAACTGTACAAAAAAGATCTTCACGACCCAGATAATCACGATGGTGTGATCACTGACCTAGAGCCAGACATCCTGGAATGTGAAGTCAAGTGGGCCTTGGAAAGCATCACTATGAACAAAGCTAGTGGAGGTGATAGAATTCCAGTTGAGCTATTTCAAATCGTGAAAGATGATGCTGTGAAAGTGCTGCACTCAATATGCCAGCAAATTTGGAAAACTCAGCAGTGGCCACAGGACTGTTTGAAAAGGTCAGTTTTCATTCCAATCCCAAAGAAAGGCGATGCCAAAGAATGCTCAAACTACCTCACAATTGCACTCGTCTCACACGCTAGTAAAGTAATGCTCTAAGTTCTCCAAGCCAGGCTTCAGCAATACATGAACTGTGAACTTCCAGATGTTCAAGCTGGTTTTAGAAAAGGCAGAGGAACCAGAGATCAAATTGCCAACATCCGCTGGATCATGGAAAAAGCAAGAGAGTTCCAGAAAAACATCTATTTCTGCTTTATTGACTATGCCAAAGCCTTTGACTGTGTGGATCACAGCAAACTGTGGAAAATTCTTAAACAGATGGCAATACCAGACCATCTGACCTGTCTCTTGAAAAATTTGTATGCAGGTCAGGAAGCAACAGTTAGAACTGGACATGGAACAACAGACTGGTTCCAAATAGGAAAAGGAGTACGTCAAGGCTGTATATTGTCACCCTGTTTATTTAACTTATATGCAGAGTACATCATGAGAAACGCTGGACTGGAAGAAACACAAGCTGGAATCAAGACTGCCGGGAGAAATATCAATCACCTCAGATATGCAGATGACACCACCCTTATGGCAGAAAGTGAAGAGGAACTAAGAAGCCTCTTGATGAAGGTGAAAGTGGAGAGTGAAAAAGTTGGCTTAAAACTCAACATTCAGAAAATGAAGATCATGGCATCTGGTCCCATCACTTCACGGGAAATAGATGGGGAAACAGTGGAAACAGTGTCAGACTTTATTTTTCTGGGCTCGAAAATCACTGCAGATGGTGATTGCAGCCATGAAATTAAAAGACGATTACTCCTTGGAAGGAAAGTTATGACCAACCTAGATAGATATCTAGATAGATATTGAAAAGCAGAGACATTACTTTGCCAACAAAGGTTCGTCTAGTCAAGGCTATTGTTTTTCCTGTGGTCATGTATGGATGTGAGAGTTGGACTGTGAAGAAGGCTGAGCGCCGAAGAATTGATGCTTTTGAATTGTGGTGTTGGAGAAGACTCTTGAGAGTCCCTTGGACTGCAAGGAGATACAACCAGTCCATCCTAAAGGAGATCAGCCCTGGGATTTCTTTGGGAGGAATGATGCTAAAGCTGAAACTCCAGTATTTTGGCCACCTCATGCGAAGAGTTGACTCATTGGAAAAGACTCTGATGCTGGGAGGGATTGGGGGCAATAGGAGAAGGGGATGACAGAGGATGAGATGGCTGGATGGCATCACTGACTCGATGGACATGAGTCTGAGTGAACTCTGGGAGTTGGTGATGGACAGGGAGGCCTGGCGTGCTGCGATTCATGGGGTCACAAAGAGTTGGACACGACTGAGCGACTGATCTGATCTGATCTGATCTGAAGGAGACAAAAGCCTGTACACAAAAAAGTATAAGACACTCATGAAAGAAATCAAAGATGACACAAACAGATGGAGACACAGCACATGTTCTTGGATTAGAAGAATAATGTGAAAATAACTATACTACTCAAAGCAATCTACACATTCAATTCAATCACTATCAAATTACCAATGGTATTTTTCACAGATCTAGAACAGAAAATTTTACAGTTTGTATGGAAACCCTGAAGAGCCAAAGCAATCTTGAGAGAGAAAAACAGAGCTAGAGTAATCAAGCTTGCTGACTTCAGACTATACTACAAAGCTATAGTAATCAACAGAGTATAGTAATAGCACAAAAACGGAAATATCAGTGTAGATAAATAGGAAGCCCAGAGATAAACCCATGCACCTATGGGCACCTTATCTTTGACAAAGGAGGCAAAAATATACAATGGAGGAAAGACCTTCTCTTCAATAAATGGTGTTGGGAAAACCGGACAGCTAGATGTAAAAGAATGAAATGAGAACACTTTCTAAAACCCTACTCAAAAATAAAGTGAAAATGGATTAAAGAACTAAATGTAAGGCCAGACACTAAAACTCTAAAGGAAAACTCTAAACTCTAAAACACTAAAACTCTAAAACTCTTAGAGGAAAAAAAAAAAGGCAGAACACTCTTTGACATAAATCACAGCAAGATCCCCTTGACACATACCTTCTAGAGTAATGAAAATAAAAACAAAAATAAACAAATAGGATCTAATTAAACTTAAAAGCTTTTGCACAGCAAAGGAAACCATAAATAAGACAAAAAGACAATTCTCAGAATGGGAGAAAATAACTGCAAACAAAGCAACTGACAAAGGCTTAATCCCCAAAATATATAAGCAGCTTATAAAGCTCAGTTTCAAAAAAAACAACCCAATAAAAAAATGGACAAAAAATTTAAATAGATGTCTCTTCAAAGAAGACATATAGATGGCCAACAAACACATGAAAAGATGCTCAGCATCACTCATTATTAGAGAAAAGCAAATCAAAACTGTAATGAGGTATTACCACAGACCAGTGAGAATGGCCATTATCAAAAAATCTACTAACCATAAATGGGGAGGATGTAGATGCCCTGTTGATGGGAATGTAAATTGATAAAACCACTATGGAAAACAGTATGGAGGTTCTTTAAGAAACTAGGAATAAAACTACCATATGACCCAGCAATCCCACTACTGGGCATATACCCTGAGAAAATCATAATTCAAAAAAACACACGTACCCCAGTGTCCACTGCAGCACTATGTGCAATAGTGGGACCCAGAAGCAACCTAGACGTCCACCAACAGGGCAATGCACAAAGACGTGTGCATATGTGCAGTGGAGTGTTACTCAGCCATCAAAAGGAACGGAACTGGGTCATTCGTAGTGATGCGGATGAGCCTAGAGTCTGTCATACTGAGTGAAGCAGGTCAGAAAAGAGAAAAACAAATTCTGCATGTTAATGCATATCTGCAGAATCTAGAAAAATGGTACCTATTCGCAGGCAGGGATAGAGATGCTGATGTAGAGACTGAAGATTTGGACACAGCAGGGGGAAAGAGAGGGTGGGACAAACTGAGAGTCCAACCGACACACGTGCCGCCAGTGCAGAGCAGACAGCTGGTAGGAAGCCGCCCGAAACACAAGAGGCTCAGCTTGGTGCGCTGCGAGACCTAGAGGCTAGGGTGGGGGCGGAGGAAGACTCAAGAGGTAGGGGACACACGGATGCTTATAGCTGCAATTCATGGGGTCGCAAAGAGTCGGACACGACTGGGCGAATGAACTGAACTGATAGCTGATTTATGTTGTTGTTCAGCAGTAATTAACACAATATTGTAAAGCAATTATACTCCAATTAAAAACTCCCAAATTGTGAAAATTAATACATTTTTAAATAACCAACAGAGCAAAGAACAAATCACAAGGGAAATTATAAAGTACAGACAGAAATGTGAAAACAAAAACACAATATTACAAAACTTATGGGATGAAGCCAAAGCTTTATATATTACATATACTTATATGCATAAAGGCACATGATGTATGAAAAAATCAGTCAAGGATAGGTTGTTAGATGATGGTTTTAGGAAAACTGGCTTGCTGGATGGAGGGAAAACACAAAGTTGGATCCTTATCACACTTGAAATGAATATAGAATCCAAATGGATTAAAGATCTAAAAATGAAGGGTAAAACTATAAAGCTAATACGGAAGAAAATCTAGGAGAATATCCTAGTAATCCTGAAATAAGGAAGGACTTAAGTAACACTTAGAAAGCACAAACCACAAAATATTGAAAAATTTTGCATCAAAATCAGACTTGTCTTTAACAAAGGGCACCACCCAAGAGTCAACAAATGGGTGAGATATGTGGAGAGGATATTTGTAATGTCTAAGTGAAAAATTAATATCTACAGAATATATAAGGAACTGGCTGAAAAAAAAAAAAAAAAAAGAAAACCCAGTTTTTAAAACTGGGCCAAGGAAATTCACAGGCAGTCCACAGAAAGGCAAAAAAAATTTAATGATTTGCTAACAAATCATTGCCCTTCTACAATCTATTTTCTGCCAGCAACCAGAATCATCTTCTAGAAGTCCATCAACTGCTACACTTTCAAGGTTTCAGCTCTCCAAGGCTCCCCATGAAAACCATCCCGGGGGCGTATCAGGCCCTGCACAACCTGGCCGCTGCTGATCCCACCAACCACAGTTTCTGCGGTCTCCCTGTGCGCACTGCCCTCCTGCCACACTGGCCTTCCTTCTTCCTCCAACATGCCAGCCATGCTCCTGTCTCAAGTCTCTGCATGCACACTCTACTAAGAAATACTTACTCACTGGTAATGAGAGAAGCACAAATTAAAACAAAAGAGAAACCATTTCCCAGTCATCATATTGGCAAAAACTTGAAGAACAACAATACCAAATGTTGGTAGGAACACGGTAGAAATAAGAATCATGGTGGGAGAACAAAGTGGAGCAGGCATTTTGGAGAGCCATCTGGCATCCTCTGTGAGGTCACCCGCGCATCAGCTTTCTGGCTGAGCCCACCCTAGGCAGGTCTCAGGGAAACTCAGCTGAAGACTCTAAAGGGACCTGAGTGAGGACGTTTACCAGAGCTGTCAGACTGTAGGGAGCTGGAGATTAGCTGGGGGTGAGGCAAGTGAACCACCGCAGGCACGCTGAATGGCGGGCTACATCCGTGGGGTCACAGTCAGACACAACTGAGCACAGCACAGCACAAGCACTCTGGCATTTAACACTGCGATCAGAAGCAGTGAGACAGGTGTACATACAGCAATATGAAGAGAACTTGGAAAAAGAGTAGAATTAAAATGCTGAGAAACAGAACAAGATCCTACTAATCCTACTTCGGTAAATTAAACTCACATACACACACATGTGCACACCTACCCACAACAGTGCTCTACAGTTTATAGCGATATGTGTATCTGAGGGCAAGTTGCAACACTTGACATAGTTGCCTGTGGTGCTCGAGGACAAGGTGGAAAGAGAGAAAATTAGGGCAGAAGAAGACCAACAAAAACAAAAAGACTTTGTAATGAGCCAATCATGAAAATGACGAGTCATCAACCGAGTAGGACTAACTCAACTTTCTACCATAAAAATAAAAGATAACTATAACTGTAAACCTTGTGTACAACCTTGTCTGCAGAAGGGATTAAACAAAATTCTGTGAGCACTGTACACGAACATATTCTACAAGCATGTCAAACGTTCAAATATACTGGATATGAGAGGGGCTTTCTCCCTCGCGTGAAGGCACTGAGGTTTGGGGAGTTAAGCAGTTGGCCAAGGACACCTAACTAATGAGAGGCAGAACTGAAGGAGTCAGTTTCACTCCTGCTCTTCCTCTAGCATCCCATTTACAAATTCCCAGCGGCTAAACCTTCGAAATACACCCAGGACTTCCCTGGTGGTCCAGTGGGTAAGAAGCGGCCTTCCACTGCAGGGGACACGGTTTCCACACCTGGTCTGGGGAGATTCCAAGCGCCACAGAGCAACTAACCCTAAGCGCTGCAGCAGCTGAAGCCTGTGTGCCTGAGAGCCCATGCTGCACAACAGGGGGAGCCACGGAGAGGAGGAGCCAGGGCACCGCAACCAGGAGAAGCCCATGGGCAACAGTGAAGACCCAGTACAGCCCAAAATTAACAAATTAGTTAAAATACACCTCAACCCTGACCACAGTTGATCACACTACTTCTGCTTCCACTCGTAAGTCACCACCATCTTTTGCCTGAAGTACCCAACAGTCTACCTGGGCCTTCTGCTTCCACTCTTGCTCTTCTACCATCCGTTTTCTGCCAATGACCAGAATCATCTTCTAGAATTCTATCAACTGCTACACTTTCTTGCTTTCAGCTCTGCAACGCTTCCCATGAAAACCATCACAGTGGCATCTCAGCCTGCACATGATCTGGCCACTGCTGATGCCTCCAACCACAGCTTCTGTGGTCGCCCAGTGCCCCTCGTGCCCTACCCCGTGCTCACTGCCCTCCTGCCACATGGCCTCTTTGTTCTTCCGCCCACACGCCAGGCGTGCTCCTGTCTCAAGTCTCTGTATTTGCATTCTCTTTGGCTGGAGCTTGGCTGGAACGCGCCTTCCTCCGATATTCAGTACAGGCTTCCTCCCTTCGTTAATTCAAAATCACTTGTCCTCTCGAACACTCCTTCTAAACACACTGCCTCCAGGCATTCTCCATCCTCACATCTTCCTTTTTTTCCTTCCTGGCACTTATTACCTGATGCTGTTACATATTTATTTGTTGATTTATTTGAATGTCCATCTCCTCCCCAGTATACAAGCTCCTCGTCTGTCTCAGCCACCACTGCACATCCACAGCCCAGGCAGCGCTCACCATACAGAAGACACAAGGAAGTAAATAACTCTTTTCTGAAAGCAACAACTCAACAAACTCGGCTCTTACCATCTAGCTCACGCTCTTTCCATTACATCATGCTGCTTCCCAGGTAAAAAGTGTGTACAATCTGTCTTTTCTCTAAGGATTAAAAGGTCCTTATCTTAAACATTCATTTAAGCCCAACCAGGCCCAGCATGTGGTAAATGGTAGGTAAATATGAAATGACAAAACAGAAAACAAACCACAGGAAGAGATAAAAAAGAAAGAAAAGAGTTGATGGCATAGAGAAACTCTAATTTGTATTCTGTGTCACCACTCTCCACTCAGTGGTTAAGTCTTTTATTTCCTAAGTGCCTATCTGCCCATGCCACAGATAGGAGCTTTGATGGAGATAAATATTAACCAAATTCCTGCCCTGGCTTCAAGGAGCCAACACATAACATAACTATCAAAACACAAATTTTAACAAATATTTATGAAAGAGGTATAAAGAGCTATAGGATTTCAAGGGGAGGAGGATTACTTTTAGTTGTGTGAAACGGGTGGCAGATTGAAATGGTTAAACTGAATACTGATAGATGAATAACGGCTGGATGATAGCCTGTAAACCTCCTGCAAGGCAAGAGCGATATTTTATTCATCGTGCTGTCTTTAATGTTTTACAAAATGTCGGAAACATAAGGCAGTCAATGAATGTTTAACAAATTTGGGAGGTGCAAGCATTCCAGGCAGAAGGAAGAGCGTCAGTAAAATACAGACGTGAGAGAATGCAGGACATGGATGAACCAAAATGGCATTAAAACATGTATAATATCATATAAAAAAAGAAAAAGAAAAATAGGAGAAAAGTCTTTGTGACCTTGGATTAGACAAAGATTTCTTAGTTACAACATCAAAATACCAACCCAGAAAAGAAACATTTGATAAATTGGATTTTATCAAAATTAAGAACATTTGCTCTTTGAAAAGCATTGTGAGAATGCAAACAAAATATCTGCAAATCAAAAATATCTGATAAAGGGCTTGTATGCAGAATGAAGAATTCTCAAAACCCAATACAAAAACAAACTCCAAAAAAAAAAAAAAAAAGTGAGGACTGACTGGTAAAACGAGTTCAGGAAAGAGAATGGCAAGAACTGAACAGGGAAAAGTAGATTAGGACCGGAACAAGGACTGCCATACACAACAGACTAAGGGGTCTGCCCTGGGGGCTCAGCTATAAAGAACCTGCCTGCAATGCAGGAGATGAGGGCTCCATCCCTGGGTAGGCAAGATCCCAGGAGAAGGAAATGGCAATCCACTCCAGTATTCTTGTCTGAGAAATCTCATGGACAGAGGAGCCTGTGGCTACAGTCCACGGGGTTGTAAGAGTCGGACTTGATTAACTAAACCACCACCACCACGAAGGCAAAAAGGGAACACTGAAAACTTTTACACAGGAGAAGGTGATCTCAGGAGTCAAACAGGAGTCTGCTGCTTGAAAATAAATCTATCATCACTTCACTCATATTGTTTAACTTTTCCTATTAGAAATAATTTTCTTTTAAGGCATAACCACTTTGGGAATGTTCTTCACCTCCAAATTCTCCTGAGAGCTAACTGAAAAACTTTTGTCATTCATTTTCACTTTAGTGTAAGTTGGATGACCAAATTACCTTCTGGCTAAAGTACACAAAACCATTGGGGAAATGGTAATTTTGACTACAGATGAACTATAACTTTTAGCCTCTTGAGACACTACCCTGGAAAGAGAGCCTGCGGTGCAAAAAAAAAAAAAAGTCAATTAATTAATACCTTTGTTTAAGAGCCTATTCTGTTCTTTGCAAAAGCACAGGAGAGTGAAGAAAATAAAACACATTCTAATCTTCCAAAAGACACTTATTCCTTGGAAGGAAAGTTATGACCAACACAGATAGCATATTCAAAAGCAGAGACATTACTTTGCCAACAAAAGTCTGTCTAGTCAAGGCTATGGTTTTTCCAGTGGTCATGTATGGATGTGAGAGTTGGACTGTGAAGAAAGCTGAGTGCGGAAGAATTGATGCTTTTGAACTGTGGTATTGCAGAAGACTCTTGAGAGTTCCTTGGACTGCAAGGAGATCCAACCAGTCCATTCTAAAGGAGATCAGTCCTGGGTGTTCATTGGAAGGACTGATGTTGAAGCTGAAACTCCAATACTTTGGCCACCTCATGCGAAGAGTTGACTCATTGGAAAAGACCCTGATGCTGGGAGGGATTGGGGGCAGAAGGAGAAAAGGACGACAGAGGATGAGATGGCTGGATGGCATCACCGACTCGATGGACATGAGTTTGAGCGAACTCTGGGTGATGGACAGGGAGGCCTGGTGTGCTGTGAATCATGGGGTCGCAAAGAGTCGGACACGACTGAGCCACTGAACTGAACTGACTGAATCTTCCAAAATGGGAAGTCTTAAATTGATGATCCAGAAGGTAAGAAACAAGGAGAAATATGATAAACTGAACATTTCCGAGAGGAGGGGAGAAGGGTTTGTGGAATTTAGACACTATATACTGAATTTTTTCAGTTTTCCTCAAAAGTTGCAAGTAAAGACTTTGTAATCACATTCACTCACAACTTCATGAACTATGATGGGCAATTAACATTCAAGGAATATGATGATGCAAGGAAAAGAAATTTAAAATGAAAACGTTGCAAATCCATCCAAACAGTGTTATGTACCAAAAATGATAATCACGGTAACAACCATACAGTAACCCAATCAGACTGAATGGAAACCCGGTATCTCAACTGGATGGTTTCAGCTTTCTAAAACTCAAACCCTCAATCTAGGCCAGAGCGAGGGTCGTTCTGCTGACTGGTTGGGCGAGGGGACACAAGGAAAACGCTAGGACGGGTTTCCGCAGACAAGCATCTGAGTTGCGCGCAGAACAGGGGATGGATGGGACCAGCACTCACCTCTTGTCGATGGCGTCAATGTTTGAATGGAGAAGCCACAGCTCCTCTGTGTTGTCCTGCCGGGAGGAGAGGATCAGGTGGTGGCCAGTCAGACACAAGGTCCCCTCGACGGCCGGATAGAAAGGTCGGTGCAGCACCACATTATCCACCCGAGGGGTCTTGATCAGCTCAGCAAATTCCATGTTCTCCAGCGGCCGGAGCCAGGGGACTGCGGAGTCCCAGAGGTGCAAAACGGTTCCACCGCTCCTGGGCTGAAGACACTGATCCCGCGCCCAGCAGGCAGTAGGGGCGGGACCCGGGATCGGAGGCCGCGCCCCGCCCCGGGCTGGGGTGGGCGCGGCGAGGCCTCTGGCCACTGTCACTGGCCCGGGGAAGGCCCGGGCTGGGCCAGGCTGGGCGCCTCTCCCGCACCTCTAAGTAACCTCAGGCCCAGGACTTGGGCAAAAAGAACGCTCTGCGACAGGCCCAGCCGCTGCCGCCTCCACCTTGAGATCTGGCTTCGGGTAGCCAGGCTGAAAGAAGGAGAAGGCCGCCCAGGGCCACTTTCCAAGTCCAAGACGCTAAGGACTCCTGGCGGAAGTAGCTACTCACAGCGGGAACTTATAGCAACTCCGGGCGGAAGCGACGGACTGAAAACAGGAAAGACGGGACAGTCCGACCCAGAAATTGGTCCCCACCTAGGTGCGAAGAGAATGTCTCCGGAAGGACAGCAGGAGTCGAATATTTGTGTTCCTACCAGAAAAAGCTCTGCCTGCATGCCCACTGCTGCGCCTGCTTCTCCTACAAATATTCCATAGGAGAAAATGCAGGAGAAAAAGGAACGACGAGAAGAGGTCCCTGACCTGCCTGCCTCCACTTGAGCAGTAATCCCTATTCGGCGAGTGGGATTGCCGTAAATTTTGGCGATTTTCATACTTTCGCCGTGAAGAGAGAACATTTGGGATCGAAGGCGGTGACTGTGACCACAAAGAAGGGACCAGACGTAAAGGAGGAGCCGGCTGGACACGCACAATCACAGAGGGCGAGAGCGAAAGTGCTGTGACCTTGAACAAGAAAGAGGAAAAGCATACAAACGCCTATGAGAACACCTAGATAAAAATATATAAAATGCTCAGAAAAGGAAGTGATTAATCCTCAATTCAGTTCAGTCGCTCAGTCGTGTCCGACTCTTTGCGACCGCATGGACTGCAGCACGCCAGGCCTCCCTGTCCATCACCAACTCCCGGAGTTTACTCAAACTCATGTCCATTGAGTCCGTGATGCCATCCAACCGTCTCATCCTCTGTCGTCCCCTTCTCCTCCTGTCTTCAATCTTTCCCAGCATCAGGGTCTTTTCAAATGAGTCAGCTCTTCTCATTAGGTGGCCAAAGTATTGCAGTTTCAGCTTCAACATCATTCCTTCCAAAGAACACTCGGGACTGATTTCTTTTAGGATGGACTGGTTGGATCTCTTTGTAGTCAAGGGACTCTCAAGAGTCTTCTCCAACACCACAGATCAAAAGCATCAGTTCCTCGGTGCTCAGCTTTCTTATCGTCCAACTCTCACATCCATACATGACTACTGGAAAAACCATGGCCTTTACTACACGGACCTTTGTTGGCAAAGTAATGTCTCTGCTTTTTAATATGCTGTCTAGGTTGGTCATAACTTTCCTTCCAAGGAGTAAGTGTCTTTTAATTTCATGGCTGCAGTGATTTTGGAGCCCCCAAAATAAAGTCCGTCACTGTTTCCACTGTTTCCCCATCTATTTGCCATGAAGTGATGGGATCAGATGCCATGATCTTTGTTTTCTGAATGTTGAGCTTTAAGCCAACTTTTTCACTCTCCTCTTTCACTTTCATCAAGAGGCTTTTTAGTTCTTCTTCATTTTCTGCCATAAGGGTGGTGTCATCTGCATATCTGAGGTTATTGATATTTCTCCCGGCAATCTTGATTGTGCTTCTTCCAGCCCAGCATTTCTCATGATGTACTCTGCATAGAAGTTAAATAAGCAGGGTGACAATATACAGCCTTGAGGTACTCCTTTTCCTATTTGGAACCAGTCTGTTGTTCCATGTCCAGTTCTAACTGTTGCTTCCTGACCTGCATACAGGTTTCTCAAGAGGCAGGTCAGGTGGTCTGGTATTCCCATCTCTTTCAGAATTGTCCACAGTTTATTGTGATCCACACAGTCAAAGGCTTTGGCATAGTCAATAAAGCAGAAATAGATGTTTTTCTGGAACTCTCTTGCTTTTTCCATGATCCAGCAGATGTTGGCAATTTGATCTCTTGTTCCTCTGCCTTTTCTAAAACCAACTTGAACATCAGGAAGTTCACGGTTCACATATTACTGAAGCCTGGATTGGAGAATTTTGAGCATTACTTTACCAGCGTGTGAGATGAGTACAGTTGTGCAGTAGTTTGAGCATTCTTTGGCATTGCCTTTCTTAGGGATTGGAATGAAAACTGACCTTTTCAAACAGTCCTGTGGCCACTGCTGAGTTTTCAGAATTTGCTGGCATATTGAATACAGCACTTTCATAGCATCATCTTTCAGGATTTGAAATAGATCAACTAGAATTCATCACTGGCACTAGCTTTGTTCATAGTGATGCTTCCAAAGGCCCACTTGACTTCACATTCCAGGATGTCTGGCCCTAAGTGAGTGATCACACCATTGTGATTATCTGGATCATGAATTAATCCTATTCCATGCATAAACTCAAGTGACTTCCTAAAACACTGTTAATCTGTAGCAGAAGTGACTTCAGTCTGCTGCTGCTGCTGCTAAGTCGATTCAGTCGTGTCCAACTCTGCACGACCCCATAGACAGCAGCCCACCAGGCTCCCCCATCCTTGGGATTCTCAAGGCAAGAATACTGGAGCGGGTTGCCATTTCCTTCTCCAGACTTCAGTCTAGGTCTATTAAATTCAAGGCATTGGGCTTTGGTCACTACTCCTTTGGTCCTCATTAAATACAATCTAACTGAACTACTTTAGGACACCTAAAGTCTGCCAGAAATTTGCTCCAGTAATTTCTCCATGCCTGGTGTCTCCTTCTATTTTTAAACTAACATTTTCATGCTAAATAGGGAATTAGAGGGAATATATTCAAGGCTTTAAGTCCGTTTCAGTCTACTGTCACTTCATTAAGCTTTGAACTCCTCACCATGTAGTACCTAAGAACAGTGAGTTGGCTTTAATCTCAGAGCAGTCAAAGACAAAATAAACTGCCTGAATTCTTATCAGATCACTCAACACTTATCCTTGCCCTCCCTAAAATGTTCACTACCTAAAACTCTGCTTAAGACAAAGCCCTTTATGATAGCTAAAGCTGCAAGTCCAGTTTTTGTTGCTCGTCTACAATAGAAAAGTAGGAACCAACAGACAAAAGAGCATAAGGGGAAATGATTTATCGTCTTTTTTCAAACTGGCAACTTTTGTTGTCCTTTCACCGTGTGGTTCATTATAAAAACTACCAACTGAAGAAGGGAAAATTATCCTCAAGAGCAAAGAATTGGGAAAGGTTTTATGGAGAAGGTATCATTTGAGAGGGGTGTAGCCTAGACACCTGTCCAGTTTAAGGAGGTCCTTTAGGTAGGGAAAAATTCTTCACAGAAGGCATGACCTTTTTCTTTCAGTTTTCCTGAGGGGGAAGCCTATGAAAAGACCGTTCTGAAATTACATTTAAAAATGTTTAGCATTCCATAAAGGTATAAAACCTTCTTCCTGATGAACAAAAAACTGTGAAAATCATCTTGTGTTGTTATTATGAAATACTAGAAACTATTAGAAAATTACATCTTCTCTGGGTTGAACTCCAAGCATGGAAAGAATTTTAGATCTGAACCGCTGGTCCTCTAAGGGTCAAATCTAAAAGGGAAAGTGGTGTCTACTATATTCCACTGCAACCTTGGGACCCTGGGCTATTTTCATATCTCTCAAGCCTGATAAGGCTGGGAGACAAGACTGGAGTGATCTGGCACCGAAGGACCTAAAAGGGATGTACCAGGAAATGATTCCCTCTTTGACTATAGTGCTCAGCCCCTTCTGATTGGCAAAACAACCTCAAGATCACGGTGGGCCGTCATGAACCTAGAGCACACCAGTGCACCTAAAGAATGTGAAAATCTGTGTGGAAACAGGTCTGAAAAGCTTCCAACTTGTGAAACTGTGCTTCAGGGTGCTTCAAACTCACAAGACCTCTGGGGATGTAAAAATACACCCGCCCTCAAAAAACCAGCCCCACCTAGGTCAGGGATAAAAATTCCAAACGGGGCCCACTTTCAGGAAGCCGATTTCCAACCTACACTTTACTCACACTCTTTCAAACAAAGCACAGGGAGACAAGTTCTATATCCCCAATGATTACAGGAAGGCAAATCAAAACTGCAATGAGGTCGCCTCTGACAGCTGCCAGAAGGGTCATCATGAACAAGTTTCCAAGGGGAAAATCCTGGACACAGCCTGGAGCAAAGGGAACCCTCCTACACCGCTGGGGGAAACGTAAATTGGTAGAGCCGGATGGAGAAGAGCACAGAGGTTGGTTAATAAACCAGAAAGAGTGCCACCAGACCATCTAGACATACCACCTCTGGGCACCGTCCTCCAGAAATCCGAATTGGAAAATATGCTTGCACAGCAACGTTCATGGCACCACTATTTACAATGGCAAAATGGTCAAACAACCAAATGACCAATGACAGATGAAGGGATAAGACTCCTGGTATCAAAATAGAATGGAATTATTCTCAGCTACGAAAACGAATGGCATAATGCCATTTGCAGCAATGTGGATAAAGCTAGAGATGTCCAGCTGGAATCTAAAAATACTGAGCAATGAACTAATGTTCAGAAGGGAGAGACTCTAGACCAAAAATCCAAAACTTTAGGATTAGGGAAGGGCAAATTCAGGGGCCATATAAAACTTTGGACTGAAGATATACAAACCCATATTTATAAAATAAAGAATCAACAAGAACCTACTTAGATCAGAGGGAACTCTACTGAACACTCTGTCAAAAGCTATCTGGGAAGAGAATCTAAAAGAGAATAAGTATATGTGTGTAGGTGCATCCTCTTGCTGTACAAATGTAATTGAAACAACATAAAAAAGCGACACTTTTTTTTTTTTACTCTCCAAGTTGAGTGTGGGCTCTGTTGTGATCCCCTTCACCATAGCCTGCCTGGATCCTCTGTCCATTGGATTTTCGCCACAAGAATACTGCAGTGAGTTGCCATTTCCTTCTCTGTGGGATCTCCCCGACCCAAGGATTGAACCCGGGACAATATCCCCTCAAAAATAAAAAGGAAATAAAAACACTCCAAACAGACAGAAGTGCCTACTATGTTCTGCTGCAAACTCAGGAGCCTAAACTGTTGTCATATCTCTGGAGCCTG
Organism: Bos grunniens; assembly: GCF_055505025.1. Lineage (NCBI taxonomy): Eukaryota > Metazoa > Chordata > Mammalia > Artiodactyla > Bovidae > Bos > Bos grunniens. The sequence goes on from NC_141172.1 coordinate 6,518,854, forward strand.
GGAAGACTCGAGGGAAAGCCTGTGGGGCTGAGGGAGCTGGGATGAATGTATCAGCAAATAATCCCCTTCTTTGATTTGGAATGCCTGGTCTTATCTGAAAAGTGGGAAAGTGTTAGTCGTTCAGTCATGTCCAACTGTGCGACCCCATGGACTGTAGCCCACCAGGTTCCTCTGTCTATGGGGTTCTTCAGGCAAGAGTACTGGAGTGGGTTGCCATTCCCTTCTCCAGGGGTCTTGTCTGAATGGCACCACAATCTCCAGATCTGGGGGTCCATCCTGCACCTAAAACATACCTGATGCACCCAAAAGGATGTGAACGTCTGCGCTCAAAGAGGTCTGAAAAGACCCCAGGTCTCCAGTTCAGCAGGGGTGGGCGTCCCACCCTGCATCCAGCCTCTTTCCTTAGAGTCACCCCCTTCTCAGAATAGCATCCTCAGGACCTTGAATTTACAGTAGCTGAGATTAATCTAGGGTTGAAGTGTAAGGAGGAAGAACGAATGAGATGGACGCCCTTGGGTGACTGTGCTGCCACATTCCAGTCTCATTCACAGCCCAGGAGCCCCGCTTTCCCTAAGCCCTCGAGGCAGGCGGAACCACAGCTGGCCATGAGTAAGTGCTGCCGCCTTGTGGCCACTTGGCATAAAACAGCAGCTTTAGAACCTGTGCTTCAGGACACTTCAAACTGGGGATGTCAAAGACACCTGCCCTCAAGAAATGGGCCCAGGTAGGTCAAGGATAAAGAAATACCATGGGGCTCACATTCAGGAAGCCAGTTTCCAACCTACACTTTCAGTTCAGTTCAGTCACTCAGTCGTGTCTGACTCTTTGCAACCCCATGGACTGCAGCACGCCAGGCTTCCCTGTCCATCACCAACTCATGGAGCTTACTCAAACTCATGTGCATTGAGTCGATGATGCCATCCAGCCATCTCATCCTCTGTCCCCTTCTCCTCCCGCCTTCAATCTTTCCCAGCACCAGGGTCTTTTCCAATGACTCAGTTCTTCGCATCAGGTGGCCAAAGTATTGGAGTTTCAGCTTCAACATCAGTCCTTCCACTGAATATTCAGGACTGATTTCCTTCAGGATTGACTGGTTTAATCTCCTTGCAGTCCAAGGGACTCTCAAGAGTCTTCTCCAGCACCACAATTCAAAACCATCAATTCTTTGCTGCTTAGCTTTTTTATAGTCCAACTCTCACATCCATACATGACCACTGGAAAAACCATAGCCTTGACTACATGGACCTTTGTTGGCAAAGTAACATCTCTAAGGAGTAAGCATCTTTTAATTTCATGGCTGCAGTCACCATCTGCAGTGATTTTGGAGCCCCCGCAAAACAAAGTCTGTCACTGTTTCTATTGTCTCCCCATCTATTTGCCATGAAGTGGTGGTACGGGATGCCATGATCTTTGTGTAGTAAACTTACACTTTACTCATACTCTTTTCAACCAAAGCACAGGAAGACAAGTTCTTCATCCCTAATGATTACAGAACAGCAGATCAAAACTCCAATGAGGTTGCCCCTGACAGCAGTCAGAAGGGTCATTGTGAACAAGTCTCCAAGGAGAAAATGCTGGACACAGCCTGGAGCAAAGGGAACCCTCCTACACCGTTGGGGGAAAAGTAAATTGGTAGAGCTGGATAGAGAGGAGTACAGAGGTTGGTTAATAAACCAGGAAGAGTGCCATCAGACCATCTAGACATACCACTGCTGAGCACAGGTCCTGCGGAAACCCAAACTGGAAAACATGCTTGCACAACAATGATCACAGCACCACTGTTTACAAGTGGCACACTGGAAAAACTACCCAATGTCTGGCAACAGATGAAAGGATAAACTCAAGGTATCAGTATACAATGGAATGACCATTCAGCTATGAAAAAGAATGCCAAAGCAGCTAAAGTTGAATGGTTCTATGAAGACCTACAAGATCTAGAATTAACACCAAAAAGATGTCCTTTTCATCTTAGGGGACTGGAATGCAAAAGTAGGAAATCAAGAGATGAGTAATGGGCAACATTGGCCTTGGAGTACAGAATGAAACAGGGCAAAGGCTAACAGAGTTTTACCAAGAAAACTCGCTGGTCATAGCAAACACCCTCTTCCAGCAACACAAGGGACAGCTCTACACATGGGCATCAGCAGATGGTCAATACTGAAATCAGACTCATTATATTCTTTGCAGCCGAAGATGGAGAAGCTCCATACAGTCAGCAGAAAAAAGACCAGGAGCTGACTGTGGCTCAGATCATGAACTCACTGCAAAATTCAGGCTTAAATTGAAGAAAGTAGAAAAAACCACTAGGCCATTCAGGTATGACTTAAATAAATCCATTATGATTATACAGAGGAAGTGACAAATAGATTCAAGGGATTCGATCTGACAGAGTTCCTGATGAAATACAGAGGTTCAAAACATTGTATAGGAGGCAATAATCAAAACCATCTCCAAGAAAAGGAAATGCAGGAAGGCAAAATGATTGTCTGAGGAGGCCTTACAGATAGCTGAGAAGAGAGAAGCGAAATGCAAAGGAGAAAAGGAAAGACATATACATTTGAATGCAGAGTTCCAGACTATAGCCAGAAGAGATAAGAAAACCTTCTTAAATGAACAATGCAAAGAAACAGAGGAAAAAATATAGAATGGCAAAGACTGGAGATCTCTTCAAGAAAATGAGAGATACCAAGGCAACATTTCAAGCAAAGATGGGCACAATAAAGGACAGAAATGGTATGAACCTAACAGAAGCAGAAGATATTAAGAAGAGGTGGCGAGAAGACACAGAAGGACTATACAAAAAAGATCTTAATGCCCCAGATAACCACAGTGGTGTGATCACTCACCTTAAGCCAGACATCCTGGAATGTGACCACAAGTATGCCTTAGGAAGCATCACTATGAACAAAGCTAGTGGAGGTGATAGAATTCCAGCTGAGCTATGTCAAATCCTAAAAAATGATACTGTGAAAGTGCTGCACTCAATATGCTAGCAAATTTGGAAAACTCAGCAGTGGCCACAGAACTGGAAAAATGTCAGTTTTCATTCCAATCTCAAAGAAGGGCAATGCCAAAGAATGTTCAAAATATCACACAATTGCACTCATCTAACATGCCAGCAAAGTAATGCTCAAAATCCTTCAAGTTAGGCTTCAACAGTATGTGAACCAAGAATTTCCAGATGTATAAGCTGGATTTACAAAAGGCAGAGGAATCAGAGATTAAATCGTGAACATCTGTTAGATCATAGGAAAAGCAAGGGAATTCCAGAAAAACACCTACTTCTGCTTTATTGACTATGTCAAAGCCTTTGACTGTGTGGATCACAACAAACTGTGGAAAATTTTTAAAGAGTTGGCAACACCAGACCACTTTATCTGCCTCCTGCAAAACCTGTGTGCAGGTCAAGAAGCAACAGTTAGAACTGGACATAGAACAATGAACTGGTTCAAAATTGAAAATGAGTACATCAGAGCTGTATATAGACAACCTGCTTCTTTAATTTACACGCAGACTATATCACGCAAAATGACAGTCGGGAGAAGCTAAAGCTGGAATCGAGATTGCTGGGAGAAATATCTATAATCCTAGATATGCAGATGACAACACTGGAGTGGCAGGAAGCTAAGAGGAAATAACCTCTCGATGAGGTCATAAAGGAGAGTGAAAAAGCTGGCTTAAAATTCAACATTCAAAAAAATAAGATCATGGCATCAGGTCCCATCACTTCATGGCAAATAGATGGGGACAAAAAAATGGAAACACAGACTGACTTTATTTTCTTGGGCTCCAAAATCACCATGCACTGTGGCTGCAGCCATCAAGTTGAAAGATGATTTCTCCTTGAAAATAAAAAAAGGCAGCGACAAACCGAGATAGCATATTAGAAAGCAGAGACATCGCTTTATCGATAAAGGTCTGTACAGTCAAAGCTATGTGTGGTCATGTATGGATGTACGGATGTACATGCACAGGAGTCATGTACGGATGTGAGAGTTGGACCATAAAGAAGGTTAAGCTTAGAAGAATTCATGTGTTGGAACTATGGTGCAAGAGAAGACTCTTGAGAGGTCCTTGGACAACAAGGAGATCAAACCAGTCCATCCTAAAGCAAATCATCCCTGAATATTCACTGGAAGGACTAATGCTGAAGCTGAAGCTCCAATACTTCAGCCATCTAATGCGAAGAGCCAACTCACTGGAAAAGACCCTGATGGTGGGAAAGACTGTGGGCAGGAGGAAAAGGGGGTGAAAGAGGATGAGATGGTTAGATGGAATCACCGACTCACTGGACATGAGTCTGAGCAAACTGCAGGACATAGTGAAGGAAGCCTGGCGTGCTGCAGTCCAAGGGGCTGCAAAGAGTCAGACAGGGCTGAACAAATGCAACTGCTGGCACCATTCAGCTTCTTTTACAACCCTCAAGCAGAGCTTCCACTAAACCTCTGGCTGCAGAACATACCAGAACCAGGTAGGAAGAAATCCTTCCTCCTAGACATATGGCTGGACAGCAACTTGAAAACTATTGCTCTGGGAACATCGTACTCACAAGGGCTGCTGGATTGGAAATCATACCTGCCAAAAAAGTACCAATACGGATGCTCACCAAGGCGAATATTATAGATGTGCAAATCAAACTCTGACCAAAGATCACCTGGCCCACTCAAATGGCCATGAGCGGAACACTGACAGGAAAGAAGAGCCAAGAGGGAGGTCAAGGAAAGGGGACCCCTCCCAGAGAGCTGGTGCAGAACAGGCACTCAAGACACTGCCATCAGGTGCCTTGAAAAAGGAGAAAGCCAGCCAGCCCATGATCAGGCAGTCCTCCTCCACAGAGGACACAGTTTGAAAACCAGAGTTCCAAAAGATACAGGCACCCAAATGGGCATGGCAGCCTTGAGTTCACTAACCAGGACAGGGAAGTGTACCAGATGGCATGGACAGATGAATGGGAAAGAGGGCGGCCCCCAAAATACGGAATATGCCAGGGCCAGACAAAGGAAGGACCTGACCACGTCCCTAGTAACCTATGTACCCAGAGATGACCTTAGACAGTGCGTAAGTAAGAAAGACAAACCCTAACATCCTGTGATATCAATTAGATGTGGCAAGGAGACACTGATACATAGCAACTTCTGGGTTCCAAAGGATATCTACTCTCAAAGAATTTACAACACAAGACATCGAAAATACAATTTCGCCAGACACCAACAAGGCAAAAGACAAGTTCAACTGGTAAATCCTACTCCCACCCTTGAGAGTTTTAAAAGGCCTGTGATAACCTGCTCAAACTCATGAATTCTAAGACACAATCCAAATGAAAACTACAATGAGAGGGATCAACTTGCTCCAGTGTGAAAGGCCCTCGTCAAAAAGTCTAGGGAGAGAAAATTTAAAAAAAAAAAATGGCAGGAAAGAAGGAATGGTGGAGAGGCTGATCAGAAAAGGGGAAGGCTTTTATGCTGCATCTGGCACATAAATGGTTACAGCCACGAAAAGAACAGGAGAGGAGTGCCCTGACAAGGTGAAAACTCAGCAACCAGGCGATGTGGCCCACCCAGCCCCAGGGATATATCTGGAGAAACCCAGCTTTCAAAGAGACAAGTGACTCACGAGGGGACTATAGCACCATTTACAACACATTGACACGTGCAGCACACAGAACGTTCACAGACACACGAGTCCAGAGGAAGTGATCCGTGAACATGATGGAAAGAGACTCAGGCACGCAGAAGGAAAGAACGCCCTTTGCACGAACATCGTTCTATCCAGGGATAATCCTATTAAGTGAAGTCAGTCAGAATCAGAACACTGTCAAAGTCACTGCAAATACCTAAAAATTCACATCACGAACTGATTTAGGAGAGAGCAAACAGACTGAGCAACGGAGAAACAAACTTCTGATTGCGGGAGAAATTAGGACGTTGAGATGAACAAAATCAAACTGTCACATACACAGGAGATACTCAACCAACACTTAGGCACGTCTGGCCAGTTCTCTCAACACTCTGTAATGACCTCCATGAGAACAGAATCCAAAGATGAGTAGCTGTCTCTCCACGGAAAACTCCGAAGGACTCTGGAGTCCTACAGGACACACAATATTGTACCAAGGCCCCTCCCATTCTGGATAAAAAGTAATCGAATGAAACAGATCAAATGAGACCCAGGCATTTGGTGTTTCTTGTGGCATACTCCATCCTCATTTACAACCCCTAAATGGGATTTCCACTAAAGCTCTGGCTGCAGAAGAAGCCAGAGTTGGGCATCAATAAACCCTTGCACCTTCTAGCCACATGGCCCAACAATGACCTGACACTGGGCTTCTGGGCAGCATCACATTCACCCGGACTCCTGGGCTTGAAATCGTTACCTGTCCTTCAACAATGTAAAGGGGCAAGTCATGGAAGAGAATACCAAACAGGACAAACTCTGAAGGATCATGAGGCAAACACTACGACTCCAATAATGAAACAAAAAAGCACCCGAAATGATGCTCAGCGAGGCGAATATCAGACATATGCAAATCAGACCCCGACCAGGGATCAACTGGCCCCACTCAAAATAGCCATGAGCACAACATCGACAGACAGGAAAAACTAAGAGTGAGGTCAAGGAAAGGGGACCCTCCCAGGGCGCTGGCGGGGAACAGCCACTAAAGACACCGCTGTCAAGCACCTTGAAAAGTCTGAAAGCCAGCCGCCATAGGAAGGGGCAGTCCCCCACCACATGGTGTACAGTTTGAAAACCCGAATTCCAAAAGACACGGGCACCCAGACGGACACCGCCACCTTAGGTGCACTAGCCGGGACACGGAAGCATACCAAATGGGCACAGACAGATGAATGGAGAGAGAGGTGAGGCAGACAGAAGATGGAATATGGCCCAGCCAGGAAAAAGAAGGACCTGATCATATCCCCAGTAACCTATGCACCAAGAGATGACCTTAGAGAGGAAGCAAGAAAGACAGACCCTAACATCGTGTGGTATCTCTTAGATGCGGCGAGGAGACATTGATGCCCATGAAAGACTGCTTCACAGAAGTGAAATCCACATACAGATTGAGAACACAAACTGATGGTTGTCAGTGAGGGGAAAATGTAGCAGGAAGGGTCTGTTTGGAGGTGGGGTCAAACTGATACCCACTGACACACACAAAGTAGCCATTCAACCAGAACCTCTTGGAGAGCAAGGCTGATGAACTCCACACTGTGTATTACACAGTGTATTATAATGTACACGAGAAAAGAAACCAAAGATGAACAGACTTAGGTAGGTGGAGAACGGAAGATGCTGTACACCTGCCACAAACACGGCTTTATAAACACACGGCACTCCAACAAAAAGCTGTATGTTCCATTTGGAGAAAATACAAAAATTACGGAGACACATGTTCCTGAAGCCTTCTTCTGATGCAGGGCATCCTAATTTACAAGGAGAGAACAGGACTGTGTCCAAGGCTCTGCTTATCTTAGAAACAGGAGCAGGAATGGAAAGTTCTGCAGCCTTGTGGACATGCCCCCCAGTAGCAACCTTCAACCTATTGCTAAGTCTGTTGACTGGTTCTATGAAGACCTACAAGACCTTCTAGAACTGATACCGAAAAAAAAAAAAAAGATGTCCTTTTCATCATAGGGGATTGGAATGCAAAAGTAGGAAGTCAAGAGATACCTGGAGTAACAGGAAAGTTTGGCCTTGGAGTACAAAATGAAGCATGACAAAGGCTAACAGAGTTTTGCCAAGAGAACGCATTCGTCATAGCAAACACCCTCTTCCAACAAGAGTCGACCCTACACATGGATGTCACCAGATGGTCAGTACTGAAGACAGATTGATTATATTCTTTGTAGGAGAAATGGAGAAGCTCTATACAGTCTGCAAAAACGAGACCAGGAGCTGACTGTGGCTTCATTCATGAACTCCTTATTGCAAAATTCAGACCTAAATTGAAGAATGTAGGGAAAACCATTAGGCCATTCAGGTATGACCTAAATCAAATCCCTTTATGATTATACAATGGAAGATTAGATGCAAGGGATTAGATGCGAGGATTAGATCTGATAGACAGAGAGTCTGAAGAACTGTGGATGGACATTTGTAACATTTTACAGGAGGTGGTGATCAAAACCATCCCCAAGAAAAGGAAATGCAAAAAGGCAAAATGGTTGTTTGAGGAGGCCTTACACATAGCTGAGAAAATAAGAGAATTGAAAGACAAAAGGAAAGATATAACCATCCGAATGCAGAGTTCCAGAAAATAGCATGCAGAGACAAGAAAGCCTTCTTAAGTGAACAAGGTGAAGAAACAGAGGAAAACAATAGAGTGGGAAAGACTAGAGATCTCCTCAAGAAAATCAGAGATACCAAGGGAACATTTCATGCACAGATGGGCTCAATAAAGGACAGAAACAGTATGGACCTAACAGAAGCAGAAGATATTTAGAAGAGGTGGCAAGAATACACAGAAAAACTGTACAAAAAAGATCATGACCTAGATATCCATGATGGTGTGATCACTGACCTAAAGTCAGACATCCTGGTGTGCAAAGTCAAGTGGGCCTTAGGAAGCATCACTCCGAACAAAGCTAGTGGAGGTGATGGAATTCCAGCTGAGCTACGTCAAATCCTAAAAGATAATGCTGTTAAAGTGCCGCGGTCCATGGGGCCTGTCTTAGGGACTTCTGAACAACAGCAACCACGTGAACAGTAGACGGCAATAGAGTTCAACAGTAATGAGAGAGGCTTTCATTTTATTAAAATAATTAAGTGAAGCTGTTGGTTAAACAAATTATTATCCAAACTGCCTGGAAATAAGGGTCTCAGAGGATTCTCGTAAGCAAATAAGATGGTGTCATTTATAATGTATATAAAACATCAACACCTCATAGATAATGTTATCATCATTTTATGTGATACTTGAAACATCTAGACATTCAATCAACTAGTCCACTAGCCTGCATTAAGTGCCTACCTGCTTATTGCCACTGTGGAGAATGGAAACACTAGATCTGACATGGCCCTTGCCTGCGAAGAATAATGTCTGCTCTCTGGAGGACAGTGCAGCCTGCACAAGAAATGAACAAAGTAAGACAGTACATGCTAAATTATGACACACACTACAAAGAGCGCCACTGATGAAAGAGAAAGTTATGTCTGCATTGTTTCATTTTTGTTTTACTTCCTTAAAGTAGATGAACGTTATCAAGCAACATTTACCTGGTGACATGATCATCTGTTAATTGCATGAAAATAAAAGCATTTTGAGAGAATTGATAGGCTATGAGGAATTTATTAAAAGCATATGTTACAAAAGGAAAAAATGATGCTTCCTTTAAAAACTGCATATGTTATATTTTTTATTATTATTTGTAAATCGTCTGCTCCATATCTTTTCTTTCAGTAATATTCATAGGAGGTAAAAAATGAAGTACAGGTCTACGTTCCTGGTGTTGCATTTCTCCATTCGGCCTTGAGTGGTTGGTAGAAATGAAGATGGTCTGAAGATAGCAATGCCAGTAAGCGACAGCCAGAAGCAGTCGGAGAGTCTCAGTGGCACTAACCGCTGACGAGCAGCTACTCTCCACGTGCTCTGTAATTGTGTGCTGGCTGCATGTGGCTGGAATGAGCTGATAACCTTGTGCTGAGTTTCTCTTGTGTTCATCCATTCTCCAAGCAAATGGGTTGCTAAGCTGTTGATGGTATCTTCTGGAAGCTCTTGAACTCCCCCACTTCTCTCCATCCCCAGGGCAACTGCCCTAGTTTGTTACATGACAGGAGAAGCTCTCAGCTGGTCACCTTTCTTCCAGAGGAGTTCTCCTCCTCTCTATTTTCCACTTGGCAGCTGAAACCCTCTCTGCTGGTCTAAATTTTTTTCTTGATTTGTTAAGTCCCTTCATGATTTCGTCCCTTAGGCAGCCATCAGCATTGCAGACCTCATCTCTCCTATTTCTCTCCACTCAACACACCCATCCCTGACCCTCGTTCCTTGCAATTTTCACACCAACCATGTTTAAACAGCTCGCTGTAAGCTCTTGAGACTTTTCACACCCAATTAGAACCTTGTTACCAAGAGGAAGTGTAGAACAGGGGGGACCAGCATCCTCGGCATTCCCTGAGAACTTCATTAGGAATTCTATTCCAGGGGCTTCCCTGGTAGCTCTGCAGGAAAAAATTTGACTGCCAAGGGACTGTCAAAAAAGTCTTCTCCAGCACCACAATTTGAAAGCATCAATTCTTTAATAAGGAAGAATAAATCTGACTCCGTATGAGATCTGTTTCCATTGCTTTTGCTACAAGAATTTGCCTAGAGCCTGAAATATAACAGGACAGCCCCAGTCTCAAGGCTCTGACCTTTAGGTGTAATATGTTCCCATTCATATAGAGATTAAAAGTTGGGGAACAAAGAAGAGCCGTTTGACTTGCCGGAGGTTTACAGGAACATTGTGAGCAGGCCTGTTGGGGCAGCTCCAAGAACAAAGGGTTCCAGCACCAAGAAGTATACAGCAAGCAACCATACACCCATCCTGTTTTAGTATAAGAGAAGGCTGGATTTTAACTCAGAAAAGACGGTTCTTTGAGACACTAGTTCACCATCATCTAGGTCTTCTGGCTTTTCTTATACAGTTGATATTCCTTGCCCCAGCAACTCATTTCTTGACTTACTGGCTTGTCATGAAGTCAGCAAAGAGTCGGACACCACTTAGCAACTGAACGATAACAAGAGGCCAGCGGTACGAGCTTGGGCTCAGGAACACAGTGGCCTCAGCACAGGCAGGCTGCATACACAGCAGCTGAAAACGTCAAGAGTGAATATTCCCACGAGCAAGGCAGAGCTGCATCATCTTTTGCAGGTCACATCATGTCATTTCCACTGCCTTCTGTGGATCTTAAACAGTCCTAAAACCCACTCGGCCTCGAGGGGAGAGGACACAGGCTCCATCTCTCAACAGGAGCAGTGTCAGAAAACGTCCGCCACAGGGACCCAGCTGACTGGGAGACACACATATATGAACTTCCCCTGCGCACATGCGCAGCTGGAGAGAGGAACAAAGAGAATGCTTGGAAAGTCAGGGTACTGAAAAAGAACTGTTCTACTCATAGCCATAAGGAAGTGAACCAAGAATCTGCAATTACATATAATTGACTGTAATTAAAAGAGAGGGACATGTCTAAAATAAAGGCATAATTAAGAAGTAGGAACATTTACTAGGTGGGACTGTCAACAATGCAAATTCAGTGATTACTGTAGGGTTTATTTTATTGTCACTGAACCTAAATTGGGATTGCTGTCCAATTATGTAGGGAGGAAAGCCTGCTTTCAGCTCTTAAATCCACCCCTCTCTAGCCACCCATTCTTTCTTTCCCTACACTATTTAGGGGAAGCTTTGTATACAATTTAAAATGAGACATATATATTTTTTACCTTTTTATTTTGTATTGGAGCACAGCCTATTAACAATGTTGCAGTCGTTTCAGGTCAACAGCAAGGGGACTCAGCCGTACATATACATGTATCCATTCTCCCCCAAACTCCCCTCCCACCCAGGCTGCCACAAGGCAATGAGCAGGTTCCATGTGCTATACAGTAGGACGTTGTTGGCTGTCCATTTTCAATGCATCAGAGTGTACATGTCCATCCCAAACTCCCTATCCCTTCCCCACCTTTTTCCTCCCTGGCAACCATAACTTCATTCTCTAAGTCTGTGAGTGACATACAGTTTTGTTTTCAACCCTTTATTTAACAGACTGTGACACCTGTCCAATCTCCCCTCTCGTCATCCCTCACTTTCTTTCCTTTGTCCTTCCTCCACCATCCTTTCCTTTCTCTCTTACTCTGCTTTTCTCGCCATCTGTTTTTTTCTCAGAGATGACCACCTTAAGAGGACCTACAAGTATCACCCCAAAGATGACTCAGTAATTACAAGGAGAACAGCATGTCCTCGTCCTGGAGAGAGCTGGTGACGGTCACGGTGACCAAGCGTTGGCAGCGCAACACGCCGACATTCTGAACCTCCCGACAGGAGGCAAGGTCGGGCGCACAGCGGCACCGGGGATGTGTTCTCGCCTAGACACACTTAACCAAACCTAGGGAAACATCAGACGCATACACGGGGTGGAATATAATACCAGACAGTTGACCTGGGCGCCCCTAAAAGTTCAGTGCCACAGAACAAAAAGCAAGAGGACAGGCGGATTTGAAGAGGCGGAAGGGAAAGAACCCCCAAATGCGAGGCAAAACACTTGATTCAGTTCCTGATATAAAGAAAGAGTGACTGCAAAAAGACATTTTGGGGGGAGTGTTGAATATGGATTGTATACGAGATATTATTGAGTCAACGTTAATGTTTTTTAAACGGGATAACGGCAATGCGGTTTTGCAGGAAAATGTCCTTTTTCTCAAGAGATGCATACTGAAATATTTAAAGATGAAGTGTACATATACATATGTATATATATATATACACACACACACATACACACATGAAGTGTGTACACACAGAGAATGAAAATATGGCAGATTATTGACAACTGGTTCATCAGGGTGAAGGGTTTAAAGATGTGTGTACCATTCTTGCAACTTTTGTATACCTGGAAATTTTTTTCCAAGTTAAGGTTGAAAGAAAATCAAAATAAGAAAACAGCACCAGGGACTTGCCTGGCAAGTCCAGCAGTTGAGACTCAACACTTCCACTGAAGCGGGCACAGGTTCAGCCCCTGGTCAGGGAACTAAGATCCCACATGCAGCACAGTGCAGCCAAAAAGTTAAAAAAAAAAATCACAAAATATAATCCCATTATATTTTGACACAATATAATGGGCATTAATGCAATTTCTGGGAGTTTCCCTGGTGGTTCAGCAGTAAAGAATCTGCCTGCCAAGCAAAGAGTCGGATACCGCTTAGCAACTAAATGACAAAAACGACAACAGATGCAAGTTCTGGCATTTGACAGCTAAACACGGGAACACACTGGAGCTGTGGCGTAGCACGGCATGCTGTCTGGAGGGGCCTGGCCTGGAGATTCAATTTTAATGTGACCCTGGACCCAGGGAAGCATAATGGCTGACCTTTTTGAGGATGTCTGGGTTCCTAAAGCTCACCAAAGATCAAAAGACTTGGCAATAGCTAACTGCTGCTGTGAACTTCATTGTTGCGTTGTTGGGAGTTACTTGTAGGAATTCAGATATGAGTTGTTAAATCACACATTTATATTTAATGTAATCTAGACGGAAATGGCAACCCACTCCAGTATTCTTGCCTGGAGAATCCCATGGACGGAGGAGACTGGTGGGCTACAGTCCACGGGGTCGCAAAGAGTCGGACACGACTGAGCAACTTCACTCATTCACTCACTTCATCAGTTAGAACTTCTCTCCATGTGACAATTCCAAATCCCCAAATCCACTAATCTTTCCTTTTCCTAACTTTCTGTCATGTTAAATCTGCCATACTCGGGTAGACTTCAGGTCTCTACCAGTCAGTTGGATGGCATCACCGACTTGATGAACATGAGTTTGAGCAAGCTCCGGGAGTTGGTGATGGACAGGGAAGCCTGGCATGCTGCAGTCCATGGGGTCGCAGTCGGACACAACTGAGCGACTGAACTGAACTGAACCAGCCTTTCTCAGCACTATTTCCTTCCCTGCCCAGACCCTATTCACTGGTCAATAATTTCCACCACACTCTTTAGCAGCCTTAACTCTACCTGAACGAAGGGAAGGACTGCATTTCCTTTACCCTTGTAGCTCCAGCCGTGGGCATATAATAAATATTTGATAAATACACCTGAATGAAGTTGAATTTTCTAATCCAACTTTCTCATTATACAGATGAAGAAATTAGGCTCAGAGATTTTAAATCCTTGATCTAAAATCAAATGGCAGATACCATGGACTAAAATTTTCATTTTTTCTCCTACAGTTTTATTGAAATGTAATTGACATACAGCAGTGTATCCTGGAGAAGGAAATGGTAACCCATTCCAGTATTCTTGCCTGGGAAATCCCAAGGACAGAGGAGCCTGGTGGGCTATAGTCCATGGGGTCATAAAGAGTCAGACATGACTGAGCGACTAAGCAACAAACAACAGCACTATACAAGTTTAATTGTGCAAGAAAATGATCTGACTTACGTACATCACGAGACGATGAGCACACAAATTCAGTGAAACATCTATCATCTCACACAGATACAAAGTAAAATAGAAAAAAATATTTTCCCTTGTGATGAGAATTCTTAGGATTTACGTTATTAGTGACTTTCATATGTAATATACAGCAGTGTTAAATCTATTTATCATGCTGTACATTACATCTCAAGAACTTATTTATCTCATAACTGGGAGTTTATACCTTTTGACTACCTTCATCTAATTCCTCCTCTTCCCACCCTGCCCCCTGGTAACCACAAATCTGGTTTCTTTTTCTGTGACCTTGTTTGTTTGTTTTTGAAGTATAATTGGCTGACAACACTATGTTAGTTCCTATTACACAGCCCAGTGATTCAATATTTCTATGCATTTCAAGATGATCACCAGGATAAGCCCGGTTACTGTATGCCGTCGTCTAAGTTACTGTGTGGTTCCTGCCTGTATTCCCTACACAGCATGTTTCATGCCAGTGACGCCTTCACATTGCACCTGGAGGTGTGTACTTCCCGATCTCATGCCCCGGTTTCTTTCTCCCCCACACCTCTCCCCTCTGGCAGCCGCCTCTTTGTCCTCTGTATTTATAACTTTTTCCTGTTCTGTTTGTTTTGTTTTTTAGATTCCACATATAAGTGAAATCATACAGTATTTGTCTTTCTCTGTATGACTTATTTCACTAAGCATAAGTTGTTGCAAATGGCAAAATTCCATTTTTTTTTACAGTTGAGTAATATTCCATTGTGTGTGTATGTGTAATATTCCATTGTGTATGCATGCATTTATACACACACACAGTGGGATATTACTCAACTGTAAACAAGAGTGAAATTCTGGCATATATGTGTGTCTGTATATAGGTACTAATAAATACTACATCTTCTTTATTCATTCATCTGTTGATAGACACTTAGATTGCCCCTCTCTATGTTGGCAATTGTAAATAATGCTGCAAAATCCATTTTTTAACCTTTTTTGTCAATGTTCTTTCTACTGCTTCCTTCGCAATCATTTATTTAGTCTAGTTTAATTTTTAATTTTTGAGATAAGATAAATGAGGAATAGGGAAAGAATGAAGAGCCAGTTTGTCCTCAAATACAAACTTATGACCCAGGATTTGTCTCCGTAGTCTGGTCTCTGATCTGTTTCCTCCAGCTCCTCATTCCCAGGGGAGTGGAGGTATATGTGACCAGACACCAGAAAGAAGTGGTGGTTCTCTCCTCTGTTTTTTCAGGCCACACTGTGTGGCATGTAGGATCTTAGTTTCCCAACCAGGGATCAGCCCCATGTCCCTGCACTGGGAATGTGGAGTCTAGACCACCAGGGAAGTCCCTTCTGCTGCATTTTTAATCAGTTCCTCCCTGGCAATAAGTCTCTAGCCCCTTGATTCACTTTCATTTTTTCTCCTTGTTTTCTGTGTGCATGCGTGTGTGTCCCTCAGGTTTTTGCTTTTAAGGAGCAATGAACATCTGTTTTTCTCAGCTTTCAACTTGAGAATATCTCCTCTCCTAAGACTTAAGAGGACATTCTGTCATCATCAAAGATAAACAAATCAGACACTAGTCAGAGTGTTAAGGGAAGATTTAACCAGTGATATACTACTGCAATGAGACTTCACTGATGGCTGAGTCATAAAGAATCTGCCTGCAATGTAGGAGATGTGGGTTCAATCCATGGGTTCGGGAAGATCCCCTGTGGTAGGAAATGACAACCCACTCCAGTATTCTTGCCTGAGAATCCCATGGACAGAGGAACCTGGCGGGCTACAGTCCATGGGGTTGCAAGAGTTGGTCACGACTTAGCAACTAAGCCACCACCCACAGTATTGCAATAGGTAAGATCCAGAGTGAGCTAAACTTTATTTGTTCAAAGGTGACTTGATGTTTTAATGTTTTAAAGGGAGAGTGAGATTATTTTCTTTATTTCTCTAATATTTCATTGTTAGTGTATAGAAACACAAGAGATTTTTGTATACTTATTTTGTATCCTACAACTTTAGCAAACTTATTGATGAGCTCTAGCAGTTTTCTGGTGGCATCTTTAGGACTTTCTATGTATAGCGTCATGTCATCTGTCAACAGTGACAGTTTTACTTGCCCTTCGAATTCTAATCAGGCCCTCTGAGCCTTCTTCAACTAAGCCTCAGTCTTGGCCTCTAAAAACTGCAAACTTTCATCACAAGTGACTTCCTCTGCCCACCTCTCCTTACCCCACCCACATTTGAAGCCTTGAATAACACTAACCTGATTTCTTTTTTTTTAATTTAATTTAAGTGTTTATTGATTGATTTGGCCACATCAAATCTTGTTTGTCACACAGAGGATCTTCAGTTGCAGTATATGGGATTTAGTTCCCTGAAAGTGAAAGTTGCTCAGTTGTGTCTGACTCTTTGTGACCCCACGGACTATACCGTCCATGGAATTCTCCAGGCCAGAATACTGGAGTGGGTAGCCTTTCCCTTCTCCAGGGAATGGAGACACTCTTTTCCCAACCCAAGGGTTGAACCCAGGTCTCCCGCATTGCAGGTGGATTCTTTACCTACTGAGCTATCAGGGACACCCCTAGTTCTCCAACTAGGGATCAAACCTATACCCCCGTGCTCCATGTATTACGAGCACAGAGTCTTAGCCACTGGACCACCAGAGAGGTCCCAACATTAACTGGATTTCTAACAGCTCAAGGCCACAGCCCTAAGATGACTCTATTCACCTTAAAGCTCTTGCCTAAAAAACCTCAAGCCTAAAAAGAATTTAGTGTTTGTTCTGCCTGAAACCTGATGACAGGTCCTGACCTGACCTTACAGAACATTTCCTAAAAAGGGCCTACAGTTGTGAATCCTTCCTCTGTCCCTTTGAGAGAGAGATATATATATATCTCCTACAACTCAGGAGTGTCTTTCTCAAGGACCTGCAAGCCACTCCTTTGAAATGCAATCCTCAGGAAGGAGAGGTCCCCATCTCTCAATCTGTGGGGGGATACCCTCCTAACTTGATAATTACCAACAAACCCAGAGACCTGATCACTGAACTGTGTCCCCCAAAATTCATGTTTTGACGTTTTAAACCCCAGGACCTCAGAATGTGACTGTTTGTAGGTGATTAAAGTTTTAAGAGATGATTAAAGTTAAACAAAGTCTTTGAAAAGTGTTAGTCTCTCAGTCATGTCTGACTCTTTGTGACCCCATGGAGTATAGCCCACCAGGCGCCTCTGTGCATGGGATTTTGCAAGCAAGAATACTGGAGTGGGTTGACATTTCCTCCTCTGGGGATCTTCCTAACCCAGGGATCAAACACAGGTCTCCTGATTGCAGGTGAAGTCTACAGTGGCCCTAACCCAATATGTCTAAAGCCTTTTTTTTTTTCTTGTTTTCTTTCTTTGCTACACCCTATAGCATGTGGGACCTTAGATTCCCCAATCAGGGATCGAACCCATGCCCCCTGCAATGGAAGTGCAATGTCTTAACCACTGGACTGCCAGGGAAGTCCTTAATACGGCTAAAGCCTTTACTGCTGCTGCTGCCTTTACTAGAAGAGAATAACTGGACACAGACATGCAAAGGGAGGGCCATGTGCAGACACAGGGAGAAGGCAGCTGTCTACAAGCCACAGAAGAGAGGCCTCAGGAGAAACCAACCCTTCCGACACTTGACCTTGGACTTCCAACCTCCAGAACTATGGAAGAAATAAGCTTCTGTTGTTTAAATCTACGTGCGGTACTTTATTATGGCAGTCCTAGCAGACTAATGTAGATGGTCTTTTTTATTTAAAAGACAACAACCACCTGTGTAACAACAAAGATTAAGAACTAATTGACAAAGGTCAACAAAGACAGCTCTGGTCCTTCTCACTCCCCCATCTTGGTTCTTTAGGTGATGCTGTAGTATAAACTAGTTGAGGCATCCCCATTATGATAACCGCTCCTCAGCACTTATTCCTTCTGCCCATTCAGCTGGTCTCCTGTAGATGTTATTTTCCCCTCTCTTTCTTACCGAACTGCACTCTGAAGATGACTGCCCTCTGGTTAAAGTTGTACTATGACCTGATGTTTACCTCTCCAAGACAACGCTTCCTAGCACCCCTTTCCTTTGTGGGCATTCTTCATTCCAGAAAGAAGGTCATGAAATGACAACCTTGCGGATCACCAGAACCTATTCTGGAGCCACCTGATGCTGGCCCTAATGATCTCAGCCGGCATCTGAGGAAAGCAGACGGCAAGACCACATCAGCCCTGATCCTTATCTCCCACCCTGAAACTACAAGACCCCTTCCTCGTTCCCAGGAAGGAGGGCATGGTCTTGTGGGTATTAGCCTGCCGGGACCCCCTTTGCTGCGCAAAGTGATAAAGCTTCTCTTTTCTCCACCTCCAAGGCTCTTTCTCCATGCTTCTGTTTGGCACCAGGGCACAGAGCCCAGGTTTTCAGCAACAGTGACACAGGTCTCATCTGTCTCATGTTTGGGTCACAGCTCATCAGCTTGCCCTCATAGCCTCCGCATCTCAGTGGCAGCCTCATCCTGGACACAGTCTTCCATGTCTGTCTGCTGCAGGAGAATCACTAAAGGAGCCGGGGAACATGGCCTAAGCAGAGCCTGGACCCCTAAGTCTGGGTCACTTTACCAGAGGGTATTCCCTGGGGACAACTGTGTGGGCCAGGCTGTGGCCCACAGGCGTCAGCTGCAAGAAGGAAGTGGAACCCTGCCTCAACACTTACCACCTGTGTGAACTCAGGCAACTTACTGAACCTCTCTGAGCTTCAGGTTCCCACCTATCCAATGAAGAACACAGGCCTCCCAGAGCTATCAAGAGGATTAAATAAAATCACATAATTATTTAAAATACATAACAGTGGCCAGGGACTTCCCTGGTGGTCCGTCATGAAAACTTCGCACTTCCAATGCAGGGTGCCCTGGTTTCATCCATGGTCGGGGAGCTGTGATTCCATATGCCACCGGGCGCAGCCACAAGTAAATAAAAATAAATCAAAGTGCCCGGTACAGAATGTGCTCCTGCTACATATCAACTATTAACAAAATTGAAAGCAGGGCACTGTTTGCAGTTCAGCTGGGCACCTTCTCTTTTGATCCTAGCACTGTTCTCAGAAAGCTTAAACGGTTTGTGATTGTGAGAAATACAGATCCCCTCCCCTTTAATGGATTCCAGGAAAGGGCGTTTTGATAGCCCGCCTCCTCCAAGGTGACCTGCGCAGGTCCTCTAGGAAGGCAGGTCTGAGGTGCAGGACGACGGCCCTGCAGGCGCAGACACTGCCCCCCTTTTTATTTCCCACGTTGTACAGCATGTGTGATCTTAGTTCCTCAACCAGGGATCAAACCCACACTCCCTGCGCCCTTGCATTGGGAGGGCAGAGTCTTAACCTCTAGGCCCCAGGGGAAGTCCCAAGACTGCTTTCTACATCCTGCTCTTTGACTGTTTTTGTTTGAGAGCCTCCTCCTGCGTGTCTTCATCCCCTCAGGGTGACCCTGACAGCAACAACAGATCATTCTTGGCTGTAGGAGGTGTTTCTTAAACTGTGGGGGACAAAACATTTACACTAGGATTTCCTGAGCTAAACCCCAGGCTCTTCCCCAAGCCTCCTGAATCAAACCCTCTGGAAGCCTAAGCTTGTTCCACAAGCTCTCCGGGCAATTCTGAAGGTGCAGCAAGTTCAGCACCGGGGGTGCGTGTGTGCCGGTGAAGGCGGGGCAGGGCAGTCACTGAGTGAGCACGTCCTGTGTGCCCGGCCCTCGCATGCTGCGTCTGTCTCCTACAGCTGCTGTAATACATTACCACATACTTAGTGGCTTAAGACAACACACATGTGAGCAAGCAGAGTGGTACAGTGGGAGCGTGCTGGGCCCTCAGCCTAGAGGCTGGTGGATTAAAACCGTCCTCTGCTATCAGGTTTTTGCGCTTGGTTCCTTTTTCCTAAACTTTCTTCCAACTAGGCTGCAGGCACAAAAACCAAATCAATTTCTAGATCTTTCAATGTGGTATAGTAGACAGTAGAATGTTACACATTGAAACCATCTATGGGGTCGCACAGAGTCGGACACGACTGAAGCCACTTAGCAGCAGCAGCAGCAGCAGCAGCAGTAGAATGTTACTCAGCCATAAAAAAGAAAGAAATAATGTCATTTCCAGCAACATGGGTAGACGTACAGATTATCACGCTAAGTGAAGTGAGAGACGGAAGTATCATATGATATCAGTTACATGTGGAATCTATAAAAATGATACAAATTAACTTATTTCAAAATGGAAACAGACTCACAGACTTAGAAAACAAGCTTATGATTTGAGGAAAAGTTGAGGAAAGAAAAAAATTAGGAGTTTGAAGCTAACATGTACACAGTACCATATGTAAAAGAAAAAAATTACCAACAAGGACCTATTAAATAGCACGGGGAAGTCTACTCACTATTCTGCAATAGCCTAAATGGGAAAGGAATCTGTAAAAGAACAGATATGCATTTATGTATAATTAAATCACTTTGCTGTATACATGAAACTAACACAACATTGTAAGTCAATATACTCCAATTTAAAGTAAACATGTTTTAAAAAGACAAATGCTCTATGATATCAGCAAAGTGGAGATAAATAAACATAGATGTCTTCTGAGTAGAGGGGCAGAAAATAAGAACAGGGATATCCAGGCTTCAGTGCAGGAAAAAAGAAAAAATAGAACAATCACATAGATGTAACTTAATTACAATCTGAGGTTGTAATAAAATTTGTTGCTGTTGTTGTTTAGTTGTTAAGTTGTGTCCCACTCTTTTGCGACCCCATAGACTATAGCCCACCAGGCTCCTCTGTCCATGGGATTTCCCAGGCAACAATATTGGAGTGGGTTGTTATTTCCTTCTCCAGAGGATATTCCCAACCTAGAGATAGAACCCGTGTCTCCTGTGTCTCCTGTATTGCAAGTAGACTCTTTATCACTGAGCCACCTGGGAAGTTCAGAAATTCAGTTGCTCAGTCGTGTCCAACTCTTTGTGACCCCACGGACTGCAGCATGTCAAGCTTCCCTGTCCATCACCAACTCCAAGCTTGCTCAAACTCATGTCCATCGAGTCACTGATGCCATCCAACCATCTCATCCTCTGTCATCCCCTTCTTCTCCTGCCTTTAATCTTTCCCAGCAGCAGGGTCTTTTCCAATGAGTCAGCTCTTCGCATCACGTGGCCAAAGTATTGGAGTTTCAGCTTCAGCATCAGTCCTTCCAATGAATATTTAGGACTGATTTCCTTTACAATTGCCTGATTTGATTTCCTGACAGTCCAAGGGACTCTCAAGAGTCTTCTCCAACATCACAGTTCAAAAGCATTAATTCTTCAGTGCTAAGCTTTCTTCATAGTCCAACTCTCACATCCATATGTGACTACTGGAAAAACCATAGCTTTGACTAGACAGACCTTTGTTGACAAAGTAACATCTCTCCTTTTTAATATGCTATCTAGGTTGGTCATAGCTTTTCTTCCAAGGAGCAAGCATCTTTTAATTTCATGGTTGCAGTCACCATCTGCAGTGATTTTGGAGCCCAAGAAAATAAAGTCTGTCACTGTTTCCACTCTTTCGCCATCTATTTGCCATAAAGTGTGGGACTGGATGCCGCAGTCTTAGTTTTTTGAATGTTAAGTTATAAGGCAACTTTTTCACTCTCCTCTTTCACTTTCATGAAGAGGCTCTTTAGTTCTTCTTTGCTTTCTGCCATAAGGGTGGTGTCATCTGCATATCCGAGGTTATTGATATTTCTCCTGGCAATCTTGATTCCAGTTTGTGCTTCATCCAGCCCATTATTTCACATGATGTACTCTGCATAGAAGTTAAATAAGCAGGGTGACAATATACAGCCTTGATGTACTCCTTTCCCAATTTAGAACCAGTCTGTTGTTCCATATCCAGTTCTAACTGTTGCTTCCTAACCTGCATACAGATTTCTTAAGAGGCAGCTCAGATATTTCCATCTCTTGAAGAATTTTCCATAGTTTATTGTGATCCACACAGTCAAAGGCTTGGCATAGTCAATAAAGCAGAAACAGATGTTTTTCTGCAACTCTCTTGCCTTTTTGATGATCTAGCAGATGTTGGCAATTTGATCTCTGGTTCCTCTGCCTTTTCTAAAACCAGCTTGAACATCTGGAAGTTCACGGTTCACATATTGCCGAAGCCTGGCTTGGAGAATTTTGAGCATTACTTTACTAGCGTGTGAGATGAGTGCAATTGTGCGGTAGTTTGAACATTCTTTGGCATTGCCTTTCTTTGGGATTGGAATGAAAACTGACCTTTTCCAGTCCTGTGGCCACTGCTGAGTTTTCCAAATTTGTTGGCATATTGAGCACAGCACTTTCACAGCATCATTTTTCAGGATTTGAAATAGCTCAACTGGAATTCCATCACCTCCACTAGCGTTGTTCGTAGTGATGCTTCCCAAGGCCCACTTGACTTCACATTCCAGGATCTCTGGCTCTAGGTGAGTGATCACACTATCGTGGTTATCTGGGTCATGAAGATCTTTTTTGTATAGGTCTTCTGTCTTCTTGCCACCTCTTCTTAATATCTTCTGCTTCTGTTAGGTCCATACCATTTCTGTCCTTTATTGTGCTCATCTTTGCATGAAATGTTCCCTTGGTATCTCTAATTTTCTTGAAGAGATCTCTAGTCTTTCCCATTTTATCATTTTCCTCTATTTCTTTGCATTGATCACTGAGGAAAGCTTTCTTATCTCTCCGTGCTATTCTTGGAACTCTGCATTCAAATGGGTATATTTTTTCTTTTCTTCTTTGCCTTTAGCTTCTTTTCTCAGCTATTTGTAAGGCCTCCTCAGACAACCATTTTGCCTTTTTGCATTTATTTTCTTGAGGATGGTTTCAATCACTGCCTCCTGTAGAATGTCACATAGCCACCTGGGAAGCACTGTAATAAAATAGAATTCTAAAAAAGTAGTGAAAGCAAACTTTTCTATTCTAATCAAAGGGTAGGAAGCGCTTCCAAGTTTGAATATTTTTACCTCTAATTGGAAGTTAGTTTTCATTTAAGGTTTTTCTCATTTCTAAAAATGTTGTGGATTATAATTTAAATCTATAACAAAATAATCTATAAGTTCTAGAAAATGGCTTAATTTTATATTTACATATGTAATAGTTTTATAGAATTGATGAACTTCCCTGTAGCTCAGATGGTAAAGAATCTGCTTGCAATGCAGGAGACCTGGGTTTGATCTCTGGGTCAGGAAGATCCTCTGGAGAAGGGAATGGCCACCCACTCTACTATCCTTGCCTGGAGAATCCTATGGACAGAGAAGCCTGGTGGGTTACAGGCCATGGGCTGGCAAAAGAGTCAGACACAACTGAGTGACTAAGCACACAGTAGACATATAATTGATATTTCAAGAAATTAGGACAGTTCCTCAAACTTGGTAGGAATGGAATTTACTCTAAGTTCTGAGTTTCTGTATTTAGATGGGATTGCATTTACAAATCGGCTATTAACACTTTCTTATTAGCAGCCTCAGATTACTTTTATCTGGACCCAAACTCAGTCCAAAATCCTAAAATCTACTCATCATCCTAATCCCCCATCTTTATTCAGGCCCCACCATCCTGGAAGAATCAGGAATAAAAACAGTGAAGAGTAAATAGATCCTCAGTCATGAAACTCAGTGGGGAAAAGCTAGTGTAAGACAACTGAGGAAATGCAGTGAATAAAGCACTATAGAAAAGGTCGTTTTGAACCTTTTGTATCAATAGGAGTCAGGGCTGGGGTGGGTAGCAGACATTAATCAAAGATATGAAAGTAATCTGTTAATTACTTAATATTTGCTTTTGCGTATCATTTTGTTCCTAAAGCTGAACTCAAAGTTCCCAACACACTCATTTAGTGCCCATTTTCCATTGTCTCTTTTTTTATGCTGTTTGAATCTACAGAAAAAATTTAACCTTGCTTCAAACTAATCACAAAAATAAGATCTAGCTTAAATAAAGTTCTAAATGTAAAAAATAAAAACTCCCACAAAACTATTGCTTTCTACTTTTAGTTATATGGAAGATTACAAACCCTAATAACCCTTTTGGGTAAAACACCTATAATTATCTATTTTTTTAAAGAAAATTTAAAACCCAACATACTATTAAATGCATAGCTGGCCTGGCAGAAAAGTAAAAGGGAACTCTCAAAGACCAAAAATTATGGAAATGATGAATTCAGAAATGTGAGCAAGGCTATAGAAGCAGTTACTGTTCAAGGAAACTTTGGGGGCCTGGAGTTTCCATTTGATAGTTTGCTTGAGGGGAAAGGAGACGAAGTCTAGACCCTGTACAGGTGGTTAAGTCTACCATCTGGAAACCTTCATTATATGGGACCCTGAAAGTCACATTTCATTGAGTAATCCAGGGGGAAAAAAATCCCCTTTGGATTTTTCCCTTACTCTCTTAAGGAGATAGTAAGGAAACATCTCTCTTGACTTTAACTCTGGGCGATGGGGAGACAAATATATTAAGAATTTGCACTTCACCCTCAGACAGGTTTAGGGCCAGAATGTATACTGTCTGAGAGTCCTGAGAACACCAAATTGATCATTTAAAAACATCCTTGATTGCTTGTATATCAGGTGTCTGCAAAAGCAAATGTGACTATTTGCTCAAGGAATGCCCCTCAGACTCAAGTCGAAGAAGTGTCACAGGTGGGTTCCACCGGACACAGTCTCGTAACGACAATTATAAGACACAAGAGAAAACAAGCCACAATAGCAGGAGTTAGGAGGAAGAGGAGAGAAACATTCACAAAAGCCTGAAGACACTGGAAAGGAAAGTAAATATTTAATATGTTTGTAGAAATAAAAGGGAGATAATGAAGGACAGGGAAGCCTGGCGCGCGGCAGTCCATGGGGTCACAAAGAGTCAGACACGACTAAACAACAACAGGAAATCAAAGGAGGTGCTAGAAGTATGACTTTGGAATATCAAATAAGAAAGAATTTTGCCAGTTTACAAGCAAGAACTTGGATCTGCTACAATCTGTACAATTTACAGTTAGTGCTAATCTTAACAATTAGTTCCTAGAATATTGAGAGCATCTACTCAGTTGGCTACAAAGACAAGCTGAGATCTGACCACAAAGTTCTATTTAATGCTTAGACCAATATAACATTTTGTATGCAATCATGTTGGCAAACAATGTTATGTGAACAACCTAATTCTGCATTAAAAATCCTTCCTCCAAGATCCTCATGGAATCTGTTATTTGACTGCTGACTACACGTACTGTAAAATTTTGCCAAGGCTCAATTTTGTTGCTCCTTTGTTTCTAACGTTTTTGGAGGGTCACCATAGATCACCCAGAGCTTGCCCCTCAATTCTGGACCAGGGGACGTTTTGGCAACATGAAGGAGGACTGTGTGTCCGTCTCTCGACCTTCTCACCTGAGAGGCCACTGCTAAGCAGAGCCCAAGTAGCGGCGGTGACTGGGAACCTGGAGTTATCGCCTGTCAGAGCCCCTACAAGTGGCCATGAGATCGTTGAAGCTGGATGGTGAGTCGATGAGAGTTCATCATATGCTGTTTCTACTTTTGTATGCATATGGAAATCTCCATTAAACATTAAAAACTAGGTTCTGCTATATCTACAGAACACTTCTCTCAACAATAGCAAACTGTACGTTCTTCCCAAATGCATATGAAATATTCTCCAGGATAGAGTGTATGCTATCCCATAAGAGAGACCTTAATACACTTAAAATGACTGCATTAAACTAGTACAGCCTCTGACCAAAATGGAATTAAATTAGAAATCAGTAACAGAAAGTAAGTTGGGAAACTCACATATATGTGAAAATTAAATAACACAGTCCTAAATAACCAATAGACCAAAGGAGAAATAAAAACAAAAATTTAAAAATATTTTGAGATGAATGAAAATGGAGATACAAAACCCAAAATTTATGCAGCTAAGGCAATGCCTACAGGAAAATACGTAGCTGTGAATGTCTATATGAACAAGGAACGCCTGGAAGTCGGCTCATGTAATACACAATGTCAACAGAATAAAAGCAAAGCCCACACGATTAGCTCAGTAGAAGCAGAAGACGAGATCCGATACCCTTTCTCATTTAAAAACAACAGACAAAACCACGCAGCAGATACACAGAGAAACTTCTTCAACCTGAGAAAGGGCATTGGTGAAAAATCTACAATTAACATCATACTTAACGGTTCTGAAAAGTAAAAAATAATACAAAATGCTTTTGCCACTTCTATTCAACATTGTACAAAAGGTTCCAGTAAGGCAGTTAGGGAATAAAGCAAACTGAAAGTCATCCAGATTAGGAAGGAAGATATAAAATTATATCTATTTATATTTAACATCTGAGTGAACTCCGGGAGTTGTTGATGGACAGGGAGGCCTGGCGTGCTGCGATTCATGGGGTCGCAAAGAGTCGGACACGACTGAGTGACTGATCCGATCTGATCCTTAATATCATCTTCCATAGAGAAAATCCTGGAGAATTCATTAAAAAAGTCCCACAGCTATTAGAACTAATAAACAAGCTCACCAGGATTATAGGATACACAATCAACACACAAAAATCTTCTGTTATTTCTATATGCTTTTTCCATGAACAATCTGAAAATAATTCCATTTACAAAAGTATAAAAAATACTTAGGAATAAATTGAACAAAAGAGGTATAAAATTTATATTCTGAAATCTAGAAAATATTGTTCAAAGAAATTTTTAAAGATCTAAATAAATAGACATCTCATGTTCATGGATTGAGAGTTTTAGTACTGTTAAAAAGACAACATTCCCCAAAGTGATCAGGTTCAACGTAATCACTACTGAAATCCCAGTTAGCTTCTTTGTAGAGACTGACAATCTGGTTATAAATATATTTATAGATAAATGCATCACATATGTTTATATGGAAATGCAAGGGACTCAACCAAAACAATCATGAAAAAGAACAAAACTGGAGGAATCACACTTCTTAAATTCAGATATTGCTGCAAAGTAATGGTTATCCAGATAGCGTGATATTCGTACAAGGATAGATATATAGATCAATGGAGTAGAACTGAGAGTCCATAATAAACTTTAAGAGGGAGGGGACATATGTGTACCTATGGCAGACTCATGTTGATGTCTGGCAGAAATCAGCACAATATTGTAAAGCAATTATCCTCCAATTCAAAATAAATTTTAAAACAAATAAGCATGGCTATTATTATATAATAAATTTAAATGGAGTCACCTATAAAAAATGTTGTACATCTGAAACAAGTATAATAATAGGCTGGTTTAAACTAAGGGGTTTTGCGTGTATGGGAACAGCAGTCAAGATGGGAAGGGGGATGCCTGACCTTTACACAGACAGGCATGTTTAAGCAGGTGTGCAGGGGCTGGGCAATTGCAAAGAGCAGGACAAGGGTGAGTGGGATAAGCTCCAGTTCCTAGTATTGTAAGTCCCCACTTTCTGAGACTACGTGACCTATATGATCCAGACTGTGCAAGGAGCAAGCTGAGTTACAGAGGCAGAACGAGCAGGAGGTTATGTAAAGTTCTAAATTTCCTCTTCAACAGTAGGGTATGGTAATGACTCTGACATCCCCTCCCCAATCTCAATGATTAACTGAGATGACTTTCCAGTTTCCCTTTAGCAGCTTTCATGGCTGAGCAGAATCTAGTGAGGTTTGAGGAAAACATCGAGTCCACCATCTCCCCAGACTGCCAGCCTTCTGATAAAAGGCACCTCTCCTTTCTACCAACATCTGTAAGTATTGATTTTTAAGCAGCAAGCAGCAGGACCTGATCTGATAACAAAATGTCCAGAACACAGAAATCTAGAGAGACAAAAAATGATTTTGGTGATTGCTTGGAGCTGGAGGTATAAGAGGACATGAAGACGATAGCTAAAGGATGTGGAATTTCTTTTTTCAAAAAAAAATTTTTTTTTTAATGTAGATCATTCTTTTAAGTCTTTATTGAATTTGTTACAATATTACTTTTATGTTCTGGTTTCTTTGCCGTGAGACATGTGAGATCTTAGCTTCCCAACAGGGATCAAACTTGTATTCCCAGCACTGGAAAGCAAAGTCTTAACCACTGAACTGCCAGGGAAGTTCTTGTTGCTGCTGCTAAGTCACTTCAATCATGACCGACTCTGTGAGACCCCATGGACAGCAGCCCACCAGGCTCCTCTGTCCACAGGATTCTCCAGGTAAGAATACTGGAGTGGATTGCCATTTCCTTCTCCAAGGGAAGTCCCTGGAATTTCTTTTCCAGGTGGCAAAAATGTTCCAAAATTGATCATGGTGATGTTTGCAGAGCCCTTTAATATACTAAAATCTAGTGGTTTGTAGAGTTTAAATGAGTGAATTGTATGGTATGTGAACTACATCCCAACAAAACTCTTAGAAGGAGACAGAGAGAGAGGGAGAAGCTGTTGGTAAAGGCAGAGATGCAAATTAATGTAGGGTTAATATTTAACCTCATATCCATACATGACTACTGGAAAAACCAGTAGTCACGTATGGGTGTGAGAGTTGGACTGTGAAGAAAGCTGAGCACCGAAGAATTGATGCTTTTGAACTGTGGTGTTGGAGAAGACTCTTGAGAGTCCCTTGGACTGCAAGGAGATCCAACCAGTCCATTCTAAGGGAAATTAGTCCTGGGTGTTCATTAGAAGGAATGATACTAAAGCTGAAACTCCAATACTTTGGCCACGTCATGCGAAGAGTTGACTCATTGGAAGAGACCCTGATGCTGGGAGGGATTGGGAGCAGGAGGAGAAGGGGATGACAGAGGATGAGATGGTTGGATGGCATCACCAACTCGATGAGTTTGGGTGAATTCCGGGAGTTGGTGATGGACAGGGAGGCCTGGCGTGCTGCGATTCATGGGGTCGCAAAGAGTCGGACACGACTGAGCGACTGAACTGAACTGAATATTTAACCTGCATTAAGCCATGTTTCAGAGAATATGGTCTAAACCTGCATGTCCAGCAGAAATTTCAGGGATAATGGAAATAATCTGTGCTGTCCAATAGGGTAACCACTAATCACATGTGACTACTGAGCAATGGAAATGTGACTAGAGAGACTAAGGAATTAAATTTTCAAATCTGTTGGTGTTTGCATTATGGATTGTTCTGTTCTAAGGAAACAAACGATAATCCATAATGTGATGGAATTCCAGTGGAGCTATTCCAAATCCTGAAAAATGATGCTGTGAAAGTGCTGCACTCAATATGCCAGCAAATTTGGAAAACTCAGCAGTGGCCACAGGACTGGAAAAGGTCAGGTTTCATTCCAATCCCAAAGAAAGGCAATGCCAAAGAATGCTCAAACTACTGCACAACTGCACTCATCTCACATGCTAGTAAAGTAATGCTCAAAATTCTCCAAGCCAGGCTTCAGCGATACCTGAACCGTGAACTTCCTGATGTTCAAGCTGGTTTTAGAAAAGGCAGAGGAACCAGAGATCAAATTGCCAACATCCGCTGGATCATGGAAAAGGCAAGAGAGTTCCAGAAAAGCACCTATTTCTGCTTTATTGACTATGCCAAAGCCTTTGACTGTGTGGATCACAATAAATTTTGGAAAATTCTGAAAGAGATGGGAATACCAGACCACCTGACCTGCCCCTTGAGAAATCTGTATGCAGGTCAGGAAGCAACAGTTAGAATTGGACATGGAACAATAGACTGGTTCCAAATAGGAAAAGGAGTACGTCAAGACTCTATATTGTCACCCTGCTTATTTAACTTATATGCAAAGTACATCATGAGAAACACTGGGCTGGAGGAAGCACAAGCTGGAATCAAGATTGCCGGGAGAAATATCAATAACCTCAAATATGCAGATGACACCACCCTTATGGCAGAAAGTGAAGAAGAAGTAAAGAGCCTCTTGATGAAAGTGAAAGTGGAGAGTGAAAAAGTTGGCTTAAAGCTCAACATTCAGAAAATGAAGATCATGGCATCCAGTCCCATCACTTCATGGCAGATAGATAGGGAAACAGTGGAAACAATGTCTGACTTTATTTTTCTGGGCTCCAAAATCACTGCAGATGGTGACTGCAGCCATGAAATTAAAAGACGCTTACTCCTTGGAAGGAAAGTTACGACCAATCTAGACAGCACATTCAAAAGCAGAGATATTACTTTGTCAACAAAGGGCCATCTTGTTAAGGCTATGGTTTTTCCAGTGGTCATGTATGGATGTGAGAGTTGGACTATAAAGAAAGCTGAGTGCCGAAGAATTGATGCTTCTGAACTGTGGTGTTGGAGAAGACTCTTGAGAGTCCCTTGGACTGCAAAGAGATCCAACCAGTCCGTCCTAAAGGAGATCAGTCCTGGATGTTCATTGGAAGGACTGATGTTGAAGCTGAAACTCCAATACCTTGGCCACCTGATGCAAAGAGCTGACTCGTTGGAAAAGACCCTGATGCTGGGAGGAATTAGGGGCAGGAGAAGAAGGGGATGACAGAGGATGAGATGGTTGGATGGCATCACCGACTCAATGGACATGAGTTTGGGTGGACTCCGGGAGTTGGTGATAGACAGGGAGGCCTGGCATGCTGTGGTTCATGGGGTTGCAAAGAGTCAGACATGACTGAGCAACTGAACTGAAGGAAACAAATTTCTTACCAAAAGAAAACAATATTCATGATTTTTACTAGTTCATACACTATAGGAAAGATCTTACAACTAACCAGAAAAATGGAATCAGTGTATTAGTTGCCAAGGTCTTCTGAGGGATAACTTGTTTGGATGTTTAGGATGTTTGGTAATTCATCTTCAAGAAGCTCTTAAATTTAAAGATGTGAAAACTCCTAAAGTCCAGAAGTTGCCTTAAGTCACAGCAGGAACTGACAGCTACTCCCATTCCGCTTTCCGTGCCTCCTGCTAGGGACTGAATGTGTCCCCCACATCACCATGCTGTTTCTAAAGCCCATTGTGATGGTGTTAGAAGGTGGGCCTTTGGAAGGTGATTAGGTTGTGAGGGTGAAGCCCTCAGAAATGGAATTAGTGCCCTTACAAGAGAGGCCCCAGAGAGCTTCCAAGTTTCTTCCTTCACATGAGGTCACAGCAAAAATGAACCTGGAGGCGGGCCCGCCCATGATCAGACTACCACCCTGATCTTGGGCCTCCAGGACTGTGGGCAATAAATAAACTGTCTGCTATTTATAAGTCACCAAGTCTGTGGTATTTTGTTATAGCAGCCTGAAAGGACTAAGATACCACGAGAAGGCAATTCCCCTCACCAACCGCTCACTGTAACTGTGACAGGAAAATCAGGTTCTGACCCAGCAACACCCTCTCTCAAACAGCTCTTACACAGATGGGTCTCTGCTATCAACCAACACATACCCATAGGAAGTAGACCTTGAATGAAAGATCAGGTGGTAATAGATAAACCTTCGTCATGAGTTAGGTGCTATTTTTAAACCTAATTAAGAGCCCTTAAATTTTTTTTAAAAATCTCCAATAATTTATGAAACCTATAATACAACCAATCCATGTTGTACCAGATGTGAGAACAAATTACATCTTGATACAGTTTCCAGAATGGTTCGAAAATGCACGTGGGAATCACCAGGATAGCCTGTCTGCCCAGGGAGTTAGCAAATACAGTTGGAAAGTCAAATTCAATACAGTTCCTATTTTGATGATTTTTTGCAGTTAAAAAGAACATAAATAAGCAAGATAAAGAATCTTGAAGACTCCCCAAAGAGTAAAAAAGTTTAAAAATGATACCAAAATACTTAATGCTTTAAACATGCTGGCCCTTTAAGAAAAACTCTTCGGCCATGGGAAATAAAATGTACAAGTTGGTGGAGACTCAAGTTGCAAATTATATACTGTAACCACCTATATATGCTTGTATTTCAAATAGTGTAAAGAAATCAGTCTTCTAGAAACTGAAGAATCCACTAGCTCCCTTTTTGGAAAGGCAGATTTCCAATACAAAGACTTAAATTTAACACAGTTATTAAAACATGGATTAAAAGGTATATTTTTACAAACCAATGTGCATATACTTAACATCTATAGCTATAACCTTAAAAATGGTTAACACGATGTAGAAAAAGACATATATTACCCTAACAAGGGAACATTTCATGCAAAGATGGGCTCAATAAAGGACAGAAATGGTATGGACCTAACAGAAGCAGAAGATATTAAGAAGAGATGACAAGAATACACAGAAGAACTGTACAAAAAAGATCTTCACGACCCAGATAATCACGATGGTGTGATCACTGACCTAGAGCCAGACATTCTGGAATGTGAAGTCAACTGGGCCTTAGAAAGCATCACTACGAACAAAGCTAGTGGAGGTGATGGAATTCCAGTGGAGCTATTTCAAATCCTGAAAGATGATGCTGTGAAAGTGCTGCACTCAGTATGCCAGCAAATTTGGAAAACTCAGCAGTGGCCACAGGACTGGAAAAGGTCAGTTTTTATTCCAATCCCAAAGAAAGGTAATGCCAAAGAATGTTCAAACTACCGCACAATTGCACGCATCTCACATACTAGTACGGAGAAGGCAATGGCACCCCACTCCAGTACTCTTGCCTGGAAAATCCCATGGACGGAGGAGCCTGGTAGGCTGCAGTCCATGGGGTCACTAAGTTGGACACGACTGAGCAACTTCACTTTCGCTTTTTACTTTCGTGCATTGGAAAAGGAAATGGCAACCCACTCCAGTGGTCTTGCCTGGAGAATCCCAGGGATGGGGCAGCCTGGTGGACACGACTGAGGTGACTTAGCAGCAGCACACGCTAGTAAAGTAATGCTCAAAATTCTCCAAGCCAGGCTTCAGCGATACGTGAACCGTGAACTTCCTACTGTTCAAGCTGGTTTTAGAAAAGGCAGAGGAACCAGAGACCAAATTGCCAACATCCGCTGGATCATGGAAAAAAGCAAGAGAGTTCCAGAAAAACATCTATTTCTGCTTTATTGACTATGCCAAAGCCTTTGACTGTGTGGATCACAATAAACTGTGGAAAATTCTGAAAGAGATGGGAATACCAGACCACCTGATCCGCCTTTTGAGAAATCTGTATGCAGGTCAGGAAGCAACAGTTAGAACTGGATATGGAACAATAGACTGGTTCCAAATAGGAAAAGGAGTACGTCAAGGCTGTATATTGTCACCCTGCTTATTTAACTTATATGCAGAGTACATCATGAGAAATGCTGGACTGGAAGAAGCACAAGCTGGAATCAAGATTGCCGGGAGAAATATCAATAACCTCAGATATGCAGATGACACCACCCTTATGGCAGAAAGTGAAGAGGAACTAAAAAGCCTCTTGCTGAAAATGAAAGTGGAGAGTGAAAACGTTGGCTTAAAGCTCAACAGTCAGAAAACGAAGATCATGGCATCCGGTCCCACCACTTCATGGGAAATAGATGGGGAAACAGTGGAAACAGTGTCAGACTTTATTATTTGGGGCTCCAAAATCACTGCAGATGGTGACTGCAGCCATGAAATTAAAAGACGCTTACTCCTTGGAAGGAAAGTTATGACCAACCTAGATAGCATATTGAAAAGCAGAGACATTACTTTGCCAACAAAGGTTCGTCTAGTCAAGGCTATGGTTTTTCCAGAGGTCATGTATGGATGTGAGAGTTGGACTGTGAAGAAGGCTGAGTGCCGAAGAATTGATGCTTTTGAACTGTGGTGTTGGAGAAGACTCTTGAGAGTCCCTTGGACTGCAAGGAGATCCAACCAGTCCATTCTGAAGGAGATCAGCCCTGGGATTTCTTTGAAAGGAATGATGCTAAAGCTGAAACTCCAGTACTTTGGCCATCTCATGCGAAGAGTTGACTCATTGGAAAAGACTCTGATGCTGGGAGGGACTGGGGGCAGGAGGAGAAGGGGACGACAGAGGATGAGACGGCTGGATGGCATCACCGACTCGATGGACGTGAGTCTGAGTGAACTCCGGGAGTTGGTGATGGACAGGGAGGCCTGGTGTGCTGTGAATCATGGGGTCGCAAAGAGTCAGACACGACTGAGCGACTGAACTGAACTAAATAGTAAAAAAGGTATATATTATCCTAATTAGTAAAAAATTAAAACAATGTCTAAATAAATCCTTAATAAAAATATAAAAAATACTTCTGCTTTCTAATACTAAACAAATTCTCTCTATAAAGATTTTGGATCAGAAAAGAAAAAAAATGTAAGAGTTTAATAACAGCAGTTCCTTTTGACAAATTACAAGGAATAAATAAATGCAATTCAGCATTTGGTCAACAACTACTTACCAGATAATGGTTCCAGAAACCCTATATTCACATTTATGTTTTAAGAGTTTTAATATTATTTAGTACAAGAAAGTTATATAAAAATCCATATTTCAGATTCACCTAATACTACTAATCATTTATGAATTTTGTTTCTGAAAAGTTATACATCTGATTTTATAATGTAGAATATAATTTAAATATAACATCTTAGTTATGCATTTATTACCTACCATAAGCTTGACTGAATAGGATGTCCTAAATTTCTTATACTTGTCAGGTTATCATTACTTACATGGTATATTTAAGACGGTAAATACAAGCCAGAGTATTCATGAGAGTTACAACTAACGGCTTTGTGTAAAATCCTGCAAACCAATGCAAACCAATGGACTCACCCCACCTTTTCTGCCTGGATAAGGTTTACAATATTGCATTTCCTGTAAGTTTTTAATAATAACCATGATTATGTATTTTTTAATGTCAACAGATCCCTAATTGACCTGAGACCTTAAGTTCCAACTGAGGAGACTGGGGAGTAATCTCTATGTATCTGGAAATTTCCCAAAGAGAAAATTTTAAATTTATAAGAAAAAAAAAAGAAACTAAGTTCATGTTCACGTGGTTTGGGCTTATGTATTCCTGCCATATGAACACATATGACACTTCATGACACTCACAAAGAAAGTAAAAATCATAAACGTTGCTTAATAACGTTCCTGAGAAGATGGATTATTTTTATTAAGAGTTTCAAAGGGTTAAATAACTCTGGCCTTTAAACACTGTTTGGGTACAAGGCTATCAGGAGCAAGGCGTGGAGAGACTCTGGGAGGAAGATGTGATGGGCCCCGAAAGCCTGCAGACAGAGCTCTCTGCCGCAGTGGGACAGCACCTGTCCTGGACCAGTCCTGGGCCATCACAGGGGAGAGCGGCGCCTGTGAGGAGCAAGGTGTCCACCTGGAGCGCGGTACCCCACTCTTTGCATGAATGAATGAACAATGCCCGGCTGATCCAGTGGTGGATGGTGAGCTGCCAGCCTCGCTGTTGTCCCTGAGCTCCTCGGTGACAGGTGATGGCTGTGAGCTGTGCCTGCCGCATCCCCTGGGGTGTGCTCTGGCCTCTCCTAAGAGTCTGCTAACATTTGTACAGACTCCGTTTAGGTCTTGGATACTCCCCACTTTATGCAAATTCCTAACAGTGGTAATATTACCTTCAGGACTGGTTACTGTGAAATATATTAGGTCAAGACAATGGACACTTCCTGTTTTTTGATACCTTTGTTTTTATCTTAATAAATTGATCGTTTCTGCTTTTAAATTAATAGACTCTTTATCTCCCTCCTAATCCTTTTATCCTATCCTCACCGACTCTGAAGTTTCCCCTATTATTTACATCTTTTATTAGTGGGGTACATTTGTTGATTACCAATACTGAAGCATTGTTAACAACTAAATCCACAGTTTACATTAGTGTTCACTCTTTAGTCAGTTCAGTTCTGTCACTCAGTCTTGTCTGATTCTTTGCGACCCCATGGACTGCAGCACGCCAGGCCTCCCTGTCCATCACCAACACCAAGCTTGCTCAAACTCATGTCCATCAAGTCAGTGATGCCATCCAACCATCTCATCCTCTGTCATCCCCTTCTTCTCCTGCCTTCAATCTTTCCCAGCAGCAGGGTCTTTTCCAATGAGTCAGCTCCTCACATCTGGTAGACAAAGTATTGGAGATTCAGCTTCAGCATCAGTCCTTCCAATGAGTATTCAGGACTGATTTCCTTTAGGATGGACTGGTTGGATCTCCTTGCAGTGCAAGGGACTCTCAAGACTCTTCTCCAACACCATTTTTCAAAAGCATCAATTCTTTGGCGCTCAGCTTTCTTTATAGTCCAACTCTCATATCCATACATGACTACTGGAAAAACCATAGCTTTGACTAGATACTCTCTACTTTTTAATATGCTGTCTAGGTTGGTCACAGCTTTTCTTCCAAGGAGCAAGTGTCTTTTAATTTCATGGCTGCAGTCACCATTCATAGTGATTTTGCAGCCCAAGAAAATAAAGTCTGTCACTGTTTTCATTGTTTCCCCATCTATTGCCCATGAAGTGTGGGACAGGATGCCACAGTCTTAGTTTTTTAAATGTTAAGTTTTAAGCCAACTTTTTCACTCTCCTCTTTCACTTTTATCAAGAAGCTCTTTAGTTCTTCACTTTCTGCCATAAGGGTGGTGTCATCTGCATATCTGAGGTTATTGATATTTCTCCCAGCAATCTTGATTCCAGTTTGTGCTTCATCCAGCCTGGCATTTCGCATGATGTACTCTGCATATAAGTTAAATAAGCAGGGTGACAATATACAGCCTTGATGTACTCCTTTCCCAATTTGGAACCAGTCTGTTGTTCCATATCCAGTTCTAACTGTTGCTTCCTGACCTGCATACAGATTTCTCAAGAGGCAGGTCAGGTGGTCTGGTATTCCCATCTCTTGAAGAATTTTCCACAGTTTGTTGTGATCTATACAGTCAAAGGCTTTGGCATAATCAAGAAAGCAGATGTAGATGTTTTTCTGGAACTCTCTTGCTTTTTATATGTTGGCAATTTGATCTCTGGTTCCTCTGCCTTTTCTAAAACCAGCTTGAACATCTGGAAGTTCTTGGTTCATGTACTATTGAAGCCTGGCTTGGAGAATTTTGAGCATTACTTTGCTACCATGTGAGATAAGTACAATTGTGTGATAGTTTGAACATTCTTTGGCATTGCCTTTCTTTGGGATTAGAATGAAAACTGACCTTTTCCAGTCCTGTGCCCACTGCTGAGTTTTCCAGATTTGTTGGCGTATTGAGTGCAGCACTTTCACAGCATCGTCTTTTGGGATTTGAATTAGCTTAACTGGAATTCCATCACCTCCACTAGCTTTGTTCATAGTGATGCTTTCTAAGGCGCACTTGACTTCACATTCCAGAATGCCTGGCTCTAGGTGAGTGATCATACCATCGTGGTTATCTGGGTCATGGAGATCTTTTTTGTATAGTTCTTCTGCGTATTCTTGCCACCTCTTCTTAATATCTTCTACTTCTGTTAGGTCCCTACCATTTCTGTCCTTTATTGGGCATATGTCCATCATTATTGTATTATGCAGAATAGTTTCAGTGCCCTAGAAACTCCATTCCTCTACTTTTTAGTTTAGTTTTAATTGCAGTTGAGAACCTTTTTTTTTTTTTTTTGAATGCCCACTATCTTTGGTTTTTCCCCAAATGGTTACTAGGTAAGATTATAAACAAAAAGATAATGTATGGATTCAGAGGAATTATCAATATTTGCAAATGATGTGGCCAACAGGGCTTAATTTCTAAAATATACCAATAGTTCATACAACTCGATAACAAAAGACAAACAGCCCAGTCAAAAAATGGGCATAAGATCTAAATAGACATTTCTTCAAAGATGACATACAGATGGCCAACAAGCACATGAAGAGATGCTCATGGCCAATAATCACTAGAGAAATGCAAATCAGAACTACAATAGGGTACCACCTGCCACTGGTCAGAATGGCTGGGGAGCTCGGTTTTCTTCTCTGTGAAGTTGGGACCTGGGGAATGACAGTATCTGCCCTATAAGATTTGGGGCAGAGGGGAGGAAAGGATGGGGAGTTACATGGGTACAGGGCTTCAGTTTTGCACGCTCAGATTTTGGAGGTGGACGGTGATGACAGATGCACAGCCACGTGAATGCACTTAACACCACAGCATTGTACACTTGGAAACAGTGCATTTGCAAACTCTATGTTATATGCATTTTACAATTTAAAATAGTTTATAAAAACAAAAAATGGGGGGAGCTCGTTTCTACACGGTTCCTGGAAACATACCCCTAGGCTGTCTGCCGCCCAGGGGCAGGTGGGGACTGGTGTTCATTTCACAGCATTAGCTGGTGAGGGTCAGACGCTGGGCTTCAGTTTCCTCACCCCAAAACTGAAGTCACTGTGAGAAGTAAAAAATAAAGCAGATACAACTGTTAGACATGGAGGCCCAGCCTTAACTGGCTTCCCTGTTGGCTCAGTGGTAAAGAATCCGCCTACCAAAGCAGGAGTCAGAGATTCAATCCCTGGGTTGGAAAGATTCCCTGGAGGAGGAAATGACAACCCTTGCCTGGAGAATCCCCATGGACAGAGGAGCCTGGTGGGCTATAGTCCACAAGGTGGCAAAGAGTCAGACATGACTTAGCGACTAAACAACAAACAACAATCCAGCCTTGCTGCTGCTGCTGCTAAGTCGCTTCAGTCGTGTCCGACTCTAGCGACCCCATGGACTGCAGCCCACCAGGCTCCTCTGTCCATGGATTTTCCAGGCAAAAGTACTGGAGTGGGGTGCCACTGCCTTCTCCAAATCCAGCCTTAGTAAACAGTAATAGTTGCTGCTAGGGGAAGCTACCTGGGAATGGGGTTGACTCAGCAGCCAGGGACTGGCATCCCAGACTCAGCAGGGTGGTATCCAGATGCCCCCTCATTTCGGGGGCTGAAATGCGGCTTCCAGTGCAAAGCAAAGGGGCAGAAATTTTGCAGCAATGCCAACAAGAAGGGACAGAACTGTGGTCAGTTTCTCTGGAGGGGTTAAAAACTCACCAAGTTCCAATGGAGGGCAGGGCATGACATCTTGACTTGTTTTTGAAGCACGTATTTAGATTTCACAAGAGG
This sequence comes from Bos grunniens, assembly GCF_055505025.1. Lineage (NCBI taxonomy): Eukaryota > Metazoa > Chordata > Mammalia > Artiodactyla > Bovidae > Bos > Bos grunniens. Next base: position 6,557,936 of record NC_141172.1, read on the forward strand.
CGTGGGATTGTAGCCAGAACACACTCACCATGGGACTTTCAACTCGTCTTCCCTCCGACCGATCCTTCCAGCTCCAGGCCTGAACTGATGTTTGTCAGTTGCTCTGAGTTCTTCCCAAATAGGCGTTAAACGAAGGGGGCAGGATTAGGCCCGGGGAACGTGGTCTCCACGGGCCGGAGGAGCACGCATCAGTGGCTGGCACTGCTCTCACCCTTCTCTCCTTCTCTGAGACAGCACTGCTCCCTGCTTCTCTAAAGCAGTATCCAGTTTCCTGATAGAAAAGCCTTCCTTCAATTTTTGAATGGCTGTCAGCAGCTGGCCACCTCCCAAACGGGAAAGTGAAAGTTGCTCAGTCATGTCTGACTCTTTGTGACCCCACGGACTATACAGTCCATGGAATTCTCCAGGCCATAATACTGGAGTGGGTAGCCTTCCCTTCTCCAGCGGATCTTCCTGACCCAGGAATCAAACCTGGGTCTCCTCCACTGGAGGCAGATTCTTCACCAGCGGAGCTACCAGAGAATCCCCCCCACACCGGGAGGTGGACAGCAAATTGTTTGAGATTTAAGACCCAGGCGGACCTATTATAATTAACACCTGGGGTGGATCATTTTTTAACATGTCCCTGTCCGTATACAACAGAATTACTTTTAGTAATAATCATATAATATTTCATTATTCAAATTTAGAACAGAGTTCAGGTATGAACTAAATTTTCACTTGCCAATAGAAAATATTAGATCTCACAGTTCCGTATTTTACTATTTAAAAATTGTTGTTGTTGTTGTTGAGATAGAATTGAATATAACTTTGTAGTCTGCGCTTCTCAGGTGGCGCAGTGGTGAAGAATCCTCCTGCGTCTGAGACACAAGAGACTGGGATTGGATCCCTGGCTCAGGAAGATTCCCCGGAGGAGGAAATGGCAACCTGTTCCCATATCCTTTCCTGGGAAATGCCATGGACAGAGGAGCCCGGCAGGCTGTAGGCCATGGGGTCACAGAGGGTTGGACAGCACACACAGCTATACTATGAGACAATCACCAGGATGAATTTAGCTACCATCCATTACCATGCATGGTTACCTTTTTTTTTTTTTTTCTTGTGAGGAGAACTTTTAAGATCTACTCTCTCAGCCACCTTCAAGCATACAAAACAGTATTATTAACTATAGTCACCATGTTATACCTTACAGGACTTGTTTATTTTATAGCTGGAACTGTTTTAAATTTTACAATCAAAACCTCCAAGTTTACGGTATCATGTAGAATGACAAAATAACTCAAGGCCATGCTTTTGTGCAATCCCTGTGTTATCATGGGTTATTTTGAATTGGCTATTAAAACAGGTGTTGGAAACAGTTACTGCTCAATAATTAAACCCCAAGCTCCGGGGGACATCCAGTGGTTAAGACTCTGTCCTTCTACTTCAGAGGGACCGAGTACCATCCCTGATCACCCAGGCGCATGGTGTGGCCAAAAAACAAAAAACAAAAGCCCGTCCGCCCTCCCTACCCCTCCCCCACAAGCTTTCAACCTTTCTGTATCAAATAGAACTTACCCTGGACTGAAAATGCATGAAGCTGAACCCACCGAGCAGGAACTTCAGCACAGCAGGGAGTTCTCTGGATAAACTTTCAGATAGAATACAGTCATTAACGGATAAAGAAGGAAATGTATCATGTTGAAGCTTACATATGTACTAATAAAGCACCATCTTACCTGCCAGAAGTTGTTTAGAACTTGAAACAATGAGAGATTTGTGTGTGTGTGTGTGTGGAAGGAGGAGGATTTTATCACTGACATTATTTGGAATTACTGGCACAGGGTGATCTAAAAAAAATGAAGTGATTTTAGTCTGTATTATTGTGTTGAATTCTCCACAGAGCATCCCTTGCTGCTTGTACCAGAAAAGGCTGCTCCCCAGCTTTTCCCTTTGCAGCTGATTTTAAAAGGCAGCCTCAGGGCTGTGAGATTGCACATCTGACTTAAATTAAATGAACAGTCTCCAGTTGAGCGCTTTTATTTTAGGTATAGGACCTCTCAGTGGGGGAGGGGAAATGAATGGAAAGTCACTACATCACATTTCTCAGATATCAGTGCTGAGGATTTTTAGAGCATGTTTTATAACTTGAGAATTTGGGAGCAAGACAGGACAGCAGTTTTTTCAAGCTGCAGGACAGTGTTTGGCACGCCCTCTGGTGGAAAGTTTGAAAATAGATCAGTTCAGTTGAGTTCAGTACTGTCGCTCAGTTGGGTCCAACTCTTTGCGACCCCGTGAATCGCAGCACGCCAGGCTTCCCTGTCCATCACTAACTCCCAGAATTCACTCAGACCCACGTCCATCAAGTCAGTGATGCCATCCAGCCATCTCATCCTCTGTCGTCCCCTTCTCCTCCTGCCCCCAATCCCTCCCAGCATCAGAGTCTTTTCCAATGAGTCAACTCTTTGCATGAGGTGGCCAAAGTACTGGAATTTCAGCTTTAGCATCATTCCTTCCAAAGAAATCCCAGGGCTGATCTCCTTCAGAATGGACTGGTTGGATCTCCTTGCAGTCCAAGGGACTCTCAAGAGTCTTCTCCAACATCACAGTTCAAAAGCAGCAATTCTTCGGCAGTCAGCTTTCTTCACAGTCCAACTCTCACATCCATACATGACCACAGGAAAAACCATAGCCTTGACTAGATGGACCTTTGTTGGCAAAGTAATGTCTCTGCTTTTCAATATGCTATCTAGGTTGGTCATAACTTTCCTTCCAAGGAGTAAGCGTCTTTTAATTTCATGGCTGCAGTCACCATCTGCAGTGATTTTGGAGCCCCAAATAATAAAGTCTGACACTGTTTCTACTGTTTCCCCATCTATTTCCCATGAAGTGATGGGACCAGATGCCATGATCTTCATTTTCTGAATGTTGAGTTTTAAGCCAACTTTTTAACTCTCCTCTTTCACCTTCATCAAGAGGCTTTTTAGTTCCTCTTCACTTTCTGCCATAGGGGTGGTGTCATCCTGTATAAATTTTAAAGTTAACAGCTTAAACCTGTTGCGAAAAGTAGACTCACTGGAAAAGACCCTGATGCTGGGAAAGATTGAAGGCAAAAGGAGAAGTGGGTGCAGAGGATGAGATGGTTAGATAGCATCACCGACTCAATGAACATGAATTTGCACAAACTCCAGGAGATAGTGGAGGACAGAAGAGCCTGTGGCAAAGAATCCAACAAGACTTAGCGACTGAACAATAATATCTTTACATTGCTTATTAAGTGCCCTGCTCTGGCTACAGCTTTTACCTCTATTATCTCCTCCTTACAACTGATTGTAAATTAGGCATCTGATTTCAATTTTACCAATTATAGAACTAATTCAGAGAGGCCATGCAAATTAACCACCACTAACACAGCTAACCGGAGAAGGCAATGGCACCCCACTCCAGTACTCTTGCCTGGAAAATCCCATGGACAGAGGAGCCTGGTAGGCTGCAGTCCATGGGGTCACTAAGAGTCGAACACGACTGAGCGACTTCACTTTCACTTTTCACTTTCGAGCATTGGAGAAGGAAATGGCAACCTACTCCAATATTCTTGCCTGGAGAATCCCAGGTACGAGGGAGCCTGGTGGGCTGCCGTCTATGGGGTCGCACAGAGTCGGACACGACTGAAGTGACTTAGCAGCAGCAGCAGCAACAACACAGCTAACAACTGGTAAACGTATGGTTGAAACTAGTTTTGTCTCATTCCAGAGCCTGAGCCCTTACCCACCACGGACTGACTTGCTACCACCTACACAACTGAGAGCCTGGGGCCTTGAAGAGTGCCTACCCCAAACCGTGCTTCTAAAACTATATACTTGCACAATTGTGGTCATTTTTGATGTTCACTTAAAGGTTGTGATTTGCTCTCAAAGAATCACTGTGGCTTGGCTTGTCTCTCTTTCCTTCTATTTTTGTTGCTTTTGTGTCTTAACATGTTCTGGCCAGTTCATGGCAATGGCCTTTTGTCCAGCAATAGGAACTCTCAGACTTTAAAGAACATTAGCAATATACCTCATCTCTGACGCCCTGGCCATCTTGGAGCCACAGAACTGAAGCAAGCTGGTTCTGGGAGTAGCTCGGGGTTATCCAATTTAGTGGATTCACAAGGTGGGCATCTTGAAAATCCATGGAGGGAGTTTTTGCTGTCATGTGATTGGAGATGCTGGAAGTTCAGGACACTGGATGTTTACCATGCCCAGGACAGGTCACTCAGGAAGAGTTTACCCAGGCCCCATGAGACTTTCCAGCATCCTGCCAGACATTGTGAGTTAGAACATCTGGTTCATCCAGTGATGGGATTTCAAGATTTGGGATGCCTTTTCTGTGATATTTCATCCCTTCCACATCCCATGTCACTACAAGGAATTATTTTGATGTTGTACTTACACATAAGGCCTGGATGATTTGCAAATCATCCTCCTTTCTTATTTTCCTCTGCAATTTATGATCTAGCTCAACATCTTATCCCTACTTAAGATATTTTCTTCTTTCTCCAGCCATGTTCAAATAAATCAGCTCTGTTAATACTTAGCACTAACTATTATCCCTTTGTCTAACTGTTCAGCTTTCTCATTCTCTGTCTTTCTAGGAAATGGCTCCTAATCTTTGATTTTTTTTTTTTTTTTTACCACTCTGCGAGGCCTGTAGGATTTTAGTTCTCTGACTAGAGGTTGAACCCAAGCCCTGGCAGTAAGAATGCCAAGTCCTAATCTCAAGACTGCCTGGGAATTATTATCTTTGACTTTTCTTAAATCTAAGCTTAGTCATTGTAAGTCAGGGCAATAAACCATTTCCTAATGTCTCACAATAGAGTTCTGTTTTAAAAATACAGTGTATTAATACAAACTTTGAGGTATAGGAAGGCCAACAGGCCCAGAGATGAATGCCATTGAATTGATTGTTACTCACAGTGCCCAAGAGGAGGGGCACAGCACGGCGTGGGGGAGGGGCACACAGGGAAGCATCAGGGTGGGCTAGTAGGCAGAGGAGCAAGGAGAAAATGAGGGCTAGTCTTCATCGTGGTTTCCATGGAAAAGCAACAAGTGAGTTAGGGGAAGCGGGCTTAGGATCTGGCCAGTGTGCATAATTTCAGTGGCTCTGGGCACAGGGCTGTCCCTAGAGCTCTGGTTCTGGTGTGATGGGGAGAAGGAAACCGTTATGTCTGTAGGTGGTTATAGCTATGATTTTCATTTTAGAACCACAAAGATGTTACCAATGTTTATTTCAAAACAGGAGGTAGGATCAAATGAGACTGGGAGCCACAGATGTTTTACAGATGAGGAAACCAAGGCCTGGGGACCCCAGGTGACTTTCCCACAGTGGGTTGTAAGAAATGCTGACTTCAGGCTCAATCTCCAGGATTCCTAGGGCTTTCTTTGGCATTAAACAGCCTTGACTGGGGCTTCCCTGGTGGCTCAGATGGTGAGTAATCCGCCTGCAATGCGGGAGACCTGGGTTTGATCCCTGGGTTGGGAAGATCCCCTAGAGGAAGGCATGGCAATCCACTCCAGTATTCTTGCCTGGAAAATCCCCATGACAGAGGAGCCTGTTGGGCTGCAGCCCATGGGGTCACAGAATCAGACATGACTGAGTGACTAAGCACACAGCACAGCCTCAACTAAAAGCTCTAAATAGACAGTGTGAACATGCTCTGCAGATGCCCTCAATGAGTACTGAAGATAACTCTCCAGTGTGAAGGCCAGCTCTAAAAGTTACAGCAAAAATGTGCCAAAATAAAGTCGGTATTTCATTTTTTATAATCCTGGGGAGACAGAGCACCTGTGTTCCATTGGCTGTATCCTCTCTGCCTTTCTCTCATTTCCTCTTCTTCTGTGTTGGTCGAATAGAAGCTGTGGTCCACTCTGCCTTTCTGACCATCTTAACAGTGGGACTTCTCCACAGTCTTTCCTGACCAGCCAACAGTGGGACCGTCATGGTCTCCCAAAGACTTCCCAGGTCTGTTGAAACCCTACACCAGTGCTTCTCACATTTTCCTGCCAATTGTCTGGGGAGCTGGTGAAAATGCAGAGCTGCTGTTTCTAACCTGTTCCTGGACAAGGCTGAGGCCCCTCACACGGGGTACACGTTCAGTAGAACAGGTCATTAAGATTCTAACGTGAGATCTGGGGGTAGTCCTCAAAGGCATCTGAAAAACTTTTGAAAAATATGGCTTTCCAGTCCCATTGGAGAGCTGTGCCATCATAATCTCTAAAGGCAGAGCATGGAGTAAGACTTTTGATTTTTACTTTTATTTTCTATTTTTTGGCCACACCAGGCAGCATGCATGAACTTAGTTCCTTGACTAGGGATCAAACCTGTGCCCTCTGCAGTGGGAACGCAGTGCCCCAACCACTGAACCACCAGGAAAGTCCAAGGAATAAAAATTTTGAGAAACTCTCCAGATCACTCTGATAACTAACCAGGTTTGGTAACCCTCTCCCCTCAATCACCACCCTAAAATGTTGACTTAACATTTATGGATACCATGCAGACACTGTAACAATCTGAACTTGGCTTTGGAAGTAAGCACCTTGCAGGCTGCTGCAAACCTAGAGAGACTGTGATGTATTTTCAGGTAGAATTTCAAGAACTGTATCTTCCCATGCAATTACAGGACCAAACCAGATGGGAAAACAGTCTAAAACAATCTTGTGATGTTAATACCTTTATCTGCATGTATTTATACATCTCTCGAGATGATCAAGGTATCTTGATCTATCTAAATCAAAACATTCACTGCATTAGAATTTAAAAATTAGGGCACTGATGTATATCTCACCAGAGACTCATATTTGCATAATTATGAGTGGCCTGCATTTTCTTGGCTCCATCTCTGTCTTAAAGTCTGGACATCATCCTGCCCTCTGCCCACTCTTATAGAGGGCAATTCTTTTTTTATTTTTTTCATTCAGCAAACATTTATTGGGTTCTTACTTATCTGACCACTATTGTAGTAGTCCTGGAGATTAATGATAAACGAGGCACAGCCCTGGCTATGCAGGGCTCAACAAACTACAGCCCAGGGGACACATCTAGCCTGATTTTGTAAATAAAGTTTCATTGGAACAAAGTCACACCCACTTATCTACATGTTTTTTATGGCTGTTTTAAAAAAAAAAAAAAAACTAGCTTTGCTGAGATATAGCCCACATACCACAAGATTCACCCTTTTAAACTTTACAATTCAGTGATTTTTCGTATGTTCAGAGTTGTGCGACTGTCAGAATTACTTAATTTTAGATCATTTTTGCCATCCTCAAAAGAAACTCCATGCTCTTCAGCAATCACCTACCCCTTCTCCATCCCACCAGCCCCTGGAAACCGCTCATAAACTTCATGCCTCTATTGATTTGCTTATTCTGGATGTTTTGTGTAAACTGAACCATAGAATATGCAGGCTTTTGTGCCTGGCTCTTTTTCACTTAGCATCATTTTCAAGGTTCATCCATGTGGCTCAAGTCAGCACCTCTTTGTATGGCTCTCTGGCGGCTTCTGTACTGTGTATTAGCAGAGTTACGTAGCTGGAACTGAGACTGTATGGCCAGCAAAGCCTAAAATATTTGCCAACATTGATTACATGTTATCAAAGAGTTTGTGACCCACGGTCTAAGGTAAGGGGAAAAAGGCATTTTAGAATCTTAGAGTTGGAGAAAAGTTTATCAGCCAGCAAGTGCCATGTCTCCCTGACTCTGGAATCTCTTCATTAGCACCCGTGCTGGGTATCTTAGTGTGTGGAAAGGACCTCTGATAGTCTTTTTTTTAATTTATTTTTTATAGGGGGGACGTTGGTTTATAACATTCTATAAGTTTTATGTGGAAAACATCATACTTTACTTCTGTGTACTCTACAGCTTGCTCACCACTAAATATCTAGTTTCTGTCCATCATGGAAGCAAATTCTTTTTTTTTTTTAATGTTTATTTATTTATTTGGCTGCACCGGGTCTTAGTTGCTGCATGTGGGATCTAGTTCCCTGACCAGGGGTTGAACCTGGGCCCTCTGCATTGGGAGCCCGAGGTCAGCCATTGTACCACCAGGGCAGTCCCATGGAGGGGACATAAAATAGTCTTTTCCCCCACCTCCAGAGAAGGTGGGAGAGGGAAGAAGGGAGATAAGAGTGGAGGATGCCCCCAAGTAAGAATGCTGCTATAGACTGAATGTTTGTGCTCCCCTAGAATTTGTATGTTGCAAGCCTAACTCCCAATGTAATTGGCAATGGGGGCCTCTGGGGTTGATTAGATCAGGAAGGGTGGAGCCGTTTTCCCTTCCTCAGCTTGAGAACACAGAGATAATGTGGCTATCTATGAGCCAGAAAGAGGTCCCTCACATCGAATTTGCTGGCACCATGATCTTGGAATCCCCAGCCTCCACAACAGTAAGAAATAAATTTCTGTAGTTTATAAGCCACCCCCTCTCTGGTATTTTATTACAGCAGCCTGAATGGACTAAGACAAATGCCCTTCTGAGCTACAGAAACCCTTAAAAAAATTTTTTTTCCAAAAGAGCACAGCAGAGAACCACAGTGATGGACTATGCCAGCTACAGACAGAATTTACCCAATCTGACAAAGAAATAATGCTGCGACCCAAATGGGTGGGTCCAGACAGGTTTCAGGCTGCTGAAAAAACTTTGGAAATGCCTCTGTGGTGGAGACAAGTCACTCCAAGGGCAGGGTCTTCCTTCCTGCCCAGCACACCATGTAGTCGTAAATGTACGATGTCTTCAGGCCCAAACTGCCCCAGAGAGATGCCCCTCCAATTTCAGATGATAAATGAGTATCTTGGGGTGGGAGGTAGGGGGTTGTTACACGCTCCAGGCAGCAGTTGCTCAGGACTTCCAGTAGCCAGTCCCGCGAGGGCTTGATCCCAGGCTGCACCCGGTGGGATGGGGTCTGCTTCATTCTCCCCGTCTCCCCAGCACCCAGCGTGGCACCTGGCTCCTGGCAGCTACTCAATGAGCACGTGACTGATGGACTCACTTGAAGGTGAAATGCTTTTTTAGATCCAGAAGTGCCTGTTGGGGTCTGTGTGCGGATTGGAAAAGAATGTCCAGACATGAGGCAGAATGAGAGAAGAATAAAGTTTATTAGAGAGGGAGACACTGTCAGAACAGTGGACTGGCTCAAGATAGAGCTGACTCCTTTTGTGGGCTAGTAGCCCACTCTAGTACTCTTGCCTGGAAAATCCCATGGATGGAGAAGCCTGATGGGCTGCAGTCCATGGGGTCGTGAAGAGTCAGACATGACTGAGCGACTTCAATTTCACTTTTCACTTTTCACTTTCATGCATTGGAGAAGGAAATGGCAACCCACTCCAGTGTTCTTGCCTGGAGAATCCCAGGGACGGGGGAGCCTGGTGGGCTGCCGTCTATGGGGTCACACAGAGTCGGACATGACTGAAGCGACTTAGCAGCAGCAGCCAGTTTTTGGAGAAGGCAATGGCTCCCTACTCCAGTACTCTTGCCTGGAAAATCCCATGGACGGAGGAGCCTGGTAGGCTGCTGTCAATGGGGTCACTAAGAGTTGGACATGACTGAGCAACTTCACTTTGACTTTTCACTTTCAGGCATTGGAGAAGGAAATGGCAACCCACTCCAGTATTCTTGCCTGGAGAATCCCGGGGATGGGGGAGCCTAGTGGGCTGCCATCTATGGGGTCGCACAGAGTTGGACACGACAGAAGTGACTTAGCAGCAGCAGCCAGTTTTTAGAGGCTCAAGAGAGAGAATATTCCTACTGGAAGGGTGGCATTATGTTACAGAGTGGGTAATGGGGTGGGCATTTTACCTAATATGAGGTCAGGGAACTGGCCGGTTTAGATCCCAAGGCTCACGGCAACAGTTGCTGTAGGGCTTGTTAATTCTGAAGGTTTTATCCTGTGGTATAAGATGCCACATTTTCTACATTTTTTCCTGAACTTTGATCCACGCATCCTTTAAACAGAACCTCTGAAGGCTTTGTGTCTGAGAGCCAACTCTTTGGAAAAGACCCTCATGCTGGGAAAGACTGAAGGCAAAAGAGGAAGGAGGCGGCAGCAGAGGATGAAATGGTTCAAGAGCATCACCGACTCAATGGACATGAGCAAACTCGGGGAGATAGTGGGGGACAGAGGAGACTGGCATGCCGCCGTCCATGGGGTTGCAGAGTCAGATAACACTTAGTGACCGAAGAACAACAAATCTGAGATCAGCTCCCACTGGCTGTGAGCTGCCCCAGGCAGTCTGGTCTGAAAATTCAACACCGAGTTAGGTCGGTGCTCCATGCTTCATATCCAAGAAGGTGAGGGGTGTTGAGGGGATCGGAGACACAGTTTTGAAGGACAAGGGCTTCCCAGGGCAGTGTTTACTGCAGATTCTGGGGCCTCCCTTCCTTGAAATGTCTTTCTATGCCCACTGAGAGCTTCACTATGCCTGGGAAGTGGGGATGGGCAGGGGAGGATCTTCTCTTCCTGAAAGTGCCATGGCGTGTGTGTGCTCCCAGGCATGGCGTCTATCCAGGGAGCGGCTGGTATGTGGGTCTGCCCTCCTCAACAAGTCACTCAGGGAGGAATGTGTTTATTTGAGTAAATGTTTCCTGCCCCCACTCCCCACCGGACAGAAAACCTCTTCTCAGCATGGAGAGTGCCAGGGGGCCAAGGCAGTGACCAAAGCTCTACTCTCTGAGGTCCAGAAGCCAAAGTGCTGCGGGGGGACCCAAGCCACGTGGGTTTCCTCTTCACTCCTCCCAGCTTGGGGCAGGGAGGATGAGAAAAGCCACTCCCAGTGCTGGGGGTGAGCGCTCCCTTCCTGTGGCACGGAAGGTCTTTGAGGGACCATGAGTCAAATCCACGGACAGAAATCTGGGGGCAGAGGTGATCAGACCAGACCCAGACCAGAGAAGAAGCTAAAGAGAGAGCAGGGACCCTGACTCACCTCTGGAGAAGTCTTCTTCTGATGAGCTCTCTTTATGGGTTAAGGCGAAGCTTGAGTCCCAGGGACCTGAGGGGAGGTGCCCCTGAAGGGCAGGTATAGTGTTACCAATTTAGAATGTTGGGAGGAGTCAGGGGAGGGAGTGGAGAGAGTGGGGGCGTGGAGGCTCTGGTGTGTGACACATCCCCACTTGATGGAACCTCACTCCCTCCCTCGGAGGAGTTCCACATGGGGCTACACTTCCGTGGGGAAGAAAGGGCTGATGGATGCCCTTCCAGCCATGTTCCTTTTTCCTCCCGGATGATGCTGTTAAAAAGTGGAACATGTCCAAACAAGCAGACACGAGTAGAGATGAACATTGTCATGAGGCTGGTGGAATACCCCATTGGTCAGATCTGCTTGGGACAGTTAAATCCAGACAAGCCCACAGGTGCCACTGTGTGGGATGCCCCCTCCCTCTCAGCCCAGGTTCTGCCTCTTTCCTTCCACCTACCCCCACCCTCCAGGAAAGAGCCCAGGATGAGGACTGCTGTGTCAGATGCTGCCCTGATCCTAGGACAACTGTAAGAACTGGTCATGGGACTTCTCTGGTGGCCCCTTCCACTGTAGGGGGCACGGGTTCAATCCCTTGTCTTAGAACTAAGATCCTGCATGCCACGCAGCAAGGCCAAAAAGTGAATAAAAATAAGTTTATGTAAGCAACTTTAAAAGATAAAGAAATAAAAAATTTTAAAAAGCACGTGTCCTATTGGAGCGATGAGAAACCTTTTTGCTGGTTGTCAGTGGGTTTCTGATGAAAGCAGCTTGTCCCAGGGATTCACTGGCAGAATTTCTAGCATAAAGTATTAGGGGGAAAGTGTTTCTTTGGAAAATACAACCTAGAACTTTTCTGTCTCTCCCCGCCCTCATCCCCAGTTCCTAAAATATTCATTTATTTATTTGGCCGCACTGGGTCTTAGTGTGGCATGTGGGATCTAGCTCCCTGACCAGGGATTGAACTCGGACCCCTGCACTGGGAGAGCCGAGTAGAAGCTACTGGATCACCATGGAGGTCCCACCCACCATGCCCAATTTTTAACACTGAGTTTTCTCTCTAGCTTCCGCGCCTTGCATCTACCTGGGATTTTCCCCTACGTGGCCCCTATCCTAACCTTTGGTTGCCAGCCTCCATTCAGATTCCAAGAGTCAGTAGTTTGGGGTCCAGGGTTTTTTTCCTACCTGAGTGGTATTGCGGGGGTGGGGTGGTGGTGTTAGGAGGCAGTGATGCCCAGAGGGCCCACCCACTTACCTCCTTAATTCCCCTGTCACCTCTCTTCCTCTTCTGGGGGCGGGGGTCACCAGCTGCTGCTGAGAAGCCTTTGGTCCAGTCAGAGGCCACTGAGGCTGACAGGGCTGCTAATAAGCACCCAGGATTTTCCACTCCGTGCTCCTCTGTCCCTCCCCCACCGTAAACAAAGGAAAAGGCACACGTACACACATGTTATTAAAATGAACTGTTTATATTATCTCAGTTGAGTCAATACATTATAATGTATTAAAATGGAAAGGTACAAAATTGAAATAAATACTTTCTGATTCATGTATAAATCTTTTTTTTTTTGTCAAGATGATTTTTATCGTCAGTACATGTCACAAGAAAACATTTAAAATGACACTGAAACAATCATTTAAATCATGGTGCATGGAGGAAAAAGGTAAAGAAAACAACTTTTGGCTTGTTTTGGCATGAGACTTTGATACAATTTGGGTTCCCCAAGACCATGTGAAGGGTGATAAAATAGAAATGCTCAAAACCGACTTAAAAAAATAAACAGGCTTTACAAAAACCCTTTTTTTTTTTTTTTTTTGATGAACCCAGCCACTTCTCTACATGGTCTGCACTTACAGAAGATACATTCAGTATTGTCCACGGGAAGACAGCAACTGCCTTTCGTTTTAAAGAGCTCGGTGGAGGGGCTGAAGGAATGTGCTGCTGCTGAAGGCAGGGAAGGTGTGCAGGAGAACGGAGAGTCTAGACAGTCTTCAGGAACGGCTCTGAGAATGAGGGGGGCTGGAGGGTCTCTGGAACAAGAGTTGGCGCAGAGAGAGGTGAGTTGTCCAGATCTGAAGCAGAGCAAATGTGCAGGGTGGAGACAGCGGTCAGTAGTGAACATTTGGGCAGAGGGCTGGGGGTGAGGGGTTCAGGGGGTGGGGGTCCTCCTGCCTGAGCAGTACTGGGTTTCCCCTCAGCCTGGGAACATTTCTATCTCAGCAAGAGGCTCACCCAGTGCTTTGGGGACAAGGCTGGGGACTCTTCAGGCACAGCAGCGTGGGGGAGACCAGGACAGGTGTGGGCTCAAAAATGAACACCACACAAAGGGCTTTCTCCTCTGGTTCTAATCGCTTGGTAGGTGGTTGTTAAGGCAATAAGGACTTTAGCAAACTAGAAATTAAGGGCAGCTAAATTCAGCCAGATGGAAGATAAATAAAAGGTGAGAAAGTGTTAGTCACTCAGTCGTGTCCAACTCTTTGGGACTCCATGGACTGTAGCCCACTAGGCTCCTCTGTCCATAGAATTCTCCAGGCAGAATACTGGAGTGGGTTGCCATATCCTTCTCCAGGGTATCTTCCCAACCTGGGGATTGAACCCAGGTCTCCTGCACTGCAGGTAGATTCTTTAACATCTGAGCCACAAGGGAAGCCCTAAGCAAAAGGCAAGGAGTCTCTTTCTCCTCGGCTACCTCCCTGCCCCAAGCATAGGAGACCTCAGCTCCCAAAGCTCCAAGCGTCCAGTGTGTGAAAGCCCAGGGTTTGCCCTTTGGAAGGCTCTGTGGACAAGGAGGCTCAGCTCTGGCTGGAGGCAACTTCTCTCCAGATTCTCTTTCCCGAGGACAGGCCATCCATGGTCACCCAGCCAGGGAGTGAAAAGTGGAAGCACCAAGGCTCATTGCAGAGTTAGGGCAAGTCCTTTGCTGTAGACTATCTGGCCCATCCCAGTGGCCTTGAACTCTGTGTGTCCTGGAAAGCAAGGCCTGATGCTCAAATGCCCCAGTGAGACCCATGCTCCGTTAGAGGGCAGGACTAGCCCTTCAGGGTTCAGGAATGTTCCCCCTACATCAGATGGAATGACAATTATGAAGTCCATCGGAGTTTGAGGTCCCGACAAGGGTTGTAAACTCATGGCTGGCTCCTTAGGGGTTTGAAGGAAGCTCCTTTGATCTGAACCCACTCACAGAGAAACTTACAGAAGACTGAACAAAACAGATGGAAGAACCTATTCCTTTGCCCTTGTTCTGGAGTGAAAGAAACAGACCTTGAAACACTGTGCAAAAGATAAACCTTAAGAGTTGCCTCCATTCTGGGCAGGCTGGCTGGCAAGATGCAGGATAATCTGACTGCGGAGGCTTAGAACTGAAGAACTGGCTCTCAAGACAGTTTCTAAAAGGTACAGCAACTCACTCCAGCAAATGCAAGCTCAGTAAAGAAGATAAAATCCCCTCCATCCTGTAGCACCAGGTTGCAGCCTAATACCAGAGCTCTCCATGAGATGCCTGGGGCCTGAAGATGTAATGGCATGGATATGGTGGCAATGATCTAATTACTCAGCCTCACCTCAAAAGGGGGCATTCATGGGGAAATGACGTGCAGAAGGAGAAATGCCAATTGCAATGGTCAGCTGTCTGGGGACCGGTGTCCTGCCTGACTTTTCTCTGGTGGAAGTCATACTATTTTGGTCCTAAGAAAAATGGGTGACATTTCTTCCAGGAATCCAAGGATTATAATGACAAATCCATAATAAAACCAATGTGATCTTGAGCTGTGGGGTGCCAGATGAAACAAGATTGGTCAAGAGTTGATTGCTGTTGAAGCCTACTGGGGGACTTCATTGGACAATTTGATTTTCGTTTGTATTTAAATATATGTTTTGATTCTATTCACAGTATAAAACAAGGCCCCTTGGAAGTTCTCTAACTTAACCTCTCATTTTACAGAGAGAACCCAGTGTCCAGAAACACACGGGGTGTTCATGCAGCATTAAGATATATTGGTTGGACATTTAGATTGTTTCCATGTCTTGGCTATTGTAAATAGTGTTGCAGTGAACACTGGGGTGCATGGATCTGTTTGAATGATGGTTTTCTCCGGGTGTTATGTGCAGGAGTGGGATTGTTGGGTCATATGGCAACTCTATTTTTAGTTTGTTAAGATACCGTTATGCTGTTCTCCATAGTGGCTTTGCACCAACAGTTTAAAGAAATCCAAAAATGCGGGGATATATGTGTCTGCATGGCTGATTCACTTTGCTGGACAGCAGAAAATAATACAACACTGGAAAGCAATTATACTCCATTAAACTTTTTTTAAAGATATATTGATTGCATTAACATCCTTAAATCAATGTCACGTTCTTCAGCTCTGCTGTTACCATGTTGAAAAGCAGGTGGGTGTGTTTTTTTAATTTAAATCCTGCCTATTAGTCTTAAGAGCCATAACTGCCAGGTACCCTTCTCCCATAAAGCCGTTAGAGGGCGTGTTCTTTGAAGGCTCTTTTCAGGCCCAGCATTTCTAAGGCACTCGCTCTCCCCTAAGGTTTCTTTTTTTTCCTCTAAGCTTTCAAGTAGCCACTTGAACACTTGTCTAAGGGACAAGCAGCTGCTGTGGCTGCTTCGTCTCAGAGGAGCCACCACCAGGATGGACACTGAATGTCCTTCCTGAACCCCTGGCTGTGTGCAGTTTTCTCTGGAGCCTGATAGAGGGCCTGGTGGGGGAAGGGGGTGTCACATTTCTGACCAGGGTAGGGGTGTCAAAGGCTGGCATGGCAGCCCCTGAAAAGAATAGATCCCATCAAAAGTCTTCAGCTCAGGTTCCTCGATCTCTTTAGAGAAACGGCACTGTAATCTAATTGGAATCAAAGATATGAATCCATTTGATAAGAAAAAGACTTGTAAGAACTAGAGGCTAAGAGGGAGGCTGAACACTGGACTTTCCTCACAGTGACGACACAAGTAGGGAATCAAGGGGCCTTGGTAGCAAGTCATAGACTTTAGCTTGAAAATTAAAATAAAAATGTTCTATGTACGTCCTTGTAAGCTTATGAGGACACAGCTCAAGGAGTGTTTTCCCAAAGGAGAACAAGCCAAGTAAAACAGGCAGCTCCAAGGTCCCAAAAGGAGGAAGGTGAGGTGGGAAGTCCTGTACCATTTTTAGAAGAAGGACACCCAGGAAAGTTCTGGGTCCACCATTTTACACAAGGGAACCACGCTTTGGATTCTGGGGGTTCAGTTGAGATAAAAGTTAGCAGAGAGGTGCATAATGGAAAGAAGAAAACAAGAGATTTATAGTAAGAATTATGAATACTTGCCTGGATGAAAAACCGTGGCTTCCTGAAACAGCTAAAAGAAACAACGGCATGTTCTAGGGAGATGAGATGCTATGGGTGTGGAAGACCTCCAGGAAAGCTGACATGGCTGAAGGAAAGATGGGGTGACCGGGTGGGTGCACAGACCACTCCCATTATTTAGAAAAATCTGTTCTGGCAAGAAACTTAGTAAATTTATAGATTGCAATTCTGCTATTTCTTACTCTCACTGTTCCTCCTCGTCCTTCAAAATATAGGTAAACAAGACATCAGCTCATTTTTTATTCCAAACCCTACACTCTTAACTTTGTTTACAGACAGCCCGGTTTGGAGAAGGGCTTTGTGTCTATGTCTGTTGTTCATATTGACTGCAGCAACGGAGAAAACAGACTTTTTTTTCTCTTCCCCAGAAACTTACATAAAACATGGTGATTTGGGAAGTATCATCTGAATTTCACAAATTAAAAGAAGGTCTCTGAGCTACCGGTTACAGTCAGGAGAGGGGAAAGGAGCATTGTGGTTGGGGACCTGATGCAAATTTATAGCTGTTTCTTTGGGAAAATTACTTCCTGTCTCCGGACTTGAGTTTCCTCATTCGCCACTGTGTAGTCTACCTTGACTCTGAGGAAATATAGCAAGTGCCCCTCAAACCTAATTTTAAAAAGTCAATATATTTTGAAAAACATCCGCGGCAGTGGTCAGTAATGAGCTCAGTGCCCATGGTCACGAATGTCCAGCAGGATGGACAAGACGAGAGACTGAGCTCTTAGGTTTCCTCTCTGCAGAGCGGGAGCAGCAGCAAGTACCTGTGTCCACCTCACCGGCTGTCAGAGCTGACATTTCACTGCAAAGCCAAGAAGCCTGAAGACCTCAGAGGACCAGCTGTGTCTCTGGGTTTGAGGAGGAAGGAAAGGCCCATCTGGAGACAGGTCCACAAAACCAAACATGCTGGAAATACTGGGGCTTCTAATAGCAATGTTGGTTGCACAACAATGCTGTGCATGTTGGTTCCTAGCAGTGGGGGTGAGAAGATACAGCACAGGAAAGTCCTTGTGTTCCCTGGGGAAAAGCAAGCCCGTGATTCTGACTTGAGCAGAGGAAACACAGGATTCCAGGGGAGAGAAAGTCAATTCCATTTGCCAGAGACATTTCCTCCCAGTCCCACCTCCTTCCAAGCTGGGCAGGAGCCCCCTCAAGGAAGAGAAGATTCTAGAAGCCAGGGTAATGTCAGACCAGTGGCTCGTACCCTTTAAGACATGACACATCTTTTCCCTGAGCAAGCCCGGGTGTCCTGAGAAGGGCAGGGAGGCTGCCAGCACGGCCACCAGACTCCCTGCAGCTCCGTCTCTTATGACCCACTCTTGCTTTAAGTGCACTGAAGATGCAGGAAGGTATAGTTGCCTCCCGCCCCCCACCCAAAACTTGTCCTCATCTTACATCTGGGGAAACTGAGGCACAGGAAGGACAAACAGTTTTCCTGCAGCTCTTATACTGATCTAGTCACACACCTGGGAGGAAAACCCTGGGTCTCTCTCTCTGAGTCTTTTGCTATCTTCCATTGCCTTTCTGCTTAATTCGCATTTAAAGTCTATCTGCTTGTCTATCTATAATATATGTACTATTATGTATAAAATATAAATAATTTGTAGATTTCTGTCTAACTCCCTGACCTTTTCTCCTCCTTTTTACATAACTAGGTTTAGCGGGGGAGGGGTGGGGAGGCGGTGGAAATTGACGTTCCATGGCGAGGGAAAACCGCAGTACTGCTCAGAGGAACAGCCTTCTAGAATGAGGGATGACAGCCTTTGTCTATGGGGTTGGGGGGGGGTTGCTTCAGGTCTGGACTGAACAGCAAATCAAAGGGAACACAACTCAGCAGAAATCGACAATGGAGACATCTGTGCCAGACGACATGAACTTCCACAACCTGGTTTTAAGGAACAGTAAATACAATAGAGAGAGATAGATACACTATGCAGAATCTTGAGTCATAAAACAAGTTATAAATAGAATTATGCTAAATTAAAGACGGACATCGTAGGGAATAGTCTGGTCAACAACCAATCACCATTAGAATCAAAAAGTAAACCGGCCTTTTCACTGAGTACCTCCACAACGTTTCTCAATGCACTAAGTACATTTTAACCATGCAAAAATACACAAACATCTTAACTAGGTTGTTTTTTTTTTTTTTGTAAAAAAAATCAAACACCAACATTATGCATTTTTTTTTGTTAATTATATTGGTTAAAGTAACAGCCAGTGGCTGCCAAGTATCAGATACATCATATACATAGTTTTATACAGAATCTGGACAACACAACAGTACACATCAGAGAGAAAGAGAGAAAAAGAGAAAGAGATTATTTGTTCCTTTGTGGGTTTGTTGTTGTTGTTCAGTAAAAAAAATAAAGTAAGATATGAGAAGCAATGCTAAGAAGGAAAACACTTCAACAAGTTAGGAATACATAGGGAGAATTGCTCATAGAAGTACAGGAGGAAAGGAGTTCATAGTTAGGTCTGTGTCTAGAATTTTCTTCACTAAGAAGCAAAAGAGCACAACAGGTGTATTGGTTTGGAAAAGCAGAAAGAGCAATTAACATCATGCTGTCCGGTTTCCAGCACGTTTCCAGCAAGGAGAAAAAAAAAACCATAATCACAAATTAATTTCACAAGTTTTGTTTTCAAAAATGTCCTCCCTTACCCAGGAAGCTGGGTAGTACAGGGGTGGGGGGAGCTCAGTTTTGAGAGTCCTTGGCAAAGGTTTGGCCAAAACAGTTGGCCTTAGATTAGTTGGAGATATGAGCTGTCTGTGGGAATTCACGCAATGGAATGCGACGTCGGCTCACTGGGTCCCCAGGCTCCCTGTGCCAGCCGGTGATCTGGCCGAGGGAGCACTCAACCCCCAGACAGGTCTGCTAGCCAGGCCCCAGTCCTGCCCCTGAAACATTTGGCATCAACACAATCCTAAGAATTCAACCTGGAAAGAAACAAGACCTTGAACACAAACTATGGAAGCACTACCATGGTCACGGTGAGATACAAAAATGTGAGAATTCAGATGTAATCAAAAATACAAAATCAGTTTTGAGAAGATTTGCTTTTTGTTTTGTTTTGAAACCATTACAGTGCAAGGTTTTTCAAATTACAGTAAAAGTTATGTGTCTGCTTACAGTAACTAGAGTAAGTAGCTGATTTTACTCTGCTGGAATCAGAGGTCCCTGATAAGTGAGGATGCACCAGTCTGAAAGCAACCCAGCACGAGAAATAGATGTCTCAACAGAAACACAGGTCATGACGATGGTCTTCATCCCTTTGAACAGTAACAAAAGATGGTGTCCTTTGAACCACTCATTAGCATGAGTGTCTTCTTCTGTTGAAAATAATAATAATAATAAATGGATGGTATGAAAATTCCAACCAGAAAAGGACTGGAAATCTGGGGCTGAAGGGTAGAGCATCTGAAGGGAGTTTCTCACGTCACTGAGCTTTCCCATCATACTTAAAAAGAACTGGTTTAGCACGAGCCTCTTTGGGCACTGCTGCTTTGTGCTTTGGCCTTCCGTCCCAGGCTATTGGAAGAGGAGGAAGCACCACCTCAGGGGGTCAAAGGAAACCGTGATGGAGGTCACGCCCTTGTGCCATCAAGAATCGCCCCCCTAGGAAAGGACCATGGAACTGCTAAGCAAGGGCTGGGGTGGGGGTGGGCAGGCAGGGACCAAGGAGCCCTTGTCTGGCCAAAGGGATGGCCTCTGTCAAGCTCAGTCTCAGAGCCTCAGGTTCTGGGAAGGATGCAGAGGAAAGAGTCAAGAACCACACATCACACCTGAAAGGAAGAGCCACCCAGGGGGTGAAATGAAGTGACAAGTGACAGCCTTCATGCTCATGCTGAGGGACGGAGAAGAGGGAAGGGTGACGAGGAATCACGTGCTTCCATTCTAGAGCTGACAGTCAGGATGGGTCAGGGGGAGGAAGGTGCCCTGGAGAGCCTCCAAGAGCCCTTATCTCTGTCCCAAGAGGCGGGGGTAGGCGCTGGCAGCTGCGGGCACGGACCTCAGGCCAGGAGACTGCAAGCCCCTCTCCCTCCCACCCCTCTCAAGCCTCACCCTGAGTTCTTCCTAACTCAGTGGAGCAAACTCTCCCCAGGTCTGTTGAAATTAAAAGGGGATAATTTTCGACAGCCTCGGCAGGATCAGGGCCTGGGATCTGCCTGTCCTACGTACGGGGTTAGTAGCCCCATCTCCCATCCCCCTGGGACGTGCCTGGGTGGTGGGATCCACCTGCCTCCTGTGAATGACCTGTGTAGGTGAGTGACCCCTTTACTCACACCTACACCTTGTGAAAAAGAAGAAACACACATTCCTCCATTCTGTTAGAAAGCTTCCTACCTTTGATACAGAATGTGAGGCGCCCAGGAAGAACGCAATTATTGGTTGTAATCTGTGCCCGAGAGGAACTTTGGGCACATTTTGCTACATTCCTCGAGATGAAAAGACAGTTCTGTCAGACCCTGCAGGCTCAGCGCCCCCACACCACACTGGCTGTGCTCCCCGGGGGGCGGTGGAGCACCATGTTCAGCCAAAGCATGAGGCTTCCCCTAGCACGCGTCCCTGGCTTGTTCTTACCCCAGGGGCTGTGGAATCAGGCAGAACCTGTGTGTGCATCCCTTGCTTTTGGCACAGGGTGCTCACAGGTCCTCATTGCTTTGGCTATAAGAGACCCTGCACTTCCTAGGTTCCCCAATCCCGTTTCCTACCCAGCCTTCCCTGGGGGGGGGTAGTTAGGGGCCCAACCTGACCTATTATAGCAAAGCAGTTGCCCTAGAAACATTCTTTGCGTTCTTCCCCCAGCTCTGAAAGGCCTGGCCCTCTGGGGCACAGTAGTGGTGGGACTCCAAACAAGCTGCCTGCTCACACCTCTGGGTGCCACTGAGGGGCTGGTCACTTCCAAGCCAACTTAGATCTACAGGGACCGCAGACTGCAGGTCTCCCCTCCAAAGGAGGATTTTTTAAAGGCGCAAGCTGTTTTGCCTGAATGGCCTCAGCCAATGCCCCTGTTCGAGATGAACCCTGAAAGGCCTGCCCAGCTAGATCTACTCTTGCCAAATGCTGTGTCTCTGATCTGGCAGTTGGTCATTAAAGTATCATTTAAGGATGGTTGATCACAAGTGTACTTACGCGAGTGAAGGGACAGGATAGACTTAGGGAATGAAATGATAGATAGTGTGGCTTAAATGCTGAAGAAATGCTCCAAGATTTCTCTGGGCTGAGTTCCTGTTGCCAAACTCAGGCAAATGTGAAGCCTGGTGAAAATTTCCAGAACTGGGCTGCGATAACCCATTTTCAGTTCCAGAGACTGTTTAACACTGTTGACCATGAATTGTGGAGCTGCGCTGGCTGAAAGAGATTCCCAGGAATGCGGCCGCAGAGAACAGGCACAGTCAGCCCAGGGACACTGGTGGGGGAAGTGGGTCTGGTCAATAGTCTCTGTGCGTTCAATACAGCTGATTCTCCTCTCGTGACTAGCAGATGCTCTGGTCTGGTCTTTCCCCCAATACACTTAACCTGCTTAACATCAACAAGAGAGGGATTGGGAGACGCAGAATGTTTTTACCTTCAAGATATATGTTTTGAGTATGTTTATAAAGATGGTGGAAATTTGACTTCCTCTTCTGAGCAAGAGAAAAATAGAGCTGAATGATTCAGGAGATGTTTACCTTCCATTTAAGGACGATCTCCCGGTTCTTATGCTCACAAACGTGAGGATGAGTTTAAAAGGAGAAGCTAAGATATTTTTTCTCCTGGTTTTTATTTTTTTTAAGAAGTTCACAGTCTGGAGACAATGAGCTTCATAGACATTTGTTGAGTGAGTTTGTGTGTTGATAACAGAATTCTGGGTTGAGAAGGGACCTTAGGAAGTGTTGCTTTCATTTTGCAGGAAAGAAATTGTACTTCAGCTAGTTCAGTGGATTGGTGGTGATTCCAGCTGCCTTGCTACTGCAAATGGATTGTGTGGAGGTGGGACCCTGTTTGGAAGGAAGGTGGGGCTGGAGGCAGCGCTCCTTGGCTGTGTGATGGAACAGCACAGTTTCCTAAACAATCTGCGTTTCTACCACGGAAGTCCCTCCAGCCTGCTCTCACTCAGCCATGCTTAGAGCAAAGCGCTGGATATAACAACTGGCAGACTTACAGTGGTCCAGTTTGCTGAACTGAACTAGGAGATTAGGAAATTAAAAATAACTTTTAAAACCCTCTATTCCTCATCACTGTTAAACAATGAGGACTTTAAAAAAAAAAAAAAACCACCACCTATTGAATAATCTGTAGCTTTGAAATGAACTTACTTGGAGGTTAACATGTTTAGAGATGGGCATCTGGTTAGTGGTGACTGCAATAGATGTGCTATACCTGTACTTTAAAAACTCTTTTGATTATGCACCTCAAGATAAATATCAGCATTTATCATGAGAACAGAACAGTGTACCCAAAAGAATCAGTGTTAAAAGGAATGAAATACAAATTCACCATTGGCCTAAAGGGGCATCATAAGAGTGAATGTCTTGTGGGGATCAGCCCAGGGGTTTGTATTTCATAGGAAACCTTGAAGGTTAGCTGGCTGTGTCATGCCATTGTGCCTCCTTTTCCCCTTGTCTCTTCCTAAGATGACAGCCTTCTCTCTTGTTCTCTACAACCCACGCACACATTCGTAGCACACTGCTGAACCCATACTCTGTAAACCCGTAAACCCAGGATGGAGATATGAAGAAATGATGGCTAAGAATAATAGCTCAGGGGGATGGGGTAGATATGTTGAGTTTTTGGTCTTTCATCTCCTGCAGGTAAAGAGGTCTGCTATGGACTAAACATTTGTGCCCCCTGCCCCTGTCTCATGCCCAAATTCCATATGTTGAAACCCTAATTCCCAATGTGATGGTATTTGGAGGTAGAGCCCTTGACAGATAATCATATTTAGATGAGATCATGAGGGTGGGGCCCCTATGAATGAGATTAGTGCCCTTATAAGAAGAATGGACCAGAGCTGTCTCTGCCACATGAGGACATGCCTATCCCTTCTCTAAGGGATCTTCCTGACCCAGGAATCTGACCAGGGTCTCCTGCATTGCAGGCAGATTCTTTACCAACTGAGATATTAGGGAAGGACAGCAAGGAAGCAGCCACCTGCAAACTAGGAGGAGATCTCTCACTGGACACCAAACCTATGACATCTTGATCTCAGACTTCCCAGCCTCCAGAACTAAGAGAAATCGATGTGTGTTTCTAAGTCCCCCAGCTTATGTTACTTTGTTATAGAAGCCAAATCTAAGACAGAGTCCTTTCCTAAATTCCTTATCTGCATCCCGTTTCAGTCTCCAGATCAAGGCTAACACGACTGCAGGTGAAGCAACTTGTTTTCTTTCTAAAGCAATCTATCTTAGAGGAAGAGGAGTCTTCGCTTTACTCTTCTTGATTTGTCTCTTCTTTCTGGTCAAGCCATTTTCCCTAAGACAGCACTGCTTTAGAGAAGCGCTCCTGGTGATCTTGCAAGAGGTATCTGCTAAAAGTGGTAGTCAAGGGAACCAATATATTGGTGTCCACTGGGGGCTACTTTTTAGGGAGAGGAGAAGAAGAGTAGGGGACACATTGTGTTAAGGTCCTAAATCCAAGGTGTGCCACCCACTAGGGGTGCTCTGCAATCTTTCAGAAAGACCACTGGAGGCAAAGAGCTGACAACACCATCATCTTCTCTCCCTTAGAGCTCAAAGAGCTGTATCTGGACCCATCACTTTAAGGCTTACCCTTCAGCACTTGATGTACAGGTTCTAGTTCTCTGTCCAGACTATTAATTACTTGAGGACAAATTCTACTCCCATGCCTGGGCTATTTTCTAGCTGAAGGATGACTGAGTAAATAAGGAGACTAAGTTATGAATGAACAGACTGGCCTTGAGTCAAGAATCCTGAGCCCTTGGCTCTCAGGGAAGGGGCTCTCCTTCTTATCAGGAGAGACTGCTTCAGTTTTGACCTGAGACAAAGCAGAGTTAGAACCAGTGTTCTCCAAGGTCTGTGGGGCAGTCTGTCTGGAGGCAGCAACTCTTGTTGAATACAGAGGGTTTCTTTTCCATATGTTGACTCAAGCTGATAACTGAGGGCCCCCTGCTCTTAGTCCATTTCACTATGAGTTGTTTATACACAAGTCAAGCCATTCAGTCTGCTACAGGCTGAGATAAATGTCCCATCATAGGTGGACCCTCAGAGTTCTATTAGGCAGCAGGAAGAAAAGAAAGGTAAGATATTCCCACCAATTTACATGAGGGGTGCATGGCCATTCAGTCAAGACACCCGAGCCCACATGGTGGTTTGTCTTTCATTAATCAAGGGAAGTTGGGCAAATGATTCAAACCCCAATGTCTCTTTCCTCCTCTGTAAATTAAGGATCTACATTAAATTCCCCTAGATAATAAGATCATGATTAACATATTCTTAAAGATGATTTGTGCAAAACAGCAGCCCACCTTTTCTGAAAGGATACTGGACTGATATGGTTAGGGATGCAGGTGGTCATCACCCTTCCCATTATGAAAAGATTCCAGGCCATGGATTGGCAGCAAAGACTTATTTTATGGAGGTTAAAGAGAGAATGACTAATAAACCAGACAGACCTATACTCTGTAAACCCATACAATCAGGGGATTCCAATGAGAGGACCGAGCCTGTTTATTCTATTATCAGGGTCTAATGTTCAGAACAGCCACCCATGCATGTCGACTTAGACATGCTGAGATTCTGTGGTCTGCACCAAAGGCCAGGCCACTCTGATGGGGAAACGTGAATTCTAGGAAGGCTGGGAAGGGTCTTGTGCTTGCCCAGTTTCTTTGTGCCTTGTCTCATCCAATGTCTGAATGTCTTTTTTTTTCTTCTCAGAACATGAAACCAAGCTAAAGAAACTGTGGTGCAACCTGTGTGTAGGGCTGAAGAAATTGGAGGCCACTGGGGAAAGGGTCAGACAAACCCTAATTTTTCTTGGCCTCCTTTTCATCAATACTCTTTTCTGGAAAGGCCCAGAACCACTGCACTAACTATAGAAACAAGCGGGCCTTTCCTCAGATCCCAAAGACTCAGCCCCCTTTAGGATATGCTGAGCCCACAGCGACCAGCTCCTAGCTGCTTCAGGGAGCACCCAAAGCTGGCTGAGGTCTAGTCACTCTGGGAGGCTGCAGCAGTCTTAAAATATCCTAGGATTTGGACTGACCAGGGCTGAACCAAAACTTTTTAAGAAGCAGAGAGTGGGCTCTTTTGTGTCTCGTGGGCAGCTTTGAGCTTTCAGAAATCCCATGCAACATTCAAGCCTTCCTGCCCTTTGGCTTTAAATCAGACTTGATGGACAGCTTCTAATCCTCTGATTTGCCCTCACCTGCAGAGATGTGAGGCCCATAAGCCTGTCACCACTACTTGATGACCTTATTCCTTCTGGCTTCCACTGCACTGTGAGGACCAGAGGAATGGGTTTTAGACACACCCAAGCTGCAGGGAACTAGGCTTTGAGCCAAGCCGTGCACGTGAACGCACATGAGCACCCCTTGAGCCCCGCTCTGGGAACTCTGGGAAGCCTTCAAGGAGGGAGAGGGTTTAGCCACAAGGGGACGCCATTCTCTGAATCACATCACCAACTGAAGAGAAACTGGCTGCAGTTTGAAGGACTCTCCTTTCAATGAGGCTTGGTGAATGTGAGCAGACAGTGGCATTGCTGGAAATTGTCTCGCGTTCTTATCAGAAGGCAGCCGACACCTCACCTGAAGCAGTGATGTCACCCCAGTGTAAGCATGGTCAACCCAACTTAGCTATCTTTACGTATCCTATGGAGCCTTTAAAACCCAACTCAAAGGCCAGTCTATTTGAAGCTTCCTCTTCTCTTTCTAATTGGAAGCATGGCTTTCTGTTCAGGATGCCCCTAGCACTCTGCACTCTCTCAGGCCTCTGCTTGTCACTGTACTATGATTATTTATGCACATTTCTTGCCTCTCATATTTCATTCCTTGAGGTGTGTTTTCTCTTTAGCGCCCCTACCATTCTAGCCCTGCTGTTGGCAGAGTAGGTGTCTGACACATATTTGAGAGCCAGCTGACAGACCAGATCTGAAGTGGGAATACTGTGTGGCAGGAAAGCTGCAGCGAGGTGAAATAAGTTCATCATCCACCCACCTTGTCCTTGCAAGGGGCATAGCACACGGCAGACCTAATGGTCCAAGATCAAGACGTCTCTACCACGGCTGTACCACACTTCAAATGCAGGGTAAGAGACATTCTTGCATCCTTTGCCACATCTCATTGAAATACACTTTCCACCTCTAATTTCAAAGTGACTTCAAAGTACCTCAGGCAAACACAGAAGTCATCCTTGCCTCAAAACAGGCCACCAGAAAGCAGCTAGAGATTCAGAAGTGGAGTCCAGGTTGGAGATTTCCCCAGAGGTTCAAGAGCAAGACACAACCGTAAGCAGGACTGAAAGCAACTCTATCTAGAATGATCACCTCCCGGAACAGTGCCCTCTCCCTTCTCCAGGACACAGAAGCGTCCAGACTACTAGCAGTGAAAGAGAATGCATAGCAGCCTCAGGTCAGTGCACATGCTTTCCACAACAACCCAAGAGCAACGGTCAAGGCCAAAGACCAACCCGCCATGCAGAAAACACCTTTTAACAGTGAGGTGAAGCTTAACTCCCTTCTCCCCATCCTCATGCTCCCTCTGTCCTGTTGGAAATTCCCTCTCAACTAAGGGAGCTTTGCTTGTGGGCCAGGGGTGGGGCACCACACGGACCATGCTGGCTGGTCTGGCTCAGAGGTCGTGCCACACCCTCTCCCAGGGTTACCTTTAGAGCCTGGTGCGTTTGGGTCCTTCCTCTATAAGAAACAGATTAAACCTGGTGCTTAGGACCATGAACATGCCTACCTAAAATGCCTCTGCCCCAGCCACAGCAAGGAGTTCCTTATGTTCATCCTGGAATCTCCTAGCTACCTGTATCCTGGTGGTGATTTGGAGGTGCAATGGGTCTGGTCATCCAGGAAAGGTGACCCCAAGTGTGGAAATGCCCAGAACCTACATGGAGAGAGAAGTCAGCCCAGGATCCAGAGTTTGGAAGGGTCTCCAGCAAACAAGGTCTCCCCTATGGGAAAGTGGGGGGCTTGAGATGAGTGGAAAGACGGAACAAAGACAGGAGGGTGTGCAAGGCTCTAGTTAAATTTCTTTCAGCACTGGGCGAGCCAGAAGGTGGTGGTGCAAGAAAGGATCCCATAGAAACTCACCTACAAGTGGGCTCCTCTGAATCTACGCTATGTCCCCAAGGGAACAGGGAATAATTAGAATTGTGCTTTCTAGTACCTAAAAAAAAACAAAGCAAAACACTTCTTAGACAATTATTTCAAAAGAAATTTTGGAATCTTGGGAAGCTCAGTGAGGTGGCAAATTCCTCAGAACCTAAAACCAACTTTGGAAGTCTATTGTCATCGTGCCTATGTGTGTGTTTTGTGTGTGGGTGTGTGGATATATCATATTTTCCCACTCACCTACTTAAGGTATATAGATAGATTGATAAATATATATTTATCATTAGATTTTTTTTCCCCTTCAAGTCAACACCAGTGTGTTCCATCTTCAGTACACATCTTATCTGCATTTCGATTTATACACAGACCATTATACCATAAAAAGAGAGAAATAGCTGAGAACAGGCAAGGTATAATCTAGCCAGAGCTGTTGGAATGCCGGTTCGGCATTGTTAAGGAGAAAGGCAAACCTCCCCAAACACAAGTGGAAATTCTTAATACACACAAGCAATTCTTATGATCATCAGAAGGAAAAAAAAAGGAGGAAAACAGGACATAATACGAAATTGAATCGTAAGCATTTTTCTTTTTTTGTAGTCACTGCATGTGTTTCAAGGGAAAACACAGCATTTGTAGAAATTATTCTCCCCTACTTCAATTACAACTTTTCCCTAGCTCCCTGGAGCTGGGGAATTTAAAAAAAGACATACAGAGTATCACTCAAGTATCATTTTAAAGGCTCTTTAACTTACAGACCTTTCTTTATCCCATTGAAAACATATTTAATGAAGTTGAGAAATGTCTTCCATATTTTGGCAAAAGATACAGAAAAACACGAGGTTTCTAGGACTCATAACCTGAATTGCTTAGTTAAAAGAAAGTCATTGTGTTTGAATTACAGAAAAGGGGAGTCAATTGCAGATAATCCACCTTGAAATTTCTATTCAAGTTCCCTTCCCTTCACCCTGTACTGTAATCGGTCAGGATTCTTCTGTAATTGGGTCTTTACGGCATCGCTGGCTTGTCGACTACAAACATTCCCCAGGTGCCATTCCTCTTAACACATGGTACGGAAGAGGGTTTCACAAGGCTGGAGATGTAAGGGCTGGGCACAGGGTGGTTCACCACCAAACGGCACAATGCAAAGAAATCAACCTAGAGAAAACGGCGAAGTCAAAATGTCGAAAGCAGCCAAGACAGATGAGAATGCTAGGGAGTTCGTGGGTACTGTGTTCCATGCCAAGAGATTGAAATTAAAAACAGAAAGCTGGGACATAAATCAAAATCGAAAGCTTCAAAAAGTCAAAGCCAAACCAGTGTTTCCTTTTTCCCCCTGCGCACAAACCTTTTGTTCTAAACCCAATGGCATTAAGATCCATCATTTTATCTGGAAGGTTCAAGTCTGCAGGGACACTTTTCTTCCATTTGATCACATGAGTCCACGAAATAAAGCACCTTTGGAACCAAGAGTTGTTCAAGAATCCTAATGTCTTATTCAATGTGTCGGAAAAGTACAGTTAAAATAATTAGAAGAATTCATCAAATGACAAACAATAATATTGATTCTGGGTGAATCAGCAAAAGGGCTCCCAGGACAATTCACAACTAAGAGGACAGAGCACAATAAAAGGCTGTGACATTTCATGAATAGTCTGTGTTATAGCTTTGAACTTTATTGCAAAGCAAAAAATATATATTTATATATATATATATATTTTTTTATCTACATTTCACCTCTGACATTGTACACAACACGAAAGCACAGGAAACCAAAAAAATCATAATGAGGTAGATACATAACACTTACAGATGAAGGAGACTAAAGAGTTTAAATTTGGCTTAATACTGTGGTCACCAATGTATGCATTTTCAACACAGCAGCAAGCGTGGATTCACAGGGCAAGAAGCCCAGTGATCTCAAACCCCAAAATAAGCCCCATTAAAAAAATACCTGCTTCAAAATGAAAAAAAAATTTTTTTTTTAAGTCAGGGAATCATGTGTGTGTTCAATTACAAGCCCTGGTATAATAAAGAAAGTTTGTATTTTTGCTTTTGTGCCCAGGAAAAAATATATAATTATATAATATATCTCTCTATATAATTTTCACCTATGTAATTAGGAGTAACCTGTCCCACAGGGCTCTTCTCTGGATCCCTGCAGGTGGGGGTGGGGCAGCCTCGGGGGTTCAGCGCCTGGGGGTTGACAGTAAGGGTGTCTATGGGCACCCTCGCCTCTGCAGCCACTGCACCGGGACCGCTGGCCTCAGAGGGCCCTTGACACACGCCTGGAAATAGCTGGCAATCAATTCAGCTGTGACGTCTCCAGCATGACTTTACTTTCCGAGGATCCCCTGCTCTCCTAGTGGATGAGGTCAAGAGCACCTACTGATTTGGGTTGCTGGGATGGTTCCTTTCTCTTTATCACTTCCCTTTACAGCCTTTCCAAAAGAGAGCTTAAAAGGCCACCGAGAAGGTCATCTTCAGCCTTGGTTTTTACTATAAATGCATTTTGCATTGTAAAATGCACTGTCAGGCAGTGGTAGCTGATGAGAAAGCCAACTAGTCCTTGTCTGATGTCTTGGATGGGAGAAAGATGGAGTGAGGTAAAGGGACCAGGAGGGGATGCCTGGCTGGTGGAGGCAAACAGTGGAAGGACCAGCCAAGAAAGGGTCGGCTCAGCCAAGTGCGGGCAGAGATCTTAGGGGCTCCAACCAGAAGGCGCAGGAGTAACTCGGGCTCGCAGCTAGCGACTCTCAAGGCCCTGGAGACCCTAGAGGAAGCTCGGAGGAAGCGGGGCTCAGAAACACTGACGGGGCAACAAGCGAGCTGGAGTCAAGCTTCCACGGACTATTGAGTAGGTATTTTGTCTCTGCTTGTGATCCTGCTTTGGATGGGATTTATGTTGCTGGGAAAGAGCTGGGAACGGGTCAGCTCAGGCAAGAGCGAAGACAGAGGGGTCCGAGAGGAATGCCTGGTGAGTCTGGGAGACTTAGGATTGGGGGAGGGAACAGGGTGGGAAGGCTGGTGCCTGAGCAATGGCACGTCAGGGAAGCTTAAAGTTGGCCCATGCTGGGCGGGACCCAGCCCTGCTCTCCAGGATGGGGGCGTTGCTGCGCTGTCCCATCTGTCTGTGGACCATCTTTCTCCTCTGCTGGACTGCAGATCCCCTAAGAGAGCACCTTTCCCCTCTGCCGCCCCAGTGCCTGGCACATGAAGAGCACCACCCAGACTGGATTGCATTTTAAGAAAATGCAAGGAGAGAACAGTTTGGGGAAGAAGGGAAGGGGCCACAATGTTGTAAGAACTTTAAAGACCCTATATTTTCTCCCCAAAGACCATAACCAGAAACCTCCTCCTGTCTTCTGAAGTACATCTCAAGGCAAGAGTCATGTTTGAATTTTGAACATAAAACATCGTCCCGAGAAGGAATAACACAGCGGCAGAACCCAGTGCGAGAGGAACTAAAAACAATTCATCTGAGGACGTGCGGAAACCGAGTCACAGCAAAGTGAGCAGCCATCTCCAGCCTGGAGCTGGGCTGTGGGGAGGGGAGGTGGTCGATACATCTTAATTTTGCATCATTTCAGGAGACAAAGACAAGGTGAGCTTATGACCATCACTCTCAAGCGATTCCCAGTCTTGCCCCACTAGGAGTTCCTGGGAAGTGGTGGTGGAGGGCTCACTAATCCAGGGACTAGGTCCCCCTTCCCTCAGAGATGGGAAGCAGAAGAAATCAGCCTGCTGAGCAACAGACGGCGTTGGAGTCCTTACAGG
The DNA here is from genome assembly GCF_055505025.1 of Bos grunniens. Taxonomy (NCBI): domain Eukaryota; kingdom Metazoa; phylum Chordata; class Mammalia; order Artiodactyla; family Bovidae; genus Bos; species Bos grunniens. The sequence goes on from NC_141172.1 coordinate 6,589,294, forward strand.
AGGGGGCTGTCTGACTCCAGGCATTCAGTAAGGAATATTTTCACTCGAGGGGAGGCCTTGAGAAAAGTCTGATGCCATTTTGCCTATGACTGTGTGGACAAGCAATAATCAGGTGGCGTCTGAGTCTCCTTCAAACCCTGAGATTCCATTGTTCCCTTGTGCTCTGAAGAAGCCCCAGCTCTGCCCAAGGACTGGGGTTTTTTTTCTCAGTAGGTAACTGCTCTGACTGCAGCAGGATTAAGGTTGTGCGTGTGTGGTGTGTGGTGTGTGTATGTGCATGCGTGAGCCCAGGAGGCATCAAGCTGACATAACTGTAAATGAACATGTAAATTAGGAGGCTGACCTACGTTCGTGAGGAAACAGGACAATAGGGCTCTTCTCTCTCCTCCTCAGCTTTCCCTACTCTGCCCTTTCCTGCCCATCTGTTTGCCCAGGTGCTCTTCCTCTCTCATTTATCTTGTTTTCCTCCCTTAATCAGTTCACATCCCAGTGAAAACCAGTTTTTTCAGCCTCGTATTTCCACGCTGGTCATTTCATCCCTCAGCTTAGGAACTTACAGTGGCTCCCGACGCTCATCATCCCAAAGTTTCAGTTGTCAAGGCGTTCGTGAGTGCGCTGCCTTTCTCGCTATTTTCGTACCTTTCTGGTTGGGACCCCCAACGGAGGTCACCAGGCTCACTTCCATGTTTCAGAGATGAGGAAACCAAGGCTCAAGGAAGACAAGTGACTGGCCCAGGAAGCGGGGACACAGAGACGATGTAGGTTCCCTGGCTGCCCACACCTACAAACACCGCTTCTCTCCGAATGCCAGGCTCGCACGGAGACTTGCCTGTCGAGAATCCTCCTCCTCTCTGCCGTGTCACAGCCAGTATCTTCAACAACCTTCTCAGAATTCACCCAGTGAAGGTTAAGTTTCTGATTCTGTCCTAATTCCTACTGGACCCTTAGAGAAATAATCCACTTGTCTAGAGATCACCTCTGTTTTCAAGATCGATCACACAAAACCCACCACTACAAAACCCCACGAAAGGAGACACAGAAGTTCTCAGGACACCAAAGCAGACACCAGCTCTGCAAGAACTCACATGGGAAACAGGCATCCTTTCCCACGGGGATACCCCGTCTCATAAACTGTCATTAAACTCTTAGTCCTCTAAAACTCACTCTTCTCCTAGCCTCTATGGCCATCTACAAGGAAACAAAAATGCCTGGACAGCCTTGGTCCCAAGCTGTCCCTGCCAGGCACTCTTGGCTAGCTGGCCTCTGTGAACCATTGGGAAAGGGCACAAAGAGAAGCCTGGAAGACCAAAGATCCAGGTCTGACCCCCAGCTGGACCCCTGACTGACCACAGGACCCTTGAGCTCCCCATGCCTCAGTTTCCTCATCTGTAAAATGGAATGGGGTTTCTCATCTTGCCAGATTATTGTAAAGGTTTAGACGACATCACTGTTCGCAGGCATCAGGACACGGCCTTCCATATCATTGGCCTCACTTAGGGTGAGCTGTGTCTGACGCCTCCAGCCCTCCCAGAAGGTTGGTGTCACCTGCCCACAGGCCACGCTGATGGGACTTACTCTGACATCCTGAGACTCTGGGCATCCTAAATACTCTTTTCCTCTAAAGCGATTGTCCCCTTCCCCTACAAGAGGACACACAGCATCTCAGATGAGGCTCTTCCTCCACCACAGAGAGGGCTCGGGGCTGCACCTGACTTCTCTGGCCATGGCATCCAGAACTCTACATATCTGGGGCCGGCACGGTCTCAGATACCAATCAGTGGCCACCATCCACCTGATGGAGGGTCAGCTCCTGCTCCACAGTGGGACTCATCCCCTGAGGGGGAAGACTCTCCTGGGCAAAGGTTCTGTTTGTGCTTCGAGTGAGTCGTTACCTCTGTACAACCACTGGGTGTAGACTGCAGTGGAAACTCAGTGATGCCGCAGCCCCGGGAGGTGGGCATGCCCCTTTCCAGAGAGGCCGGTTGCCACAGCCCCAAAAGAGGTGCTGGACACTCTAACCAGGCCATGGTGGAGGAACCGTGGATGAAGCCCACGTCCCCTTGGCCCTGGTTCATTTGCCCTCAACTCTGAACATCATGGAAGACCCAGAGCCTCTGGATCCTCTAGGCTGGCCCAGGGCCTGAGCTCAGGTGAGCTGATGGGAGAGGAGTGGGGTCACAGGGTTCACAGGGTCCCACCAGCCCCTCAGTCACTTTTTAAGCAGGGCCAGGGGTTGAGAAATCTCCTGGTATCCTGGCATCCTGGTATTGATTCCCTAGATGTTTTCTGAGCTGTAGAGGTGAGCTGGCTTCCAGGAAAGACTCCTAGGTCTGTGTCAGATAGACTCAAAGGTCTCCAGAATGGTACTTCCAAGGATAAAAGAACTCCTCTTCAGGAGGAAAAGAGAAATAATGAGTGATAAATTCCAGGGATGGGTCTTAGCAGGAGTGAGCTGTGGAACAGGACAGAATGCAAATGAACAGCACTTGAGTAAGATCCCCTGAGTCGCTAAGAGTCTGTATAGGATGGGGAGGCAGGGAATGAGGCCAACAGAGAAAATGCATTCTTGTCAGAGGACCGACCTTTCTCATTCCAGAGGAATTCCGTTCAAGCTCCCACCAGCCATGGGGTGGAAGCAGGTTGTGCTGGAGCAGTTAGGCAGTGTCTGAATTTATCTTTTAAAAAGTGTCTCGGATGGCTCGGCCACCTTGTGCAAGATGTGTAAACTGTGCAAAACTCAGACTTGTGCAGACAACCGGAGAAGTTGAGAAGCTGCCTTCTGCGTGCAGGGCTGCCCCTGCCCACGTTGTGCTTTGTCTAACCTCAGGATCGCTCTTCTGCCCAGCAACTCCTCTGTTACCCCGTGTGAAGAAGGGCTCGGCCAAGATGGCTCCAGGGTGGGTTGTAAGTGAAACCTGGAACCACTGTCTCCAGAGCTAAGGTTGTGTTGCAAATACCTCCAAGTGACGTGCAACCAAGGGCTGACCTCTTCAGTGCTTCAGGGGTCGAGTTCTTGGAGACATCCTTTCTAACTTTCAGATTGAAAGCAGAGGCAGTGGCCCCACTCAGCGGCTGCCAAGGGAGGAGAGGGTGAGCAGGAAGCAGCGCCAAGGCAGGGAACTGGGCTTTGGCACCGGGTGGAGTGCGTCAAGTCGGTGGGAAGGATGAGGCTGGCATAAAGCTGGGTAGGAAATACGAGTTCACCCTCTGGGGACAGGTTACTCCATATAGAGGCCCACAAGTAAGGAAAGAAAAATCCCCGGATCAAATCCTTCCCAGAGTATCTGGCTCCCTGCCGGGGTCTTTATTCAGGACCAAGGTGTAGGTGCTAAGTTAGCTGCAGGTCCACAAACATCCCCACCCCACCCCCACCCCCACCCCCGAGGTCACATGCTCATTGTTCCACTTAAGCCAAATTTTTTTCTTGCCTTAAGTCAACACATCCCCCAAACATCCTATAAAAGTTAGACTTTATCAAGAAAATAATTATTTTGAATAGATAAGAGGATGGAAAGCTTTTTTGTAAACATATAACCGAAATGTAAAAATACACAGCAGTTCACTTACAGAACCAAACAGGGTTACATCGAATCATTGAAAAGGAAAGCAAAGGAAAGTTTTCTTGGGAGCTCTTAAATTTAGGAAAAGAATCACTGTAGCATGCTCACCTTGAACCAGAGGTTGGATATTGTGGTTCTGGTACAAAGAAAAATCTGTGCGGGAGATGGAGCGCGGAGGCGAAGGCGGGAGGGTTTGCATAGTTGTGAAAACAGTGGCTTCTCATCAAGGTGAACAAGTGCGTCGTCTGATAAAATAGCATTTGATTATTTTTTTTTTCTGTTCATGTCTGTTTACGGTATTTTTCTCTGTTCATCAAACATTTCATCCATGGAAGCATATATACAGTACACACACACGCATGCGAACACTAAACTCTGGAATTACACAGCCGTTCTTAAAAGGACCTCACACCACTTGTTCCGGGCAAGGTTTCTGTATTTACTCATCCGCTTGTGCTACAGTCTAACCCTATTAAACTCATCTTTTGGGTATGTCTCTCTTTAGCAAGGGAAGGGGCAGCTGACAATGGGGGCATCAAGGAAAGCACCAGAAATGGTTCTAGTCTCTTATCGATCTTCTGTGGAAATGCCTCATGTTTTGCTCGGGGGTTCACTACTTCCTAAGAGATGGGGGGAAACAACCGCCTCTGTCTTTGAGCTTTTTTGAGGTAAACATGATTTGTTAACATCTTAGGCAGCAGACGCGTACAGTGCTATCGAGAAACTTAGAATAAGAGAAAACAACACCAAAGTATAACATCAATGCTCCAAACAGTTAGAAAGCACATCTGTGTTTTCATTGATTTCCCTGTCCTCACATTCAACCAAACTCCTTCTAATACCATGTAGAACAGGACAGTAATAAGACTTATTTCCTATATCATACTAGGCATTCCTTATCCCATCCCACCAGAAACCTCTCTTGCTCACATACTAACAGTTGCGAACCAACTGAAAATGAAAAGAAAGATGAACATACTTTATGCTTTTTCATTCTTTCCATCTGCCTCAAACATATATATATATATGTATATATATATATATATGATAGTTTACATTAATATAGGAAATAGTGAAGGTTTTTTAGTTACATTTTATACAGAATCACTGCATCTTATCTTTATTTTCTATTCTCTCTTTCTTTTATTTTTTTGGATAAACAATTGGCTATAACAATCTATAGTAAGGCTTCACAGAAAGAATTCTGCATGTTTTGTTTTTCTCTAAGAACCAAAGTTTATAAAATGAGGTTTGATTCTAGCACCTTATACAGTATTAGTGATGTTGTTCCCTTGGGAGAAATTAGCACTACCCAACCCTTTAGGTGAGGGCTATCAGTTACACGATTTTCAAAGGTATTGCCGAAGGGAGGACATACAATTCGGTGGAGATGGAAGAGCAGGAGGGGAAGAAAGCAAAACGTCAAGATAGCAACATACAAACTAAATCTTAAAAACATGCCAAGTTGCTGTCTCCAAATTAATCATGATTTCATGTTTGAGGGCCATTGATGAATCCTCTGAAGTTACCCTTCCCCGTGAGGTAAGGAAATATGATGTCTATTTGAGACGGGGAGACTGAGTCTGGGAGCCATACCCAGAAAACGGTCTGGGTTAAGTCACAGAGTCAGAGACCCCCAACCTCTAGCCTTTTATTCCCAGTCCCCCATCCCCTTTGATGGGTGGGTCGAGGTTTTGGAAAACAAGTCTTTTAGCCACTGATGAGGAAGCAAAAGCAACAAAGAAATTTTGAAAATATCAGCACCAAAGGAAGTTCAAAAAAGAAGCTGCTCTTGGCTCCCTTCGCAAACGTTCCACGTTTATGGAGACAGCGACTTTTACAAGAAAGGAGAAGAAAACTCATCACCAGAAGTAACCTATCTCATTTGTTGGCGTCCTTCCCAGAAGTCAAAACTCTCCCCCAGAGCTGTGAGTTCCCGTTGAGTAGTGTCTATTTTTGCAGAGGAGTAATCAACTCCCACCAAAGCTGCATCAGAACCTCAATTATATAATTATATAACTATAGTGATATCTCTATATCTGTTTATATATGTATACATTAAGTCTTTTACTGCACTGGCACGTAATACCAAGGAAGAGCCCTGACACTGCTGTTTGCTGCAAGTGGCTGCCTTGTCTGGAGAAACACGAGAGAAGCACCACAAGAAAAGGCACCACGAGGTTTCGAGAAGTTGAACTGTTTGTTGTCAGTGCCCTGACCTCGCCGTGGTGCGGCGACAGAAAAAGTCTTTCCTCTTGAGCAAGAACCCTGGAGCCAATGATTCAAACATGAGCCCAACACACGAGCATCTACCCACTTCCACTCACCAGGGAGAGAGGGAAGACGGAGCCTGATGCGGTTCCTTTTACGGAAACGTCTTTGTGGCTCATAGAAAAGGAATACCTTTCCATTTTTCAAAAGAAAAGTGAGGAGGTGGCGGGGGGCGGGGGGCTGACTGAGACACTGAAAACCGAGCCCTCCTAACAAAAGTGAGAATCGGAACAAAAATCTTAAGCTAAGGAAAGTCTTTTTATGGATATCTGTCTTTCTAATATGTTTCCTTTGTGGCAATGCATTAGCACACACACACACACAGAAAAAAGAGATGAAATGAAGGAATTACATCCATAGGCACTGTTAGCCACAGATAGCACCGGCTCTAGATTAAATGAGGACAAAGAGATGTCCACACCTGTCCACAGAGCTGAGAACCATGAGTGTTGGCTTAGAATCTACATTAGAATTACTCCATCTTTATAGTCTGGCCAAGAAAACTGGAAGTTGGCCATTCAGAGCACCAAGAATGATGTGTGCCACTGACAAACCAGAAAAGGAAAGGGGGCAGATTGCAGAGTGCATGGGAAATGACATCTTAATTTTTATTAGTCGCTTGCCAGCCTTGAAATAGTCCTCCCTGTGTTTCTCGTTCTAGGTGGGGGACCACACTCGTCATGGGGATGGGGAGCCTGTACTTGCTGTAGAAGGTCTGGACCTGAGGGTGGGGGGGTGCAGAGCCATCCTCACCAGCCACATGCCTTCTGTCATGCCTGGTCAGGGCTGGAAGAAGGGATGCCAACTGGTCATGCTGGTGTGACCTGCAAGGCTTCTGGGACTTGGTGTTTAAGCCCATGATGACAGGATGGGGGATCCTGAGACTAAGATCAAAAGGCTTACTTGCAGGGACCCTTCTTCCCAAACCCTGGTCAATGCAACAACTCAGGAGGCTGCTCAGAGGGAGTCTGACACTGTAGTCTCGGTGGCAGACTTATTTAAATTGAATTATTGCTTTTCCTTCTGGTTCCTTGAATTGTGTTTTTTTTTTCCCTTAAGTTGTTCAAGTTCTCATGTTTATCTATACCAAAAATGATACCCCGATTTCAGTGTGAGGAAAAATGAATTATTCCTACCACTTTTCCGCAATCTGTTCATCCACACCTACTTTGGGGTCGTGGCCAACAGGGGCATAAGAAGACTTTTGCCAGAAGAGACCTCTGTTTGCAGACAGCCCCCCTCTAGCATCTTCATGGGACAGAAAGAAGCCACCCGGACACCCCACCCTCCCCTGCCCCCAAGCCTCCATTCATGGTATTTTCAACCTACACGCCTCCTGCAGTAACAGACCTGAGCGTTCAGGAGACTGACTGCCCATAGTTTTAGGAGAATGGTCTCTGCCCATTTGTTCCTTCCAGGGGTTCCCAGAACTTCCTTCTTGATGGGAGATGCATTGCTGACCTCTGAGCCCATTGCCTCTCCACAGACCCAAAGTCACTGGTGTCCTGACCACAGTCCCCATAACCCCAGTGGGTGGAGTTGGGGTGGATGAGTGCAGTGCAGTTCTGAGCTGCTGGGACCGGGAGGGCCAGGCCCCTGCCTTCCCAGCTCCTCCTGCCGCTGCCAATCAGAAGAGATGGCAGAGAGAAGGGAACCCACATCTGTCACTACTCCTGCTCCCTATATGAGACCAAGAGCCAGCACAATCCCTGGCAGCCAGAAGCGCTGTTCTGTAGCTCTGCAGAAGGGAAATATTGATGGACTTGGCTCAGAGATCTCCCCTTACTGTCAGAGTCGAGTGCTCCCTCAGCTGGAGGGGCTCAGCATTTGCTCTGTGTCTCCATGTATTGAGTGCTAAGTCATCAGTCGTGTCCAACTCTTTGCAACCCCATGACTGTAGCCTACTAGGGTCCTCTGTCCATGGGATTCTCTAGACAAGAACACTGGAGTGGGTTACCATGCCCTTCTCCAGGGCATCTTCCCACCCCAAGAATCAAACTTGCATCTCTTTCGCCTCCTACATTGGCAGGCAGGTTCTGTACCACTAGTGCCACCTGGAAAGCCATCTATGGTATTGGGTTGGCCAAAAAAGTTCATTCGAGCTTTTTCCATGTTATCAAAATCTAAATGAACTTTTTTGGCCAACCCAGTATTTATCATCCTGCCTTCCACTAGAGCGCTTTGACTTTCCAGCTGAGTCATCGTGGCCAGAGTGTGTTACAGCTGAAAAGAACATTTTGGAAACAAATAATTGGTTCAAGATCACACTGAAGTCCCATGGGAAGTCTTTATCCTTAGGATGGGTGAATGCCAATCTCAGCCTTTACACTTTCCACGATTCAGTCAATGTTTTCCCTCCCTTGGTTCATCACCCATGGGCAAGGATGGTGTTGTGCATACAATAGGTGCTCAGTTAAATGAAATTAAATCTAGTTTTAAGAGCTTCCTTTTGCATCCAAAGGGGCCCATTAATTAATGTAGTCTAGGTCACCTGCCAAAGGCATAAGACCTTTCCCTGGCTTTAACATAGGTTTCCCCTAAGCCTTTCCTGGACAGGTCAGGTGTGATGAAGGGCAAGGGTATCTCCTTAGCCTTCTCCCCACCTCTGGCTAAACCACTTCTCCACAGACCTACTCTGGAGAGATTGAGTTAGAAATAGGCTCACTTATGTTCCTTTAGGTTGAGAATTTGGTCAACAGAAAGGTGGCCGTAAACCACCTTGAGAGGTTCAGCTGATAGGCTTAATCCACTGTCTAGAGTTCACTGTTGTTTTTGACATCAGCAAACTCAAGAATAAAAGAAGGTCTGGTCTGAAGTTTGGAAGCTATATTTACTCACACATCTACTTCAGGGAACATGGGGAACTGAGGATCAAGATGAGATACACACGGGAGAAAGGCGAGTCTCAGAAGGCTGACTAAAACTCCTGCAGCCAACTCCCACTTGAAACTGCCAGGTTCTAGAACCTTCCTTTTATAAATGTGTGCCTGATCATTTGTCCAGTGGGGAGGCAGTTGTTAGAATCTCCAAATGAATGGTGTTGATGACTCTGCTTCCTTTAGATCCTCCAAGATACCTCCCAACCAGCTTCTCAGACACCGCTCACACTCAAGAGTAACCAAGAAAATATTTTGTTAGCCCTTTAGGGGAAATTACAAATTTTATGCCCTCTAAACTTTGATTTACCTGAGAATTTACAATAGTTCTGCTCTTTAAAGAGCCAGTTAGGAAGTTTCACCGGGGTTAAAATGGGAAGAATGACTGATAGAAAAGTATCCAAGAGAAACTGAACAAACGATAAGAGAACATCCTAGAAATTAACCATTATCTGGGGAAGAGAGACTGGATTCCAGCCTTCTGACCCTGCAGGCAGATGCACTGGGAGAGCCAGTGACTGAGTGAGTGTGGAAGTGCCCATCCCTGCAGGGTAAGGTCAGTGAGGCCAGAGCTAGGACTGCGTGGCCTTTCCTGGGCAGACAATGGGATTAGGAATGCCGAGAAGCTCTACCCGCTGGCAAACCACAGTGACTACTTGCAGATGCCGAGAAATGGCAGAAACTTGATGGGAGCCTATTTTTCTTTTTTCCTCTTTTTGCCCTTCTTTCTTTTTTTTCCCTCTTTCTTTCCTGTCTTCCCTTCCTCCTGCCTTTTCTCCCTCTCTCCCTTCCATTCCTTTCCTGCTCATATATTTGCTTCAATTGTGCACATTTTTTGTTGTTTTTTTTAAAAAGCCACCTGAGTCCATCCATGGCTGTATTCCCATCTGCCAGGTCCCACCTCTGCATTTCCCTCTTTATACCCCAAGGAGCCGCTTTCCTGTGACACCAGTAGGAAACGGGCTTCCTGCTGATGTGTCTGGTCACAGGAGTCCATTCAGGGAAGAGATAACAGAGCTATTATAGGCTGGGGACTGGCGCTGGGAAGAAAGGGACCCGAAAATGGGGGGAGGACGGGTCCTGTGTGCTCCCGAGGCGGTAGTCTGCAGCAGCGGGCTGCGTGCCACACCACCCAGGGTCGGGAGATGTGCACCCCAAAAGCTGCTCTTCTGGAGTGAGCTTGGAAAGTTTTCCAGGGGTCTTGTCCAGACCCCGTGGTTCTCTCCTACCTGACATGGGTCAGAGAGCCAGCTCCTGTCTGGATCCCAAACATTCTCAGTTCACAGCTCCATCCCTCACTTCCTGCGCAATTCTGGTCAGAGCAGAAACCAAAGAACAGGAAGCAGGGCAAGAGAGGTTTGTGACTCAAAGCACAAGTGTAGTATCTCTCCTCTCCAGGTAACTCCCTCAAAGTTCTTCTCCGCTCTGTGGAAGGACCCCTCCAGCATAACCAGACAGCCTGGCACTTTGGGTCGTGTGCATCCTGTCCCTTTTCTACACCATGCACACCTGATTCTTCTCAGCTCTGTCCCCAGACTTGTGACCATCACTGCGCTGGGGAGGAATGTGGTGGCCCTGCTCTGAAGTCAGTTCTGCCTCCTAAAGGGGATTGCCCTGAAATGTCTCTGTCTGTTCGAGTCACCAGGAAGGGAGTCACATTCCCCGAGTCCCTGTGGGCCTCACGAGGTAGCTTCATGCCATTTGCAGATACTCATACTGCCCGGCCAAACCCAGGGGTCTGAGTTTCCGTGGTCAGAGTCCCTGGCACCAAAGGACATCTAATGCTGACTGGACTCCAAGCAGTAACTTCCTGTCTTCCCTGTCCCCCTGTGTGTCCCTCTCTTTCCTGCTCTGATGGCCACCATGCTAACAGTCAGAGTTTCTAGGCATGATCTACTTTCTAGAAAGCGGGGAGCTACTTAGTCAGCTGTGGTATGAGTCTCTGGTTGCCTTGCAGACCTGCTTCCCATCCCGGGGGGAAGAGATGCAGGAACACTACGGCTCAGGGGAGCCCAGCATGGCCCCGGCCAGGGAGAAACAAAAGTCCATCTGGGCAAGGTCTATTTCAAGTCCAGCAAGAGACCTAACATCAAAATACTTCATTTCAGCAACGTTTTAAGCCCTTTAAGAAAAAGATACACACAAATACATATGTGTTTGTGCACACGTGTGTGTGCATATATATACAAAGACATACACGTCTGTATATATACACACAAGTGTACATACACACGCCCAAGATTGGCATGTTCGTGTGTCTCGATGTGTTTAAGAAGCTGATGACGCAGTTAGGTGATCATGGACTTCAATCAGGCTCCTCATTTCTGACCAATCCACCATAATCTCAAAATCTCAGATCAGGTCAGATCACCTCCCAGCTTATGTGTCCTCTTTCTCTCTCTCAAGCATTTCATAATCACTATAATTCCAAACAAGTAAAAACGAAGCCCTCAGTAACTAGGAAGTTAGCCTCCCCTGTGAGGCTGGAGGGGACCCCACCAAGCTACGAGTCATCATGTGCACAGACCTTTCTGCTGTTTTGATGAGACAATGCCCTAGACAGCCTAGGGGACAAGAAAACTTGCACTTTCCCTTGAGAGCTCAAGTTGGCCTCCAGAGTTATCAGCCCCTTTCTCCCCGACTCCCACCCCGTTTCTCAAGTCTCCACTGGGACCCAGGGCCATGCATTTTAAAGACATATGTATTTAAGTGAAGGAGGAAAGAGAGCCTGTCCTTAACCCCAGGAAGGCTGGGCCAGAGGAGAGTCTGGGCCTCAGCTTGGAGTCCTGCAGGGGTGGCGGAAGCATGCAGCAATGGGGGCATCCAGGCAAGGTGTGGGGAGAGCCCTGAAGGGACTGAGTTTCTGACCAGCAGCCCCACCCAGAGTCTGTGTGTGCTTAAGGACGGGCTTCAGGGAAGGAAGGCCTCTGGACTCAATGCCAGGGTCAGGAGCTCTCTCGAGCGCAGGCTAGAGAGGGGCACAGTGGTGGCCAAGGGTGATCTGAGGCTCAGCAGTGTCACAGCTGCAACCTCTCATCCTCAGGGCCTGGGTTGGAAGGACAGGACCCTGACACCCTCTCTCCCCGGTACTACCTTGGGTTCCTGAAGGAACTCACATAGGGCCTCCCCATCCTGTGTCCACGGCGGAGGGGACCACTGTGGACTGCTGAGTGTCATGCCTTTTCTCAGCAACAAAAGAGCCACTTTTCAAACCATATAACCTTCCCTTTCTCTTTGTCCTCTTCCCTCTGAAAGGCAGAAAAAAGGCTTCTCTTCTTTCCCTAAAGACTGGCATCATCTAATACTTTCCAGAATAACAATGGTTTCACTCTGGTTCTGAGACACTGAGGACACCCCCTCTGAGCTCTGACAATGATCTCTCTGTGGCACAAAGATTTCAGAGGATTTAGGGAGACGGCCCCAGTGATACCGAAAGAGCACTCCCAACACTACAGAGGACCCAGGGCACTTCTGGAAGCTTCAAAGTGGGGCTTGGATTTCCAACCTGCTTAGCTCAGTTGGGGGGCTTTGGCTCTTTGTATAAACTAGTGAACCTTCGGCATGGCGCTGTAAAAATCATCTGAGATGGGCAATATTTTAGGCTACTTCGGAATCCCAACTTGATTCCTAGAGTGTGTTTTGGAAAGGAAGAACTCTGTACATGGAAAAACAAATGAGGAACTTAAAATTAAGTTTCATCTTACGGGAGGCAGCTAAGGAACTGAAAATCCCCCCACCCTGGCACCACCAGAAAAAAAACAAAAACAAAAAAGGCAGTCGCATGTCTGCTTTCTTTTCTGTGCAGACCCTTGTTTTGGAAGCCAAGACTTGCCAGCAAACAGCAGTGTATCAGACTCTCCAAGGACACAAACTAACCAGAGAGCACCCAGCTATTCCAGCACAGCACAAGCAACCCTTCTCTGGGTCAGGAGAGAGGAGATGAAGGCGGTGGCAAACAAGCTGAGCCGGGAGCAATGGCAGAAACAATGGACCCTCATCTGCTGGTCGCAGGACACGCTCACTGAGATCTGCCTTCATTTTCCCCCAAAGGAAGAAGAGTAATCAATTATTTGTTTGCTTCTCAGAAGAGCGTTCTCTGATGGAAGTCAAAAGGATTTAAAGCTCTCCCTTTTTGCCCAAACACTTGGGGAAAAAAAAGGAGGGTAGCCTTTTGGGGGGCAGAAAGACAGAGAACATCTCTCTTGGCCCATACAGAGAAAACTCTGTTATTCTGCCCTCTTATAATCGCTTTAAAATATCCGTTAATCACAAAAGAGAAGAGGAACTAGATGTCTTCCCCTCTCTCGGCAGCACCCAGTGTGGTACCTGGCACACAGCAGGTGCTCGGTGAACGTTTAGAAGGATTTGAAATAGGAAGCAAACTTGGCAACAGTGATACCTTTATCCTCAAAGTGCTTTCCTAGACATTAATGACTTTATCCTCACAACACCCCTGTGAGGTGAGTAATACTCTTCTCACTTTACAGAAAAAGAATTTGGCCCCAAGAGTGACTTCACTCAGGTCTGCAGAAGGATGGAGTCCTGGGTTGTTGTTACTGTTTTTTTACTTCCAACGACGTGGTCTGTTCATGAAAGCGTGCCTTTCGTGTCCGTAGATGCTTTCTCCGACCTTCTATTGGAACAATAACGCTTCAATACGTCACTCCCTAAAAATCAATTTCCTCTATTGGAAAAGGACATGCCTTGGTATTTCTGCCCCAGAGCACATAGGAAGTAGTGATTAGACAGATGGTGGCCACTGTTTTCTTTCCACGAATTTCTGGGAGCCCACCTCTTCTTGATCGTTCTTCCTACCCATCCACTGAGTCATTTTGTTCTTCCGCGGCTCCAATCCTCGAAGTCCTCATTCATATATGGCATCCAGTTCATCCGCCGTCCATTCCCGTCCAAAGAGGAGTGCCGCTGAGAACGGGCGTCTCAGGTTTTCCTTCGTCTGGTTAGCATCAGAAATACTTGTGGAAAGAAAGAATTCCAGCACGATTTGGCCTATCCACAGAATGATCAGATATAAAAATCAAACAGAAGTCATTACTGAATTCCAAACTGTGATCTGGTCCCTTGTGCTGTCAAAACAATAATATTACTTGAGAGCAGAGTCAGAGCAGGTGGGAAAGAGGTCTTGTTAGGGCTGACAAAGAGCAGGAAGATTGCAGTAGCACCTGGGCCTGTAGGACAGGCTTGGGTGGTGCCTTTTTTTTTTTTTTTTTTTTGGTGAGAATTTTTATACCAGGATACAACCTGAACTCCAAGGAAAGGACCAGAACCAGAGCCAGGTTGACTGAGCTACAATGGGTGAGGCTTCTAGAATTTTCCTCTCCCAGAAGGTTCTCAGAGCCCATAGAAAATCTGTGTTGCAGCTGGTCCTCCTGGAGTCTGAGCGTCAGTGACCACTGCTCCCACCTGCCCTCACTCTGGTGTAGATCCTAAGAAGTACATGGAGGTTCTTAGGATGGGTTTATTTTCCTGCTCAAAGGGTATCTTTATAGTTGGATTGATAATAGTCACCCCATAGTAAAAAGAAAAGAAAAAAGAAAAAAAGGAAAGAAAAACTCAACTAAGCATTGCCAATTCAAATGATGAGGGGGAAAAACTAGCCGGATTTGGATAAAAACTATTAGTGATATCCACCAACCCCTGTTTGTCTCTGAATCTTTGCCTGCAGGCTCCATTCAAAGCACACCAGGGAATGAGTAAAATCTGTCATTGGGACCCACATTTTGACCAAAGGGTTTTTCCCCCCCGCAAAAAAACAAAGTTTTGCTTCTGTATTCTGCAAAGAGGCAAAGAGAAGACCAGTCCATTTGATGAGATGAGCCTCAACGTTGAAAAAGATTATAAGGAAGAACGAAAGTGAGAGACATTTCCTAAAGCGCTTTCAACCACCTTCAAAAGTGTCCAAATCCTCTCCGAATTCACCCATTCTCTTATCTGCCCAAAGCTCAGTGAACATCAGGTATTCAAATGGATCCTTCCCACAATCTCCAATAATTTAGGAAAACTTAACATCAGGACATTTGGTTTCAGAATTACAAGTGGCTGGCTTGAGCCAGGGGACCCCCAGTCGCCTGACCAGAATACCGTTGTGTGGGTTCACAGTGCTGGGAAGTATCTAAAAACTACAAGTTTGTGAGACTTCACCCTGTCCAGCTACGCTGCTCGTCCTGGGGGCTTCCAGGAGCTTCTGTATCTGGACAACCTGCTACCTTTCTGCGGTTTCACTTCCCAAGTAACAAGACCGTCACTGGTCCTTATACAATGCCTTCGCTCCAGGCAATAATGACTGAATCCTCACAGCATCCCTGAGCAGGAGAGAAAGAAGCCGGCCTTCTTCCTCTCCACTTTACAGATGGAGAAACCAAGGCACCGAGAGGTGAAGTGAGTTATCCATGATCACAGTGGGGACCCTGAATCAGCCTGTGACATTTCCTGAACTTTCTGGGTCAAAAGATGAGCTTCTTGGAGGTCAACAGCTGAAACAAATCTCCCAGCCCCACTCCGGCCTGAGGACCCCAGACCCATATGGAGGACGGAGAACCTGACCAAGGGGGGTCATCTGCTAGGTGACCAGCTGTCTGTATCCACCATGTCAAATGGCCAAAGGCTGCCTCTAAAGAGGGGTTCACTGGGTGACCACTTGGCACTGTATCCAAAGGAAATTATTCCTTTGTTTTTTGTTTGAGGATGGATTTTTAGGACGAGAACCTCCTGGATGAGCGTGAGTGACCTGGCAGACTTCCGTTTCCGGTACGGGGGTCTTGTGATTGCTGTTAGGGATTGGCAAGGGCAGGCATCTCCTACTGGGGTTTGCATATTGTTCTGCATTGGATGGGGGCAAACCAGGGCAGGAGCCCCTGAGGTCCTGCCTGCTCATTTCCGATTTGGTCTATTCTTAGCCCTTGACACAAGGGGCTGGCTGTGTGCAGGGGGAACCCCTACGGTGTCCGTCTGCTGCCCTCAGGAGCTGCCATTTATAGGGACTCCCGACCTTTGGCTCCAGAACATACCAACCTCGTCCTGCCAGCCACTGCACGGAAGGGTACAGGGAGGAAGAAGGCACAGCTCCTTCCCAGGAGGAGGGGAAGAAACAGATGATGCCCAGGAGAGTCAAGTAAGGCAGACAGAACCAGGTGGGCAGAGGAATAAAGCTGCAGGCAGATGAAGGCAGTGCCCTTGTCTTTTGATATTTGGCCAGTAGCATAAGATGCAGTGTTTTGAGCAAGAAATGAAACCTTTAAAATAGCTAAGGATGGGCAAAAAAGAGGCTTAGGTTGCCACTTTAGGAAATAAGACTAAGCATCATCTTTTTCCCAGGGAGGGGCTTCAAAAAAGATCTCTGAGTGGGCAGAGTGGCCTTTTCACAGGTTTTGAAACTGAGATAGGCACACACTGATTTAGGGTGCTCTGGGGCAGTCCTCTTATGAGCTTATGGTTTTGTAGCCTGCAACAGGCTGACCACCACCATTTCCATGTCCAGGAGGTCGAGCTGTGAATGAGAACGGAACGTGGCTTATCTGGACGGAGTGTCTGTTTCTGTGCTCCGTGTGTGGCTGTCATGTGTGTATGTTGGTGGCCAGTGTCGGATGAGATGGTGATCAGACTTTAACCTTGAGCAATTTCCCATCTTTGTCCATTTCACATATGTCTGGACTCTCGTAAAAAGCTCCTGTTGATTTAGATTCACTTCCTACAGGACACCTGTGTGTGCGTCACGAGGAAGGTGGCCGGACAGAATCTAGGAACCAATCAACGTTTGAGGACAAGATGAACAGAACTAACTGGTCCCTCTAAGGCAGGTCTAGCCCCCCGGAGGCTTAGTCTGCCCTCTGCAGCCCCCTCTTCCCCCTCATGCCGAGGTGCTCCCTTATCTCCTCTGAGCCCCTTGAGATTTTTCCTGGCCATTTTTCTGGTCTACACTGGGAATCAGGAGAATCTCATTGCAATGAGCCTTCTTCCCTTCACACTCTCCAAATGTAGATTTCTCCCCTTCCCCATGCCAAATTTGGTGATGTTATTTTATATTTTTTAGTTTGGCAAAGAAATCACAGATTTTAGTATTTTGATAAGAAAATCAGGTGAACTTGCACAAGGAGTGCATCCTTCCTGAAGACCACCACCCGAAGCTGCTGTCACCACACAACAGAGGCCTTGAAAGGGCTCCATTTGAGAAAGAAGCCCCTTTCCTTGGCAAAGACAATGCCATCACATGTGCCAAGTGACTGCTAGGGCACTCCCTCCCCAGCTGGGAGCTGGGAGCAGGAATATGACCAGCCTTCTTCAGTTTGGGACCTGACACCCTTTCTTCCAGCCCAAAGGCTCAGAGCTTGCACAGTGCCGTCCTTTTCATCCCTATGTTCCTAGATAATGGAGAAAGAACATTTTGCTGCGGTCTGGGAGCATCAGGGTCCAGGGGCTCATTAGAGCTCCCCCAACCTCCAGGAGCAAGAAGCAGAGCAGAAAGGGAAAGAGGAAGAAAGCTTCCTCCATCTGGCTTATCAACACAGTGAGTGAAGTCTCTGTGGGTGCATACAGGGCGTCTATGCCCATTTAGAGGGCTGGACAAGATCAGCATCAAAAACCTCTTATTCGGCCCCTGTGACCCTGTGAGAGGGGGAGAAAGGAGAGGGAGAATGGAGAGAATGATGTCATTCGGTGCTTTTTAAGAACCCATAGGTTTTTCTCTCCAAGAATAAGGCTACTGTTGGGATAGGGTCTGATGCCTCTGGCAGGACAAGCCATTTGGCTGGTGGAATCACCCTCAGGACCATGGACCAGACAGGTATTTGTATTCTTTCAAACCTCCCTGAGACTCAAAGGGGCTGTGGCTATTGAGGGGATGGGTTAGGCCCCCGGGTGTCTTAGGTGATTTTGTGCCTGGGGAGTGGAGTGGGGGAGTTGTGAGAGAGATAGAGGAGCCCCTGGGCTATAAGGAAGTGTTGTCTCTCCCAAGAGAGAGGGAGCCTGACCCCCACAGCACCCCCGGCTCCCAGCTGTTTAGACAAGGCTGACCCTGCAGAGCAAGGGGAACCTTCTGAAGACAGAATGTAAGAGTAGGTTGGAGAAATGAGAAACTCTGGGGCTGGGTAAGGTCAGTGGGGGCTCATCTGATGAATTTAAATCCTCTTAGTTCTCATTTTGGATCCCACAGACCTGTGACAATGAGCTCAGAGGACATCGCCTCAACGCTGAGGGGACCAAGGTTTCCTTTCTTGAAGGGGCCCAAGAAGAGGCAGACCTACCGAGCAAGGGAGAAACAGAGCTTGAAGAAATGATGCTAACAAAATCAGCCTGATTTTAGAGATGCCACCATATTTCTGAGAAGGAAAAGAAGGACTAACAGTGGAGCTGTGGGCAGATTTGATGGGGGTGGGGTGCAATGAGGAAAGAGAGAGTTTCCGAGTTTATTCTTTAGCTCTCGGTACAGTGTGCTTATCTCCTAACTAGACCTAAATATTGAGCCTTGTTAATTAGTTTTCATTAGGAGCTCCTGGGCAAAAAGTGAGCCCAGGGATTTTTTTTTTTTAAACATCATAAAGCATCCTCTTGGGGAGCAGCCAGGGCCTCACGAGCTGGTGCCTCAGCGCCCGTAATGGTTTGTCAGGGGTCAGGTTGATTAACTGAGGTGGGATTCCAGGGGTGGGTTGAGGCCCTCACTTCTCATGGGAGTGACAAGACACAGGAAAACTCTCTTTATGTTTCCCTGACTCCCATGATCTTTACTTCTTTCTTGACTTGCTTTTCCTTTGTCTTTGCAAAACCGGACTTCCCTGTTACTGCTCACAGATGCATATTTTCACCCTTAGGAAAGGCCATGGCACAATAGAAGGCGTGGACAATACTGGCAGGGGAGCTAGAGCCCTCCTGTCTGAGTCCTATGGAGCCCAGTCCAACCCCCGCGGAAAGAAAGGCTTCCTGAAACATCCTGTGGTCATCTCCTCTGTTCCCAGTGGCTAAAGCACCCCGAGGGCCCTCCCTGAGTCACCCCAACTTTGGGTGCTCCAGGTCAACGGACATCAGCCGTTTTCTCAGTTGCGTGAAACACACACACACACACGTATACACACACACCCCACACATACAAGTGCGTACACACTGGATGTGTTTTGGTAAAATAGAGGTGGCAAATCAAAGTCTGTGATTGCCTCGAAATGAAAAAGAGGAAGGAACTAAAGCCAAGAACAGATGAACAAGCCGAAGTGGCCGAGGTCCCAGAGGGATGCACCAGGGGCAGCGTCAAGGACCGCTCTGGTGGCGGACGTCCGAAGCGCTGAGGCAGACGAGAGCTGGGACCCCAGCAAGCAGGGAGGATGCGGAGAGCCCCCTCAAATGGCCTCACCTCCTCTGGCCTCTGCAGAGTAAGCAGTGAGCTAAGCCCTTGGTAGGGAAGCAGAATAGAAAAGAAAAGCACCTCTGACCAGACTGGAACTCCCAATCAACCACCGAGGGGCCCAGGCCCTTGGGCGGGTGGGGACTGGCCAGCAGGGTCCTCCCGGGGCCTGGTGTGCTCTGTGCGGAGTGCTTCCTGGACCTAGACGTGCCCTCCTGCCCCTCCTCTGCCCTCCTGCTTGCTGCCAGGGGGACCACAGGGCACACTTCGGGAAGGGAGGGGGCAGGACGGCACTGCAAATCTATTAATCATCAAGGAAATCCAAGGAGTCTGAACAATTTATAAAGGATCCAGTTTTACAACCCAACTGACATTTAAAATTTGTGGGTTTTTTTCTGTTTTTTTTTTACAGATTTAGATAAACAATGAAGGGAGGGAGGAGAAGCCTCTTTGAATAATATTTAAAAAAAAAAAAAAATCCACAAACATAAAAAAAAAGGTCCTCAGTTTTTGAACTTCTCTTAAGAGTAGTTCAGTGTGAGGCCTTGCACCCTAAACAGTTATATCTGGAATTGAGAAAAAAATCACAGCTACACACAGCAAAGACTAACAGTATTTTTACGTAAAAATATTGTGTGTATATAGAGAGAAACTTGTGTATATATATATATATGTATATATATATATATATATATCTTTTTGTGGAGATTTTTTTCCTTTTGTGATTTTTTTCTTTTCCTTTTTTTTTGTTTTTGTTTTTAGTGCCCAAGTAGAGAGATGATGGGATTGAAACGATGCCCTAAAATAAAATATTCCTTACAGGAGCAATACTTTGAAAAATAACATTTAAAAAATGGTTTGAACATACTTGCAACACCTCGAGAAATTCAACTTGGTACAATGAGAAAATAAATAATTGAAGCAAACCTTCACCCGAATGACACGCCTTCTAAGACCCAGAGTATGCTGCTGCTGCATCTTGCCATCAGACAGAAACTCAAGATCAAGCCCCATCCCCTCCCCAGCTTCCCAGCCCCTTACACTTGACCTTAGAATCTCTCTTATATCACTTTTTCTACATTTCTGGCAAGACTTTGCAGCAGACACACACACACAAACAGATGTAAACACACACACACACGCACACACATATGTGTGTGCGTGTGTGTGTGTGTGTGTACTATGGGCACACACAGACACACACACACACACACATGCAACACATACAAAATTCCCCACTCAACCCAGATGCACCAAGTGAGCTGAACACCTTTCAGCCAACCACAATGGTGAAAGACAGAAGCACCAAACAGTCTTTGAAATGGGTAGGTTATTACAATTTGATTTTTTTTTATGTTCTAATTTTCCTCTTGTTTTAACTATTTTTAAAAAGCACAAATGAAAAAATGAATTCTTTCCAGATCAATTTAAGGCTTCCCACCAAATGGAAACAGAAGAGGCCTTCCCCAGTATCACATGTGATAAATGTATACTTTTCGCGGCCTTAAAATGACAGAACAGATCATTTTTGCCAGTCACTGATTAAGTATTGTGCCTTTAAATTGATGTCATTCTTTTTGCTACTATGCTGAGTTTTATTATTACTGATTCTCTTTGATGACGTATATGGAAATCTCCTTTAGTTTGCTTTAGAATTTCCTATTCTTATCGAATTATTAGGGTGGCGTTTGTTTTTTTTCTGTTTTGCTTTTCACCAGGAAACAAATGTGATTCTTACTAGGTGAACACTGAAATGGCACCTAGCTGGCCTTCAGGGAGCTCTGCCAACCATCTGAGTTTCAAATGGCCTCTGGCTCCTAGAAGGGGCTGAGAAGTTGGGGGCAGGGACAGGAGGAGAGGGAGAGAAAGCAAAAAAGAGGGAGGGGGTTTCAATGCTTTTGCTTTGGGTCAATTTGTTTTCTTCAATACAAATAATCAGATAGGAAGAATGATTGCTTTGAGTTTTATCCATTGGTTGGTTGTTTTTTTTTTGTTTGTTTCGTTTCTAGATTGGTTTCATTTGATTGTTTAATTTTCCCTCTCCCGGTGCAAAAAATCACCAGAGAGTTTTGCATGAGAAAATGTGACAGTACTTAATGAAACTCAGCACCTAAGGGCATAAGGCAGTTGAAGGTTTTGTTTGTTTGTTTTGTTTTGTTTTGTTTTGTTCTTTCGATCAGCACCAATCCCGGAAATGATCTACACTTGGCGTAAGGTATAAAACTTTGTGTTTTTTTTTTTTCTTTTGGAGTGGAGACAACCGCTCCTTCTCCACCCTATAAACCATAGTGTGGGATTTTTTTTTCAATACTGTTACTTATGTGTAAAAAACAAAAGAAAGGTTTTCTTTTTGTTTTTACTTACAAAACATAGAGAATATCTTTGTATACATACAGCGACTGGAAAGAAAGCTTATCTGAAGGGGTTGTGACTTATTATTTTCTTTTTTTTGGAGCATTGGTGGTGGTGGTGGTGGTGGTGGTGGTGGTGGTTCTGTGTTTTGGGGGAAGGGAGGGTTATATTTCTTGCAGGCGGCTTTACCGCAAACCAAACTTCAGGTCCCCTTCTCAACTTGGGTCAGGATGCTCTCAGAGCGAAGACTCATACTGTAGCAGCTCGTAAAGGAGCGGTCCGTCCCGATACCGGATGCCCACCGCGGTGGGTGTGACATACTGCAGAATGTTAATAGTCCTTCTCAACCTCCTGTCTACAAAATGAGCATCCCAAGCTGGGTATCTCTTTCTCGGCATGTCAATCTTAATGAGGGGCCCTTCTGGGAGGTAAGGACGCCCCGTCGGGGTGGAGGGCCCCATGGGTCTCACTTGGAACACGGGCAAGCAAGTGTCAGCCGTGAGATCCTCCTGTTGTTCCGTTACGGCTCTGGTAGGCGTGACCTGGGTCCCCCGGTACCCAGGGGTCTGAGGCGCCATGGGCTCAACATCGGGGGGCAAAGGGATGCCCCAGAGCAGCTCGGCACAACAGGAGCTGGCAAGGATCTTAACTCGCGGCCCCATGGGATGCAGCACACCATAATATAAGAGCATCAATGCAATCCCAGCCACAAAGCTAATAAAGACGCAACACAGTGCTGGCACCGCATAGAAGTCAGTGGTCTCTGGGTTTCTGTAAAAATACCAAAGGAACGTCAAGGCAGCATTCTCGGTCAAGACTATCGTGTAATAGGCAAACATTCGATATCGAGTCCGCCCTTCCTTGACGTTAAACCAGCAGAAAATGTACACAATCCCTACCACCATGTTGAAGAGGATCTCCTCCCACTTGGACATGCAGAAGTCTGTTCCGCCATGGATGATCCAGAAGGCCATGGCGCACCAGTGGACCACCACGAAGATCCCGAAGTAGAGCTGGAAGATGGAAGCAAAGAGGGCAAAAGAGATCACTCTGGATGAGATGGTGAAGAGGCGCCAGAAGAGGTGGATGAGGGCCCCTCTGTAGCTCATGCTCTTCTTGTCGTCCCTGGAGTCCCGCAGCAGCTTGTGATAGGAGGCTAGCACCCAAGCCAGGGACATCAGGGAAGTCACAGAGGAGACACCTGCCGGAAAGACACAAACCCACACCGTCAAAACCGGGGACGTCCACTGCCGGGCACTGCAGGGCTGCCGGGCCAGGGAGACGCCCACACGCACACACACACACACGCTGCAATCTAATGGAGGAGGGGGAAGAGACAAAGCATCAGGAACCAAGCTGGGAGGCCACGGCTGCTCCCTAAGCTGTGAAATCGTGAAACCGTGTCAGTAACCCAGTCCAGAACCTCTGGAGATCCACAGCTGCAGGCGGAGGCTGACGTGCTTTGCCAAGGGGCTGGGGAGCCTGGACCACCTGGCTGGCTCATCACCTCTGCTGCGGGTGGGACCACATGTGTGTCCACTGTAAGAAATCATAAGCTCACCGTGGGGTCCGTGTCCTTGTCACTAGCAGGCTGTGTTCTCAGAGGAGCCAGCGGAAGGGATTATGGGGTGTGAAGACCAAGCGCTTACTCGCTGCCCCAAGCTGCACAGCTCTCCTCCTCTCAGAAGGTGCTCGAGTCACCCTTTGCCTTCTCGTAAGCTCATCCAACGCCCCAAGGAGCCCTCAAAAGGCTCTTCTCCCATTTAGCGTCTTCTCATCCACTCCCTGGGCTTCCCTGGTGGCTCTGCGGTAAAGAATCTGCTTGCCGATGCAGGAGACTTGAGTTCGATTCCCGGCTCAGGAAGATCCCCTGGAGGAGGGCATGGCTACCCGCTCCAGTATTCTTGCCTGGGAGATCCCATGGACAGAGGAGCCTGGCAGGCTACTATGGGGTTTCAAAGAGTTGGTCACAACTGAGCAACTAAGCAACAACAACAACTACACGTCCACTCCCTAAGGCCACTCTGATCGAGGACCAGGACAGCCTGTGTTTCTTGGGCTGCTTCCTCACTCACTCTTGGCCTCCCCATGGTGCTTTGCCTTCTCCCTCCAACCACTGCTCACGGCTCCTTAAAGCCTTGACCGGGGAAGCCCGGTCCCTCTCTGCCCCCGTCCAGCGATGGGAGGGAGCAGGCTAACTTGGGTTTTGGGGATTCTTTGCCCCTCCCTAGCATGGTGAGCTCTCCAAGGCCTCTGCATGTTCTTCCCTCCAAGATTCCTCAACAAGCAGGTGAGCATGTCCGATCCCAAGTTGTACTTGAATCCCTGTACAGCAGCTTTATTTAGGACACTGCCTATCTGCTATTTGTAACTCAGTCACACTGAACACACTAAACAGTGACCAGAGTCTCTCCAAATCCACCCACCAGCAGGCAGTCATTACTGCCTCCCTCTCTCGAGCAAGACTCCCCATCACGCCTCTGCTCCTCCAAGCATCATCTCTACTCAGTCTACCCAGCGCTGTTTTTGTTTTCCCTCTCTCCCCAAATTCCAGAACTCAATGCAGCTCAATTCAGCTGGAGTCCTGAATACTGCCCCGAGGGCCACATCTCCTAACCGAATCCCCCTCCCCCGCCCCAGAGCACGATTTCCCTTTGGCGTTCTTCCAGGCTGACATAAAAGTCACCTGGTCATTTTCTGTCTTCAGCTCCAAGGTCAGATCCAGAAGGCCTATTCTTAAGACTAAAGAAGCAGGCCCTTCTGCTTGTTTTTCCCTCAGCCCCTGTTCACCTCTCCACTCCTCTCCCAACCTCAGTGAAGGATCAAAGTCCTCTGTCGCTTTACCCTCCCACCCACCCCACGCCCTACCCTGCACGGATGGGTTCTTCCTCTCCCAGGCCCCTCATCCCCTCTTTTCCAACATTTCAAGAAGCTGTGCTGGTTTGCAGCTTGCAGAACTTCAGAGTCTGATAACAAAAACCATCTTGCTGGTGGAAGCAGAGAAAAAGCCTGAAAGGTTAACTATTACAACGAGTATGCTTTGGTCTTCTGATCATAACCAATGCGGAAAATACACAGAAGAAATGATCCCAATTTCTCCATTGAAGCCAATCTTTCTGGCCAATGCTTCTATCACTTTTCTGGAAAGTTCTGAACACGGTACTCATGTGTGTCCTGTGTTGCCTGTTGTCACGTAGGACATTTCCACCAGCCTCTCCTGAGGCCACGTGGTGTCTGTGACCATGTCACAGTGGTCATGCTAACCTTTGAGCCTCCTGCATGCCTGTCCTTTGGGAGTTGGGGCTGGGTCCCCTTGGGAGTCACGTGACTTGGGCTGTTGGTTTCTGGAGGGCAGGGAACATGCCAGGCTTATTACCAGACACTGGAGCATCCTCAGAAAGCTTCTTCGTGACGTCACCTTGCTTCCAGTGAACACTATCACTTTTTCTTGACGCTAAAAGTGATACATCTTGGAGGTGCTTCCACCCTCAGTGATCAAAGGGGAGTTCTACAGCAGCTGCATGGGAAGAAGGCTTGATTTTCCTGTTCCTTCTAATAGAGCAAAATGTATTACTTCCCCTGTCCACAGAAAAGCACGCGTGCCGAACTCACGAAGTAAGAAAAGGCAGTTTAGATTTGCTGACACGTGGTCTAATCCAGTCTCTGAGTGTGCTCTCGAATAAACTTGGGGGGCAGATGCAGGACAGGCCCTCAGCTATCACGGTCCTGATTTCGTTGCTTGGTCTGTTGTGACAGTAGCCCGGTCCATGCCATGTACTAGCAAACCGGAATTCAGATGTCCACTGGCTGCACGTGGTGAAGCCACATCGATCCTCTATCGTCAGTGAAGCTTCTGGGTCACCGATGCCACTTCCAGATCTGTTCCTTCAGGTGGCTTCAGGGTATTACAGAAACCACTCACCTCTGAGCCAAACTGCTTGCTGCCTCAGTCCACCGTCAGTGCTTCTGGAAGTCCTCTCTAGGATGTGGTGTTCCCCAAATGTCATAAGACATCACTGCTGAATTACGAGGAGAGGTTCGGGAGGCGGTCACATGGAGGACTGAGCGCTAGCACTCGGTCGGGGGTCTGCTGATGTCCAGCCCACATCTTACCTCTCTGCCTCGTCCATGTCCAACCTGGTGAAGCTGTAGATCACTAAACATTATATCCTCAGCAGCTACACAGACCACTCACTTCCACCCACTGACCCCACAGGAAATAGGCATCCTCGTGAAAAAACACGCCTGTGATTCACTGAGCAGGAATCTTACTGAGAAGAACAAGTGATGTAGTGATGTAGGTATTTGCTAT
This sequence comes from Bos grunniens, assembly GCF_055505025.1. Lineage (NCBI taxonomy): Eukaryota > Metazoa > Chordata > Mammalia > Artiodactyla > Bovidae > Bos > Bos grunniens. Next base: position 6,615,010 of record NC_141172.1, read on the forward strand.
GGGCTGTATCTCCATCTCCTCCTCTCTGCCCAGAGTCTTAGGTTGAAGTCCTAACCCCCCGGAGTTTAGTATGTGACTGTATCCCGAGACAGGGCCTTCAAAGGGGCACTGAATTTAACAGGAGGTCATGAGGGTGGGCCCTGATCCAACATAACCTTATGAGAACAGATCACTTGGGCCGATGGAGATGCCAGGGGTGCACTCATACAAAAGAAAGGCCACCCGAGGACACGGAAAGAAGATGGCTGTTTCTATCAAGAAGTAGAATCAAGATTTAAACTCAGACTCTTTGGCCTTAAAAGTAGCCACTGTACTGAGAGACCCTTCAGATTTGGTCTTAGAAGGGGCTAGAAGCCCTTGGAGTGAAGGATCTAAGCCCTTCTTGGAGAGTGGACAGGAAGTGTAGCACTCACAGGTATCTGAGAGAGGCCCCTGATAAAGGAGCTGAAAACCAAATCCAAGTTCTCCTCTACCTTCCTCAGGAAAGGAACATGCAAGCCACAAAGAAAGAGGTGACCACCAGAATTAGCTGAGATCACTGTCCTCCTGTTAAGTGATCAAAATGATCACTCTTCAAAGGCCTGACTTTCCTGCTAAGTGATCACTCTTCAAAGACCTGACTCACTCTTCAAAGGCCTGACTCTCACTCTTCAAAGGTCTGACTCTCCTGCTAAGTGATCACTCTTCAAAGGCCTGACTCTCACTCTTCAAAGGCCTGACTCTCCGCCTGTTAAGTGATCACTCTTCAAAGGCCTGAGTCTCTGCCTATGAAGGGATCTCTCTTCAAAGGCCTGACTTTCCTGCTGTTGAGTGATCACTCATCAAAGACCTGATTCTCCTCCTGTTAAATGATCACTCTTCAAAGGCCTGACTTTCCTGCTGTTAAGTGATCACTCTTCAAAGGCCTGATTCTTACTCTTCAAAGGCCTGACTCTCACTCTTCAAAGGCCTGACTCTCCTCCTGTTAAGTGATCACTCTTCAAAGGCCTGACTCTCACTCTTCAAAGGCCTGATTCTCCTCCTGTTAAATGATCACTCTTTAAAAGCCTGACTTTCCTGCTGTTAAGTGATCACTCTTCAAAGGCCTGACTTTCACTCTTCAAAGGTCTGACTCTCACTCTTCAAAGGCCTGACTCTCCTCCTGTTAAATGATCACTCTTCAAAGGCCTGCCGTGTATTTCATTACAGAGGGAGGGGGTGCAGGGCTTTCCCTCCACAGCAGCTCACTTGGAAGATTTCTGTTTGGCCCGAGGTCAACCCCAAAGTCAATGTATGACCCTGGCCGAGACCCAGGCCCACACTGTGCTCAGGCTGGGTGTGTTTATGATCCCTCCCACTTACAGCTCCATCACCTTCTGCATTTCAAAGATCAGGCTGGAGACTGCTGAACACTCCTCGTTCAGCCATGACGGGTTCCAGGCAGTGACCTTCATGACTTGTTCATTTTTCCTGGAGCAGCCCCTGAGGGGTCGGGGGGACGGTGCAGCTGGCCCACCAGGCGACCTGAGTCCAGCCTCAGCAGCTGGGAGGTCACTAAGTCGGGCCTCCTGGGGGCCACCCCTGAGAAAGGCTTGGGTCAAGGGTCTTGGGGCTCTGATCACCAGACAAGGCATCTAAGGTTTCTAGAAAGAGGATGTCTGTACCTCAAGACCAACGAAACGGAGTATGACGGGCACAAGTCTCAGTTGGACATCTTTGACCGGGGAGGCCCTTAAACCCAGTATGGTCACCCTTGGGGGGCCAACATGCTGTTTTGGCCAGGGTTAAGGCTTCAGTCCTTCTAAGGCCCTCGGGGCCTCTCAAGACACTGCCTTGAGTTATGCGTGCACCCTGCCCAGTCCCTGTTCGTGCTCCTCAGCATCCCCTTCTCCAGTGGCCTCACACCGAAGTTCCTGTCATGCTGCCAGGCCTTCATCCTGGGCTCTACTCAGGGCAGCCCCTGGCTGCTCTGAGGTCACCTCCAGCTAGCTCCTCACACCCCCTCTGTCCCATGTGCTCCAGGCACAGTCTCACTGCAGGACATGTGTGCTGGCTCTGTCCATCACCTGTGTGGCCCTTTCCCAGGTCCCCAAGTGTCACCGCACGAAGGCTTTTACCAGAGCTTGCCTTCTCAGCCAGGCCATCGCCAGCCAGACACTGCAAACTTCAGCTCCCAGTACCTCCTCCCGCCTTCCAGGCCCTCAGTCCAGTTCAGTCGCTCAGTTGTGTCCGACTCTTTGTGACCCTATGGACAGCAGCACATCAGGCTTCCCTGTTCATCACTAACTCCAAGAGCTTGCTCAAACTCATGTCCATTGAGTTGGTGATGCCATCCAACCATCTCATCCTCTGTCATCCCCTTCTCCTCCTGCCCCCAATCCTTCCCAGCATCAGGGTCTTTTCTATAGAAGCAGGTCGTCACATCAGGTGGCTGAAGTATTGGAGCTTCACTTCCAGGCCGTATTTCCCACTTTAGTGTCATTCACCATCCCATACACTCTCTGACTCCTTCCCTTTTTCCTTAAGTATGTTCTCACCTTCATCAGGTGAGCCCCTCAAGGGCAGGGCAGCAATTGGTCTGGTCCTTCTGAAACTATGTGCAAAATCGCAGGGGCATTTTGATTCTCAAAGGGGCTGATGGAGAAATGAGCCCACCAGCTGTCTCACCCTCCCACCATTATCCCTGAAAGCGGGAAAAGAGAACTCCGGGGAGCCTCCATTCATGTGTGTGTCTTTCAGAAGAAACCTTGAGGGCAGAAGGCAGAGGTGAGGAGGATAATACCCACCAAGTATTCCCAATACAGCAGGCATTGTGCCAGACACTTCGCATAAATTATTTCCTTTCATCCTGACAATAATCCCCTGAAATGCTTACTGGTACCCCATTTTATAGGATAGGAAACCAAGGCGCCAGGAGGTAAAAGGATTTGTCTAGTATTAAGGCTTGAAGTGTGTGCTTGTGTTCTGATGGTTCCCCTTTGGGGCCGTGCTGATCCCGGAGGGACCGCCCCTCTCAGGTTTAGCAAATTCCTAGAAATAGCAAACAAGAGGTGCTTTTCATATACAGACCAACCAGTCCAGAGCTCACACCTCCTTCACTGGGCCCTGACACTTTGGGCCACTGTTCCCCTGTCCTAATCGCCTCAGGGCCAGGTACCAGACAATTAGGGACAGCCCTGGACCCCAGAGCTTCCTGATATTATTCAGACTAGCCTATCCCAAGCCCCCCACGATGATGTGGCATGCCGGCCTCTTCTTGGGAATCTGTGACAAGTGATTTTTTCAGTGGCAGCTGTCTCCTGATCTATTGGCCTTGAGATGCCTAAACAATAACAAAATCTGCCTTTTAAAACAGCTACAACATCAGCAAACTGCTGGTGAGGGAGCTTCCAACCCAGTAACTCCAGCTCCAAAGGCCCCAATGCCCTGGGCTTACAAACTCCAGTAGTTCCCCTTCTCCCATGGACTCACATGCAAGCTCCCATTAGTGGTGCCCGAGACCTCGGGGTCTATGCCCTGCTCCTGGCCCACGGTCTGGTGATATTAATCCACTCACAGAGGCGGGAGGGCACTGTGGCTCTGCCAGCTGGGTAAAGGCAGACTTTATAGCTTCTAGGACAAATGTCAGCCACTCAGCTGGCCTGGCAGAAGCCGCACGAATGCCAGAATTCTGGCGGGCCTGGAGCACACTGTGAAGGAAGCCGTCTGCCGTCACTGGAAGAAGTGAAGTGAAGTCGCTCAGGCTTGTCTGATTCTTTGCAACCCCACGGACTGCAGCCTACCAGGCTCCTTGGTCCATGGGATTTTCCAGGCATGAATACTGGAGTGGGTTGCCATTTCCTTCTCCAGGGGATCTTCCCGACCCAGAGATCGAACCCAGGTCTCCCGCATTGTAGACAGACGCTTTACCGTCTGAGCCAACAGGGAAACCCGCCATCACTGGAAAGTCCCGGTAAATCTACCCTCATTGAGGGGCAAACAGCCGACAAGACTCAAAGCTCTGATGCTCCCATAATGATAGCCATTGAACTTCAAATGAATGACTTGTGCAGTATACAAACTGTATCTCAATAAAGCTGTTTAAATATATATTTTTTTAACAAAGAAGAAGAAGAAAAGACGCTCTGCTGACAGGACCATGGGCAGGACTGAGCGATGGCAGCAATGGAGGCATCATGCCCCCTCTTCCCAGCCTCCTGGCTGCTCCCAAAACACTGGGGCCACTTTCTTAGCTCAAGGCCTTGCGTTTGGCTATGCCCTCCTCTGGTGCGTGTACCTCCAGTGACCTGCAGGCTGGCTCCCTCCCTGCTCTACATCTTTGCTCAGAGGTCCCCTTCCTGCTCCCTTATTGAACGCTGGACACAGCTCTGCTCCCCTGTGGCTCTCTTTCCAGCTTTAGAACTCTATTTACCATTTTCTAATACAGAAGACAAAATATTTGTTCTGCTCCTTGTTCATGTCTCTGTCCAAGACACATAAGCTCCATGAGAGCAGGGCTTTCTGTCTGTATTATTACTCTGTCCCCAGCTCCTGGAACCATGCCTGGCACATAGTAGGTGCTTGGTAAATAGTTACTGAATAAGTGGTCACATTATAGTTACTGCTCAGGCTTCTGAGCTGGCAGCTCTCAGAGCCTCTCCCTTGAAGTGCTGCCGGTCAGCTTGCCTCAACGTCCCTCTTGTCACAGCATTTGATGCACAGACATTTTCAGGCGGCCAATTGTTACTTCATCTGTACTAACTGTTGTTGTTCGGTCGCTCTTTTGCGAGCCCATGGACTGCAGCCCACCAGTCTCCTCTGTCCATGGGATTTCCCAGGCAAGAATACTGGAGTGGGTTGCCTTTTCCTCCTCTAGGGGATCTTTCTGAACCAGGGATGGAATCTGCATCTCTTGTGCTTCCTGCACCGGCAGGCAGGTTCTTCACCACTGTGCAACCAATGAAATTGATGAACCCTGCCTTTCTTAGAGCTGTCCTACCGCTTTAAGGACTCTTCCTCATATGTACCTACTGCACTTTCTTTTGCACTTAAAATTTGTTAAGAGGGTGGATCTCTCTTGTTCTTACCACAATTTAAAAGAAAAACAAAGAACTACTCTCTTTTTCTCTTGTTGTTAGGGGCAACCTCAGCCAAAAGGCCTCAGAATTGGATACAAAGTCAAGTTACACAGATGCACTGAAAGTGTTATGTCTCTGTTTAAAATCCTTGCAGATTCTGTTTAAGAGTGTGAAGTTTTAATGTTCTGTTTGATAGGAAGCCACTGGGAGCTGAAGCAGGGCTGTGAGCTGGAGTTCGTTGTTCAGGGAAGTCTGTGTGTAGACACCAAGCAAGTATCTGATGGGAGAGAGGGAGGGGTGAGTCCTCAGAAGGAGACAGAAACAGAGCTGAGAGACATCCTCCTCCAGGGAAGTGAGAGAGGCTGAGTCTGTGTTCTGGTGGCAGAAGGCAGGCATGCCCCTCTTCATTGCAGCTATCTGTGAAGATGCAAGGCAGCCAGGGGAAGCGCACATCTTCCCCTTTATTATTCCAGGAGGCGAAGACAGACATGGGATGAGCACCCTGAAGTCCAGACTGGAGGCTGGAAGATCTTTGTATCAATCTGGTCGGAAGCCCAGGAATATCAGCGCCAGCAGCTAGCTCCAGCTCAGCACCAGGGGGGTGGGGGTGGGACAGTAGGTGGGGAGTCAGGGAGGACGGTTAGGCCAGGTGGTGGCCAACATCACAGAGGATCGGGGCACAAAACTCCCTATCACTTTGTGCAAGGTGGTTCATTATCTGATGGTGTTTGACACAGTGGAAATTCACAGGTTGGTATAGAGCACAGACCTGTCACCTTCAGGCCATACAACCGCATAATTGTCACCTTCTGGGCAGCAGCTTTACCTAAGTGTAAATGATCAAGTAACCAACTTTGGGGATTCTCAGGTGGCTCAGAGGTAAAGAATCCGCCTGCCAATGCAGAAACTGTAGAAGACATGGGTTCGATCCCTGGGTTGGGAAGATCCCCTGGAGGAGGAAATGGCAATCCACTCCACTATTCATGCCTGGGAAATCCCATGGACAGAGGAGCCTGGTGGGTTATAGTCCATGGAGTTGCCAAGAGTCTGACACAGGCAATGTACCCATGTACATTGAGCGACTGAGCATGTACGCAATCAACTTTTGTGACCCAGATTTGGAGGGTAACAACTGATGTCCATACAAGCAGGACTGGAGAAAGCACTTTTCTCATTAGAGAAAAGAAATCTCCCAAGAGGAGAGAGGTGGTAATCTTTGATCACGAGGAGAGGAGGGCGAGGAGGGCCAGTTAACCAACCCCACAGCTGGCCCTCCTTCCCCTGAGAAGGGGAACGTGGTCAGACTGGTCCTCACGTAGAAAGGAAAGCTGATCAGGAGAGGGAGCTGACGCCTCCTCCAGGATGTGAGCGGCTGAAGAAACAGGCACAGACAGGAGCAGCAGAGAAAGCGGATGGACACCTGCATCTCTGTGGAGTTTCCCATCAGCTCTTGCTGGAAAAAGGAGCAAGTGTGAAGCAGGAGGGTTTCTGATAGAAGAGGAGCCAGCAAGTGAACTTAATAAAGAAAAAACTAGAAACTTCCAGTGGTCCAGTGGTTAAGACTCCGCACTCCCAGTGCAAGGGATCTAGGATTGATCCCTGGTTGGGGAGCTAAGATCCTGCATGATGCACGGGGGCAACTCAAAAAAAAAAAAAAAAAAAAGAAGAAGAAGAAAACTAATTAGGGAGGTTAACACCAAAGGGATGGAAAGACAGTGGCCTATTTGGATCTTAGAGTTCAGTGTTTGTCTAAAAGAAAACCAATGTTTAAGGATACCCACCGAAGGATAAGTGTGTTTGCAAACCCATTTCTGACACAGCATCTTGCCTATAGCAGAGTAGATGCCTGACACGTGGTGGGTGGGAGGCCGCGAACAACAGGTCACAGAGTCATGTAAGAAGGACAACACCTCAGTGTGAGCTCAACCCCAAAAGGCAGACTCAGGCACTGTGTGGGTGAAGCGAGTGGCACTTCCCAACCCTGGCCAAAAGCATCAGAAAACCCCCAAAGTCGGGAAAGGCGACAGAGCTGCTAACTCTCAACCCCATCCCCAGAGAGCATCTTTCATCTCAACATACCCCATCTCAACCTCCTCCCATCACCACCTCCCCCAGGCCTGCTAAGTGTTGCTGATTTCTGCTCCAGAGTTGCCTGCCAATCCGTGCGTTGGCTTCCTCTTCCAAGCACTCCAAGCCCATCGTTTCAGCCCTGGACCAGCTGCCTCTAACAGGTGCTCTGGGCTCTTGGTTTCCTCCCTGAACACCAGAAAAGGGATCTTCTTTAAAAGCTAATCTGGCGCCAATGCAGGAGACACGGGTTCAACCCCTGATTCAGGAAGATCCCACACGCCCTGGAGCAACTAAGCTGTGAGCCACAATTATTGAGCCTGTGCTCCGGAGCCCAGGAGCCGCAACTGCTGAAGCGCCTAGAGTTGGTGCTCTGAGACAAGAGAAGCCACTCCCCACAACTAGAGAGAAGCCCGGGCAGCAATGAAGTCCCATCTCAACCAAAAATAAATTAAAAAAATAAGATTAAAAAAGCTAATCTGGGACCTCTCCCGTGTTTTAGTGGCCAAAACTCTGCACTCCCAACGCAGGGGGCCCAGGTTCAATCCCTGGTCAGGAAACTAGATCCCACACGCTGCACTAAAATTCGTGCAGGCAAATAATTTGTTTTTAACTAATCTGATCATATAGCTTTCCTACATAACCCTTCCCACTGCACTTGGTATACACCCATGCTGTCAGGCCCACGCCTTCCTCTCCACCCTCCCCCACATCACTCTCCATCCCCTGACTGCTGACCTGCAGCCACACTGAGTCCTATCATATTCTAGAATAAGGCAGGCTTTTCTCACCCCAAGGCCTTTGTATATGCAATTCCCTCTGCAGGGAAGGTTGTTTCTGCTCCTCCCATAGTTGGTTCTTCCTCATCATTTATATTCAGGCCAAGTGTCAACTCTCTAGAGAGGCTTTCTCTGATGTGTGTATGCTAAGTCGCTTCAGTTGTGTCAGACTCTGTGCAACTCCATGGACTATAGCCCGCCAGGCTCCTCTGTCCATGGGACTCTCCGGGCAAGACTACTGGAGTGGGTCGCCATTCCCTCCTCCAGGGGATCTTCCTGACCCAGGGATCCAACCCATGTCTCTTATGTCTCCTGTCCTGGCAGGTGGGTTCTTTATCACTAGCGCCACCTAGGAAACCCAGCCCTGCACAAATAAGCTCTCTGCACACCCCACCCCAGGTACTACAGTCTTGGCATCATGTTTGTTTGCTTAAAGCATTTGCCACAATATGCCAGCTATCTAACTGCTCCTGTTATGTCTCCCAAGAGAGAATGGAAGATTCATGAGGGCCTGGACTACCTCTGTTATGTTCCCCGTTACCCTCTGCACATAGTATGGAGCATGACTGAAAGCATCTTTGTTGACCGGAAGACTGTGTCACATACCCATAACACACCCGCCAAAGTGCTGTAGACGGGTATGTGCAGTTCACTAGACCTTCACAACCACCCAGAGGAGTTATTATGCCCGCTTTATGGACGAAGAAGCCCAGTTAGGAGATCAACTTGTAAAGCCAATAAGTGGTGGAGGTGGAATTTACACACAGCTCTGGTGGACTTTTCTCACCATGCGGGGCTGCCTCCCCATCCCTGCCATAGCCAGGAAGGCTCTGGAAGCTCCCAACTGACACCAGGCTCATTACCAGTGAAAAATGGCACTATGTTACCAGATAAAATGTATAATTTTTATCTTTATTTAAACTTGACTTGAGACATCTGATTTAAGGAGGACTCCAAATGACCAAAATATTCAAGTGAAGGTGAAAGTCGCTCAGTCATGTTTGACTCTTTGCGACCCCATGGACTATACAGTCCTTGGAATTCTCCAGGTCAGAATACTGGAGTGGGAAGCCTTTCCCTTCTCCAGGGGATATTCCCAACCCAGGGATTGAACCCAGGTCTCCCGCATTGCAGGCAGATTCTTTACCAGCTGAGCCACAAAGGAAGCCCAATAATAACTGCATAATATCTGCATGATTTAATATTACCACTACGATTGTATTTTGAATTGATAAGCATCAAAGAATTGATGCTTTTGAATTGTGGTGCTCGAGAAGACTCTTGAGAGTCCCTTGGACAGAAAGGAGATCAAACCAGTCAATTCTAAAGGAAATCAACCCTGAATATTCATTGGAAGGACTGAAGCAGAAGCTGAAGCTCCAATACTTTGGCCGCCTGATGCGAAAAGCCAACTCACTGGAAAAGACCCTGATGCTAGGAACGATTGAAGGCAAAAAAGGGGACGACAGAGGATGAGATGGTTGGATGGCATCACTGACTCAGTGAACATGAGTTTGAGGAAACTCTGGGAGATAGTGAAGGATGGAGAAGCCTGCTGTGCTACAGTCCAAGGGGTCGTAAAGAGTCAGACATGACTGAGCGACTGAACAAAAACAACCAGTTTTACAGGTAAATTGGACACAAATCCATCTTTCAGGCTGACTACTGTAATGTTAACCCAGTTATAAAAGAAGAATCAAAGGTGGAGAGATGGCATAGGGAGAAAAAGTGGAAGAGGCTGGTATCTGGCAAGATCCTTGGAAAACTCACCTATTACAACAACAGCAATCTACCTAAGCATCTACTAGCATTAATGGTACAAAGTGGACAGGTGTCACCAAAGGCCACCAGCTGGCCATGATGTCATTAGTAACGTGTGGTCCAATTCTACCGTCACCGACAACAAAATGGCCAGATGCTGCCTGAAGCCCTTGACATTTGTCATGTCAAAATATTCAGAACAACCCTCTGTGGTAAGTACCAATATTATCTCCATTTCAGAAACGAGAAGACTGAGGAACAGAGAGGCTCAGTACCTTGCCTAGGTCACACAGCTGTCAAGCAGCAGGGGGAGTTGCCCCATCTTTCCAGGCTGCTGCCCTGCAAGAACGCACAGCGTCCACGTTGCCAACAAGCCCCTTCCAAGTTCGCAGACTTGGCTGTCCTCTCCAGATGGTGTGGAGCAAGGGGGGATCCCACTGGAGAGTGTCCTACAGGTGCCTGTGAACTTGGTGACACGCAGGGCCCACTGCAGCAGCTTGGGAAGCCGGGGGCCCAGAGGCAAGGACCCAGGAGGCCTGCAGGCCCCAGTGGCCAGGGACCCTCTGCCCCAGCTCCCTTGCTACCACAGATCATACACACTCACATCCTCTGGAGTCAGGAATCTCTGCACTGAGTCCTTTCAGCAACATCTCTGCTTGAATGCTCCCCATGACGGGAAACTCACTACCTCCTGAGACAGTCTCTCCATCTCTGGATGGCTCCTGCTGTTTGAAATGTCTCCCACATGGTGAATCAATAACCATCTCCCTGTAGCTCCCTCCCACTCTTTGGAATGACCATGGTTCTCCTGCTGCTGCTGCTGCTAAATCACTTCAGTCGTGTCCGACTCTGTGCGACCCCATAGACAGCAACCACCAGGCTCCCCCGTCCCTGGGATTCTCCAGGCAAGAACACTGGAGTGGGTTGCCATTTCCTTCTCCAATGCATGAAAGTGAAAAGTGAAAGGGAAGTCGCTCAGTCGTACCCGACTCTTAGCGACCCCATGGACTGGAGCCTACCAGGCTCCTCCGTCCATGGGATTTTCCAGGCAAGAGTACTGGAGTGGGGTGCCATTGCCTTCTCCTATATCCCTTCAAATGCTGGGGTTCACATAGCCTACATCTTCCCCAGGATGAGATGTCCCCCAGTATCCCCCAAGCATCGTGATCTCCAGCGCCTCCTCACCCTGGACCTTTGCCCCAGTCAGAACTCCAGCCCCACTGAAACAAGTTCTGACATGACTGGACACTTGCAGGCTGGTCTGACTGGGGTCTGCCCTGACATCAGCAACCCAGGGTGACAATGTGCTTTGACCAGAGGAGTCCCACCTGGAAAGGGCTTCTTGGGTCACCGGGTGGCCTCCAAAGGCTTCCTGCTGCTGTAGAAACCACTGGTGTCCAAACCAGCCCCTGGGCGCTTGGAGACTATCTGGAGCCGCAGGGGCCAGGAGTGGGGGTGGGGTCGGCGGGCGGGATACCCTGGGCTCTGGACCCCCACCCTCCATGTACCTAGAACACAGCTGCTTCAGCCTGTTTTATAAACGGGGCTTCTGCATTTTGTAAACGCGTTTGAAGCACCAGGGCTCAAGAATGTCTAAAATTGCTGATGCCGGTTAGCCTCTTGGGCACGTGCTGTCTCCCTCATCACGTGTGTGCAAACGCCGCGGCTCAGGCCAGCGCCAAGATAAGGGGACTTTTCCCTGGACTGGGAGACCCAGGCCCCCTGCTCTGCCGCTCCAGGGACACTAGAGACCCAGCTCTGCTCTGCGCACAAGAAGGCCGCGCAAGTGCACACGTGACGGCGGCGGTACGGGCGCGCACACGAGGGCGCAAAGATGCTGCGCCGGGGACTTGGGGATCCGGATGGGCGACGCCCCTTGAGTGTGCGCGGAGGGTGGCCCCCAGCCCCGGGGTGGGGGTGGGGGGACTCACAGGGCAGCGTCTCGGCGCGGCTCTTCTGGATCATTATGCAGAGCTGTAGCACCAGTTGGGGGGCGCTTTCCAGGAAGGTCTCCAGGAGGCGCAGCATGTTAACGTCTGCATATTCGTACATCATAGCCCAGTAGAAGCGTCGCTGGTGTTCCTTCTGCCGCTGGCTCTGAATCCCCAGGTACATGGTGCGGATATACCTGCGAGAGACGGGACAGAACACAGAGAGAGGCATGGGTTGGGGTGGGGGTTCTGGAAGGGCCAGGCCCTCCCGGGCAAACCAGCCGCCCCTCCTTGGTTCTGAGGTCTTCCAGGTGCTTGGACCAGCTCTAGGGGTTCTCCCAGCCCACGAATGAGGTACTGAGGCTTCAGGGTGGGGTCGGGTGGGGTCAGGCCAGGGAAGGGGGCCTGGGCAAGTTGTCTCCTTCCCCACCTCGGTTTGCTCATCTATAAAGTGAGAAATGAAGAGTGGGACCCAGTGACCTTGCTGCCAAGGAAGTATCACAGGTGAGCTCAGGGGGCAGGTGGGCTCGGTCAAGTTCAGGGTCCCAGGGGGAAAATTTCAGCAGGGTTTTCACCTCTCTGGAGGAGGAAGGAAAGGCATTAGCATTTATGAAATTCCTACTGGGGGTCACTGGTGGGCTGCCTGGTGTGGCCTGGGTCCCGGGTGACAGGCTGAAGTATACCCATGTAGGACAGGCAGGCAGGGCTCACAGGCACAGGCTCCAGAGGTAGATGCGGGAGCCACCAGGAGCTGGCCGAGGCTGTTTGACCCCAAAACTCATGTGTGCCCCGCTCCACGCTAGGGGGAGCCTACAGTGGCGCCTCCGTCGAGGTGTGGCCCAGGACTCAGCCACACAAACACATGGACCCCACTCCCTCTAGGAGGGACATAGGGCCAGGGAAGCGTGGGCTCTGTCATCTGCTAATTGTGGGGACCTGGACTCATCACCCCAACTCTGTGTCTGTGTTACTCTTCTTTAACATAAGAGAGTTCCAGCGTTGTGAGGCTGACGGGGAGCTTGGGGAGATAATCCAGCTGCTGGCTGTGGATCCAGGCCCACAGAAGAAAGCCCCCATGCCCGCTGCAGTTCTCCCTAAACTGTAGACGCTTTCTCCAAGCCACAACAAGGGGAGGATGGACGGTATCATCTAAGCCAGACTTGGGAAGATGCCCTGGAGAAGGAAATGGCAACCCACTCCAGTATTCTTGCCTGGGAAATCCCATGGACAGAGGAGCCTGGCGGGCTACAGGCCATAGGGTCGCCAAGAGTCGGACACAACTGAAGCAACTTAGCACACACAGAAGCCAGACTCAGCCAGTGGCCTCTGGGGCCAAGCCCAGCCCAGAGGAGCTGGCAGCGCCAGGACCAAAGCAAGATTCAGAAAGCACAGTGGGCCCAGTTAGGATCAATCGGGGTCATGCAGCATCAATCGGGGTCACAGACAACAGGACAGAATGACACGTGCATCCCTGGCCATCCCCTGGGAATGTGTCTTCTAAACCACCAAGCCAGAATCACAGAGGTTGAGAGAGTGGCTGGCCCCCTACATGGTCCCTGCTGTCCCCAGGCACCCCATCAGGGGCCCACTTGGGGGTCTGTCTCTATCGCCACTGCAGCCTGGTCTCCGCCATCACCCCTCTCTCTTGGATCAGAGCAGAAGCCTCCTAACTGGCCTCCCAGGGCCCACTCTTGCCCCCAGAACAACCCACTCTCTGCCCAGCAGCCAAGGCACTTTATCAAAATCACAGACGGCCCTCCCTGACTTCCCATCATGCTCAGAAGAAAACCTGTCCCTCGGCTCCTGGGCCTTGCCGGTCCCCCAGCCCCGTCACCGGTTCTCGCCCCAACTTTCTCGTGTCTTGTCTGTCTCTCATGGACACGTGAGCTTGCCTCTGTTCACACCCTCCCTGGGGGAGGGGGGGCTGTGGAAGAAGGAAGACTCCTGTCCCCCAGGGCTGAGGCCCCCTCCAGGACAGCACTGTCACAGCACTGCAAAGGCAGCCTGCTTCCCCAGGTACACCGACTTTCTAAGAGGCTCCCAGAGAAGGGCTCTGTACTCCCCTCCGTGAAGCAACGGGAAAGGTGGGCATTGCCCAGGAAACTCACGTGGATTTTACAGCAGCCCGTGCTTTAGAAGCAGAGGTAAGAAAGCCTACATTTGCAAAATAATACAAAACTACAGTGATGCTCTTATGTAAGTCCAAACTGGTGGGCCTCCTACCTATGGAAAAGACCTCGAAGAAGACCCATCGGGAGGGGGCTGAGAGGGACGCCTTATTTCCTGCATATACACTCCCTGGGGTGAGCGGAGAACAACCCCGCAGGAAACTGCGGGGAGGGAGGCGCTGGTACAGGAATGGTGTCAGGCTGGAGTGAACAGTGCGTGGCTGCCAGCCCCACCAGGCACCACTGCGGGCCAGGCATCTCCCGAAGGGCCTGTCACACCCTGCGGGGCAGCTCTGGTTACCGTCACTTAACACCTGGCGAAACAGAAGCTCTGAAGCAAAGCAAGGCATCGAATCCTTGTCTGCTCCAGGTTCTGTCACTTACTGGCTGCGCCGCTTCCCACGAGTCACTGCCTCCCTCTTGGCCTCTGTCTGTAAGTTCCCAAAATCATGGGACCAGGGGAGAGGCAAAGGGAAGGAGGGGGATGCCCGGGGGTTGCTTGTTGAACCTGACCTGGAAAGCTATGGGGCCACTGAGAGAAAGGGGCAGAGACTGAGAGACACAAGAGATGGCAACAGAGAGAGATGGAGACAGGTGGAGAGACAGGGAGAAAGAAACAGACCCGTACACAGAGGGAAGGGAGACGGACAAAGAGCTCTGGAGGAGACTGAAAGACAAAGGGACAAAGGAGAGGGAAGCTACGTCAGAACTGAGGGCCTGAAGGAGACCGACTAGACGAGGTGACCGTAGCAGCAGGCTGGGCAGGGGAGGCTGCTCTAAGGACGTGTGGTCCCAAGTAGTTGGAAGGGGCTGGGGAGCCGGACTCCAGAACCCCAGGCAGAGAGGACGGTCAGATCAGGTCGGATGGTGGCCTGGGGAGACAGAGCAGGAGGGGTCGAGGGTGCCCTGGTGAAGGAGCTGAAGCAGGGCTTCGAGTCCAGAGGCTCCGCACGGGCACCCAGAATAGCCATGTGGCCGGGAGAGCCCTGGTGCCATGGGTCTCCCAGGTTGGATATAGTCTCTCTGCTCCTAAACTCCTCTCTACTCAGATGTGGCAGCTGCAGGGCACAGTGCTGGGGGCCACAGACTCCCTCAGGGGCAGACCACAAAGCTCTACTTTCTCAGGTCTACTCTCTCAGACCACAGCCTCTGCCTCCCCCAGCCTCACAAGTGGGCCCAATGTGGGGACGATTATGTCTCATAACCCAAGCCTATCTATGCATTCAGGTCCCCAGGCGAGGTAACACCAACACTCAGGTTCGCCCAGGTCAGCCTCGCCAGGGCAAAGGGAGCTCTTGGTCTGCCATTCCACGCCCCTTTTCCCCAAGCCACTAGCCCCTCTGTTCAGCATGGCCAGCGAAATGGAAGACAACGAGCCCAGAATACGTTGCTTCAACCATAACATCTGCCAGAGAAACCAAGCTTGCCTCTATGGTAACATCCAAGATATGGGAAGAGATGAAGGTAGGAGTGGGCAGAACCGGAGCCACTCCCCACCCATAAGCAGACAGATGCTTGAAGCCCAGTGTGCACTGGGATCAAGTCTGAGACCAAAACTGGTTATCATGCCTCTTGGGACACCAGCTCACATAGCCTGCCACCTGGAGTAGGAGCTACATCAGAGTTCAGTTCAAAATTCCCAATCAAGGGTCTTCCACCCAATTCTCTGGCTCCTGCACCCTCCTCTTCTGTCCTCAAGTCCCGGGGTCCCTGGTAGACCTTATAGAATCCAGAGTGGGGTCTTGATGACCTCTGCGGAAGCCCAGCCAGCAGCCTCTTCTTGCTAAGCTGTCACCCCTGTGCAAAGACAGCCATGGCCCATGGCCACTAGGTGGCGCCAGACCCTAAGCCACGCAGGAAGGCTGCTCCTCCGCGCCGTGATCTCATTCCCAGCCGGCGGCCTCCCAAGGCCTGCACCTTTCAATGTGGCAGCATCGGGGTGCAAGGGGGCATCTGGCCAGGCCGAGGGGCAGTCCCAGATGTGCCATGTCCCCACGAGAAAGCATCTGCAGGAGACACAAGGTGGGCTGCTGCTCCCTCGCCTTCTCCCTCTCCTTGGCAGGTTCCAGAAATCTCACCTCCCCTAGAAAGGTGGTTTGGGAGGAAAAACATCCAACTCTCCTCCTCCTGACTGGCTTCCACCTGGATTCTGTGTCACCTGCTGTCACACTATTTCTCTCCTAAGAACATTGGATCATGAAAGGCACGGATCTAAAGGCAGGCAGGCAGCTGTCCTGTGGAGTGAGGACTCAGGAAACCTGTGTCTGGTGTGAGGTCTGCAGGGCTGCTCGACCTTGGGCAGTTCACCCATCTCAGAGGGGCAGGCCGAAGGATCGCTAAGCCGAAGGATCCTTTTATTAACTCCCTCTTTCTCTGGCCGAGCCTCTTGACAAGTAACACCCAGTGTTTGTGTGGCCCTCATATGTGCCTGGCACTGCTGTGAGCATTTTGTATTTATTAACTTAATCCTTGCAACAGATAAATAAGGTGGATGCAATATTACCCCCTCTTTAACAGATGGTAAACTGAAGTGCCAGGGTTACGAAATGTGCTTCGGTTTACCCAGCTCAGTAAGGGGTTGAGGAGGGCCGTAAGCCCAGAAGTCTGCTCTGGAGCCAGTGCTCGGAGTTCCCACCCACACAGCTCTATGAGGTAGACCAGTTGTCTCCTTCCTTCTGCCCTTAGTGCAACTTGCTTGCTTTTACTACAGGGGAAAATCATGGTTTGCCCCTAACACCTGGGTTCTTTTTCAGTTCTGTTCCTGGCTGTGTTGCCTTGGGGAACATCTCCTACCCTCATGGAGCCTCAGTGTTCTCATCTATGCAATGCTTGGCCCAGAGGAGGACCCTAGGACATGGTGAACGAATGGATGCATGTTATCGTGGTCCCCTTAGAGGGCCTCAGGGGACTCAGATGAGGCAATGCCTGTGAGAACAGACGGGAGACCAGAGGCCAAGGATGGCACCTATTACTGACCCCCACAGAGGGTTCTCCTGTCTTCCCTTCAGTCTATTCTCCTTATTCCCCTTCCAAAGCTATCTCCTCCCCTTACTTCATAAACCACAGAACTGTTTAAAGTTCCTTATGCCTCCAGGAGAACTCTCTAGTTCTCTGAGCACATTTTCACCTCTTACAGTACACTCTGAAGGAGACATATTTGTCATCTTTTCCTCTTTGGTTCATCAGAGACTCAGAGAGGCCGAGTGATTTCCCCAAAGTCACACAGCAAGTCAGGACTGAGGTACATCAGAGGTCTTGGCCAACTTATGTTGCTGCACTGGCAGTTAATTAAGGGAAGCTGGAAGCGAGAGGCTGAATAATTTCACCTGTCTGGACCTACAGTGCCCTGCTGTTTCTTATGACACATTGTAAAGTCTCTATTGTGGACAGAAACTCACCCTCAAAGTCCCAGACAGGGCGAAACCTAGGTTTGGGGGCACCTGAAGCTTTGGAAATCTCTAATAGAAAAACAAAGTCTACGAAACACTGGAAGTAGAAATACTGACAGCATCAATTCTATACACTTTTTTTCCCAGAAAAATAAAAGAGGAGAGAACACTTCTGTGTTCACTTTATGAGGTCAGCATTACTCTATCAAAGTCAGACACATACCACACAAGAAAATAAAACTACAGACAATATCTCTTATGAAAGTGAAAGTGTTAATCACACAGTTGTGTCCAGCTCTTTGCAACCCCATGGACTATAGCCTGCCAGGCTCCTCTGTCCATGGAATTCTCCAGGCAAGAACACTGGAGTGGGTAGCCATTCCCTTCTCCAGGGGATCATCCCAATCCAGGGATAGAACCTGGGTCTTGTGCATTGCAGGCAGATTCTTTACTGTCTGAGCCATCAAGGAAGCCCCATCCCTTATAAACACAGATGCAAATACCTTTAACGAAATACTAGCAAATCAAATTCAGTGATATATGGAAAGAATAGTATTTGATATCCAACTGGAGTATATTTGGGGAATGTAAGGCTTATTCTGTATTCAGAAATCAATTACTGCAATTAATGATATTAACAGGTAAAACCACACACTACATTAACTGATGCAGAAAGAAAGCATTTGACAGAATTCAACATCCACTGATGATTTTTTAAAAAAACTCTCAGCAAACCAGAAATAGAAAAGAGCTTTCTTAACCCGACATAGATGAAAGACATCTATAAAAATTAATAGTTAATATCACACTTACTGATATAAAGACTGAAGATCTTAAGATCAGGAACAAGGCAGTAATGTCTACACTCACCATTTCTATTTAACATCATACTAGAAGTCCTGGTCAGTACAATAAGTCAGGGGAAAGAAATAAGATTATACAAACTGCAAGGAAAGGGACTTCCCTGATGGTCCAGCAGTTGAGAATCTGCCTTCCGATGCAGGGGATGCGGTTCGATACCCGGTCAGGTAACTAAGATTCCACCTGCTGTGAGGCAACTGAGCCCCCAAGCCACAACTGTGACCTGATGCAGCCAAAAATAATCAATCAATTAAAAAAAATTTTTTTTTAATTTGCAAGAAAGAAGTAAAATTGTCCCTATTTGTAAATGATATGACTATCTGGATAAAATCCCCAGGAATAAAAACAAAGTTCACAGAACTAATTACCAAGTTTAGCAAAGTCTCATGATACAGGGAAGACAGAGGAAGGAGCCTGAAGTGCGGCAGTCCGTGGAGCTGCAAAGAGTCTCACCCGACTTAGCGACTGAGCAACAACAACGCAATACAAGGTCATCGTATGGAAACTGAACGTATCTCTATAGACTACTAATGCACAATTGGGAATTGAAATAAAAAAAAAACCACATACCACTTAAACGAGTTCCCTTAGGGGAAGGCAGGACAGGGGAAGGGGATTAAGAGGGACAGATTATGAGGCATTGAATACATGAGTCACAGGGATGAACGCAGAGCACAGGAAATACTGTCAGTACGTCGTAGTAACTTTGTTCAGAGTATAATCTACAAAGACGTCAGATTATTCTGCTGCACCCCTGAAGCTAGTATAATACTGTAAGTGACTTATACATCAATTTAAAAAACTTTTATATTTTTGTACTATTTAAACACAAGCAGCCCATGCCTCTGGGGGCATGTTGACCCTCGTCCTGGGTGGGCGTGGAGCACTGTCTCACAGGCACACACACACCACCACCACCACCAAGAACGCTCCACACAAACACCACACACTCATGCACGCCGCACTCACAGTGTGGACACACCGCCACGTGTGTACATGCCAACCACGCGTGAAGTTCACGCACCCTCACAGCCACATGCATGTCCTATGCAGCAAGACACACACGCACACGTCGCCGCGCACCGGAACACGCTGCACGAGTTCAGGTCCTCGAGTGTACAGACCCCCGGAGCCCATGATCATATCCTGGTGTCAACAGGCTCCAACCTGGGATCCCTGAGGGGGAGGGTCCCTGCCTGCCCCTGGCGTCACAGCTGACTCAGAGGATGGACGCAGAGGGAAAAAGGCTAAAGCACATCACTTCTGGGGAGAGGTGGGAATCTACCACTTCTCCCACTGGTAGCCGGGAGTCACCAGAGAGAGGGTGCTGCAGCCACTCGACAAGGAGAGAGGGGATGCAGGGCTGTCATCATGGGAGGAATCCTGCCCCCAAAATCAAGGACAGAGCTGGGCCAGCTGCTACCTCCACACACCCTCGAGCTCACTGATATCCGAACTTGTGCAGCCCTGGCCCTGATCACACCTGTCCTGCTTCACCTCCACCTGAGCCTGGCAGATGGGGAAGCCTGGCTTATGGTCGTGGTGAAGGCGTTGAGAACTGTCATGATGATGCCTGATCTGCACTCCCGTTGGGTCCCTCCTTCTAGGTGGAGGGGCTCCTTCCCGTGTGTCCTCTGCATCGCTGACTGCATCCCAGGGGCCCAGGGCCAGATGGCTGTGCCCCAAAGCAAGGTGGGGCGGTTTCAGGGTTCTGGGCTGCCTGGCGCTTGTGCAGGAACCTTGCTGGTCTGGGGTCTGTCACCTGCTGAGGATGGAAGCTGACCTGGGTCCCCAGGCGTTAACGGGGGCTCCAGGGCTGCAATGCCAAAAAGGGGGTGCTCCCACCTGGGATACTGACTCCATGCCCAGGTGAGAACCCCTGAGAGTCTTCCCTGGGGCCCCAGGTCAGTATGGAGAAAAGTCCTTCAAGCTCTTCTAGGCCATCACAGATCTTGGGGGCACCCAAGCTGTGGCAGACAGGATCAGGGTTCAGCCTGCCTGCCTAACCTCTGCCAGATACCGATACTCTCATTTTTACAGATGAGGAAAATCAAGGCTAGCCTGGATCCAGTATCCCAGGGGGCTCCCTAGTGGCTGTGCAGTGAGGTATCCAACCTCCTGCCTCTGCCCCACCCCTGCTGGTGCTCCCCGCCCTTGGCCACACCTGCTGGCCTCCAGTCCCAGGCCTTCCTGGCATGTGCTTGTCTCAGTGTCTTGGCTTCTGCTGTCCCCATCATCCTCAAAGGGCCCAGTTCTCCCCATGTGTCTCTCTCCATGCCCAGATCACAGCATTTCCCTTCCCCACTCCTGTTACACTGGGTCCTCAGTACAGTAATAACTCCTATTTGTGGGGTTCTCCCTACATAATAGGCACAGTGGGAACCTTCTACACATATTACGTCATTTAACCTGACAACGTCACGATCGTCAGCAGATGAAGAAACTGAAGCGAGAGGAAGTCCCGGGACGCGACTGCCAGCCTCATCCAAGACCTAGACTCCAGAGGCGGTGCTTCTAACCCAGAGAGCTATGTTCTTCTATTCCTTATCATGTCCCCCTTTCCTCTCCTCCCACTTCACTTTCAATTCTATGAATCAGGTCATCTATCAGCCCCGTTTTATAGAATCAGAAAACTGAGGCTCAGAGGCGTTACACCGCACACCACGTTGGAAAGTCAGATTTCAGCCTTGATTTGATTGGCTGTGCCACACGCCTGGTCTCTACCCCTAGAGGTCCCTCCCTGCTCACAGCCCATCTGTACTGGAGTCACATACTCAGAGGCCTCTCCAGCTAGATCTTAACCCCCGGGTTAAGCTGCTGTACAGCCGCTGCCCCTACCCCACCATGGTAAGCATCCACGCAGAGGGTGCTATGGTGCATTTATCCCCGGCTCTGATGGTCTCGTTTGACCAAGAGATGCCTGCAACACCACCTTCAAATACATAACATACATGTTCCCCAAGGCAGATGGCCAGAGAGGGTGTGAGGAGCACAATTAAAGCAGGAATGACCTGGGTTGGAGAAAAGAGAGAACCTACCAACCAGCCTGGCAGAACACTATTACGACGAGGCAGGATTTCTGCCCTCTCTGGACAGTTTGAGAGAGAAGCGAAGCTCGGGGGCTGTGAGGGGTCAGAGGCCCACAGCTCACAGAGCAGAGGGGCTGAAGCCATCTTTCCAGTGTATCACAGGCATGGCGCGGTGCACCCAGGGCCCACCTGGGCATATACCCGTGGGTGTCCACACAGAAGTCCTAGCTGAGAACCCCCTCACACTGCCCAAATGCCGATGTGGGTGGCTCACGGGGCCCCTAAGCCGGCATACTGGGAAGAGTGTGCCAACACAGCCCGGCTGAGGGCTCTGGGCCCTCTCTGAGTGTGAGAATGGATTCTGGAACCTTCCACTGCCTGGCTGGCCTGGAAGGCCCCTCCCCTCCCCTCCCCCAACTCCGGCTGAGACGTCTTCAGCTCCCAGGAAAAGGTGGAGGGGCCAGATGCCGGCTAAGCCCCGGAGAGCAGCGCATCAAATCGGAGCTATTTTTAGCCCTTCTCTCCAGCGTCTAACATCGGCTGAGCAGTGGTGGCCGGCTTGGGGCACGCATTTGAGAGAGCACATCTTAGCGGGGTCCCAGGGAGATGACGGGGAAAGTGCCCCAAAGCTTCAGGGAAGGGAGGTGGCTGTACTGGGTGCCACCTGGTCGTTTTCCTGGGTCTCAGGTCCTGGTGGCAAGGTGGCCTTAGCATCCCTCAGAGCATGGGTGTGAAGCGCCCCACCCGCCTCAATTCCCCACTGGCACAGGGGGGCCCAAGCGATTGCTTCTTCTCTGAGACCCTGCAAGACAGCGGATTTAAAAAATCAAAACTCCTTTGCAAACGTACATGTTGGAGGAACGCTGTTTCTCATCAGCTCCCAGAAGGACAGAGAGCCAAGTTTTGAGGTGTGGGTGGGTTTCTCTCTGCACACCTGGTGCATGGCACACTGCTGGACGCCTGGTGGACGTTCCGTGTTTGTCTCATGAATGAGTGAACCAACTGGTCAGCCTGCTAGTCAAATCCTTGCGCCCTGGGAAGTGTAGAGCGCAACAGGTATAAGGAAAACCCCTCTCTTCTCCAAGCTCTGTATCAGCTCGGAGTGTCCACAGGGGGCGTCCGGGAGCTAGAGCCCGGAGTGGAAGCTGGAGCCCTCTTCCCTGCTCTTTTCTGGTCTCCCCATCTGCCCCCAGCTCGTCCTCAAGCCTCACTCTCTGGCTTGCTAAGTCCCCAGTCCTGAATGAACAAGGGACTGCCTTTCTCTCTTAACCAAGTGAGCAAGCCCGTCGCTGGCCCCACCCAGCCTTGTGAGTCTCTGTGGGTCTCTGCTGGGAGCTGGAACCGCTGCTGTGTCCACCGTGGAAAGGCCGCTTCACCTTCATCCAGATGAGAACTGAAGACTCTGATGATGGCGCTCCAGCGCTTGCTTTGCCTGCCTCTTGCTGGAACGGATTTACTGGTCTGCACCCGAGCACTATGGGAGGAGGTTGGCCCTGCCCAGCGAAGGCCACGTTCAGAGTGCCTCACCACCTCAGCAGGGATCCACTGGCCCAAAGTAAAGTCACGTGCACTCTGGTATGAGCTCTGAATCATGTGACCAACATATAAGCACAAGCCTGCCCAGGGCAACAGTGCTGAGGATCCCTGGGCCCGGGTAGGAGGACATGCCTGTGCCTTTGTCGTAAGCCTCTGGTGCAGGGTGTGGCCAGCACATCCCGGTGTCCCTTTTCTACCCCAGAGTGGTGGTGTTGTTCAGTTGCTCAGTTGTGTCCAACTTTGTGACCTCACGGACTGCAGCCCGCCAGGCTTCTCTGTCCTTCACCATTTCCCAGAGTTTACTCAAACTCAGGTCCATTGAGTCTATGATGCCATCTAACCATCTTGTCCTCTGTCATCCCCTTCTCCTCCTGCCCTCAATCTTTTTCAACATCAAGGTCTTTCCCAATGAGTCAGCTCTTTGTATCAAGTGGCCAAAGTATTGGAGCTTCAGCATCAGTCCTTCCAATGAATATTCAGGGTTAACTTCCTTTAGGATTGACTGGTTTGATTTCCTTGCAGTCCAAGACTCTCAAGAGTCTTCTCCAGCACCACAGTTCGAAAGCATCAGTTCTTCAGTGCTCAGCCTTCTTTATAGTCCAACTCTGATCCGTACATGACTACTGGAAAAACCATAGCTTTGATCATATAACTTCTTTCCAAATCTCCACATCTGAGTGGACAGCCGAGCAGACACCCTTTGTGGGAGGGTGATAATCGTGGTGATGGCAGCAGTGACTTGGATGAAGCCGCTGAGCCGGGGCAACCACTCAGGTGTGTGGGTGGGGGGGAGCTGGCTGCTTCCGCTTGGGCTGGAGGAGGGGTGGGGTGAGAAGCGGCGTCTGACCTGGAGCTCAGATCACCTGCCAGGGAGGCGTTTCTGAGGTCACTGCTCCCCCAACCCCTCCGTTTTCTGGCAGCAACACTACTTCTCAGGCGCACGCCAGATGGGGTTTAAGAATAATAATGAACAATACAATGACTCTACAGTGTCTCTCGCCATGCGGGTACACTTTTTGACCACTCTGACACACCTGACTTCCTCATCGCCTTCTTAAGGTTCCAGCAAGGTGGTCTGGACTCTCCCCTGAAGTCAGGGCGGAAAGCAGGGCTCCCCCGGCAGCACAGGGCACAGGCTGTATGAGCAGGAGACAACCCTGGGCCCTGCCTCTTCCCCGTGGCTCTGACCTCTTGCTCTCATGGCCAGGAAGGTACATCATTCATGGAACAGTTAGTTACCCGAGAGGAGTGCCGGAGGCCTCCCACATGCCGGACACAGAGCCAGGCACAGTCCAGGCCCGAAGGAGCTCCTGTTCAGCAGGGAGAGGAAAGGGCACTTAGTCAAGGGCCAAAGGCTTCGGACTGCATGGTCCCCCACAGCAGGAGGGGCTCTGGGTAAAGAAGAGGACGTTTCCAACACAATGGGGGAAGTGAGGAAGGTTCCAGGAGGAGGTGAAGTCTGGGCAGAATCTCAGATACTCAAGAGACCAATTCTACAGGCCATAAGCCCCTTTCCCAATCCCGTCTGCCTTGACCCAGCGGGCGTGGGGCCAAGCTTATGGCTTCTTCATCGTGGCCCTCTCCTGAATCTTTCTGATGAGAGATAACCCATGGGGCTGAAACTGGGAGCTTTCTGAGGTCAGGAGCTGGGTCATCCTCACCTTTCCTTCCTCCCTAGCCCAGGAAAGAATGGATAGATGGATGGGTGGACTGACGGTCGGATGGATGAAGAGGGAGTGGCTGGGACCAGAGAAGGTCCACATCAAGAGGGAGGGGCAGTTTTTGAGCAGGGGAGGGTGGGATTCTGCCTCCTCCAGCAGGTGGGCTAGGTCTGGCTGGTAGGTAGTGTGAGGGTTCCACTTTATTCTCATTCACTATTCTTTCTGCCTCCTAGTGGCTCAGACAGTAAAGCATCTGCCTATAATGCATCTGCTTTCTAACATGTATTGAGTGGAGATCTATGTCAGATGCAGATCTGAGTGCGCTGTGTGTATTAGCTCACTTAATGTGACCTGTGGGGTAGGGTCTACCATAGTCCCATTTTACAGATGAAGAAACCGAGGCAGAAACTGACTTTTACCCACTAAATTCCTGCACAGCAGCACAGGCTGGTCTCTTGGGGGTTTCCAAGACCACCTTCCAAGATCAGACGACTTGGTTCCCAGCTCCTCGTAGCCCCTGCAGTCATGTTCCTCATAATCATCCTGGAATACTGTCACCCTGCTTACAGAGAAGTCACTCCCAGAAATGTCTGCTTAAGACTCAGTTAGGGGCTAAATTGTGTTCCCTCAAAACCCATATGGGTGAGGGCCTAACCCCTCAGACTGAGTATCCTTGCAGATGGGACCTTTAAAGAGGTAATCGAGGTAAAATGAGGCCATAATCGTGGGCCCTGACCCAACATGACAGGTATCCTTATAAGAAGAGGGGATGAGGACACAGGTAACACACAGACTGGGGGCGGGGACCACGCGAGGACACAGCAGGAGGCGGCTACCAGGCTGAACTGTGTCCCCCCACCCTGCCCCTAATTCCTATACTGAGGCCCCCACCCCACAGTGACAGCCTCTGGAAGTGGGACAGTTAAGTAATTGGCTGAGGTTAAATGAGGTCTCTAACCTGATGGGGCTGGAGACATCTCCCTCTCCCTCTGTGCACACCCAGACCAGAGGGCCATGTGAGGACATGGGGACAAGACGGCCACTTACAAGCCAGGAAGAGAGGCTTTGGCAGAAACTAACCCCGCCTGCACCTGATCTCAGACTCCTAGCCTCTAGAACGGTGAGAAGATACGGTTTTGTTGTTTAAGCCTCCGGTCGGCGGCACTTTGTTAGGAAGTCTTGGCAAACCAGCACAGTCCTGGGCCCGTCCTTGGGGAAGAGGCGTCTCTGTCTGTTCTTTCAGCTGACAGCTGCTGCCTGCTGCCAGGGCCAGGCCTCATGGTCATCAGGCCAGGAAGCAGGTGGGTAGGTGTCCGACTCTTTGCGACCCTGTGGACTGTAGCCTGCCAGGCTCCTCTGTCCATGGGATTCTCCAGGCAAGAATGCTGGAGTGGGTAGCTATTCCCTTCTCCAGGGGATCTGCCTGACCCAGAGATCAAACCCAGGTCTCCTGCACTGCAGGCAGATTCTTTACCGTCTGAGCCACCAGGGGGGCCAGTTTGGGTGCACAGTGTGGGTCAAAGGGCTCTGAACCTGGAGGTTCAAATTCTGGTTCCATTCCTGCTGTTACACAGTCATTCCTTTGACTTCAGCCAAAAGAGGTAACACATTCTATCTCATTTCGCAAGAATAACAGAAAGTTAGAAGTGGAAATGGGCAGGAATCCAACCAATTCCTTTACAGATGAAGAAAACTGAGGCTCCAGAGAGGAGCCTGGCTGTGATGATCCACCCCAGGTCTCCTGACTTCCAGCTTGTGGTTCAGCACCGTCTGCTCCCTTTGCTCATGGGGCTCTTCCGGGGTGCTGCAGGGGCAGGGTGAGGGGAAGGGGCAGACAAGAAAGCTGGCACAGCATGACTCACAGTTTGCCTCGAGCTGGAAAGGAAATCAGCCTCACTTTCCTCAGCAGCCTGAGGCACAGACTCCCCCGTTCACCATCCCACCCCCCCAACCCCCGGCAGCGGTCCTTTACCTGGCTCCATTCCCCAGTACCTTCTGCATCGCCCACCCTGGTGGACGGCGGGGATGGATGCTGGCGGCTTGTCACGCTTCTAGCCCTGCCTTGGTCTGTCTTCTCAGACCTGGGGGGGCCAGTTCCACCCTTCCAGCAAGGCAGAGCCTGACCCTACTCAGAGGAGACATGCCCCAAGAAGACAGAGAGCTCACCTGAGGTGGGGAGGGACGCTCGGCACAGCGATGCTCGGACACCACCAGAAGAACACCGAGGTGCAGAGCCAGGTGAGCCCCAGGGGGTGAGGGTCTGCAGCCACGCAGGGGGCTTCCCAGAGAAAGCAGCGGGCACCAAAGGAATGGGCGGCGGTGGAGCCAGTGACTTCACAGGGGCCTCGGCCAACACTCACAGCAAGGTGGCTGGCTGCCCCTCTGCTCCTCCCATGCCAACCTCCACCCCAGTGCGGTGAGGGATTGAACTAGATTTGGAATTAAACTGCCTTCAGCTTCTCGGGGACAGGTGAGGCCTCTCTTACCCATTCCCATCAGAAGGGAGACCCCCTTCCCTCCAGACGGGCCCCTCCATTCAGCTGGGCATCGTATGCCTGGAACAAGCTTCCAGCAGCAGACTTGCGGTCCTCCATGTGTCCCCCACCCCACCCCCTCCCCTTGGCAGTGACAGGCTCCCGGGGACTGGGGGATGAAGCGTTAACGTCTGGCGGGCTCCCAGGAGACAGACAGGCAGGCCCTGAGGTACCGATGCTGCAGTCAGTCACTGACAGGAAGAAGAGATGAGAGGGCTGTAGGACAGATGGAGGCTCCAACTGCCTGCCAGGAGCCACGGACTCCTGCTGCTCTGAGGCCCCCTCTCCCTCTGTGCGACGTGTTCTTATCCCTCCCTGATGTCCAGTCCCTCAACCGGGGGAGGATGGAGCGCGTCAACCGGGGACCTTCACCCCAGCCCAGGGAATGTCTCTCCTTCCCTCCTCCAAACCAGCCACACTGGGGACCGAGGGAATCTGCTCAGATCTGAGCTGGTTGTATTTGGTCCAGGAACTTGAACTAAACCAAATTAAGAGCTGACATTCGTGCTAAGTCACTTCAGTGGTGTCCGACTCTTTGCGACCCTACAGACTGTAGCCCGCCAGGCTCCTCTGTCCATGGGATTCTCCAGGCAAGAACACTGGAGTGGGTCGCTGTGCCCTTCTCCAGGGGATCTTCCCGACCCAGGGATGAAACCAGTGTCTCCTGCATTGGCAGGCAGACTCTTTACAGCTAGTGTCACCTGGTATGCCTAATCTCAGAATGACCCCCTTATATTATTATCCTTTTTCAAGCTGATTTTGTAAGTGTTAAAAAAAAAAAAAAGCTATTATAGTTAGATTTGTAATTAAACATGGACATTTCCAAATGCACTAGGCCAAAACAAACTGGAGAAACCATGGTGATTTGTAAAGTCTGTTGGTCTGGGGATGTGCTGTGTGACCTTGTGTAAGTCCCTCACCCTTTCTGGGCCTCAGTTTCCCTCATGTGCATCAGGCTAGAAGATCTAAAAGGCTCTTAGCCCTGCTTATCTAATCCCTGAATCTCAAAATAGTCTCCAAATGGACTCTGCAAGCCCTCCGTTAAGTTCGGTTCTCGGCCTGGATGATAACCAAGACAAGTCATCTGGAAAAGGAATGTTCTCTCTGTGCCATCTGTGATGAGCGTGGGAGACAGGCCCGAACCCTGGGACTCAGGCAGCCTGCTGACTCTTCGGAGCCGGCACTAATGTAATTATGTGATTAGGACATTCACCTCGGTTTTCACTGTGCTCCATGTGGTTAAATCAAAAGTGACAATGAGCTGCCTGGTGGGTGACGCCATTCTCCCAGAAGGGCCCATGGAAAGTTATTCTAGGCGGGGGTCATCCTCAGAGCTGAACATCCACTGGCGAGATGGGCAGTTTCAGAGGCATCTGTCACCTGGGAAGGAGTGTGCCTGCTGCTGTCAGGGTGGGAGTCACAGAAGTGGGGGTGAACAGGGTTGGGGCCACCCCCGCCTCATTCTCCCATTTCCAGATGGAGAAGCAGGTTGGTCACTGGCTGACAGAGGCGGTGCCATTTCAGCTGTAATTTCTCATCTTTGAACAGGCTGGCTCACTGCTTCTCTATCCCACCAGGAGGGAGGAGCTCAGCGGAGAAAGTGACACTGAGTCTGAGAGCCTCTGGAGAGGGGACAGGGGGAAGCATCAGGACTGACGGCTGTCCCGGGGGGCATCCGGGTCTGCGGTCAGCAGCCAGGCTTGGGGGCAGTACTGCTTTGTGAAGTGGGTAACTCCTCCCGGGCAAAAATCAGGTCTACGCTTCAACAGGAAAACGCTAAGCCTGAGAAGGGGGCCTGACCTCCCTGGAGGCTGGAGGACAGCCCTCTCCAGGGCTCCTGCAGCCAGAATTGGGGTGCTGATGCCCTGAGGGCCCCTGCTTGCTCTGTGGCTCCTGCCTGTAGGCTCACGCCGGGATGAACCCTCCAGGACGGCCAGAGGGTTCCTCAGCCGCCTCTCCTCCTCCCACTCTGCAGTGAGCTTGGCGTGGTGACTATAGAAACCACAGAGGAACCGGGTCCCTCTCTGTTGCCACCAGCTCCCTGTGGCCTCGGGGCCAGGAGGGGGCCGGTCAGGACCAATGGTCTGACACTATGGGGAGAATGATTTGGCCCAATATCTCCATCAGCTGGGACTGCTCTAACCACATAAGAGGGCGGGCGCGGGACTTAAACAGCAGACAGACATCACTTCTCACAGTTCCAGAGGCGGAGAATGTCCGGATCAAGGTGCCAGCAGTTCAAGTCTTGGTGAGGACTCCCCTCCTGGCTTGCAGATGGCGACCTTCTCTCTGTGTCCTCACGCGAGTTCAGAGCTCATAACAGAGCTCTGGCCTCCTCTTCTTTTTTTTAATATTTTTTCTTTTTAAAGTGAACCATTTTTAAAAGTCCTTACTGCATTTGTTACAACATCGCTTCTGTTTTATGTTTTGGTTTTTTGGCCACAAGGCATATGGGATCTTAGCTCCCAGACCAGGGATCGAACCCACAGCCCCTGCACTGGAAGGCTAAGTCTTAACCACTGGACCACGAGGGAAGTCTGCTCCTCCTCTTCTTATAACGGCACAAGCCCATCACAGAGCCCCACCCTCATGGCCTCACTTAAGTCTAGTTTACTTCCCAAATGTGGAGACTGTCAACTTACGAGTTAGGGCTTCGACACGACTCTTGGGAGGACACAGCACTCAACACTCAGAGAAGACAGGAGCAAATCACAGAGGAATCAGCTATCCGTGGAGCTGGATGCTTGGCGTGCCTTCCGCAGGGATGGCTGGGAGGTCCTTCTCGGGGTCCCTTCCAAACAAATGGCTGGAGCCATGAGGGGTGAAGGGTACAGAATTCAACCTGTCCCTTGCTCTCATGTATGACCCTGAGCTTACAACAGCCCTGCAGAGTGAAGTGAAGCCCTTCTCACTTCATGCCCTGGCGCCCCACTCGCCTCATCCTCAACCTGCCCGAGGTCAAGGCTGCCTCCCGACCCGCAATGCACGCAGGTCTCTTCCCAGGCAGGTGGATACTGGTATAGTTTCCTCCAGGAGATCAAAGGAAGCCTCAAGCGCATTACCCTACGAATATGAGGAGGAGTTTGAGGCCTACCCTTGACAGCCAATCCCTGGGAAAGGAGGTATATGTTCCCAAAGGCAGAGGGGAAACAGATTAAAGTGAGAACTGAGGCCTTCCCTTTGATCAGGAGAGGAGAAGAGAAGAAAGCAAACTCAAGAATTTTCACTGTGGGTCAGACGGTCTGCCACTGAGTTGTGGTTGTCTGATTTGATCCCCAAATAGTCCAGCCAGAGAGGGTTGTTCTCCGTTTACAGACAAGAAAACCGAGGCTCAGAGGTGTAAAGGGTTGGCGGCTCTGACAGTAAAGAATTGCCTTCAATGCAGGAGACACGGGTTTGATCCCTGGGTCAAGAAGATCCCCTGGAGAAGGGAATGGCAACCCACTTCAGTATTCTTGCATGGTAAACTGCATGGACAGAGGAGCCAGGTAGGGGGACTATGATCCATGGGGTGGCAAAGAGTCAGACACGACTGAGTGACTAACACACACAGAGAAAATCGGAACTTCAGGTCTGACATTAAAGCTGCCTCAAGTCCCAAGACCTGCATTTTCACTCCTTCTCTCTCCCTCATGCACTCCGCCACTCACACCTTCATCAAACAGTGCTCGATGGCCTGGGACACAGCACGATTTGTTCTAGGAGCTTGGGATACAGCTGGCATTCTAGTGGTGGGAGAGGAAGAAACACCTACGCCAAAAAAAAAAAAAAGTAAGTCTTTTCAAGAAAACAAAATGAGGGCCATGTGACACGGAGCGGCTGAGCATGCCCAGGTTGGATTGACCAGTAAGCAGGGCTCTCTGAGGACGGGATGTGTGTCCTGAGTACTAAGGTCCAGGGTTAGAATGCTGCAGGCAGAGGGCAGGGTGAGCGTCTGGGACCGCAGAATGACTGAGGTGTGATGAGCAGGGGATAGCAAATGCCATGACACCAGGTCAGAGAGGAAAGCAGAGGTGACCTTTGAGCCCCCATAAGCAGGTGGGTTTTTCCCTAAATACAAAGGGAAGCCTTTAGAAGGACAGGATTTAAAGATTTAAACAGCAAAGTGGCAAGATCCAATTTACTAATTAAGGAGATGGTTCTGGCTTTTGTGAGCCCACCAGTGGGGAAGCTGGACACCACAGGGCTTCGGCCACATTCCAGAGAAGAGAGGGCAGTGGCCTGAGTGACAGTGGGCAGAGAGGACAGAAGTCATGACACAGAACGGCTTTTAGACCCAGAGCTCTGCAAGTCCCTACCTGCCTGGCCAGGGCTGGCCGGAGACACAGGAGTCAGAGATGGGACTCACTGTGAGCCTGAATCCAGAACCCCTGAAATGTGGAGGGAGATGTGGAAAACCTCTGATGAGTTGAGTGAGTGAAGAAATCCAGGAGAATTTCAAGACTGTCCCTTCGGGCAGAACCTCCCACACAGACACCCACCCAGATGGAGGAGATAAAGGGCTCCAGCAGCCATCAGCGGAATCCTGGCCCAGGGGGGTGGGAAACAGGGACTGTACCCTTCGATTCGCCTCCTCTCACGTTTTTAACGTGAGGAAGTGGGAGTATCGAGAGAAAGAAGGAAGGCCAGCGACCATGGCAGGGGCCTCTCCTCCCGCCAAGGGCCACAGGAATGCTTATTTCACTGATGATAAAATGGGGTGTTTTGCATGCATCTGACACAGATGTCAGTCTAACTATACACCACCTTTTTAGAGTAAAAGCTATACCTTTTTTTCAAGGGAGAGCGTTAAGCACCTTCTCCCTTTAGTACCGCTCTGACTGCACTGTTCTCTGAAGCACAACGAAAGATCTTGGCTTAACCACCACTTTCACCTCTGATGGGGGGACTGGTGCCCAAGCGTGGAGCAGGGGGCGCCTCCTGAGAGCGTGGAGGGGACTTATTTTCAATCTTTTCTAAGAGGTAAG
The DNA here is from genome assembly GCF_055505025.1 of Bos grunniens. Taxonomy (NCBI): domain Eukaryota; kingdom Metazoa; phylum Chordata; class Mammalia; order Artiodactyla; family Bovidae; genus Bos; species Bos grunniens. The sequence continues at coordinate 6,646,729 of NC_141172.1, forward strand.
AAAATGCAAACCATAAGTAGGCTTAAATGCTTCTTTCCCAAAGCATAATATTACCATACAATGGAGAGGTTATTAAATCACATAATACGACTCAATTCTGTAACTTGCGTTGGGTGACCCTGCTCTACATCTCCCCCCGCCCAACCTCGACCCTCTTCCTTGAAGGAGCTGGCCCCACCTCTGATGCCCCAGCAAGCCAGTGTGTTGCGCTCTCACATGTCCACTTTATTATTGCTGTTGTTTAGTGCTAAGTCGTGTCCAATTCTTTGTGACCCCATGGACTGCATCAAGCCAGACTCCTCTGTCCTTCACTGTCTCCCGTAAGTTTGCTCAGATTCATGTCCATTGAGTCGGTGATGCTATCTAACCATCTCATCCTCTGCCGCCCCTTCTCCTTTTGCCTTTAACTTCCTCCAGCATTTCCCAGGCCCCAGACCCACAGGCTAGCAAGCTCTGGCCTTGTGGACAGCAGTTCCCTGGGCCCTGTGGCTATTAGTCGACCCTAAGCCCTTGCTACAGTGGCTGAGCTGAGTTCTGATGCGGCTCCACCCAGTAGGCACGGCTCTGAGTCGGGTCTATTCCCTGGACCTGCTCACCACAGAGGGACTAGAGCTGCAATAGAAGGTGACACGTCTCCTGAGCACCTTGGTTCCCGAGGGCTCAAGGGCCCCCTAGACACACCTACATGGGGAGCTGACGGGCTCGCTGTCAATTTTCACTGTGGGTCACACTGCACCCAGCACAGTGCCTCTTCAAGCAAATAATTTCCGAGGAGTACAAGAATAGGGCGATCCTTCTGGCTTTCTGGTCATTTTACATGGTAATCGCAGGCACTCAGGGGCCCTGTGGGAGCCGTTCTGGATTACTCTCTTTCCAGAAGGAAAACCAAGACAGCAAACAGCTCACTCGAGACGTGGGGGACTGAGGGCTTGGGACCTGAAAGCAGCCTCTCTCCCAATCCAGCAGCTGCAGGGCGTTGCCGGGGCAACAGAAGGCTGTCTGACAGGATCTGACGATTTAACTCTTACTCTGCACAAACACAAAAGTGAGAACAATTTAACAGATGTTCTTGCTTCCGACAATTCACACGACAGAGAGAAGCTTCTGACGCATCTGGTCGGGGCCAAGTCAAGGCACTTCCCATTTGCAGGTGGTGCTGTCTCACACCCCATAGATGGAGGCCGCCTGCTTTCCTGGGAACCAAGACTGATTTCAGTATCTCCAAGAACTAGGCGTCCTCCAGGAAGCCAAGCTTGCCTTCCAGCCCAGGGGACTGAGGGGTCTGAGCTGGGAGCCTTTTCAAGTACAGCAATGCCAAGAGGTCTACAGCGGGGGCTCTCAAGCTTCAGAGTGCACCAGTATTACCTGGAGGAGAGGGTTGCCAAGCTACAGATGGGAGGGGTTTCTGGACCCCATCCCCAGAGTTTCAAATTCAGTGGGGCCCGACAATCTGCATTTTTAACAAGCTCCCAAAGGACGCTGCTGGTCCAGAGACCACCTTTGAGATGCTGGTCTGTACGACCTGGCCACTCAGGGCACCATTCTGTGCCAGCAGGTTGGGCATTGGCCAGGCATTTGTCAGGCATTCAAGTTCTCAGGCCCTGCTCTCAGACCTTTGGAAGAGCATCTTTGGGGGCAGGGTCAGGAATCTGGGTTTGAGCTCACCCTCCAGGAAATTCTGATGCTCTTTGACATTTCAGAGGGGCTTCCCTGGTGGCTCAGTAGTAAAGAACCTGCTTGCCATTGCAGGAGACATGAGATACGGGTTCAGTGCCTGGGTCAGAAAGATCCCCTGGAGGATGGCATGGCAACCCACTCCAGTATTCTTGCCTGGAGAATCCCATCGACAGGGGAGCCTGGCGGGCTACAGTCCATAGGGCCGCAAAGAGTCAAACACAACCGAGAGACTAACACACACGCTTACCACACACACATACAACTTAAAAAAAAACAAACTATGCCAAGAGTCACACTCTGTAAGTCCCTAGGGAAAGCCTGGTAAATCTCTGGGCGGAATCTGCCTAAGTTCTTGCACATGGAGTTTGCAGCAGTTAATTTGGTCATTCAGTAGTAGCTTTGCTCTTTCTCATTCCTTGAGAATGTACCTGATAGACGAGGCTTCAGGTTTGATTCTTCCAGGTCAGGAGGGTATTACTGCACATTATGCAGAAGGGTTCCTTGAGAACACATATCACAGGAGCAGAAACCAAATTAACAGGAACTGATGGACCACCCATTCTGAAAGAATGAACTTGATCCATGTTCTAAGCTAAGAATTTACAGTAACCCAATGCTAACCGCCATGGGCGTCCCAATGTCTCGGTGACCATCAGCAAGTGTAAGAAAACCACGGTGGCAGAGTAAGACACTACAGTGACCATTCCTCCCAGGACAGGCATGGAAATGTCCACTGCCCAGAAAGCCTGTGAAGCATCCCCTACATTCTAATCCGTGCCTGCCGGGCTCCACACTGCGAACAGAAGAAGGAGTGATATTACCTAAGCCTCAATGTACCAGACTTTCCACACACTCTCTCCTTCAATCTTCCCAATTGCCCTCTGAAACCTGCTTTATCCCCACTTCACAGATGAAAAAACTGAGGCCCAGGGAGAGCAGAAGGCTGCTGGTAATTCTTGAGCACCACTTTGCATTGGTATCATGAACAGGTGCTTTCCAAACAGGCTTTGCTTTTGGGGGATATTACTATCATTCCTTCCCCCCCGCCCCCACCACAAATAGGAAATTGAAGCTCAGAGAGGTGAGGCTATTTGCTTAAGGTCACATAGCAAAAGATTGATAAAGCCAAATTGGAAAATATATCTTTCTAACTGCCCAGTGATGCCTCCCTTTGTGTCCCCGTTGCCTCTGTGAGATGGTGGGGCAGAAGAGAGGAGCAGATACTTCAGAAGGCACCGGCAGCTAGCTGGGGCTCTGTGGATGCCAGCAGACTCTGACATCTTAGTCTTAAGAGAACAGCGTGCTGTATATTTCTAGCTTTAACAAATAAACCAAGAATTAGAGTGAAACATGTCTCCTTAGGCGCATGGAGGACATTCTACTGATAGAAAGATGGATGGACAGACAGGACAGTCACCCAGTGGGACCACTGCTGCCTGATTCTTTCCTGTGTTTCTCTTCAAAATAGCACTTTGGCAGCACAGCATGGGACCACCAGTTTGGCAGAGGTAGATCTCCCAGGAGAGGTCAGAGTTCCCCTCTTTGGCCCTAAACCTGGACCACAGGCCCTGCCAGACTCTGGTCTTGGGGAAGCCCCAGCCACATCCTGGGCTCTGGCCTTGGCAGGAAAAAAATTATTTCTTATTTCACTCCCACCCCCAGCTTTGGTGGGGGAGAGGTGCCAGGTGAATAGCTGGATTGCCACCTAGGGTGTCTGGAAAACAGTCTCACTTTCATCATCATTCCCACTTCTCCATCTTACCAGGAAATGTCACCTTCACGAGATTCTATTTCCTCTCCAAGAGCTGCTTCCCTAGAAAAAGGCTCCATCTGTACCAAGCAACAGAGGAAAGAGCACAGAAATTGATGTCAGTACATCAGGGTCCGTGAGGGGAAGGGAGATGGTGCTTGTCCCCCAAAATTTATATGCTGAAGCCCTAGCCCCTTGCTGTTGTTCAGTAGCTAAGTTGTGTCTGATTCTTTGCAACCCCATGGATGCCAGGCTTCCCTGTCCTTCAAACTCACCATCTCCCAGAGTTTGCTCAAACACACGTCCATTGAGTCAGTGATGCCATACAACCATCTCATCCTTGGCCACCCCCTTCTCCTCTTGCCCTTAATCTTTCCCAGCATCAAGGTCTTTCCAATGAATCAGCTCTTTGCATCAGGTGGCCAAAGTATGGGAGCTTCAGCATCAGTCCTTCCAATGAATATTCAGGGTTGACTTCCTTTAGGATTGACTGGTTTGATCTTCTTGTTGTCTAAGGGACTCTCAAGAGTCTTCTCTAGCACCATAGTTCAAAAGCATCAATTATTCAGCGAACAGCTTTCTTTCATGGTCCCAATGCGATGGTATTAAAAGGTGGGGCCTTTGAGAGGTGATTAGGTCAACATGAGGTCATGAGGCTGGGGTCCTCATGATGCAATTAGCACCCTTAAAAGAGAGGAAGAGAGCTCTCTTTCCTTCCATGAACACACTGGAAGGGCTATGTGGAGGCACACCAAGAAGACGGCTGCCTGCAAGCCGGGAAGTGAGCCCTCACTGGGAACCCAATCAGCTGGCGCCTTGATCTTGAACATCCCAGCTCCCAGAACTGGGACAACTAAATCTCTGTTGCTTAAAACACCCAGTCTGTGGTTTTCTGTTACAGCAGCCTGAGCTAAGACAGACGGGCCGTTATAGTTTACTGTGTACCAGAGTCTCCGCTGAGAGGAGGACAGAATCCTGGAGATGTGTGGTGGTGACAGCACAGAAGGTTAAGGGACTCAATGCCACAGAACAACGTGTGGTTAAGACAGCAAATTTTACGTCGGCTTTGCCGCAGCTTACAAGATAAACGTTTTAAAAGAATACTTGGGCTCAAAACTCACGCTAGGCTGGGGGGCAGCCTAGCGTCTCTGAGCCTCAGTTTCTTCCTCTGTCAAGAGGCCCCACGATGCCTGACCTCAGCAAGGCTCCCTCAGGTAGGGCAACAGCTACAGGGTACAGGAAAGAACTCGCAGCCATGCACCGGCAAAGAGTCCCTGGGCGGTCCCCACAGAGTGCTGTGGAGGGGGCATGGCTGACGCAACCCCACACAACCTCACGAAGAAGTCACAGACCAACCTGCTTCCCTGAGCAGGAAGAGGACAGTGGTGTCAGCTGCCCAGGAAAGAAAGCAGCTCTGGCAGATCCCCCAGTTCTTGGAAAAGTGACATTCAGATAAAGCTACACTGACAAGCAGATACAAGCAGCAACATATCCCCACCCTTCATGGCCTGAGTGGGCAGGACCCAGAGCTCTCCCCCTGGGGAATGAGCTATGTAGGAAAGGCATTTAACCTCCATGACTGGGCTAGGATCAGATGCTTCCCTGGTGGCTCAGGTAGTAAAGAATCTGCCTGCAATGCAGGAGACCCAGGTTTGATCCCTGGGTCTGGAAGATCCCCTGGTAAAACGAATGGCAACCCACCCTAGTAGTCTTACCTGGAGAATCCCATGGATGGAGGAAGCTGGCAGACTATAGCCCATGGGGTCGCAAAGAGTCGGACATGACTGAGCAACTAACACACATCAGAACACATGACAGGCCCTCAGCTCTGGACAGCTTATTTCGGCAGCTGATAGTGATATAGGTGATGACCGAAAACATAGATTTTGGAGCAGACACTGTCACCTCCAACTCTCCAACTTCCAGAGTTTTGCTCTCCTGATTCCACATCTGAAACCTAAATGGCCCACTGACTCAAGCCTGCTTCCCATTCCATTAGAGGGAGTGATGGAGATGAAGGGGATTGGTCCCTTGTTCCCGTGCACCACCTGGGTCCCCAGGGATGTCCAGGGATGCCTACCCCTCCCCACACCACCACTTAAGCCATAACTTGCCTCAATTCAGAACAGATTTATAGGAGAGAACAGATTTACTGCCCGATATGCATATTTAATGACCTTCAAAGATAGTTCATAAATACACCATGCAATTTATTGACATTTAATGTTATGCATTAATTAATAATTTTTTAAACCATCCAACATTTGCCAATTTGAAAAACTTAATATGACATTCAATAACTCTTGTCAAAACTTAATAAATTTCCATGGATTTATACATCCTGGGGAATATACACCATCTAAAACAAATTAAATAATGCATGTGATATGGTGGGGGGGGCAGTGCAGAACAATTTATTAGAGCTTAATTTAATAGGAAATAGGAGTATTTTATGAGGTTCTTCTTAGAAACTCTTGTGCATTCTCTTCCAAAGGCAGAGAGTGGCACATAGGCAGCCTGCTCACCATGGCCATGCCAGCTGCAGTGATAGCCTCTGACCCAAACACAGGAGGAAACGAGCTGCTCTTGCCCTGCCTGCCCAGATCTGTCCTGGGCCCCCTCTCTTCCCTGCATTGCTTCTTGGCTTTGACAAAGGCATTTATCCTGTGTCTCCATGGATACACCCACATCCACAGGCTGCTGGGGCTTCTCCACCCCAATCAGTGCCTGCGGCTCAGTGCGGCTGTGAGGCACTGGGCACCAGCCACCCTCCCTGGCCCCAGAGGTGGCTAGACAACTCTCCCCTGACCCTCCAAGGGCTGACGCACAGCCTTGTCCTGCCACTTCCTGCCTAGGAAATCAGCTGGCTCCCGTGGCTGTAGGAGCTTCCCAGGTGGTTCAGTGGTAAAGAATCTGCCTGCCAATGCAGGAGACGCAGGAGATGTGGGTTCTATCCCTGAGTCAGGAAGATCCCCTGGAGGAGGAAATGGCAACCCACTCTAGTATTTTTGCCTGGAAAATTCCATGGACAGAGGAGCCTGGTGGGCTACAGTTCATGGGGTCACAAAAGAGTCAGGCGTGACTAAGCATGCATCCACGTGGCCTCCTAAACATCTCCTGGCCACCTTCCCAGTGACAACTCTAAGTGACCCCATAAGAAGATTCCCTCTAGGCAAATTTCTCTGCTGCCATGACCAGCCCTGGCTATACCTCCCACTGCCACACCCAGCCGGCTGACCTTCCTCCTGCCTGGAATTCCCACCATTCCCCTCCTCCTATTCAAGTCCTCCCTGAGTATCAGGATCTAGCCCCATATTCAACCTTCTCCTTGAAGCCTCTCTGAATCCCCAGCTGAATAAGAGCTAGTCCTCCCCTGAGGTCTCTGGGGGTCTCATGGCATGTCTAACCACCTCTCTTCCCACTCTCTCGAGCCAGGAAGGGCATCAGGAAGGACTGAGGCCCATTCACCCTGTCCCCCAACCCCTGCGGGGCCCAGTGGGGCTCAATATGCATTTGCTGAAGTAACACATAAAGAAAACCAATGAATGCTCCTTTGTATCTGCAGAAAAAGGAAGCAAGTTCCAGAGTCCTGGTGGCTCTGGGCACATTCAGCCCCAGCCAGCAGAAGGCAGCCAGCATGTCCCAGGTTCCTGGGCAGCCCTGTCTGGAATCCGCCAGGGAGATGAGGCAGCAGCATCACCACGTCAGACCCAATCCCTCTGACATTTCCTCTCCTGCCAGCCACGTCCTGTGCAAAGACTCCTGTCTCTCTAGCCACCTTGAGACTGGAGGGACTAGAATCAGGGAAACTTCTGGGGAGCAGTAGGAACCTCTAAGTTGTTGCAGCAAAAAGGATCCCAAAAGTACGTTAATAGGGGAAAATGCCAGATACATGCAGATATTTTTTCAAGTTTAAATTCCTACCCCATCTCCCCCCAAACCCTTTGTCATCTGCTACCGTTCATCCACTGTCAGGGAGGCCCAGGTAAAAGGATGAATGAGCAGAGAGGAAGCCACAGCTCATGCACAAACATGGAGACAGACCTGTGTGCTCATGGATGTGGGTCTGACTGCACACAGGATGTAAATCACTTTTCTGAGAGTGAAATCATTAAGAGCTCCCACAACAGGATTCAATGGATCATGGGGAAAAGCAAGAGAGTTCCAGAAGAACATCTACTTCTGCTTCACTGACTACGCTAAAGCCTTTGACTGTGGATCACAACAAACTATGGAAAAGGCTTAAAGAGATGAGAGTACCAGACCACCTTACCTGCCTCCTAAGAAACATAAATGTGGGTCAAGAAGCAACAGTGAAACAGGCATGGAACAACTGACTGGTCCCAAATTGGGAAAGGAATATGACAAGGCTATATATTGTAACCCTGCTTATTTAACTTGTATACAGAATGCTGCTGCTACTGCTGCTAAGTCGCTTCAGTCATGTCCGACTCTGTGCGACCCCATAGACGGCAGCCCACCAGGCTCCCCCATCCCTGGGATTCTCCAGGCAAGAACACTGGAGTGGGTTGCCATTTCCTTCTCCAATGCATGAAAGTGAAAAGTGAAAGTGAAGTTGCTCAGTCGTGTCTGACCCTCAGCGACTCCATGGACTTCAGCCTTCCAGGCTCCTTTGTCCACGGGATTTTCCAGGCAAGAGTACTGGAGTGGGGTGCCATTGCCTTCTCCGTCTATGCAGAATACATCATGTGAAATGCCAGATGGATGAATCACAAGCTGGAATCAAGATTTCTTGGAGAAATAGCAATAATCTCAGATATGCAGATGATACCACTGTAATGGCAGAAAGTGAAGAGGAACTAAGAGACCCTTAATGGTGAACGAGGAGCGTTGAAAAGCTGGCTTAAAACTCAGTTCAAAAAACTAAGATCATGGCTTCTGGTCCCATCACTTCATGGCAAATAAAAGGGGAAAAAGTGGAAATAGTGACAGATTTTCTTTTCTTGGGCTCCAAAATCACTGCAGACAGTGACTGCAGCTATGAAATTAAAAGATGTTTGCTCCTTGTTTCCTGAAGGAACCTAGACAGTATATTAAACTAGACAGTATATTAAACCTAGACAGTATATTAAAAAGCAGAGACTTCACTTTGGTGACAAAGGTCCACAGAGTTAAAGCTACGGTTTTTCCAGTAATCATGTTTGGATATGAGAGTTGGACCATAAAGAAGGCTGAGTGCCAAAGAATCGATGCTTTCAAATTGTGGTGCCAGAGAAGACACTTGAGAGTTCCTTGGACTGAAAAGAGATCAAACCAGTAATCCTAAATGGACTGAAGGAGATCAAACCAGTGAATCCTAAATGGACTGAAAGGAGATCAAACCAGTCAATCCTAAAGGAAATCAACCCTGAATATTCATTGGAAGGATTGATGCTGAAGTTGAAACTCCAATACTTTAGCCACCTGATGCGAAGAGGAAACTCATTGGAAAAGATCCTGATGCTGGGAAAGATTGAGGGCAGGAGGAGAAGGGAGTGGCAGAGAAACAGATGGTTAGATAGCATCACGACTCAATGGACATGAAACTGAGAGAAAGGGAGATAGTGGGGGACAGAGGAGCCTGGCGTGCTGCAGTGCATGGGGTCGAAGAGTTGGACATGACTTAGCAACTGAACAACAACAGCAGGATCGATTCCACCCATTGTCCATGTGGTTTTGGATCCGTGGCAGTGGGCATGGGGTACTCTGAACTAAAGCACCTCACAGAACCAGGAGGCACAGGAGAGACGGACCAACCAAGTAGAGAAGACATTTCCAAGACAGAGCCAGCAAGCCCCAGTGACAGATCAGACGTGAGGGTGAGGACAAGGCTTGGGGAAGGGATGAAGGGGTTTCAGGAAGTGCCCAGGTCCTGCTGAGCTTCACTGTCAGAGGGATGGGACAGAAGTAGTTTAAGAACAAAAGAGAGTCTACCATCTCTAAACCGTGAAATCTGCACATGTCAACTCAACTCTTTATGACATCCCTCCAACCAACTCTCTTTCAAGGGCAAATGGCGGAGGGTAAAATGAATACGTGGCAACAAAGCAAAGATAAATAAAAGACACAGGGAGAATCGCAGTCTCCCTTTGATTTTTCCCAGTTGAAAATCACTGCCAAGAGAGCAGGTGAACTGTTTACTCTTACAAGACAAGGAGTCTGGGGAGATGCCCTTTGTGTCCCGGTTTCTCTAAGAGGCCTTCGTACGATGAATGCGAAAGTGACAGGGACACCTGCTAGCCAGGTGCAGCCCCACCTGGAGAAACAGGACACGCGGTGCTTCTTATGAGTGACCCCTCCTTCTACTCTGCTGCTCCAGGACTCAATTTGCGGGCCACGAACCTGTGTTTGATCCACCCCCGAGGCCAAGAATGAGTTCTAGTGGCTGTGTTGCGACAAAGAGGAAAACACGGAAAATGTTCTCTTGGCTGTCCAGGTAGTGTTGAGGGAAAGGCCACAGCCCAGGAGAGATCCTTCCAGGGTCAGCTTCATGAGCTTATAAGGAAGGATTTGGGTGCAAGTGTAGGAAAGAATCAGCAACTGCTTTGTGGCTGGAATTAGAGGGCCTGGCATTTCTCTTGTGGCTCAGCTGTAAAGAATCCGCCTGCAATGTGGGAGACCTGGATTCGATCCCTAGGTTGGGGAGATCCCCTGGGGAAGGGAACGGCTACCCACTCCAGTATTCTGGCCGGGAGAATTCCATGGACTGTATAGTCCATGGGGTCGCAAAGAGTCAGACACGACTGAGTGACTCACTTTCATTTCTCTGAACCTCCACATGCTGTGATCTTCACTTGCAGATGCTGAAGTGGCTGAAGGAGAGTGGAGTTTGGTACAAACACCAGAAGGTATTGGGGATGGGGAATGACCCATAGACAAGCTGGGAAAAGACCCCCTGGGGAGGGTTGGCACCACTGGGATCCCATCTCTGCTCCTTTCTCACTGTGTAACTTTGGGCAAATCATTTAACTTCCCTGTTTTCTAATTTGTACAACAAGGGTACTTGCCAGTTACCTTAGAGGTTCATAAGAATCAGATGAAAGAATATATATGAATTATGTCCTGCAACTTATAAATAATATCATACAAATGTAAGCTCTGAGGTAGATCTGGAGAAGAAAACTAAGTAATAAAATAAACCTAAGGAAAGTAAAAGCAGAATTAATTCAATAAAAAATTAATTAATCAACATTTTATTAAAAAAAAATTTTTTTTTTACCACATCATATGGCTTGTGGGATCTTAGTTCCCAGGCCCTGAACAGTGAAAGTGGGGAGTCCTAACCACTGGACCATCAGGGAAGTTCCTCAATGATTTTTTAAATGAGTTGATATATAAATTTAAGAGCTGTTTCTTTGAGAAAAAGTAAAATAAACTGCTGTCTATCACGATCAAGGAAAGAAGGGAAGAAAGCAAAATGCACAAGATAAGAAATGAGGTGAAGAAACAATGACTTAGCTGCTCCATGCTGCACAGCTAAACCTGCAATCCCGAATGAAATGAACTATTTTATAGACATGTACAAATTACCAAAACCAATCTTTAGAAAGATATAAGTAAAGAAAATAATGATCATAGAAAAAAGTTGTTAGAGAGTTGAACCCACTAAAAAAAACTGAGCCCAATTAGTTTAACAGAAAATTCTATTTAATCCTGAAGAAATAGACAACTGCCATGCAATTTAAACTATTCTGGAGCACAGAAAAAGAAGGAAAGCTTACAAAATTTTTTATAAAACCAGTAAAACACTGGCAACAAAACCTAAAGAACAATGACATAAATTAAAACTATAGACCAACCTTACTTAGAAATAGTATTGCAAACTCAAATAAGATATTAGCAAACAGAATCCATCAGGACAGTAAAAGACATATCTCAGACAAACAAGTTATGTATCCTGCAACCATAGGAATATGTTAAGAAGTCTACTACCAAATGGATCAAAATGGATCAAAAGAGAAAAATCATATGATCATCGCCATAGATACTGAAAAAACACTTTATAAAATTCAACAACCATTCTCAATCAAAACAAAACTCTTGCTTTCATCTTAAAATACAATAAAATACTTAACTTGTATACATGATGACACATATACACCTCCCTCAACTCAAAAGGCTGTATCATGCTTATTTGGGAAACATTCGAAGTATCACAAGAATGCTTTGAAATGCCAAGAAATACAAACTTTTAGCATTGGTCTGAAGGTACCAGTGAACTCAAATTAGAGACAGAGAAAGAAAAAAATATAAAAACTAGAAAGAAGAAGGTAAAATTATTATTATTTTCAGGTGAAAACTCCAGAGAATTAAATGATAAGTAAAGGAATCCAACTGGGTTGTTAAGTACAGAATTAATAAGCAGCAGTCATAAGAATAAGAATAAGAATCAGATGAAAGAATATATATGAATTATGTCCTGCAACTTATAAATAATATCATACAAATGTAAGCTCTGAGGTAGATCTGCTTATTAATAAAGTTATCAAGAGAAGGCATTGGCACCCCACTCCAGTAGTCTTGCCTGGAAAATCCCATGGACAGAGGAGCCTGGTAGGCTGCAGTCCATGGGGTCGTGAAGAGTCGGACACGACTGAGCAACTTCATTTTCACTTTTCACTTTGATGCATTGGAGAAGGAAATGGCAACCCACTCCAGTGTTCTTGCCTGGAGAATCCCAGGGACGGGGGAGCCTGGTGGGCTGCCGTCTATGGGGTCGCACAGAGTCGGGCATGACTGAAGCGGCTTGGCAGCAGTAGCAGCAGCAATCAGCTTTCCAAATGAAAAGAACCAGTGAGCGAAAGTGCTGTATAATAGTAACACAAAAGCTAAAATACACAGAGATATGCTCACTGGGAAATGCGTATGAAGAAAAGATTAAAACTCGACTATGACTTAAACAAATGGAAAGGCATCCTGTGTTCTTGCACAGGAAGTTCCAACATCGCAAAGATTTAAAATTCTCCCTAAGTCAATCTGTAAATTTCACTTGACTCCAATAAAAACACTAATGGATATTTGTTTAACTAGATGAGCAGGCTCTCAAATTCACATGGAAAAATAAATAAGAATACTTAGGAAATTTATGGAAAAACAGGAGTAATAGCAGACTACTAATAAATGATTAAAAAAAAACATTACAGGGGACTTCCCTGGCAGTCCAACAGTTAAGACTTCATCATTCAATGCAGGAGGTGTGGGTTCTGGTCTGGGGAGCCAAAATCTCATATGCCTTGTGGCCAAAAAGCCAAAAACATTTTTTTAAAAATAGAAGCAATGCTGTAACAAATTCAAAAAAAGACTTTAAAAATGATTCCATCAAAAAAAATTTTAATTACAAACCTATATAATATTAATAGTTAAAACAGTGCAGCCTGACAAATAAGGTACAGTCAGATCTATTGAATAGAAAGGCCAGAAACAGACTGAAAAGCGACATTTATTTCGAGTCAGTTGGGGACAGGGAGGGATTATCAGTAAGTGATGATCACACAGATCTTTGCGTGTTAAGTAGCTTCAGTCGTGTCTGACTCTTTGCGACCCTATGGACCATAGCCGTCAGGCTCCTCTGTCCATGGGGATTCTCCAGGCGAGATTGGGAGTGGGTTGTCATGCCCTCTTCCAGGAGATCTTTCCCACTCAGGGACTGAACCCGTGTCTCCTGTTGCTCTACATTGCAGACAGATTCTTTACCACTGAGCTACCAGGGAAGCCCCACAGAGATCTTTAGAACCCGAGAAAAGTGAAAAGTGGACACTGTTTCACAACATACACCAGGTAAATTTCAAATGGAGCAAATAGTTAAAATGAAATTGTTAGAATTAGGAAATTATTTTATAATTTCATCATTCAGACAGCCTTGCTAAATATGACACTATGCCATGAAATTAAAAGATGCTTACTCCTTGGAAGGACAGTTATGACCAACCTAGATAGCATATTCAAAAGCAGAGACATTACTTTGCCAACAAAGGTCCATCTAATCAAGGCTATGGTTTTTCCAGTGGTCATGTATGGATGTGAGAGTTGGACTGTGAAGAAAGCTGAGTGCTGAAGAATTGATGCTTTTGAACTGTGGTGTTGGAGAAGACTCTTGAGAGTCCCTTGGACTGCGGGGAGATCCAACCACTCCATTCTAAAGGAGATCATCCCTGGGTGTCCTTTGGAAGGAATGATGCTAAAGCTGAAACTCCAGTATTTGGCCACATCATGCGAAGAGTTGACTCATTGGAAAAGACTGATGTTGGGAGGGATTCGGGGCAGGAGGAAAAGGGGACGACAGAGGATGAGATGGCTGGATGGCATCACTGACTCGATGGACATGAGTTTGAGTGAACTCCGGGAGTTGGTGATGGACAGGGAGGCCTGGCGTGCTGCGATTCATGGGGTCGCAAAGAGTCAGACACGACTGAGCGACTGAACTGAATTGAACTGAACTGATGCCCTAATCCCATAAAAAGAATCTACAAATGTGATTTTTAAGTAAATTTTTTCATGAAACAAAATACCATAAAATCAAGACAAATAATCAATTGGGAACAATTTTATAACCCACATTAAAGATAAAAGGACCACTATCATCTTTATATTTCAAGACTGGTATGATGGAGAAGTTTTAAAATAATTTCTTGCTACAAAGAGGTGGCAGAACTCTGATCAGAAGAGGGGGGCTTTTGGGTTTTGAGTAAAAAAAGGAAGTGGAAGGCAGTAGGCCAGTGATCCACAACCGTTTTGGCACCAGGGACCAGTTTCATGGAAGACAGTTTCTCCAGAGACCAGGGAGTGGGGTTTGGATGGTTTGGGGCTGACTCAAGCATGTTAATGTACTGTGTGCTTTATTTCTATTGTTACATCAGCTCCACCTCAGATCATCAGGCATTAGATCCCAGAAGTAGGGGGGCCCCTGCCGTGGACTGCCAACAGTTAAGAGAAAAAACTTTAGGATTAGACACACTTAGGTTTAAATTGCAGCTGTACCACAGATAGGCTGAGTGATCATGGCCATTTTTCCTTTTGAGTTCACTGATCTTCAGTTTTCCTATCTGTAAAGTAAGGATGTACGTGCATGTTAAGTAGCTTCAGTCATGTCCCCCTCTTTGCCATACCATGGACTGTAGCCTGCCAGGCTCCTCTGTCCATGGCACTCTCCAGTCAAGAACACTGGAGGGGGTTCTTGAACACTGAAGAGCCATTTCCTCCTCTAGGGGATCTTCCCGACCCAGGGATCAAACCTGTGTCTGCATTGGCAGGCGGGTTCTTTACCATTAGTGCCACCTAGGAGAAGGCAATGGCACCCCACTCCAGTACTCTTGCCTGGAAAATCCCATGGACGGAGGAGCCTGGTGGGCTGCAGTCCATGGGGTCACTAAGAGTCGGACACGACTGAGCGACTTCACTTTCACTTTTCACTTTCATGCATTGGAGAAGGAAATGGCAACCCACTCCAGTGTTCTTGCCTGGAGAATCCCAGGGACGGGGGAGCCTGGTGGGCTGCCGTCTATGGGGTCACACAGAGTCAGACACGACTGAAGCAACTTAGCAGAAGCAGCAGCAGCAGGAAGCCCCAAAGTAAGGATACTAAGATCTTTTTCACAGGTTTGCTTTAAGGATTAAACAAAATGTATGTGATTGGATTAGCTGAGTGCATGATATATAGCAATCTACAAATAGTACCTATGTATTAAGAAAGTAATGTTTAACCAGCTTCAAATCTTTAAGAAACTCCAAAACATGATAAACACATCTATGTAGAGATGACCAATTAGGTGCCACGATACTGTCTCCTGAAGAGGTACCTTCTGCCCAAGGAATCCAAAATGGCATTGCTGGCTCATCAATTCACTCAGAGTCTCTTAATAATTCATTTGTTAAGAGCAGCAGCAGCATCAACAATTTACAGGTGAGAAAAGAGAAAGCCACCATTCCAGCTGTTCAGGCCCAAAACCTTGGAGTCAGACTTGAATTTTTTCTTTCATATTCACAACCAGTCTATTATTATTTTAGACTTCAAACATATATCCATATTTCAACCACTCCTTACTAGCCCTCATGTGACTATTTTAATCCAATGCCCTTCTCTTTCACCTGGATTATTACCACGCAATAGATCTTCCCTGAAGGAAAAACAGTTGTTACTTATGTCCCCATTGTCTATCCTTCACTGAAATGAGAAGGATCCTGTTAAAATGTAAATCATCTCATCTCTTTAAATGATGGGAGTCATCTGCAGTGACTCCCCATGTCAGTGAGATAAAAATCTAGAGGTCTTACTTCAAAATCCAAAGACCTTACTTCTGCACAGCAAAATAAACCATCAACAAAATGAAAAGGCAACCTACAGAATGAGAGAAAATATTTACAAATACTGTATCTGATAAGGGATTAATATTCAATGTACATAAAGAACCCACACAACAGCAAAACAAAACAAATAATAATATGATTTAAAACTGAGCAGAGGAACTGAATAGACAATTCTAAAAAGAAGATATTCTAGTGCCCACAGGAATATGAAAAGATGCTCAACATCACTGACTCATCAGGCAAATGCAAATCAAAACCGTGATGACCTCTCATACCATACCTGTTAGAATGACTATCATCAAAAAGACAACAAATAACAAGTGCTGGTGAGGATGTGGAGAAAAAGAAGCCATTGTGTACTGTTGGTGGGAGAGTAGATTGGTACAGCCACTATGGAAAAGCAGTGTGGGAGTTTCTCAAAAATTAAAATTAAAAATAGAACTACCATACAGTCCAGTGATCCCACTTCTGGATAGATTGTCTAAAGGAAATGAAATCACTATCTCAAAGAGATATTTGTACCCACCCCATGTGCAACCCACTCCAGTACTCTTGCCTGGCAAATCCCATGGACGGAGGAGCCTGGTGGGCTGCCGTCTATGGGGTTGCACAGAGTCGGACACGACTGAAGCGACTTAGCAGCAGCAGCATGTTCACTGCAGCATTATTCACAATTGCCAAGATATGGAGGCAACCTAAGGGTCCATCAACAAATACATGGAAAACCAAAATGCAGTGACTATATATAAAACACCATATTACACAGCCATGAGATAAAAGAAAATTTTACCATTTGTGACAATGTGGATAGAGCTTGACGGCGTAATGTTAAGTGAAATAAGCCAGTGTTGTTGTTCACTCGCCGAGTCATGTCTGACTCTTTGCAACCCCATGGACTGCATCATGCCAGGCCTCCCTATCCCTCACCATTTCCCGGAGTTTGTCCAAGTTCAAGTCTAGTGCGTCGGTG
The DNA here is from genome assembly GCF_055505025.1 of Bos grunniens. Taxonomy (NCBI): domain Eukaryota; kingdom Metazoa; phylum Chordata; class Mammalia; order Artiodactyla; family Bovidae; genus Bos; species Bos grunniens. The sequence continues at coordinate 6,663,429 of NC_141172.1, forward strand.
ATACCATCCAGCCATCTCATCCTCTGACGCCTCTTCTCCTCTTGCCCTCAGTCTTTCCCAGCAGCAGGGACATGTGCAGTGAGTCGGCTGTTTGCATTGGGTGACCAAAATTTTGGAGTTTCAGCTTCAGCATCAGTCCTTCTAGTACAGAACGACTAGAAATAGGCCAGTACAGAAAGACAAATACTGCGCGATCTCACGTATATGTGTAATCTTAAAAAATTAACGTAGAACTCATAGAAACAGAAAGTAGAATAGGTTGCCAGGGATTAGGGACTGGGAGAAATAGGGCGAAGTTAGAAAAATGGTACAAACTCTCAGCTCGAGATGAATAAGGTCCGAGAATCTAATGTGCAACATGGTGACCAAAGTTTAAAAAAAAAAACCCAAAGTTTGTATTATGGTTCCCAAGGCCCCTCCCCCATGATACCAGCCCGATTTCCTCTCTGACGTCCTCTACCGCCACCCTCCCTTGTCGTCGTCCCCCATCCAGCCTGAACGGCCTCCTTGCTGTCCCTCAAACATTCCCAGTGAGCTTCTGCCCCAGGGTCTTTGAAGGAACCTGCAAGACTCTCTCCCCAGCATCTGTGTGCCCCACTCCTCACTACTCTCAGGTCTTCTTACTCAAGACCCACTTTCTCTGGGTCACGTGTACATGAAGTTAACGATGCTGTCTTCTCTACTTTGGAGTGTATTTAAATTTTTCCATTAAATTATTAGTTAAGTCAGTTTCTTGCTGGAGTTTTCTCTGGCTAGCCCATCTAAAATTTTAGCACTCCCTCCAACTTCACATCTGCATCCCCTGCTTTGATTTTTGTTCCTTGTTACTGACATTTTCTTTATTTATTTATATGTATTATCTGAATATAAGTGCCATGAGACCATGAGTTTTTAACCTGCTTTGTTTGTTATCATCTCTCCATTATTTAGCACAACTCCTGGCACACACACAAAAAGCTGCTCAATAAAGTTTTGCTGAATAAACAAGTAGGTGAATAGACCCAGTCGTTCTCCCTAAGACATCCAGTGATGTGTAGTTGTGTGCTCAGTTGCTCAGTCATGTCTGACTCTTTGAGGCCTCATGGACTGTAGCCCGATAGGCTCCTCTATCCATAGCATTTTCCAAGCAAGAATACTGGAGTGAGTTGCCATTTTTACTCCAGGGGATCTTCTCGACCCAGGGATCGAACCAATGTCTCCTCATCTACTGCACTGGCAGGTGGATTCTTTACCACTAGACCTCCTGGACAGCCCCTAGTGACATTAAATGGTGAATTCATTTTGTTTGGTGAATCCTGGTCTCCTTTGGAACCTTTTGCTTTTTGTGCTTTGGAAATCCCCAGCAGGTCTTACAGACATTATGTAGATCTACAGGTACCACTATCACTTCCAGGAGAGCTGAGAACCCCATTGCCGTGTAAGCATCACCCACAATCTGAAGGAGCAGGACTCTAAGCTCTATTCTACTTCTCCCATCACCTTTCTGCTTTTCCATGCAAGGCGCTCCACAGACCACGGGAGCTCTTGAGGAGCAGACTGTATGGATGTCATTACACATGACATACAAAGGTTAAGGACTCTGGGCCTGTTCTGAGGCCCATCAGTACCTCAGAGCAAGGAGGTGGAGAATGTATCACAGCCATGGAAGCTGGCACCACCTGAGGATGCCAAAGGAAGAAAGAGGTCAGAGAGAGACTGGTCCCAATTCTTCTTCATGAAATAAGCTTGCAAAAGAAAAAAAAAAAAAAAGAGTCATGGCTCTCTGAATTCAAGGTCTATAACCTGCCATAGGCCCTGCTGCGGACGTAAGGTGCAAAGTTACCCTTCTGTCCAGTGATTGGGGAGTGTTTCCCAATGACAAGAAGTCACAGCATTCTAGGTCACTCACAGGAAGAGACAGAGGACACCACCCCAGACATGAAGGACTGACTTGACATTGGCAATGAGATTCAGCCCTGACAGTCACTGAACACCACTGGGAACCAGCTACATTTTTCTGTTGATTCCCTGCAACTACTTGTGCTAAGTATCAAGACATAGACGATGGGGTGCATCTACAGCCTAGTTAATGGGCATGGGCTCTGTGACGGTTATACTATACAGAGAGTGGGGTAATGTCCAGGAGACCTGACATCAAGGTGAGAGCAATCACCTGGAGAACCCAGGAGTTAAACAGAAAGCATGAGTAACTGACGCATCTGCTTAAATTAAGGGCAATAAATAGTGAGATAGCACCAAGGCTGACAGAAAGACTGTACATGGGTGAACGCTTTTCTTATCATTCCCTTGGCTGAACTGTTTGTGATCAAAACAAGACAGCCAGAGGGGTCATTACACAATGACTTACAATTGGATATGAGAGTCAGCTGAAACTCGGCTAAGCCAAAATCTCAAACCATGTGAGACATGAGATCACCAATATCTACATGAGATATAATTCTAAACACCAAATCCATTTCAGTAGTTGAAAGAAGTCATGCTTTCATGAGGGAAGGGAGAGGAGGCTAAAATAATAGCTCTTAATATAGTACAGTGGCTGGAAGAATAGGTTCAATCCTGGCTTTACTATCTGTTGGATAGGTAACATTTAGTAGCTGGATAGGTAACATTTAGTAGTTGCTTGGGGCTTCCCTGGTGGCTCAGAGGGTAAAGAATCTGTCTGCAATGTGACAGACCCCGGTTTGATCCCTGGGTTGGGAAGATCCCCTGGAGCAGTTGCTTAGCCTCTCTAAATTTTAGTCTTAACCACAAATGGGACAATATGTGCACCTCACAGAACCAAAGTTATGAAAATTAATGAGACCACGCATGTAAAACATTTAGAATAGAATCTAGTACTATTATTATTGCTATTGAGAAAGTATTATTGCTATTGAGAAAATATTATTAATAACATTGTAATAATGCAGGGGGAGGCAAAATACACATGTAAATATCCTATCTAGGCTGCAGACTATTAGAAAAAAAAAGTGCTTCCTTATAAATGGGAAGGTGTCTGGAAGAGATTATGTGAGAAATGATCTAGCCAAATCAGTCCCTCCTTCCTGGTATCTTTTCACTAAATTCTCTCTGCTACATGTGATGGCAACAGACAAAATGTTACGATTCTGCCTTGATCAGTAGGTATTTATGTGATCAGATGGTCTGCAGAGAAGATCATGAACTTGGAAATCAGGTTATGGTCACTTTTGTACAATGTGACCTACAGGAGGTTACCATGCTCTCCTAGAAAGCAATGGCATTCCTTTTAAAATTCTGATTGAGATCACGATACTCCTCACCTCACAGAAGAGGCTATAAAAGGGACAGACCCATTTTATATAAAGTTATTTGTGTGTGTGTGTGTGTGTGTGTGTGTGTGTGTGTGTGTGTAAAGTTTTGAAACAGCATGGTATCTGGATGGGCAGTGGTTATACTTGCAGTGATTTTCAATACAGTGTCAGCAAAGAATTGCTCCTGTACAAAGGAGTCTCTATCTGGGGCTTTTAGTGTGGGCTGATGCTGGCTGTGGTTCTGAAAAATCGATTCTGTGCACCCACCTTCCCCACCAAAGCTGTCCTTAGTCACAAGCCAGTATGGTTGGGAGATAGGATATGGAGCAGGATAGTTTACTGCTCTTCTTATACCAATAGTAGCAGGAGTTGCTGTCCATGGTTCTGAAAAGCCTTCTCTGGTCCAAAGAGTTGCTGTCTATGGTCACAACCCACTGTGGCTCAGACTTGTTCTCAGTGTTCAAAGATTTGCTCTAGCTGAAGTTTCCTTCCTCCCTTCCCTTGAGAGTTCTAGTTAGTTCTTCCTTGATCCTCTTGCTAACAGATTAGCCTGGGGGTCATGCTGATTCAGAGGAATCAAAGAAGCCAGTTCTATTTCAGGATTAATTTGGATGTTATCTGAACAAGATGAGTCTATCTTTTCTGGGTCCTCAGGATTGCTACGTGATTTCTCTGGTGGCTCAGCAGTAAAGAATCTGCCTGTCAATTCAGGAGACTCAGGTTCCATCCCTGGGTCGGGAAGATCCCCTGGAGGAGGCATGGCAACCCACTCCAGTTTTCTTGCCTGGAGAATCCCATGGACAGAGGAGCCTGGTGGGCTACAGTTCATGGGGTTCCGAAAGAGTCGGACATGACTTAGCAACTGATCAACAACAAAGAACAGGATTGCTACAGGTCTCAATTAGCAGCAAAACAACACTCAAATCAATATAAAAGCAGCCTCTAGGGGGCCTTCTACACAAAGAATGACCCAGGTTCCAGAAAGGTTCTCTATGGACTTGAATAAGCAGTCAGTGAACCTCTGGACCCAGACCAAGAACCATGGTTTCTAGTCTAAATTTCATTAAAGGCAAAGTCGCAGGATTACTGTCTTCAGTAACTGATCTTCAATATCTATCTCTGTTCACTCAACTTTCTTTCTGCATCCTGTGTAAGACAGAACTTTTTTACTCCTGACCATACATCTAGATTGGAATTGGCTCAAACACTGTTTTTCTCGGTGTGTATATATATGTGTATATGGAAAAGCTTAGCGGAAAAAAATGTGGGAAAGTAGAACTGGGTAATTCCATTCTCCATTTAGATGCTGGCTCCATATTTTAGCTTCCTGCTTATAAACAGGTGGTTAACAACGGATGTCATGAGACAGCCATGTGATGCATACAGCAGGAAGCACAGAACTGGGCAGGAGTCCTACCCACAGGCCTTCACAGTCTAAATATCAAGCTCTGCACTCTTCAGGGAATGGAGAGCTATAAATAGCTGAGTAGTGACATCATCTTCTTCCAGCCTGTTGTTGTTCAGCTATCAATTATACTTTTTAAAGAGCTTACAAAAAAATTAATAGATGGTAGGAAATTCGACAGCATTGTTTAGCCATAAACACACACACACACACACACACACATCCTGCAGGCCAACAGATTTGAGTGGCTACTTATTAGAATAAAAGAGCTTCCCTGATAGCTCAGTTGGTAAAGAATCCACCTGCAATGCAAGAGACCCCAGCTGGATTCCTGGGTCGGGAAGATCCCCTGGAGAAGGGATAGGCTACCCACTCCAGTATTCTGGCCTGGACAATTTCGTGGACTGTATGTATAGTTCATGGGGTCACAAAGAGTCAGACACGGCTGAGCATTTTTCACTTTGTATGCTTATTAGAATAAAAGCTTCATCTAGCCCACTCCTCTGAATGTATGCCGGAGATCTTGAGTCTAACAAACCCCTAATGCCCTCTTCTTGTCTAAAGGGCAGAGTTCTTCTCTCAATAATTCCTTGGCACTGTCTCTAAAAAAGGTCTCTATTTCTTTGAACAGTGAGAAACTTGAAACTTGGGTTCAACTTTGAGTGAGTAGCAGCAGCCTGTGATCCTTTAAAATACATCTGAGACTTCCCTGGTGGTCCAGTGGCTAAGACTCCATGCTCCCAAGGCCAGGGGCCCACGTTTGACCCCTGGTCACAGAACTAGATCCCACAAGCCACAGCTAACAAAAAGAGTCAGTGTGCTGCAATCAAGGCCCTGTGTGTTGTGACAAAGATCCAGCACAGCCAACTAAATAAATAATAAAGTATTTTAAATAACAAATAAATACAATAATATTAAAAAGTAAAATAAATCTGATGTGTTAACGGGAACTCCCACCCCTCTTGTTCCCATCATAAAGTGAGGCCCAGACTGGACATAAGGAGGAAAGACTTGGGGAGGGGAGCCTCTGCTTTCAGTCGACCTTGAACCGATTTCCCGACCTCCTCCATCTTGCTAACCAAGCAGCGACTGTGTATCAAACAAGTCAGCTCTATATCTGGAGAGCAAGCCTCCAAAAGGACAGGTGATGCTGTGACTGTCTCATGGGAGATGGAGGAGGGAGTGGTCCTTAGGGTATATCCTCTACATCCTGGGCAGAGCATCACCAAATAGACACAGGTGACCTCAAGCCCCACTCCACTAAATTCCTGCATGGTGCCACCCTTATGCTGACCTGAAGCCGAAAAGCCCCTTGGAACGTCAGAGAATGTCACCTTTCCCCAGTGACCTTGGATTCTTACATTTCTTAAAAAAAAAAAAAAGAAATGGTGTCTCCCTTATAAGGAGTAAGAGAAGAGGGTAGGCGGGAAATCGAGAAAAGATTCTGTTTAAAAATGTATATGTGCGTGTATCTACATTTATATAAATAGCAACCGAAATGGAACGTGGAGGGGCCCGGGCTATTTTAAGGACGAGCTGCAGTCGTAAAGTAATCTCCTGAGTGATGCTACTTTCTGGCCGCGCGCCCTCGCGTCCAGGCGAGGCGGTGGTGTTTTTTATTCTAGTCACATTGAATGCCTCTTACGAATCCATCCATCTTAATCAGCACCTACCACTCGCGGCATCTCTGCAGTCAGGAAGCAGAGAAGCAGACGGCAGCGGGGCACGGACGGGGTGTGAGGGCAGTGGCGAGAGGTGACGTCAGGAAAGGAAGGAAGGAGAGGAAGGGGGTAGGGCAAAGAGCTGCTGGGGTGGGGAGGAGGTGCAGCCTCCTCCTCCGTGCAGCCACGGAGACCCCTCTGACTCCACCTCTCTCTGTGAAGGGACCCTCCTTGGCAGGTGTGACTCAGCGAGGCGGGGGGCTGAACGGTGAGGCGAGGGGGCAGGGCCTGCGTCTTCAGGGGGCCAGATCGCAAAGCTCTGGCTCAAATAGCAGGTGCCCCTGCAATCAAAGCTCCTGATACACGGGGGTTGGAAGCGGGTGCGGAGGAGGAGAGAGGGCCAGTGGCTGGCCCCTTTATCTTCCCTCTGCTGTCTCCTTCCCAGCCTCGGCCTCATCCCCTGCCTTGCCTGGAGCCCTGCTGTCATAGAGCAGTCCTTTCCCCCAGCCCTCTTGACTCCTGACACATTCGAACGCCCGGCTCCTCCTCTGTGGTCCCTTGGGAGGTTCCCATTGGCGTTTCAATCACCCAAAAGCCAAGTTCTTCCAAAGAGGGTTGAGGGCTCCCCAGTCCACTCGGCCATAGCCACAGAAGCAGTCTCACCTGCACCTCACTCCACACCTGCAACCTCAGCCCACCCACTAGCTGTCAGGCTGGGGTCTGGGGTGAATTCTGAGCTCCGCAAACCCGTGTTCACCCCGTCTGGGTCGGCCCTTATCACATGGCCGTAATTCCACTTCCTATTTCACTTACCGCTGCAGCCAGAAACACTGGAGACTGCGTCCTCCTTGGCTGAGCACCTGAAAGGCCTGCCAGGCCCTGGCTCTGAACTCATCCCCCAGCAGGGAGCTGAGGCCCCTCTAGAAACATCCTCTAGCTGAGGTCCCTCTCGTTGCATCCCTCTGTGATGCAACGTGGGCACCCACCGACATCACCACGCCAGAGGCTCCAGGGAGACCAGCGCCATCGGACTCAAGCCCGGGCTCGTCACACACCTCCAGACGCTGTCCTTTGGAGTGGCTTCACTGCCCTCACGGGGCCAGCTTCTCAGGCCTGGAACCAAAGCGGGTGGCCACATTGCTTCATGGGTGCTTCTAGAGGGACCTCAGCTCCCAGGTGGGGTGTGAGGTCCCAGGCCTTTCAGGTGCCCAGCCAAGGAGCATGCAGTCTCTAGTGTTTCTGGCTGCAGCAGTAAGTGAAATACCGGGCGGGATTTTGGCCATATGACAGAGGCTGATCCAGACTGGGCGAGCACAGGGGGATCACCCCAGTCTCCTGGAATCGTGCTTCCAGGCAGGGCTGGGAAGTCTTGAGAGGTTACATCTGTGTGTGTAACCACATTCACACACCATTTATCATATTACCACAAATCTCACATTGGTTTGGCTCCAAGTATTGGGATCTTTTTGACAACACCTCATCTCTTTGAGTCGGGCACGAATGAGCAACTTCACTTTCACTTTTCACTTTCATGCATTGGAGAAGGAAATGGCAACCCACTCCAGTACTCTTGCCTGGAGAATCCCAGGGACAGAGGAGCCTAGTGGGCTGCTGTCTATGGAGTCGCACAGAGTCGGACACGACTGAAGCAACTTAGCAGCAGCAGCAGCAGCAACATCTCTTTGCTGAACATGGTCAGGTGAGGGCTGAGTGCACGTGATGGATCAATGAAAAATGTGCAGTTCACACTGGCCACATGTCCTCCAGCAAGTCACCCTCTTGGGCCTCAGTTTCCTTATTTACATGACCACAGAGGGTGAACTATATCCACTCGAAAACCCCTTCAGGGCTAAGTTTTGGGAGCCTATGCTACAGATCCACAGAAATCTAAATGTAGAGAGAAATTTTAAAGGAGGCAATGGCTCAAAAATTACATGTTTTCTTTGGTCATCATTATCTGTTAGCAACTTCTCAATCAATGACATTTCTCATGGATACCGACTAAAATATACCTTTGTAACTCACTATGACTCTCTGTTCTATTAAGAGGCTCTTCTGGGGGTGAGTGGATCAACAGGCACACTGTGTTTTATTACATCTGGGCGCCCAAAGCTCCAGACTTCACGTTCCTACGTTGCCAGTGGTTCTGTCCTCTTTTGTCCTCTCCTGACAATATTTTCGGATGGCCTCAGCTAACTTGAGCAAAGGCTTAGAGCAGCTTTTCTATAGACTCTGCTTTTCTCTTTAATGTTCTTCATATATGGCGGAATTTAAGTGTGAAGGAGCAGAGCGTGCCTCTGTTCTGTTGAGAGCAAGAAATAAAATTTTCCCCAATGACAGATTTCCTTTGCAAGTTTCCTCCTTGGAAAAGAATGAAACATGATACCCACCCATCCCTGTTTTCTTAGCTTTTTGTCTCCTGGTGGTGTCAACAGAAGCGTGCATATGTGGTTGTGTAAAGACAGTTCCTGTGCATGAGAAAAGGACTGGCCTTAGGGGAAGGGGAGTGAAATAGGCAAAGTCTTCCTCCACCAACTAGACAGATGTGTACACACACACACACACACACACACACACACACACACACTCACACACACACAAAGGCATCTCTCCAGTTTTTCTCTCAAACTAACTCATCTGTACTGACTTTCATATTTTCTTTTCAAGATTCTTTTAATGCGGACCATTTTTAAAGTCTTTATTGAACTCATTACCACACTGCTTCTGTTTCATGTTTTGGTTTTTTGGCCCCAAGGTATGTGGGATCCTAGCTCCCTGACCAGGGATTGAAACCACAGCCCCTCCACTAGAAGGCAAAGTCTTAACCACGGGGCTGCCAGGGAGGTCCCTCGTATTTTCTATATTCACTTTATTAAACATGACTCCACTCAACAGAAACTTAGGGGCATCCAGTGTATGTCAGGCACCTTGCTTAGTCCTGGGACCGCAACGAAGACAACCATATCAGCTGTAAGCCCCTCAACCCTTGGTGTGTCAGATACTGTTCTAAGCCTTTTACCTGCTTTAGCTCCCTCCATCCTCACCACCTCCCCATGAAGCAGCTACAGGGAGGTCAAGATGATGGAGCACAGATAACCAGAAGCCAGAGAGCTAGTAAACAGAAGAGCCAGGGTGTGAACCCAGAGTCTATGCTCTCAGCCACCTCCGAATATAGCAGACCTTGCTTTCTCCTTCTAGCCGGTGAAATGCCATTTGAAAAAATAATCAGGGGCTTTTCTGGTGGCTCAGTGGTAAAGAATCTGCCTGCCAAAGCAGGACACATAGGTTCGATCCCTGATCCAGGAAGATCTCACATGCGGTGAAACAACTAAACCTGTGCACCACAACTGCTGAGCCTGTGCTCTAGAGCCCGGGAGCCACAACTGCTGAGCCCACGTGCCGCAGCTACCGAAGCCCGAGCACCTAGCTCCCGTGCTCTGCAACAACAGAAGCCACCACAATGGGAAACCTGCACGCCACCACGAGAGACTAGCCCCCGATCTCTGCAACTAGAGAAAAATCCATGCAGCTTTGAAGACCTACTACAGTCAAAAATAAATAAAATTACTAAAAAAAAACTAAGGCACCAAGAATAGAATTTCTTCTTATATAAGAGGAGACCATTCCAGGGGGAGGGGATAGTACATGCAATGGCCTGAGGACATGAACATCTGTAATGGGGCATGAAAATCCTTGAGTGTGGGCCATGGGGTGCTGAGACATTTGCTCAAACATTATGCTGGGTGTGGCTGTGAGGGTGTTTCTGGATGGGATTAGCATCTCAATCAGTAGACAGGAGTAAAGCAGATTGCCCTCCCTAATGTGGGTGGGCTTCACCAATTAGGTGAAGATCTGAATAGGAGAAAAAGGCTGATCTTAGCTGTTCTCCTGGGTTCCCTTACCCTACTGCTCTCCACCCGGGTGCCCTTTCCCAATAAAGCCTCTTGCTTTGTCAGCACATGTGTCTCCTCAGACAATTCATTTCCAAGCGTTAGACAAGAGCCCAGTTTCGGGCCCTGGAAGAGGTCCTCCTTCCTGCAACAAATGGCGACTCTGGTGGGGACTCTTCTTTGCTGAGACTGACATCCTGACCACTCGGGGTACTCAGGGGCCAGCTTGCCTGCCAATGGGCCGGACCCAGCGGCCGAAACTGGGACCCTTTAGTCCCTGGTCTCCTCCTGACTCGGACAACTGGCCAGAGTGCCCCAACTGGTAAGGAACAAGAGACTTTATTGACCTCTCTCCCCTTCCCTCTCTCTTTCCTCTCCTTAACCCTTCCTATCCTTCCCTGTTTTTCTAGTGCCCCGGTCCTGGACGCAGGAATCTGGTAGAAGGGCCCTCAGCCTGAGCTGAGGATTGGAGACTGATCACCTCCTCTCGGCAGAGAACTCAAATTCTGGTTCTGGTCTGGTCTGATTTCTGGTAGGGCCAAGTTCCAGTCCTCCCTTCTCTGGAGGCCCAGGGAAAAGTCCCATAACACCTGGGTATCTGTAGGTGGCAGGAGATATTTGTAAGGCCACCCCTTTCATCCCCACTCTCCCGCCTCCTCCCCCTTCTTCTTTCAACCTGGCTTCCTTTCCTCCCTTGAAATCTTTGATGTTAGTACTTGGATCTGAAGTTCTGTGTCTCTATAGGAGGTTTTCTGAGAGACTGTATTCTTGTATTTAAGGGCTTCCCTGGTGGTGCAGAGGTTAAAGCATCTGCCTGCAATGTGGGAGACCTAGGTTTGATTCCTAGGTCGGGAAGATCCCCTGGAGAAGGAAATGGCAACCCATTCCAGTATTCTTGCCTGGAGAATCCCATGGATGGAGGAGCTTGGTGGGCTACAGTCCACAGGTCTCAAAGAGTCGGACGCGACTGAGTGACTTCACTTTCCCTGAATGAGAGACAATTCTTCCCGCCTGACAGCCTTTGAACTGGGATGATGACTTTTTCCTGCCTTCAGACTCTCACTGAAACATCAGCTCTTCCTGGGTTTTGGGCCTGCTCGCCTTCAGACTCAGACTGGAATTACACAGCAGCTCTCCTGGGTCTCCAGCTTGCCAGCTACAGACCATGGGGGCTCATCAGCCTCCGTGACTGTGTGTGTCATTATTCCTCATAATAAGTATCTCCTTGCCTCTGTCTCTATTTCTATTGGTTCGGTTTCTCTGGAGAATTCTGGTCAAGATGGGTGGGAAGTGCTGTGTGCCTAGTCACTTAGTCATGTCCGACTCTTTGTGACCCCATGGGCTGCAGCCTGCCAGGCTCCTCTGTCCATGGGGATTCTCCAGGCAAGAATATTGGAGTGGGTTGCTGTGCCCTCCCTCAGGGGATCTTCCCAACCCAGGGATCGAACTCAGGTCTCCCACACTGCAGGCAGATTCTTTACCACTCAGCCACCAGGGAAGCCCGGGAAGTGCTGGGGGAAATGAAAACAAAAGGCAAGCTGTGTCCAGATAAGGAAATGTGGCTGAGATCATGGAGGACCAGGAAACAGACAAAGCTGTCTCTTGTCCCTCCCAGAGAATTCCTGTTAAAATGAATGGCCAAGTCTTAGACTCTTAGAGCAGAATGGTAGGCATGACCAGGGTGAGTAGGGGATGACTGGGGCTCACGATGATGATACACTAGTGTGCCAAGAGGCATCTGTGGTCCCAATCACAGGATCCAGATCTGGGGACGAAGGGGAATTTTTGTTGTTGCTCAGTTGCTAAGTCGTCTCTGACTCTTTTCGACCCCATGGACTGCAGCACACCAGGCTTCCCTGTCCATCACCAACTCATCGAGCTTACTCTAATTCATGTCCATCGAGTCGGTGATGCCATCCAACCATCTCATCCTCTGTTGTCCCCTTCTCCTCCTGCCTTCAATATTTCTCAGCATCAGGGTCTTCTCCAATGAGTCAGCTCTTCACATCAAGTGGCCAAAGTATTAGAGTTTCAGCTTCAGCATCAGTACTTCCAAAGAATATTCAGGACTGATTTCCTTTAGGATTGACTGGTTTGATCTCCTTGCAGTCCAAAGGACTCTCAAGAGTCTTCTCCAACACCACAGTTCAAAAGCATCAATTCTTCAGCATTAGAGAGGTCCTAATTCCCCTCACTTCTACCCTGCCCTGTCATTTATGGAAGAGAAGGCTGAGGTCAGGGAGGGAAGTGCAGGTCTCGGGTGACGTCTCTGTGTGTGACAGAGTGCGTGTCACAACTTCCGCCTAAAACCCAGTCTGGAGTTCACTCCCCAAATCACCCATCCTCCCACCGCCCCAGCTGGCTCCACCTCAGACATGTCTAGGAAATCTGCCCCACAATACAAGGAGGAGAAAGAGGAAGTGTGGCCACACGCACACACATATGCCTTGGTTGTCATTTTGAGCCTAATTGTTTTAACACCAGCTGTCAGGTCTGCAAAATTCTTCTCTGTACCAGTGACCTGTAAGATCTAGAATAACAAGGATGTGTTTAAAAATAGTCTGGATTCCTAGAATTCAGTTGTCCTTCTCACCTGCCCTTCTCCATCTTGCTGACAGGCCTGGTAAGAACTCCACTTCAAATTTATGAGTACAAAGCCAAATGCTGTGATTCAGATTTATTAAGAGCGGTAGAGAAAAGTGGTGGACAAGACGCAGGGACCCGAGCTCATTTTCAGCAAAGCAGGCTGGAAACTTTGGCAGACACTCAACCCCACACCCCAGCAGAGTCACCTCTCCCAGTTCTCCAAGCTGGGACACTCATTTATCCCACTGCCCCCAGTGGGGATCCAGTCCCCCCCAGGCTCTCACAGATAAGCTAAGACCTGAACGCCCCTTGGTAGTGAGACCACAAGCTCCCTGCAGCCTAGACCCCCACAGACTCTGTTCTTTCTGCCACTGAGCAGCATGGCAGCAAAGGAGAAGCCAGCTCTGCAAGCTAATTCAAGGTCAGATCCTGCACAGCTGCTAACTAGCCATGGGACGTGACAGTTAAATTCATAAATCTCTCACAGTCTCAGTTTCCCATCTGCAAAACCTGGCTCCCATGACTGTTCTAAGAATAAACATAAGGTACAAAGTACCCCACATCCCACAACTGGAAGGTAACAGAAACCCTTTTCTTCCCCTTCCCAAGCCCAGCTGTCTCACTCTTTCAAACACATCTCGATAAAAGTAAGGGGAATTTCAGTCAGTTCATGGCATCGCGTTTATGACATGGAGAAACTGGAGGCAAGTTCAATACCCAACGTTGAGGATATGGTCAAATTATGATTCATCTCTTCTATGAAGTTATGTGCAAGCATTCAAATTCTGTTTTATTGACATGAGGAAATGCTCAAAACATGATGCTAAGAGAAAAATCCAGCATGCAGATTGTATTTATAGTATGATCTCAGTAATGTGAATGAAAACACAAAAATAAAACTAGGCGAAATGTTGACAGATATTTCTGGGCAGAGGATTTATCAGTGAGAGCTTTCTCTTTATGCTTTTTTCTTTCCAGAACAAAAATGTTTAAAGAAATAAAGTGATGGTCACCAGATTTTTCATTTCAAAAGAGAAGAGCTGGGCCAACACAATGAGGGGCAAAGAGTCTCTTCCTGGACAACAAAATTTATTTAAAGTTCTGAATAAAAGCTGTTTTACATATCTGACCCAACAGTGAGGCAGCCAAAGGAGATGGAGAAATGAGTCTTGTTCTGGACCTCTTTAGGTTGTGTATAAATGAGTTGAGGGGAAGCTTTGAAGCAACTGACTCTCTTCCTGTGGATGGGGTAGGCATCAGTGTGTGTAGACAGAACCCATCAGTGTGTACAGACAGAACCCATCAGTGTGTGTAGACAGAACCCATCAGTGTGTGCAGACGGAGCCCATCAGTGTGTGCAGACAGAGCCCATCAGTGTGTGTAGACGGAACCCCATCAGTGTGTGTAGACAGAACCCATCAGTGTGTGCAGACGGAGCCCATCAGTGTGTGCAGACGGAACCCATCAGTGTGTGTAGACGGAACCCATCAGTGTGTGCAGATGGAGCCCATCAGTGTGTGCAGACGGAGCCCATCAGTGTGTGTAGACGGAACCCCATCAGTGTGTGTAGACAGAACCCATCAGTGTGTGCAGACGGAGCCCATCAGTGTGTGCAGACGGAACCCCATCAGTGTATGTAGACAGAACCCATCAGTGTGTGCAGACGGAGCCCATCAGTGTGTGTAGATGGAGCCCATCAGTGTGTGTAGAGCCCATCAGTGTGTGCAGACGGAGCCCATCAGTGTGTGCAGACGGAGCCTTATCAGTGTGTGTAGACGGAGCCCATCAGCGTGTGTAGACGGAGCCCATCAGTGTGTGCAGACGGAGCCTTATCAGTGTGTGCAGACGGAACCCCATTAGTGTGTGCAGATGGAGCCCATCAGTCACTCTCAGGACAGCATGAGATTCTCAGCTCCAGGCCAGCATGAAGTCAAGGGCACAGTCAAGAAGGCTTCTTCCAGGACCCCAAGATTTAAGGTCAACTGGGAGAACTTTCATGTACTTATACACTGACAGTTTAGAGAATTAAGAGAAATGTGAAAGAGGAAGTTGTCTAAATGCCCAGACCAAGAGCAGCTAACAGAGCTGTCCATCTGTGAGTACAACCAGAAAGTTCTATCCTTGGAGAAGCCTTGAGGAACACCTAACCCAACACACTCAAGTTACTGATGAAAAATACAGCCTGACAGAGGTGAAGTGATATTTCCCAGAGTTGCCAAGCCAAGAAGTGTGTGTGAATAACCTAGACAGCATATTAAAAAGCAGAGACATTACTTTACTAACAAAGGTCCATCTAGTCAAAACTGTGGTTTCTCCAGTGGTCATGTATGGATGTGAGAGTTGGGCCATAAGGAAAGCTGAGCACCAAAGAATTGATGCTTTTGAACTGTGGTGTTGAAAAAGACTCTTGAGAATCCCTTGGACTGCAAGGAGATCCAACCAGCCCATCCAAAAGGATATCAGTCCTGAATAGTCATTGGAAGGACTGATGCGGAAGCTGAAACTCTAATACTTTGGCCACCTGATGCGAAGAACTGACTCATTTGAAAAAACCCTGATGCTGGGAAATATTGAAGGCGGGAGGAGAAGGGGCCGACAGAGGATGAGATGGTTGGATGACATCACCGACGCGATGGACATGAGCTTGAGTAGGCTCCGGGAGTTGGTGATGGACAGGGAGGCCTGGCACGCTACAATCCATGGTGTCACCAAGAGTTGGACACGACTGAACAACCGAACTGAACTGAGAAGGTACAGGAACCAAGTCCATGCACAGCCTTACTGCCCTGGCGCCCTCTAGTGACAAAAAGGTCATTGCAGCTAAGCAGTGTCGGGATTCTCCAGGCAAGAATTCTGGAGTGGGTTGCCATGCCCTCTTCCAGGGATCTTCCCGACCCAGGGATTGAACCCACATCTCTATGTTTCCTGCATTGGCAGGCTGGTTCTTTACCACTAGAGTCACTTGGGAAGCCCATATGATGTGTACGTCATCACAATAAAAAACAACGAGACGGGTGTGCATTAATACAGAAATATGCAACAACATTCTGTTTAACGAAAAACATAATATGTTGTGTTATGTTAAACATACACATTTATGCTAGCATAAATATTAAAAGATATGAATCAAACTGTTAACAGTGATTATTTCTGAACCATGAGATGCCATTTTATTGTCTTCCTTTACATACTTGGGTTTCTCAGTTTCTACGATGGACGTTATAACTTACAATAAAAGTGTTTTCAAAGATAGAAGGAAGAAAAATGTGGGAGACAGAGATTGATGGAATGATTGATTCACTAGGGAGTGGAGTGAGAAATGGGCTGGGGAGGAAAAGAACAGAAGCAGGAGAGCCAGTGATGTGGCCTTTGCCACAATGAATGAATGAATGAATGCCCACAGGGTGCCCACTGTGGGCAAGCCTGGCTTAGAGAAGAAGGCATCCGCCTGGGGACCACCGGGGCAGAAGGTACCACAGTTTCCATTGCTCACCCCTTACTTTGTATATTGGATGCTCTACGACACATCAGTCACTGGAGACGCCAGTATGACCAAGATACTTTATCCGTCTTCCCAGAATGGACTATGATGGGAAATAAAATACATTCTATGATGTGAGAGAGAAAAATAAGCCACCAAGTGATACAGAGCAAGGCATCCATGGACGTACAGAGTGCTGGGAGACAGGAGCCGAGTAAAAGGGGACTGCTCTGCGAGCTGAAACCTGCAGTCTCATGCTGGCCAGACCCAGAGGAGCAGAGTTTGGGGTTTCAACCAGAGGACACAGCATGTGTAAAGGCTCAGAGGTCACAGAGAGCCAGGCGGTACACTACGGACAGGGGCTGTGGGATTTCTTCCCTTGAAGAACTTGCAGAACAAGCAGGCATTCCTGTCCAACTGGCTATGGGGTTTTCAGTGGCTGCCTCTGCAGGTTAACCAGCAAGGAGCCATCTCCCTCTTCTCCCTTAGCTTACAGAAACTCATCTCTGTTCCAGCCACAAAGTGGAGAAAGTAGGCTCCTCCTCCAACCAAGGGAGTGAACATGATTGGTTTAAGTCAAGCAATTACTCCTGTTTCTCTTTTCTGGTGATTAGTGTCGAAGTGGACATATAACCAAATTCTGGCCAATGAACCCTAAGAAGAACCCTGCTAGGTGGCTTCTGGTTAGGGTTTTGCTCCTCAGCAAAAGAAGGAGCTGCTAAGGAACAAGTTCGTGTTATATACCTGTTCCCTTAGATCCAGCCTGGGATGCTGCTCTGATAATGGGAACTGTGGCAGCCACTTTATGCGCACGAGGGTCAGGCTAGGAGAGTTGCAGAAACAGGGGTCCAATATCCTAACATTTTCGAATTACTAAACAGTTCTTAGAAATACCCATCTCTAGCATTCTGTTATGTAATATAATTAAATGCCTTTCTCATTAAGCTTCTGTCAGTTGGTTATTCTGTTCCTGCTGCTAAATGCATCTTAAGTAATATGCCAGCTTCAAGACCAGATGATAATATGAGGGCTTCTGTGGGTCTGACAGTAAAGCCTGGGTCCCAGGGTTCATCTGATGCCTGGAGCCAGTACTTCCTTTCCATCAGGTCAGCCCTCCCCTGTAGCCTTTCACAGGCACCAAGAAATAAAGCTATTAACATTGTTGCCAGCCAGCTATCATCATCACTGCCATCAATAGTGATGACCGGGTGCAGAACAGATTCTACCAAACCCACAGAGGAAGGTGGGCTGGTGGAGTCAGCTCTTCCTTCCCCCAAACAAAGCACACTTGGTGAAAGAAGCAGGAAACAAACCCAAAGCAAAAACATCCACTCAGATCTCATCTGGTTGTTGTGGGTACAAGGGCTGCCACATCAGCACCGGGACACCCCTGTCTTCCTCCCAGGCCCCCTTGCTCCCCTTCCCCAGAGGTAGAAGAGGTAACACTCAGGTGAGTGAGTGAGGTGAGCAGGGCAGGATCTTGAGACCACAGGGGTGGGTGGCAGAGCTGGGGTGTGCAGGGCTCCCCTGAGCAAAGCAATGTGGGCTCCGCCGGAGAGAGAGAGAGAAGGAAGCACACATCCGCCTTATTAGCGGACTGATGTTCATTTCTGACTGTGAGGTCCACCCAGGGAGCAGGATGACACAGCTCTGCTCCAACCAGGTTCTGGCATAGGTTAGCCAACCTCACTTTCATTTCCTTCTCGTGTGCTTGTTCTGCTCAAACGCCCTTCACGGCTCCTCCTTCTACAGAATCTAGCCCGACCTCTTCTGCCCGTCCTCCACCACGTCCCCCACCATGCCAGCTTTGTCTCCCACTTGCCTCCAGTGTGTACTCAAGGCCAAAGGGTGATGTGGGCTCTCAGGCAGGGGGGCTGACTGTGAAAACCCTGTGAACTACATCAGGGGTCTCTTCAGTTCCCTCTCTCAGCGAGGTGCCCTTCCCCACTTCCTGTCCATAACCCATGAGGGCTCCATGCCCGACATAACACATCCATCTGGGCCCAGGCACTGCTGGGAGCCCCGGAAGAGCCACGGGTCAGGCTGCTCAACTCATATCCCCAGATCCTAACAATCCATTCCAGGCCTGGGGCTCCCTAAGCTGAGGGACACTGGCTTACCTCATGAAGAACTTCTAGCTCAAAAAGAGCAAGGGCCTGAAGGACTGTCACTCTTAAACTGTAGTCTGAAGTTGGGTACAGCAGTCATACATGGATATGAGAGCTGAACCAGAAAGAAGGCTGAGCACTGAAGAATTGATGCTTTCGAACTGTGTTGCTGGAGAAGGCTCTTTTGAGCTCCTTGGACAGCAAGAGGATCAAACCAGTCGATCCTAAAGGAAATCAACCCTGAATATTCATTGGAAGGACTGATGCTGAAGCTCCAATACTTTGGCCACTTGATGCAAAGAGGTGACTCACTGGAAGACACTGATGCTGGGCAAATTGAAGGCAAAAGGGGAAGGAGGCGGCAGACGATGAGATGTTTGGATGGCATCACTGACTCAATTCATGAATTTGAGCAAACTCCAGGAGATGGTGAAGGACAGGAAAGCCTGGCGTGCTGCAGTCCATGGGGTCGCAAAGAGTCTGGCATGACTGAGCGACTGACCAACAACACAAACAAAAGCTGTGTAAGGGGTTTGTTAGCACAGATGCAGAGTCAGGCCCCAAATCACACCTCTCCCCAAAAGTCAACAGAGGTGGGTTGGTCCTGTTCTGTAGCTCCTTGCTCAGTCACTAAGTTGCGTCTGACTCTTTTTCAACCCCATGGACTGTAGCCCACCAAGTTCCTCTGTCCATGGGATTCTCCAGGCAAGAATACTGGAGTGGTGGCCAACAAACACATGAAAAGGTGCTTGACATGGCTCATTATTAGAGAAATGCAAATCAAAACTATGATGAGGTATCACCTCAACCAGTCAGAATGGCCATCATTTAAAAATCTACGAACAATAAATGCTGGAGAGAGTGTGCAGAAAAGGGAACCCTCTTGCACTGCTGGAGAACAGTACAGAGATTTCTTTAAAAACTAGACATAAAACTACCATATGACCCAACAATTCCACTACTGGGCATATACCCTGAGGAAACCATAACTGAAAGAGACATAGGTACCCCAATGTTCATGGCAGCACTTTTCACAATAGCCAGGACATGGAAGTAGCCTAGATGTCCATCGACAAATATGGATAAAGACGTTGTGGTACATATATACACAATGGAATATTACTCAGCTATAAAAAAAGAATGCATTCGAGTCAGTCCTAACGAGATGGATTAACCTAGAGCCTATTATACAGAGTGAAGTAAGAAAGAGAAAGGCAAATATTGTATAATTATGCATGCGTATGGAATCTAGAAAGATGGTACTGACGATCTTACTTTCAGGAAAGCAACAGGAACAGATTTGTAGGCGCAGTAGGGGAAGGAGAGGGTGGGACGGACGGAGAGAATAGCAGGGAAACATATACACTACCATGTGTAAAATAGAGAGCAAGTGTGAATTTGCTGTGTGACACCAGGATCTCAACCCAGTGCTCTGTGACAGCCTAGAGGGGTGGGATGGGGCAGCAGATGGGAAGCGGCTTCAGGAGGGAGGGGACATATGCATCCCTGTGGCTGACTCATGTCGATGTATGGCAGAAATCAACACAATATTGTAAAGCAATTATCCTCCAATTAAAAAAAATAGAAAAAAAAATATTGGAGTGGGTTGCCATGCTCTCCTCTAGGAGTTCTTCCCAACCCAGGGATCGAACCCTTGTCTCTTATGTTTCCTGCACTGACAGGCAGGTTCTTACCACTAGAGCCACTTGGGAAGCCCCTCAGCCTCTGGCAAATCGCTCTAAGGGTAAATCAATCTCTCCCTCTGTCCCCCTCCACCTCTCTCTCTCTCAATGAAGAGAAAGAGGGTCTGATGGAAATAGAAGGAGCTTTGAAATAAAACAGATTTAAGTTCAGAATTGGTCCCATTCATTCTACAAAATAGGGCTTCCCTGATAGCTCAGTTGGTAAAGAATCCACCGGCAATGCAGGAGACCCTGGTTCTATTCCTGGATTGGGAAGATCCGCTGTAGAAGGGATGGGCTACCCAGTCCAGTATTCTGGCCTGGAGAATTCCATGGACTATATAGCTTAGCATTCTACAAAATGCCTGACCAGTGTTCCTCAAAACCGTCAAGGTCACCAAAAAGAAGTCTGAAAGGCAGCCAGTCTAAACAAGTCTAAGGAGACATGATGACTAAAAGCAAAGCCATGTCCTGGATGGGATCATGGAACAGAAAAAGGAAGTTAGGAAAAAAAAAAAAAAACTAAGGCAATATGATAAGGTATGGTTTTGGTTAATAATAATGAATCAATCTGTTCAGTTCAGTTCAGTCGCTCAGTCGTGTCCGACTCTTTGCGACCCCATGAATTGCAGCATGCCAGGCCTCCCTGTCCATCACCAACTCCCGGAGTTCACTCAGACTCACATCCATCGAGTCAGTGATGCCATCCAGCCATCTCATCCTCTGTCATCCCCTTTTCCTCCTGCCCCCAATCGCTCCCAGCATCAGAGTCTTTTCCAATGAGTCAGCTCTTCGCATGAGGTGGCCAAAGTCCTGGAGTTTCAGCTTTAGCATCAGTCTTTCCAATGAACACCCAGGACTGATCTCCTTTAGAATGGACTGATTGGATCTCCCGCAGTCCAAGGGATTCTCAAGAGTCTTCCCCAACACCACAGTTCAAAAGCATCATACTGGTTCATAAATTGTGACAAATGTTCCACACTAACGTGAAGCGTTAACAACACGAGAAACTGGGTATGGGATATATGGCAACTCTCAGTAACACCTCTGCAGTAATTCTGTAAATCTAAAACTAGTCTGAAATAAAATGTTTATTAAAAATATGATAATAATAACTGGTCCTGGGCACTTAAAAGTGGTATAACTTTGGGGAAATGATTTCCCCTCTCTAAGCCTCAGTTCCACATTATAAAATGAGATAAAAATATCTATGTCATGGGGATGATGGAGCAACTATAAAATGCTTTCACAAAGCCTAGCACACAATCTGCACTCATTAAACAGTCCTTTTTAAAATCCCAACCCAGAAATGTATTTGATTCACTGTTAGCACGTAATTAACCCATATTTAAAATTTCCATTTTCCCCCAAAACGTCCTTTATAACTTTTGTTTTGGCCCAATACCAAGGCTCACATAGTCCATTATGTTGTCCTTTAGTCTAAAACAGTGGCCCCCTCCTTCCCCCTTTTTCTTCATGACACTGACACAAATTTAAACCAGATACTCCCAGGAGGTCAAAGAACAAAACCTGCCCACCAGAGTGGGAGGTGAACTCTGGCATAAGTCCTGTGGCCATTTCTCACTCGTAATCCCATTAGGTCATGCCCTGCCTACCACATGCTGTGCACTCTGCTAAGGACATCCTATTCACTGCCCCTACGATTCTCAGCCAGCCTGTCAAATTAAGATGAGTATCCCTATTTGACAGAGGAGAAAACGGAAGCTAAGAACAATTAAGTGACTTGCCACAGTCCTACAGCAGTCACTAGTAAAGCTGGAATTTGAACTCTGACTCAAAACTCAAGTTCTTTCCCCAAAACCAAAACTATAGTCCTTTCAGGGCATGCGTGTGAAGTTGTTCAGTCATGTTCAACTCTTTGAGACCCCAAGGACTGTAGCCCTCGGGGCTCCTCTGTCCATGGGATTCTCCAGGCAAGAATACTGGAGTGGGTTGCTGGGCCCTCCTCCAGGGGATCTTCCCAACCCAGGGGTCAAACCTGCGTCCCTTACATCTCCTGCACTGGCAGCTGGGTTCTTTACTACTCGTGCCACCTGCCCTTTCAGGGCGCCCCCATTTACTGGGAGAGACTGGAATGGAAACAACTTATTGCAACAATACAATGACAAAAGAGCCAATACTCAAGCAAGTGGAGGATGGCACAGGGACCAAGAGAAAGGAAGCAAGGAGTCTCAAGGGAAAGCAGAGAGCCTTTTCAGGTGGGGGAGAGGGGGAGAGCCAGGCGGGGCTGTGCGGGAATCCTACTCTGCAGCCAGAGGGAAAGGGCCTTCGCTAGAGGGCAGAGGTGCACGGTGGGCAAGACAAGAAAGCAGGTGGGCACCAGGCTGAAAAGGGTTCCTAAAGTCTTCATTCATGTTTCTATATGCTCATTCATTCATTCACTCACCAAAATGTTTATGGGACTTCTCCTAAATGCCAGGTCTGTCTGAGATGATAAGGATACAGCAGAGAATAAGGGGACATAGCCCCTAGTCACATGGAATACAATCTAACCAAGAAGGAGGTAATAAATAAATAAGTGACATGGATGGTGGTAAATGTAGGGAGAAGAATAAAGCAGAAAGTGAAAGTCGCTCAGTCATGTCCGACTCTTTACGACCCCATGGGCTGTACCCCGCCAGGCTCCTCTGTCCATGGGATTCTCCAAGCAAGAATACTGGAGTGGGTCACCATAACCTCCTCCAGGGGATCTTCCTAACCCAGGGGCAGAACCCAGGTCTCCCACATTGCAGACGGATTCTTTACCATCTGAGCCACCAGAGAAACCCAAGAATATTGGAGTGGGTGGCCTATCCCTTCTCTAGCAGATCTTCCCAACCCAGGAATCGAGGGTCTCCTGCATTGCAGGTGGATTTTTTACCGGCTGAGCTACCAGGGAGGCAACAGGGAATGGCTGGGGCCAGAGGGCTGCTATTTTCAAGAAACAGAAAGGCCTGGTTGAGATATTGAGTAATGACCTGAAGGAGGGCGTGAGGAGGCTGGTGGTAAGGGTGGCAGGGGAAGAACCCTGCAGGTGGAAGAAGCAGTTGAGGCCGAGGGTGAAGTGAGGCAGGAAGGGAGGATGCGCCCAGCGGAGGGGGCTGCACTGGTACCTACTGGAGATACATACTCCTGCCTGAGGGCTCTGTCTGGCAGAGGCAGGCTCCAGACAGCAAAGGACTAACACTCAGACCAGCAATTTGTCCCCACAGATTCATTGAGAGAGACACTCAATATGTGGCCCCCTTTTGTGATTTCACAGTGCCTAGACTTGGCCCCGAATCTGTGTTGCTGATGGGAATCAGTGTGTGTGTGTGTGTGTGTGTGTGCACGCGCGCACGTGCTCGGTCGCTAAGTCGAACCTGACTTTTTGTGACCCCATGGACTGTAGCCCGCCAGGTTCCTCTCTTCGTGGCATTCTCTAGGCAAGAATACCGGAGTGGGTGGCCATGATGGGAACCAATGCCATCCATTCATCCGGAAGGAGCACAAACATCATACATATATGGAAACCAGTGCTTGTATCCACTTCTACAGATGCTCTACCCTTACTTTGCGGGATGAATTAAACAAAAATTGAAATGTACTTCAGAGGGGTTCCTTAAGTAGTAGGGATTTGCTATATGATGTCTGTGGGCTTCCCTGATGGCTCAGTGGGTAAAGAATCTGCATGCAATGCAGGAGACCTGGGTTCAATCCCTAGGTCAGGAAGATCCCCTGGAGAAGGGAATGGCAACCCACTCCAGTATTCTTGCCTGGAGAATCTCAGAACAAAGGAATCTGGCAGGCTACAGTCCAAAGAGTCAGACATGACTGAGCAACTACACATCTGAGGGCTGTGGAAGGACCTCTAGGGTCCCCCGTCCATGGCCCTGTCTTCCAGCCACTCATGTGGGGGGCTCCCCACGAACCTCCTCCAGCATTGGCTCCAGCATCGGCTCTCCTCCTCCTCCAACAACCAGGCCTGCAGGACAGACCCAAATCCATTGCAGGCCACTGCATGAAACCTCAGCTTTGTCCAAACACACCTTCTTCCCTCACATAGCTGACAGGCCTAAGAGGCCAGGAGGGACGTGTGAGGTTCTTCAGATCCATCATAATCTGAGCGCTTAAGGGTTCCCCAATGCCCTGTTTAGACAATCCCCATTTTCTAACAGCCGGTAAATACTCTGAGACCCGGTCTGCATTTTTAAAGGTCCTTAAATAGCTCATTTGCATAATCCATATTTTCAGAGCCCCTAAGCATTTGTCCTGCCTTCCTAATCTCAATCTTTATAATGCGTGAGGAAGAAAGGGCTTCCCAGGAGGGTAGCAGCCCTTCATATCCCTTCTGGGAGGATTGATTCTTGTTTTGTTTTTTTTTCTTTTTTTAAATGACCACATTTTCAAAAGCAGGCACAGAGCTAACCACAAAAGGAAAACATTTAAAGGGAAGCTGTTAACCTGTGCAGGCTTGCTAATGTTCTTTCCTTGAAGGCAGGAAACCCCCGGGCTCCCGAGGATGCTAATTACACGCTGGCCCCTGCGAACGCTTCAGTGAAGGCCGGAGCCCTCTCCCCGCCCAGACTGGTTCCCTCCTGGAGCCATGAAGAACGCAGGCTCCAAGAACGCAGGCTCGCCTGAACGTCTCTTTCAGGATCAGCTTTCCAGTTTCGGTCTCAGCTCAAAGCCTTCCCTGTGGAAAGGAAAGGCAATTTGCCAGGAGAAATTTCGGTGTCAGGAAATAGGGGGCTGTTCACCACGAATCTGGGGGAAAGCCTTTGCCCAGTGAGTAACAGGAACATCTGATTCCTGCAGGAGAAAGCCGCAGGAGTTAGTAAGGAAAAGCCACCAGGAAGATGAATCCAGACAAGGAAGACCCCTGCTGCAGTCCCTCCACTCTCTGGGATGGAAAAATAATCTGTCCTGTCGGGAAGGACATCCAAAGTCCAAAACGTCTACAGCCACAGTCAAACATGGACACCGCCTCCCTCCAGAATACTGAGCCAAAGAAACCAGGTCTTAAAAGGTACATACTGTATGATTTCCTTCCTGCTGACCTTCTAGAACTGATAAAAACAAACCTGCCACGATGAGGGAAGCTCGGGTTACCCTGGAGTTGGGGCTGGACAGAAGACTTGGGGGGTGCTTCCAAGGTGCAGGTGAGAGCTCAATCTAGGTGCTGTTACCTGGGTGTGTTCACTCTGGAGATATGTACAAAGCAATACACCCTCTCTTTTCTTTTTTGAGGTTATCCAAATTGGCTTCCCTGGTGGCTCAGACTGTAAAGAAGCTGCCTGCAATGCAGGAGACCCAGGTTCAATCCTTGGGTCAGGAAGATCCCCTAAAGAAGGGAATGGCAACCCACTTCAGTATTCCTGCCTGCAGAATCCCATGGACAGATGAGCCTGGTGGGCTACAGTCCATGGGGTCACGAACAGTTGGACACAACTGAGCAACTAACACACACACAGATCACCTTAGTTCCAGTTTCAACTCCCCTCCTCCTACCCCCCTACTCCCCCACCCCCAGTTTCTCCTACCATGGCTCTCAGATCCACTCCCAATAAATACACCTTTGTTCATCCAGGAGCCCAGCTACCTGTGAAAAGGGACACTCCCACTCTGTCTAGACTTCTGATTTAGGAAGGATGAGGGAGATGCGCCACGGCTTCGGTAGCGACCGCCTCTCTACGCGGGTGTGAGCTTCGCCAGCCCCTCCCCCAGGAGACCGTTGCAGTCGGCCAGCCCCTGCTCCTTGGTAACCATGTGTGACCGAAAGGCCGTAATCAAGAATGCCGATATGTCGGAGGAGATGCAACAGGACTCGGTGGAATGTGCTACTCAGGCATTGGAAAAGTATAATATAGAGAAGGACATTGCGGCCCATATCAAGAAGGAGTTTGACAAGAAGTACAACCCCACCTGGCACTGCATCGTGGGGAGGAACTTCGGTAGTTATGTGACACATGAAACCAAACACTTCATCTACTTCTACCTGGGCCAAGTGGCCATTCTCCTGTTCAAATCTGGTTAAAAGCATGGACTGTGCCACACACCCAGTGATCCATCCAAAAACAAGGACTGCAGCCTAAATTCCAAATACCAGAGACTGAAGTCTTCAGCCTTGCCTAAGGGAACATCTCCATCTTTGAACCTTTGTTGTGTTTTGTACAGGGCATTCTCTGTACTAGTTTGTGGTTATAAAGCAATTAGTAAAACAGCTTACATTTGTATTTATTTTCTATTCCATACCTCTCTGCCCCATGTTTTTTCTCTTCAAAATCCATTCCTTTAAAGAAATAAATCTGTTGAAGTGTGCGTTAATTACCGTTTGTTCAAATAATCTATTGAAGATGGCCTATTACTTGATCTTGGGTAGGTTGGTGGGGGTGATTCCTTGAAGTTTTTGTGGAATGTAATAGACTAGCCTATTCAACACTCTGGAGTTTCATTCTTGTCCAGCCTGCTCCTGTTGTACATGGAAGAATACTACTCAGAAGTGCATGTTGAGAAATGCATGGCAGAGAAACTCGTACTCCTAACCTGATAAATACATTCCTTAAGTGCTCCTTCTGTGGTAACTGCTATAGACTGTTCTAGGCCTTAGGCCTCAAGAGAAGATGAATGTGTCGTATAACTCCTTTAAGTTTTCTGTGGCTGTAAAATGGAAATAAGCTGGTGAGAAAGTTGGGCTAATGAGAAATTTGTTGGGCTGTAGACATTTACCCTCCCCTGCCTTGGCCAAAGTATACTCTAGAGATTAAAGGTGGTCTTAAAGGGAAAAAGCTTTTGAGCAGCAGTCCTCCATGTGATTCTAATAAAGTCTGCAGGAATTTAAACTTAAAAAAAAAAAAAAAAAAAAAAGGAAGGATGAGGGATATTTATAGTAATGTGCTGCTGCTGCTAAGTTGCTTCAGTCGTGTAAGACTCTGTGCGACCCCATGGACTGCAGCCTACCAGACTTCTCCATCCATGGGATTCTCCAGGCAAGAACACTGGAGTGGGTTGCCATTTCCTTCTCCAATGCATGAAAGTGGAAAGTGAAAGTGAAGTTGCTCAGTCGTGTCCGACTCTTTGCAACCCCATGCACTGCAGCCCACCAGGCTCCTCCATCCATGGGATTTTCCAGGCAAGAGTACTGGAATGGGGTGCCATTGCCTTCTCCCCAGAAGACTCCAGCTGCTTTTAAAATACAGAACTAGAGACCTCTGACCCACCAGCACTAAACTCAGCTCCTTGCCAGACTACCTGGGCTGTTAAACATCTGTTTTGCCATAACAATGGTTTAAAGGACCTGTAGTAACGTAGACACCTCTAAATGGGCTGGAGGCTTCTTTGCCATTCTTTGCCCCTTAACTCCCATACCTGCTAGAAATCCACTTTGGAGAGGGATGGCTAATGGGGGTGAGGGGTAGGTGTTAAGCGCAAAAGCAGCTGGCAGAGAAACTCAGCCAGGTCTGCCAAAGAGGTATCTCTCCCTGTTGAGTGTCTTTGAAGCTGGGAATGGGCACCGGGCCAGGTGGCGCCCTGTTTCTCCAGCCTCCGGCAGACTGCAGGGCTGGCTGAACTTGAGACCCACTGCCAGGCCCTCCAGGGACCGGCTGGTGCTCAGAACCAGATGGAGGGGGCAGAGAAAGCTGGGGAGGGGGTTGGGAAGGGAGATGAAGGGAATGACGAGGGAAAGGCGAGAAACGAAAGGAGAGAGGAAGAGGGTTATTTGATCTCCTCTGAGGGCCAGCAGGGCGCTAGTGGGTGGCACTGCAACCCTGTCCACCGACGCTGGCCTCTCTACACCTCGGGCTGCTGAGGCGGCGGTAACTGGGGAGGGCAGAGGAATTTGCACACTGCACTCTCAGCAAATCCGTCGCTAACATCTTGCTCCTCCCGCTGCCCCCACACAATCCCGCCCCAGCCCACTGGCCTCGCCCCCTGCACCCTCCATCCCCTTTGCACTCCTTCCTCGCCTCCTGCACTCCACGCAGCCGGGCCAGCTCAGGGATGCGCGCCCAAGAGATGGGGAAAGGGCGGGAGGCTGCGCAGAGAGCCCGATTCCCCGGTGGGAGCTTCCTCCGCCCCCACCGCGTCCCCTTTGCCCCGTACCCTCACCCCCGCACCCTGCCCAGGATGGGAAGAGTCCGCGTTCCGAACAGCAAAGTCAACGCCGCGGCCGCGGGTGACGTCGCGCGCTCGGGCTGGCGACCCCGGGTGAGTGTGCGCCGGGGACGCGAGCACCCCACTTGATCCCGAGCCCTCTGCACCGGGAGCCCCGTGACCCTTCCTCCCGGCTCTTCTCGGCGCCGGTCGCCTTCGCCTGCTTCTTCTCGCCGCCCGGAGTCGCCAGCGCTGTCACCAAGGAAGCCCCAGTCCGCGCCCCGAGAGCGCCTCCCGGGGGCTGGCTGCGGATGCGCGGAGCTCTTGGCGAGGGCGTCGCAAAGCCCCCGCCTCCCTGGTCTTGGCCACGGATGACATCATCCCCCTGGAGCCCTCGCCCCCGCGCCTGGGCTCCACTGGTGCCGCTTCCCCTGCACACCTCCACTGGGAACCAGCTCATCGTTCCTACCCACCAGCTCATCTCTTCCCGAGTCCAGCCCGCAAGACCCAGAGCCAGGCCACCCTTCTCTTCCCTAGTTTTCCAGTTTCTTCCCAGCTTCCACCTCCTCTCAGATCCTCCAGCGCCCAAATGGTGAGCGAGTCACCTTTCAGATGATAAACTGACAGATAGGGACATGATCAATGGATGGCTTGATACACATAGATGATAGATAATTATAAGATAGAAAGAGACATATACATAGATGCTAGACAGCCAATACAGACAGATGAATGACAGACATATGGATAGATGATAGCAATAGATGATAATGGATAGAACAACAGAAGATCTACGGGCAGATGGAGAGAGATGAATGTATTCTGAAAGGGGCAACCTAGGACCTCAGTCTGGCCAGGTCAGCACCCAGGCTTTCACAACTTGCTTAACAGAAATGAAACTGTAGCATTCCAGCTGCATAAGCTGTGCAAACTGTAAAGAGCTTTGTGCTCCTTTGTAACTAACCACAACAGCAGTTTAGCCTGGAAGCCCAAGTTTCTGCTTGTCGATGGTTTGGGCACAGCTCTGATTCTGCCGGGCTTGCCTACTGACATCAGCACCCTAATTCATCCTTTCGGTCAACCAGCATCCACTGAGCCTACGGTAGCTGCACACTCTTAGGTCCTGTCACCCAAGACCAGCTGGGCATGTGTCTGCTCATGAGGGGCTGACCTTCTGGTGGGCATCAGATCCCCCGACACACACATAGGTAAGTTCATGTGATAGGTGCCCTGGGAGAAGTTAAGAATGGAGAATTATGAAGCATTGGAGGGCAAGCATTTGACCTGGGTCTTAAAGAGTGGGTTGGGAGTTTCCACAAATACACAAGGATGCACCCATAGCAGTGGAGACCGGATCTCTCCTGAGATGGGTGATGCTGGGTAGTAGATGGTGTTCAAGAGAAGAGGAGAAGGTCGGTTGGTGCTAGGTTGAGAGCAGCTCTGAGCACCAACCTATTTCTTCGGTTACCGGGTCCTCTGCTAGACCTGTCCCCAGGCACCTACGGTGACACAGGGTAAACCCCAGGCCCCTGGGCCAGATCTTCAAACTATGGACACATGAGAGTCCGAGAGTTCTCTACTGGAGAAGCTCTGGCTGTCACAGGGTTACATGGCTGTCAGCAGGCCCTCCATCTGTCTGACTTAAATCCCCTCACCCCTATCCAGGCACAGCCTCCCTCTCAGGGTGACTCAGCTCCTGGCTCCTTCCCTTCCTGCCACCCGCTGAGACGTGTGACCAGTTACCATGGTGATCACACAGCGTTCGGTTCATACCTGTCTTCCCAGATGAGACCTGGATGTCTAAATTGCTCCTGAAAGGAATGCCTGGGCACAGCTGCTCACCTGCAGAGGTGGGTGTCAGATGGCATCTCAGGGTTCTCCATCCCTGTGTGGACTCAGGGTGGTGGCAGCAGTAGGGATGGGGACAGGTGTCTCCACCATGGGGACTCTAGGCTGGTATTTCTCTCCTTAAGATTCGGGTCTCCAGAGGGAGGGGCACAAAGCACCTGGAGGCAGCAGCTGAGAATGGACAGACCAGGTCATGGCATACGTGTGTATCCTTGGAGAATACACTTGGGGGAGATGCACGCTTATTTGTCAGACGGTATCATTTTCATCAAAGGTTTCCCAGGTGGTTCAGTGGTAAAGAATTCTCTCACCAGTGCAGGAGACACAGGAGATGTGGGTTTGATCCCTAGGTTGGGAAGATCCCCTGGAGAAGGAAATGGCAACCCACTCCAGTAATCTTGCCTGGAGAATTCTATGGACAGAGGAGCCTGGTGGGCTACAGTCCATGGGGTCCCAAAGAGTCGGACACAAATGAAGCAACTTAGCACAAACCAACAAAAAAAATAAATAAGAGACTGGGGCTACAAGAGTAGAGGGGCGGGACCCGTTACTCATGGACTTCTGGACCAATCGAAGTGGCACTTCCTCCATCCCAGCTCTCTGAGCTGAGCTGCCTAAGGGAAGGTGGGCTGCTGGGCATTCTCTTCTGCAGATGGAGACAGGGCTCCCTGGCATCAGGGAGTGGAGGTAAGAGACCCAGGAAACAGGCTAGTAGAATGCCTGGCTGGTGCTCCCAACACACCCAGGCCCAGCCTCAGGGCATGGAACCCACCAAGTGGAGCAAGCAGTTAGCTGCAGGCTCCAGCCTTCAGGACACAGCTGGCCGAGGCTGTGGCTGCAGCCCCCAGAGACCCCAGCTGAGCCTGCACACACAGCTCCTGGAGGCAAGGCTAACGTGGTTAATTGGTTCCAACCTTCAAGCTAAGAGCACCAGCATTGATTGGGCACCCGGGGAGCTCAGAAGCTGTGACCTCGGAGGATGCTTCACTTCCTTATAGGCTTGAGCCCAGCAAAGAGAAATATGATCAGAGGTGGTGGCGCTCACTTCCCAGCTGTGCTGAAGCATGGCAGAAAGGCGGTGGGTTATAAATAGTGGAGCAACCACTGACAAATCAATGGTGAGGAGGGAAGATGGCTGTCTTCTGCAAGGCGGGGCATGGCCAGCTCTCCAGGGAAGAGCCAGACCTGATCAGAGCAGATGGGAGGAGACAGTGAGCCTCACACCTGCTCCCCGCAGTCCTGGTCCCCTGGCCTGTCTCATAAGGGCATGCGTCTGCCCTGACTTCCCCAACACAGGAACTTCCAGGGTGGGGAGAGCAGGAGGGCACTTCAAGCAAAGGCCTTGGCATTGAGCTTGGGCTCCCAGTGGAGGCGGGGATGAGCCCCAGTTAATGTAGTTTAAGGCAGGAAGGGGCACTGTGTGTGTGCCCTGACCCCCACCCTTCCCCTGTCACTCGGTCCATCCCCACCAGAATCTCACCCACTGCCCAGTCTTCCCAACATCAGGTTGTTAAGAATTAATCCAACAAGTAATATGGGAAGGTCATGTATACGCTGCTATATTTAAAATGGATAACCAACAAAAACCTATTGTATAGCACATGGAACTCTGTTCAATGTTATGCACCTGCCTGGATGGGAAGAGGGTTTGGGGGAGAATGGATACATGTGTAGGCATGGCTGGGTCCCTTCCCTGTTCACCTGAAACTATCACAACATTGTTAATTGGCTACACCCCAATATAAAATGTCTTTGGTGTTAAAAATAATAAATAAAAAAAGATATCATCAGAAAAGAAAAAAGAATTAATCCAACTAGTAAGAACTCAGTTCCTATTCTACCTGCTGCTGCTAAGTCGCTTCAGTCGTGTCCGACTCTTAGCGACCCCATGGACTGCAGCCTACCAGGCTCCTCCGCCCATGGGATTCTCCAGGTGAGAGTACTGGAGTGGGGTGCCATCACCTTCTCCGACTCTGTGCCTAGCCCTGTGCTAAGGTCCTTGTGATCCACCCTGTAAAATGGAGGTGGTTCCACCTGTGCTTCCACAGGGTATTTGTGAGAATCAAACAGGAAAGCAAATGCCATGTGCTTACAGCCTGTGAAGTGTTACAAGGTGTGGTTTTGATAAGAAGAAGCCCTTTGGGTGCTTCCAAGAGAGGAATGTGCCAACCCCTAAGGGACCCCTTCCCCTCCCTTGGTCCTTGTGATCTTGGCCAGGGAACCGTTGGTCGGTATTTATGGGCTAATTTCTCAGGCAACTTTGTATTTACTCCCAATAGAAGGATTTAGAATATATTTTCAGGATTCTTATAAAAGCATGCTTCCCCAGAAACTTGCTGTATGACCTTAAGCGGGTTGCTGGCCTCTCTGTGTGTCAAGTTTTCTTATCTGTATAATGTGTAAAACTAAGATCATGACATCTGGTCCCATTGCTCCATGGCAAATAGATGGGAAAACAATGGAAACAGTGACAGATTTTATTTTCTTGGGCTCCAAAATCACTACAGATGGTGACTGCAGCCATGAAATTAAAAGACCCGTGCTCTTTGGAAGAAAAGCTATGACCAACCTAGACAGCATATTAAAAAGCAGAGACACTACTTTGCTGACAAAGGTCCGTCTGGTCAAGGCTATGGTTTCTCCAGTAGTCATTTATTGATGTGAGAGTTGGACCATAAAGAAAGCTGAGTGCTGAAGAAGTGATGCTTTTGAACTGTGGTGTTGGAGAAGACTCTTGAGAGTCCCTTGGACTGCAAGGAGATCCAGCCAGTCAATCCTAAAGGAAATCAGTCCTGAATATCCATTGGAAGGACTGATGCTGAAGCTGAAGCTCCAATACTTTGGCCCCCTAATACGAAGAACTGACTCATTGGAAAAGACCCTGATGTTGGAATAGATTGAGGGCAGGAGGAGAAGGGGACGACAGAGGATGAGATGGTTGGATGGCATCAGTGACTCGATGAACATGAACTTGAGTAAACTCTGGGAGATGGTGACAGACAGGGAAGCTGGCATGCTGCAGTCCATGGGGTTGCAAAGAGTCGGACACAACTGAACGACTGAACTGAACTGAAAATGGGGATACTAAGATTAACTGAGAACTTCCCTGGTGGTGGTGGTGAAGACTCCAAACTGCCAATGCAGGTGGCATGGGTTTGATCCCTGGTCGGTTAACTAAGATCCCACATGCCGTGCAGCACAGCCAAAAGATTATTTTAAAAAAGAAAAAGAGTAACTGTCTAATAGGACTGCTGTGAAAATCTGAAGAGTTAGTATACATGGAGTGCTTAGAGTAGCAGCTGGCTCACACTATGTAAAGGAGAGCTTCTTAGGACCATGATGCGATCCTGCTGGTGGGAAAGGAGGATTCAAGCTAACCTTTTATAAAGGATCCAGGGGAGCCCAGTGGACAAATGCTTGGCTTTAAGACACTTCAAGCCCTGGTCTCCCCACACGTTAACCCATCTCCCTACAACAGCTTCCTTCGGGAGGAGACTCTCTTACAAGCTCAGCCTGGAGACTCTTGAGTCCTAGGACACCGCAGCCTCTCAGAAAAGACACAGCAGAGCCTCCCAGGGGAAGGACAAGCAAATACAGAACCCATCTTTCCTCTTCCTACAATCAGGTGGGTGAAAAGGTTGGATTTTTGTTGTGATGGGGAAGGGAAGAACAAGGCATATAATAAAGTGACGGACATTTGGGAGTTCCTAGATGTGCAGGCTGCTGTTACATTCCATCAGATTAAAGATGCTCTTAGCACAGAAACCCATGGGCAGGGGCTCTGCCTTGTGTAAGTAATGGTTCCAGTGCTGACACAAACATTAATCAATAATAATTTACTCCTTCAGAGCCCGGCACAATTCATACTAGCTCCTAGCCTTCTGCCCCCTCAAGCAGAAAACAGCTCTCAGCTCATAAACTCAGAGGAAGCTGCAACCAGGAACCCAAGGTCACATGGGATCCCCAAAGCTCCAAATCCATGGAGACTTTGTTGTCAAGAACATCAGAATTCATGATTGCTATACATGCTTAGTCCTGACATACTGTTAAATTCCAAACAACATCCAATCAGAGCCTCAGGTCTCCCCTCCCTGCTTTACTGCTCCATTCTACTATGCTAAGACTGAACCAGCTTCCAGAGATACCAATGTGATAAGACAGAATCCCTGCCATCAAGGGCTTCCCAGGTCTTGCCAGTGGTAAAGAACCCACCTGCCAATGCAAGAGACATAGGTTCCATCCCTGGGTAGGGAAGATTCCCTTGAGGAGAAAATGGCAACCCACTCCAGTATTCTTGTCTGGAGAATCCCATGGACAGAGGAGCCTGGCGGGCTATAGTCCATGGGGTCGCAAGAAGTCGGACACAACTGAGCACACACACTGCCTTCAAGGAGCTCTTAGGGTAAGCCTATCTCCTTGAACTTGGCCTTGTTCTCTACAGACCTCTATCCTCCTGCCTGCCTTCTTCACCACCATCATCACCAGCTGGTACTGAAAACCTGCTTCTGTGTTTCAAGCAGCATTCACTTAACCCTTACCTCCCACTGAAAAGGAACAAAGCCACCAACCTTGAGGAGCCTACAGCCCCCTAGGGAACTTTTCAAGAAACGTAACCATAACAGCCCTTGCCCTGTCCAGGCAGTGTATCAGAGACAGATTGGTCCCTCTCTTAAAAAGAGTCCAACCCTTCTCTCTGTGTGACTATGCATGGAACAGACAGCAGGGGCCAAAAGCACCAGTAGCCCTGAAAAAGGTACTGCAGAACAGCGCTTGCAGGAGCACTCCTGGGGAAGGCCTGCAGGTCATGACCAAGCTGGCCGACCTGCAACTGAGCCCACGTGTTGCAACTGCTGAGCCCACTTGGTCTAGAGCCAGCATGCTACAGCAGAAGTTCCCACATCCCAGTGCAGCCAAATTAATTAACTAATTTTTAAAAACGTGTTAAAAAAAAAAAAAGAGAGAGAGAGTACATGATGACATTAGACAAATCCCAGAAGTCAGGTCGTGGACGCAGCATATGGGACAAAGACTGAGCGTCAAAATGCCAAACTGAGTCCTCAATCAAGGGATGAAGTGGCCAGTGGGAGCAGAGAAGGATTCACATGCTTCCACCTGCTTTCTTCTCTCTTCCTTACAACACAACAAAGGTTGATTAGTCCCCTTTTACAGATGCAAAAACAGAGGCTCAGACAGGTTCTGTGTCCCAAGGCTCCTCAATGGTTAAATGGAAGAACCAAGACCCATGGGTTTGTTTTTTTTTTAAATCCCTAAAGCCTGAGCTTTTTTAACTATGCCACGCAGCCTACAAAAATAGAGCGATCATTTCCATTTCTATATTTGCTATTAATATTTAATTAATCAATATTTAATTCATCAGGCACCTCTTAAACATCCTCTGTGTCCTCGGGTCGCAGCTGGGCGTCCCCAGCCCACGGCGCCCGCCTCCCCAGGCCCCCCAACCCCCCGCCCCGAGAAAGACACGCCCACCACCCCTCCTTTCCTCTCCCCGCGCAGCCGCCTCGGCGCTGACTGTGCAGTGCTCCGTTACCCCGCTGAGGCAATTTCAGCTCCAATTTGTTCAAACTCCAGACCAAAGGCTCAGACTCAGCCTCTGATGTGCTGAACAAAAACCAGAGACAGGAACCTGTCTCAATCAGTGAGTCAGGGCGCCGGTGAGAAAGTGCCGGGGCGGGGATGGCCGGCGCTGGTGGCTCTCGCGGTGTCCCCATTGCCCCAGGTCGCGCTGTCCCCACGGTCCTGCCCTGGACGCGGCCCGGGGTTAGGGGGGACACTGCTCTCAGACCCAGCATGTGCTAGAATCACCTGCAGACCCCGATCCGCCACACTCTGCCCCGGGAGGGGCGTGGCTGGGGTGCCTCACAGGGAACCCGACCCCACCCTCCAGGCATGTGATACTGGTGGTCCCTTGGCTCTAGTTTGAAAAACACCGCAGGAGGCAGGAGACAGGGGTTCGAGGCTGGAGCAGGCGTGGGCGGGGGTGGGGTAGGGGGGTGGAGTTGTGGGGAGGGGGGTGTCACTGGTGGAGATTACTTTCCAGAGATGCTTTTTATCTTAAAATCTAAGATGGTCCTTTGAGGATGGGAGCCGTAGGAGGGGCTCTATTTAGAGTTCAGGAAATCCACACCTACAGAAGATGTCCCCAGTCTCTTTCAGTTAGCATTTCCCCAAAGGCACCCTCTCCACAACAGAGCCTTCCTCCAGACGGGACTTTCTCCCCTGCATTGGACAGCAAGGAGATCAAACCAGTCAATCCTAAAAGAAATGATCTCTGAATATTGCTTGGAAGGACCGATGCTGAAGCTGAAGCTTCAATACTTTGGCCACATGATGTGAAGAGCCGACTCATTGGAAAAGACCCTGATCCTGGGAAAGACTGAAGGCAGGAGGAGAAGGGGATGACAGAGGACGAGATGGTTGGATGGCATCACTGACTCAATAGACATGAGTTTGAGCAAAGTCCGGGAGATGGTGAAGGACAGGGAAGTCTGGTGTCCAAGGGGTCGCCAAGACATGACTGAGCCACTGAACAACTGCATTGCCTGAAGCTGCACTGCTCCCCTCCTAGGGCCAGCCTGTCACTCGAGACCATTCTTCATTACTGAGGCACACTGTCTTTCCCCAGCAGAATGGGTAGAGTAGGTGGGAATATAAAACCTTGGAGGAAGGGACTTCCCTGGTGGTCCGACAGTGGGTAAGACTTCGCCTTCAATGCAGAGGGTATGGGTTCCATCCCTGGCAGACGAGCTAAGATCCCACATATCTCGTGGCCAAAAAAACCAAAACATAAAACAGAAGGCATATTGTAACAAATTCAATAAAGACTAGAGAATAAGCTTTATAGGAAGAAGAAGATGGGGAGAATCACGATTGCAGTTGAACCTAGGCCAGTTCTCACGCCTGTACCTAACACACCACACACATTATCACACATAGTCCTCTACTAAAGACGTTTACACATCTCAAAGGAGGCATGAAATATCACCTACAGTTAATTTCCAATGTCCATCCTTTGCTCCATGGAAGTGGTTTATGAATTCCCTCTTCCAGAGTTGTCATAAAATGTTGATAAATTATGTTTGCCTTGTTACAGACACTATGTCTATTAGGAGAGGGGTGTGTGTGTGTGTGTGTGTGTGTGCACGTGCATGTATCTGATTCTCTGCCCAAGTGTTTATCCTTTTTCTGCTTTTGTGACTTTGGGTTGTTGATTCCTGTGTCCTGCCTCCCCTGCCTCCACTGGTCCTCCCTAGCATGTCTCTCTCTGTGGATCTGGGCAACTGAAGGTACTGGGGGAGTGGGGGGCAAATGCCCCCAAATTAGGGCTCTGACTCGAACAGAGAGAACACGGGGCTGCCAGGTTCTACAAGGCCTTTGAACTGACTGGAATGTATCACGTGAGGGTGAGGCAGAATTCATTTCATCAGAAGTTCAAGTGCCTGGGACAGATTTCCAGACACTTTTGGTCCAGCCTCGTGTCCCAAACACACACCTATCTGCTGGAGCCCTGCGCTCCCCTCTGCCAGATCCATGTCTATGTGAATAAAAACTTCAATCCACTGGTTATGTTTGATGTCCCTGCTGCCTTTCAACACACTTTTTACATAATCTGACTTTAGAGCCTTTTCTTTATAATATGCTTCTTTTCTAAAAAGGAACCGATACTTTGGTTGATGGAGTTGATTCAAAAAATGCCTATTGAAAACCTGCTTGCGCCCGCTAGGAGCTAGACACTCAGGGGTGCAGGGAAGGGCTGGTGGGGAGAGGGAGGGATGCACAAGACACATCTTTTCCCTCCAAGAAGCTTAGAGTTGGGGCAGCATCGAGGGAGACAGTGATTCACACAAACTAACTCAAACGCATGCCTGGCTCAGATGAACACTCCAAAAGAGGCGAACACACATTGCTTCAGGAACAAAAGCCTAATTGCTGTGTTTGCACGGGCCTGTGATTGCAACTTTGTGAATTCATGAGTTAGAATTTATGAACACACAATCATGGTGCATGAAATAAAGCTCTTGATCTAATAATACTAAATACACACTAGGTAGAGTGTGACCAGACAAGTGATTAGCAGAGTTCTGGGCTGTGATGCCGTGCAGGAAGGGAGGTAAACTGCCTCTGTTGATGAACCGTTGTGTTCTCCAGCATGGCAACCTCTGGCTGCACGTGGCCAGTGAGCCTGGGAAATGTGGCTGGTCCCAACTGAGATACATGCCTGCCAGGCTCCTCTGTCCATGAAATTTCCCAGGCAAGAATACTGGAATGGGTTGTCATTTCCTCTTCCAGGGGATCTTCCAGTCCAGGGATGGAACCTGTATCCCCTGTGTCTCCTGCACTGGCAGGCAGATGCTTTTCCACTGCACACCCCTACTAAACACACACATAGCAAAGATCTAGTCCAGGGACTGCCCTGGCGATCCAGTGGCTAAGACTCCATGCTCCTAGTGCAGGGTGCCTGGGTTCAATCCCTGGTCAGGGAACAAAATCCCACACGCTG
Organism: Bos grunniens; assembly: GCF_055505025.1. Taxonomy (NCBI): domain Eukaryota; kingdom Metazoa; phylum Chordata; class Mammalia; order Artiodactyla; family Bovidae; genus Bos; species Bos grunniens. The sequence goes on from NC_141172.1 coordinate 6,701,953, forward strand.
CAACTAAGAGTCCGCATGCTGCAGTAAAGATCGAAGTTCCCGTGTGCTGACCAAGTAAATAAATATTAAAACAAACAAACAAAACAATTTAGTCCCCAAAAAAGTGTAATTGTCTCATGAACAAATGTTATGCTGATTACATGTTTAAATGATAATTTTTTACACACTGAGTTAAATAAAACTTCATGTTACACAGTGTTAGTCGCCCAAAGGTGTGTGACTCTGAGACCCCATGGACTGTAGCCCACCAGGCTCCTCTGTCCATGGGATTCTTCAGGCAAGAATATTGGAGTGGGCTGCCATTCCCTTCTCCAGGGAATCTTCCCGACCCAGGGATTGAATCCAGGTCTCCTGTGCTGCAGGCAGATTCTTTACCATCTGAGCCATTCATTTCACCTACTTCTCTATTTTTTTGAATGTGACTACTAGAAAATGTAAAATTCCAAATGCGGCTCACATTTCAGGTCCGCATTATAATTTATTGGCCAGCACAGACCTACAACATTCATATCCATTACATCATTTAATACTCACCATGATTCTACAAAGTAGGCATTAGTCCCATGTTAAAGCCAAACTAACCATGGCTCAGAGAAGTGGTGAACTGGCCCAGGTCACTCCACCTAACTCATCTGGGTCAGTGGCTCATGGGCTCACCTGCTTCCTTACCTGTGCCGCAGGGCTCACCCTTCCCTGACAGAAGAACAGAAGAAGTAGATGGACTCGCCTTTCAGGTGGGGTCAGTCACCATTCTGTGAACCATCCTAAAAATAACCCCTCCATCCAATGCTCTCTGACCTCAAGGCCCAGAGTTACAGTCCCCGAGGGTGGGCCGGAAACCCCCTCTCCTGGGAGCTGCCCCCACCCCCCGGCATCATGGTGCCCGGCAGCCATCAGCAGATGCTGGCCGAGCCCTCCGAGAGCCTAAGTGGTTCCTGAGGGCACCTCCCCCTCCCTCTCTGTGCTGGATGCTGAAGTCTTTGGACAGTCAGTACTCAAATAACTGCTTAATCAATTCACTGTTGAAATGAGGACTGCCTCTGCACAGCCACACTCCTTTTTACTGTTTTTAAAATAACCAAGTTTATTTTTTCGAGTAGGTTCAGAGTAAAATTGAATGGAAGGTATAAGGGTTCCCATACAGTTCTTGGGCTTCCCTGATAGCTCAGATGGTAAAGAATCCACCGGCAATGCAGGAGACCTGGGTTCAAGCCCTGGGTTGGGAAGATTCCCTAGAGAAGGGCATGGCAACTGCTCCAGTATTCTTGGCCTGGAGAATTCCAAGGACAGAGGAGCCTGGCGGGCTACGGGGGTCGCAAAGAGTTAGATTTGATTGAGCGACTTTCACTTTCTTTCTTTTATATAGTCCCTGCTCCCCGTACACACAGCCTCCCCCGCTACCACCATCCCCCATCAGAGTGGTCTGTCTGTTACCACGGAAGAACCTATGTCATAGACACCCAACGCATTCATGTGTATGTGCTCAGTCGTGACCAGCTCTTTGTGACCCCATGGACTGCAGCCCTCCAGGCTGCTCTGTTCATGGGATTCTCCAGGCAAGAATACTGGAGTGGGTTGCCATTTCCTCCTCCAGGGGATCTTCCCGACCCGGGGATTGAACCCAAGTATCTTGGGTCTCCTGCACTGGTGGTTGGATTCTTTACCAACCACGCCACCTGGGAAGCCCGAAGTCCATAGTCGACATTACAGTTCACTCTTGGTGTGGTACACTCTATGGGTTTGGACAAATGTACAATGACATGTATTCACCATCCCAGCATCACACAGAATGCTGATTTTGCAGCATGAATGCAGAATTTTCAGCACGCTAAAAAGCCCCCATGCTCCACCTATTCAACCTTCCTTCCTCCCAGCTTCTGGCAGCCAGTGATCTTTTTACTGCCTGCATAGTTAACCTTCCACGGAATATCACATAGTTGAAACCAAACAATACACAGCCTTTTCAGACTGACTTCTTTCACTTCATAAGATGCTTTTAAGTTTCCCCCAGTCTTTTAGTGGCTTAATAGCTCATTTCTTTTTATTGCTGAATAATATTCCATTGTCTGGATGTACCACAAGTTATTTATCCCTTCACCTGCTGAGAGATATCTTGGTTGCTTCCAGGTTTTGCCAATAATGAATAAAGCTGCTATAAACAGCCATGTGTGGGTTTTTGTACGAACATAAGTTTTCAGTTCCTCTGGGTAAATACCACGGAGCACAGTTGCTAGATCGTATGGTGAGAATATATTTAGTTTTGTGAGAAACTGCCAAACTGCCCTCCAAAGTGGCTGCAGCGTTTTGCATGCCTAGCAACAGCGAGTGAGACCACAGCGCCTCTGATGAACTGACACCACGTTTTCCGGTTTCGGGCAGGGGGAGCTCTTTCGTGCTCCCTGCCTCCTGGGGCCACACCCCAGCTACCCAGTCTTGCAGATGCTTCTGCAGGCTGCATCGAGCACTCAGTGTACTGGATAACTTTCCTCCATAATAATGATTATGCTAATGGCAAGCACTTAATAAGAGCTGGATACCAGGCAAAGCTCCTCCCAGGTACTAGCCCACCAATCCTCACAGAAGCCCTGTTGGGGCGGTGGTGGGGGGCGGCTGTCATTCTTTTCCTTTACACAGACTGTAGAAACTGAGGCTCTGGCATGTCCAGTGGCTTGCCCGAGGTCACACCATTGGTCGGTGTCAGTGGTGGGATTTGAACCCTCTGCAGATGACCCCTGGGGGATGTCCTTGGTACCTGTCTCTCCCTCTCAGCTGTGAGCTCAAGGGCCAGGACTACACTCACTCACCTGAAATCACACCTGTACCTGGTGCCTTCCCTGCAGCCATAAAACGATGCTGACTGAGCCCTCAGTGACCCTCCAGTCCTGTGTTCACGGGCACTGCTCTTTCCTCTGCATGAGCTATCCCTAAGAATCCCATCCTGTTTCTCAGCCATTCTCTCCATGCCCCTTCCTCCCAGGCCCTGAACCCTCACAGCCCCAATCTTCCTTCTGGGCTTTTGACCCCTATGTCCTATATTGCCCAGACCTTGTGTGAGGACCTCCAACTCCCTTAGATCCCTGACCGTCCTTGAGGCTTCTCCCTTTAGAAGGCCTTCACTGCCCCATCATATTCTCTGCTATGGGTTGAATGCTGGTGTTCCCCCACCCCACAAATTCATGTGCTGAAGCCCTAAATCACAATGTGGAGGTGGGTGGCTGAGGGTGATTTGGGTTCCATGAGGTCATGAGGGCCTTAGAAGGAGAAGGGACCAGAGCTCCCCTTCTCCATCATAGGAGGACACAGCTGGAAGGCAGCTGCCAGTGAACTGTTAATAAGAAGGTTCTCATCAGAACCCAGCTATATGATCTCCCTGACCCTGGACTTCTAGCTTCCAGAAACTAAGAGGAATATTTTTGTTATTTAATCCCCTCGGTCTATGGTTTTTATTAGAGTAGCCCAAGAGGACTAAGACATTCAGCATGTCAAGCAAAAGAACTCATGGTCGCCCTTGCCAAGGCACCCATCTCTACATCCTCAATGGGATTCCTGTTGCCCTCCTGCCCATCTGAAACCTGGGATTCTCTTAACCCCTCCCTCTTGCTCATATTCTTGTCTCTCAATTTTTTCTTCAGAACTTCTCTTGGACTAATCCTTTCCTTTCTAGCCCTACTGGGCCATGTTGGTTGGAGCTATTTTCCACCCACTTTGGAACAACTGTTATAGTCTAACTGGTCTACCAGTCGGTCCTACACACAAATCTGCAATAATAATAACACTCAAGCCACATACACATCACTCCACGACCTGCTATGGCTCCCGAGTGCCCACTGGATTAGGTCCATTCTTTATTCAACATTCATGCTCTGCAGTAATCCCCGTCCCCACCCCATGCCTGTCTCAGCTCATCCTGCACATGTCTCCACTCCAGCTCAGTCAGCTCCCTGTCTCTTTCCTGCCCAAGTTAGGCTCCTTTCTATCTCTGGGTGACTCCTCATACTGTCCCCTGGCCTAAATGCCCTCGTTCCTATTCCCTTTCCACCCGGATGCCAACACATCCTCCAGAATGGTTTGAAATCCAGCCACACCGGGACAATTGTCCTGATAACATCAGTCTCACGGTTTTGGTCCTTCCAGACTGCCCAAATCAAGAACCCTGTGTGGCCATTGTTCTTTCTCCTGATACCTGATAGCTGGGGTCCCTTATGTACCAATGGGGTATCTTACAGGGAGGTGTGTGTATGTTAGTCACTCAGTCGTGTCCGATGCTCTGTGACCCCATGGACTGTAGCCCACCAGGCTCCCCTGTCCATGAAATTCTCCAGGCAAGAATACTGGAGTGGGTTGCCATTCCCTTCTCCAGCGGATCTTCCCTACCCAGGAATCAAACCTAGGTATCCCGCATCACAGGCAGATGCCACCAGGGACAAGGCACTGAAAAATCCTCAGACTGAAGACCCTGATCAACTCAAAAGTAAAAAATGATCCTAGTGACAACTCCCAGTAAAATATAACCTTCCTCTTGAGAAATATAGCACATGTCTGAATGACAACCCACCAGCAATGACCCCCTGCTGAGAACCTGAGGCCTTGCAAGTCAAGCACCGTTTCTGGTGGGTAGGCGGGTTGCGGGTATGGACAGACAACTCAGGGTTGGGGGTATGGACAGACAGACAACCCAGTGAACGTCCTTGTGCCTGTGAGGACAGGACCACACTCCCCTGGCCCAGCCTCTTGTTGGGCAGGAGGGAGCTGGCTCTGCTGGGTGTATCAGGAGACTCACGGCACAATCTGCTAACTAGCCACAACTACGATCTCCAAGGTGTAGAAGAAAGGTGGGGACGATGTGACGTGAAACCTCCTACTTCAATGCCCTCATCCGAAAGCACCCAGATGGGGAGACGCGCCGGGGAACGCCTTCCTCAGACCCACCATCCAGCACATGTCACCACCATTTACTAGATATGAGCCGGGCTTCCCTGGTGGCTCAGTGGTAAAGAATCTGCCTGCCAAAGCAGGAGACATGGGTTCGATTCCTGATCCAGGAAGATCCCACACGGTGCACAGCAGCTAAGCCCATATGCCACAACTACTGAGCCTGTGCTCTAGAGCCCAGGAACCGCAACTACTGAGCCCATGTGCTGTAACTGTTGAAGCTGATGCAACACAGAGCCTGTGCTCTGCAACAAGAGAAGCCACCGCAATGAGAAGCCTGTGCACTGCAATGAGAGAGCAGCCCCTGCTCTCTGCAACTAGAGAAAAGCCCATGCAGCAAAGAAGACCAGCAGAGCCAAAAATAGATAAAATTATTTAAAAAATAAAATAGAAATGAGCCAAGTGCCAGGCCTATAGAAAAGCTCTAGGTGCTGTCTCATTTAATTGTTACAAGAAGACTATGAAGTAGGTGGTCTTGTTGCCATTTTAAAGACTAGCCAGTGGAGGTTCAGAGGGGTGGCATGGCTAGTACAAGTAGAGCTGGCACAGGGGATGCAGAGCGGCCATCTCCCCAGCTCACGGTGACCCTCGCATCTCTCCCACTGCCACTCCCCCATCACAGGATGGGCCCTGCCGGCCTTGAGCAGATGATCCTGTCCACTGGCTCCCGTTTGCTGGACCACAGGCAGACTGACTCAGGCTGGGCCAATCAGAGTCACTTTCCCAGATCCCTCCCTCTCACCAGAAGAGCACCTGACCCAAGCTGAGCCCCAAAAAACCTGACCCTGAGAGAGAAAATGCCGAGGGGTTAAGGGCAGGGAAGAGTCTGGGATCCTTTGGGCTGCCCCCTCTCAGTCCATGATGGTCCCCAGGCCCAGATGCACATGAACATCACGTCTCATGGGACAGCACCTCTGCGCTGTGCTGGCTCCGTGGTTTCTCTTATATCCAGAAGGTTGCTTAGCACTGAAGTCTGAGCACACAGCCCAGCAAAGACCAGCGTGGCCTGCTCAGCAAGTTGGTTCCATGGTGGAAAGGACCACTCTACTCCCACCATGGAGATGGGTCACGAGAACCAAACCGCAAGGCTATGAGGGTCCAGGAAATGAGCCTAGAAAAGCAGAGACTCAGAACGTTTAGCAGCTGTCTGCCAGCACGGGAAGACCTCACTCACACGCACACACACACACACACACACCCCCCCAAGGGATTCACAGTGAGCTGGTCCAGGAAGAAGAGGGAGGGAAGAGAGAGGCAAGGCTCACACAGCCAACTCCAGTGCACCAGCAAGGACCCCGGTGGAAAGTTCATGCTCAAACTGAGTGCCACCTCCTCCCCCTAACACCTCCCTCAATTCCCTGGCTCAGATGAACCTCACATATGGAACTAGGGCTTTATTCACAGTTCTTAGTCAATACAGCTCACTTCTTACTCAACGTTATAGTAAATAAATATCCGAATCTTCACTCCCTTCATTGTTTAGTCGCTCAGTCGTGTCCAACTCTTTTGTGACCCCATGGACTGCAGCCCGCCAGGCTCCTCTGTCCATGGGATTTCCCAGGCAAGAATACTAGAGTGAGTTGTCATTTCCTTCTCCCGAGGATCTTCCCCACTTTGGGATCGAACCCACATCTCCCGCATTGACAGGTGTGTTGTGAACCACTGAGCCACTCGGGAAGCCCTACTAGTCTGTGCGGAGGCAGAATCTATGACTGATTCGTTTCTGTAATCTCAAAGCCCCCAGACCCAGGCCCCAGCCTGTGGGAAGCAAGTGTGGCAGGATTTGTGTTGAACCAATGCACACCAGGCGGGACCCCCAGCCCGCCTGTGCCCTGCCATAGGGGTGTCCCCCACCCAGGGCTTCTGAGAGGGGGACGTGAGCCAGAGCTCGGCACCGGGTCTCTGGTAACTCCTGAGTTGCAGGAATCTCGTGCCCCTCTAGGAGAATCTTGCCTTTGCTCAACTAGTTTTCCTTTGCTTCCTTCACAACTTGGCACCAGACGTAGGGCTGAGAGCCAGATTAGCAACGAAAACTGTCAAGAAATATCTCCCCTCCAGAAAAAGCAAGGGAAAACAACATCTTGGTGGGGTTTTTCCAGGGGAAGAAAAAGTGAAATAGTCTCTTTCTGCCTCCTCTGTGTTGGCCTAAAATGGCAGTTTTGCAGAGGGAAAACATATTTCTTCTGAGCAAAGCTGTTTGTGGTGCGAAAGATGGAGTGTGTGTGCTGAGCACAAAGACACAAATTGGCCTGAGGCTCAGCTACACAAGCTCTTTTCACAGGAGTTTATGTGGGGGAGGGCGAGGTTGAAGAAAGGAAAAGTAAAATCTTTGTTTTGTGAAAATGAAAAGAAAAATGGGAGCCTGGATCAAATTCAAACCTGGCGTCTGATATGAAGGAGGCTTGTAATAGAGCCGTGTGGGTGAAGGAATGGGCACTAAGGGGAAGCCCCCAACGTGCCGGCTCCAGACGCAGCCGGTCGGCTTGGCACCTGAGCTATCCATAGCCTCTGCTCTGGGGCACGGCCAGGCATCCCTCTGAACTCTGCCTCCTGCACTCCCGGGACCCATCTCACAGGGCACTTGAGAAAACTGAAGGGGGGGCTTCCTTGGTGGTCCAGTGGCTAAGACCCCCATGCTCCCAATGCAGGGGGCCCGGGTTCGATCCCTGGGCAGGAACTAGATACCACAGGCGGCAACTAAAAGTTGGCACGTCACAACGAAAGATCCTGCTTGCTGCCACAAACATCGAAGATCTCGAGTGTCGCAACTAAGACCCGGCACGCAAAATAAGTCAGTCGATAATTTTCAAAAATTGTGGTAAAAAACTACAATGAAGTATCACCTCACACCAATCATTGATCATCATTTTAGAAGTCCACAAATAATAAATGCTGGAAGGGGTGTGGGAAAAAGAGAACCCGCTCACACTGTTGGTGGGAATGTAAATTGGTGTAGCCACTACGGAAACAGTATGGAGGTTTCTCAAAAAAAAATATATTAATAGAGCTACCATATAATCTAGCAATCCCTCTCCTGGGCATATATCTGGGAAAAAAACTATAATTAGAAAAGATACATGCACCCCAAAGTTCACTGTAGCAGTATTTACAATAGCCAAGACATGGGAGCCACATGATGTCCAATGATAGATGAATGGATAAAGAAGATACAGTTTATACATGTACACAACAGAGTGCTGCTCAGCCACATTAAAACGAAATGAATGAAACACTGTCATTTGCAGCTACACAGATGAACCTAGTGGAGAAGGCAATGGCACCCCACTCCAGTACTCTTGCCTGGAAAACCCCATGGACGGAGGAGCCTGGTGGGCTGCAGTCCATGGGGTCGAGAAGAGTCGGGCACGACTGAGCGACTTCACTTTCACTTTTCACTTTCATGCATTGGAGAAGGAAAAGGCAACCCACTCCAGTGTTCTTGCCTGGAGAACCCCAGGGACGGGGGAGCCTGGTGGGCTGCCGTCTATGGGGTTGCACAGAGTTGGTTACGACTGAAGCAACTTAGCAGCAGCAGATGAACCTAGAGATTATCATACAAAGTGAAGTAAGTCAGATAGAGAAAGACAAACATCATACGATATCACTGAAATGTAGACTCTAACGTATGGTATCAATGAACTTATTTACAAAACAGAAACAAGAGTCACAGACATAGAAAACAAACTTATGGTTACCAAAGAGGAAAGGCAGGGGAGGGATAAATTAGGAGTTTGGGATTAGCAGGTACAAACTACTATACATACAATAGATAAACAACAAGGTCCTGCTGTACAGCACAGGGAACTGTACTCAGTAGCTTGTAATAGTCTATAATAGAAAAGATCGCGAGAAAGAAATACATATATGTATCTGAATCACTCTGCTGTACACCAGAAACTAACACAATATTGTAAATCAATTATCCTTCAATTAAAAGGAAAGGGCCTGCCTCAAAGTCAACCTGGACTGGAGTTGATCAAAGAGAGTCTGAGAACCACCTGCATCAGAACGCTCTCTCTGCGGGTAAATTATGCAGATCCACAGAGGGGGCCAGGACAAGACCCAGATCCTCTGATTGCAAGAGCTGGGTGCTTGTCACCCCAGCATCACCTGTGCGATGTGCTGAGTGCCAACTGTCTGCAGACAACTGTCCGGAACCACAACCAAATGAGACAAAGTTCCTGCCTTCGACAGGCACATGCCTGGGTGGAGGGGGAGAGGAGACTCTGGGAAAGTGGTGAGGCCAAGGCCAGGGGGCAGAGGAGGGGCTGCACTGGGGCTGGGGTGTGGAAGCCAGAGCCTGGAGGGTTTCAGAGGTGCAGGATGACAGATGAAGGACAGGCACTATGACTGAGCTTTGGGGGGTGGGGACTGGACACTGAGGGCAGGGAGGGCAGCATAAGCCAAGGCCAAAGGTAAAACATCGAGCACGTTTATGGAAAACAGGAAGAAACTCCAAGTGGGATGTAGCCGCACGGGGCATGAGGCCAGGGAGCCAGAGACACAGGCCTCGTGCTGGGCTGGGCAGTCCAGCTCTGACCTTGTAAGTAGCAGGGAGCCCTGGGAGGCATTCCAGGAAGGGAGAGGTGTGCATCTTAGGAAGGTCAGCTTGACAGCCACTGAAAACTGGACGGAATAGGAGATGACTTGGGCCCCTAAAGGTGCCAGCACCCAGGGAGGCTAGTGGTTGTGAGGTTCCCGGTGGGACAGCTGCAAGCTGCCAGGCCCGGCTACCCTCCGACCTCCCTGTGGTCTCTTATGTGGAAGGGGCCAACAGGTCAGAAGGGCATGTGTGTGACACTGAACCGACACAGCACACCCACTGGCATATATGCCCCCAGCCCAGCCTCGCCTGTCCCCTTGCAGTGACAAATAACATGGGCTTCTCTTGGGGAGCACTGCTGATGTGCTGGCTCCCAGCTGGTGCTCCAAAGACTCCATACACACTTAGTAGGCAGCAGTGTGACCTAGTAGTCAGCATGAATCCTCTCTGAACAGTCTTCTGATCTGTCAAATGGGGATGTATACTTACCTTAAGGGGCTGCCCTGAGACCGAGAGACAAAACATGACAAGTGCAGCCTAGGGCCCAGCCGCACCATCTGGAGGCTGCTTGGATGATGACGATGACGACGACAATGATGCCGTAGCACCCACCGTCCAGCTCGCACCATCGGCATCACCACCAGCATCAGCAGTACCATCAAGTCCGCTGCCCATGTCGGGGCAGCTCCTGCTCCTCATCAGTCCACAGGAGCCAGGAGATCAAGACACCCACAGAGCTCTTTGCTTCAGGCCCTGAGTTGAGTACAAGCCCAGGAGAGATGGAGCATCAGGCCGCATCTCAGCACCCACCCATGCTTGTCTGACCCCCAGAGGCGAGGGATCAAACGGGGTGAGCTGGGCTCTGTTGTTGCTGTTGCTTCATCACTCAGTCACGTCTGACTCTTTGCAACCCATGGACTGTATGTAGCCCACCAGGCTCCTTTGTCCATGGGATTTCCCAGGCAAGAATACTGGAGTGGGTTGCGACACCCTTTTCCAGGGGATCTTCTCCACTCAGGGATTGAACCCAAGTCTCCTGCACTGCAGGTGGGTTTTTTACTATCTGAGTCACCAGTGAAGCCCCCTTATCCTCTAAGTCACGTACTAAATTTGGATATCTCGGGCGGCCACTGAAAACTTTAACCTGGGGCACGTTTATCTGATACTTGTGCAGTGGGGCCCTGAAGCCCCTCGTGCTTGAACTCCTTGGAACATGGCCATGGCTGTGTAGAGGTCTCAGGTGAGGACAGAGTTGGACATGCCCAGCCCTGTTAAAGCAGGAGCTTGGGTGCTCAGACAGTTCCTGTGGACTGTACTCAGCAAACATGCATATAAGCCTGTAACACCTTCCAGACTAGGCATGAATGGCAGCCATGCAACCTCAGAAAAAATGCAACCCACCATCTCTCCTCATTCCGTAGATAATGTTCATGCCTTTTGAGAGTTTTTGTATGATTAGTATCCCATTCACAAGCATGATAAGGAATGGACGTCAGAGATTCTACTATGAAAAGATGATTAAGCAAAACCCTCCATCACGTTACTGCATCTGTTTCACTCAAGAGGAAATAACTCAACAATTATCAGTTGAGCTCTTAGAAAACTCTTACTATTTACAGCTGCAGATGTGAGCTGATGAGGATTTTCTTGACTGTGTTACACATACGCAAGACGGATACACTGAAATGCCAAGACTAATGTGTAAATCTATTAAGTATAATCCCTGATTTCAAATCTCTGCTTTGCCACAATGGACCCATTTTTCTCATTTACTGATTTGATCAAAAGTGAATATTCTAAGTCTTAAAGTAGCATATGTGCGTGCCCAGTGCATGCTCTTTGTGATCCCATGGACTGTAGCCCACCAGGCTCCTCTGTCCATGAGATTTCCCAGGCAAGAATACTGGAGTGGGTTGCTCTTACCTTCTGCAGGGGATCTTCCCGACCCAGGAATCGAACCTTTGCCTCCTGTGTCTTCTGCATTGGTGGGTGGATTCTTTACCACTGCACCACCAAGGAAGTCCAGGTCTTAAGGTAGGGGACCCATTTTTATGGGAACACATTATTTGTATCTGTTTTGTATTTTGAGACTTTGTGTCAGATGTATTTTAAGGAAAAAAAATGCCTCTGCTTTCAAATGTTAGAAAATTACTACTTTAGGCCAACCCTCTCATTTTACAGGTTAGGGGTCTGCACCCCCAAGAGGTGGTGAGATTCAGCCAAGGTGACACAGGTACTGTAAAGTATAATTAAACAGGGAGCAGGGAAACATTTGTTGTGCGGGGACACTAAATAAATGGAGGGGGAAGGGAAGAGTACACTTCAGGGACATAGAGAAGTTATCTGAGCCGTTTAATAAATTAAACGGTTTTCATCCATCAGGGATTTGGAGAAATAACTAGCTTTGTTCAGTCTGGCCAGAGGGGGTCAGGTGGGCTTCTGTAGCTTAAGCCACCTGGTTATGTTCATCCATTGTCCACCAGGAAAGCCCCCAAATCTGCAACTCTTAGCTCACACACACACTCTGCTCCAGGGAGGGGAGGTTGTTCAGATTTGGCCACGGTGACCGGCTCGGGGAGGCCCAGAGCCCAGCTGGAGTCAGCAAGAGCTGAGAGACTTTGGGAGAAGAAGTGTGGAGTGTGGTAACTGCCACAGAGGCCCAGAAAGGAAATGATCACCCCTCAACCCCACTTTACCAAGGAAAAGCCAAGAGGAGGAAACATGAAAAGGTATTCAAGTCACAGAACCCCACTGTAGATCGAACTTAGAGGCGGGCAAGAGAAAAGAGGCAGAGTGTGGGTCAAAAAGCAGGGGGAGGACTTCCCTGGTTCCAGTGGTCTAAGAATTCACCTGCCAACGCAGGGGACACAGGTTCGATCCCTGGTCCAGAAAGATTCCACACGCCAGGGGGCAGCTACGCCTGTGTGCCACAACTGCTGGGCCTGTGCTCTGCAGCCTGGGAGCAGCAACTACTGCAGCCCACTTGCCCTACAGCCCATGCGCTGCAACAAGAGAAGCCTCCGCGGTGAGAAGCTCTCCTACTGCAACAAGACAGCAGCCCTCACTGGACGCAAGCAGAGAAAGCCTGGGAGCAACAGCAAAGGCGCGGTGCAGCCAACACAGAAAAAAGCAGGGGGAGGCACCGCTGAAGGAGTGAGACTGAGGACCTGGGGGCAGCAAGAAGTGAGTGGCCAGTGCGTCTGGGTGGAAGCACTGCAGCCTCGAGGGCCCTGCAACCATCATGACCACCCTCCCCTTTCACCAAACACCCCTGTGCAGGGGAACAAGCACTTATGGGCTGGGAGAACATTAAGGAACCTCTGTGTGCTTCTGTCCTTTTACAGATGAGGACAGTGGAACCCAGATGGACATGGCTTCAGCCAACAAAGCGCTTGGAGCAGAGACCAGCCCACCATCCCCGGCAAGCCGGAGGAAGGAGACTGCTGGGTGTGAGTGGAGGAGCGGTTACCTCGACCAGCACGTGGGCCAGCTCCTGTCTGGACTCACCCCTTCCCCTGCGTGGCCCCCAGTGGGTGCTTGAAGCCTTGTTTACTGAATGAGCCAGCGATTGTTCCAGGCCCTCCCTGTGCGTGAGCTCCCAATCAGCAAGCTCACACCCAAGTCCACAGAATGCAAGAAAGCTGCTCTCCAAAGAACCGAAGGATGTCAGGCTATTAGCTGAACAAGCTCCCCATTCACTCCTTAAAAGCATAACTTGCTAACTGCTGAGGCACTGAATTATTCATGCCCCCACGGCTGGGGTTTCCCACCTTTCAACAACCACTGACCTCTTCCATCCTGGCTCCAGCCAGCCAGCCACCTCCCTTGGTTTAGGGAGCTGAGGAAGTATGAAGAAACGTAACCCTGGGCAATTCCTTAGAAAGACCAAGGCTTTGCAACGAGAAGCCCAGGGCGGGCAGAGGGCAGAAAATAAGAGATCCCACTTTCCACTGCCTTCCTCAGAAACAAACTTCTGCCTGCCTCCTTCCCTTCCTCCCTTCTTTCTAGGCCCCCAAGAGCCTCCTGTCCTCCTGTTTAATGGGAATCACTGGTTGGGGATGTCGCTTTCTCATGGGGAAAACCAAACCTCAGAGTCTGGGGGCTTGAAGAGGCCTCCTAGATTCAGGGGGCTGTGCTGGCCAGGCAGACACAGAAGGCATTTCTTGGACGTCTGCTCTGGTCTCTTTATGGACATCAGCGCCTTCTGTCCCCTCCACAAGCATCTGAGGCAGTGGTCCCTTCCCCAGCCAGGGTCGGAGTGTAAAGGCTGCTCAGAAACTAGGAAGCAGTTCAAGGTACAGAACCTTTCTATAATAAATTCTAGAAACGTTTTTCATGAGGATTTTATAAAAATGTGGGGAACATTGATAACAGAATATTCAGGAGAAACAAGCAGAATAGAAAAGGGTAGGAAGAGCATGATATCAACACAGCTTTTGAAAATCATGTCGATGATGCAGATGTTAACAAAGCGCAAGAGAGGAACGAGAGATGAAAGTCGATGACCTCCAAGTAGGAGGCTGTGTTCTCTTAGAAACATGTATACCTGTGATGGATTCATTTTGATATTTGGCAAAACTAATACAATTATATAAAGTTTAAAAAAAAAAAAAAAAGAAATCAATGTTTGATATCTTCCGAGTTTCATCCCATGAGAACACACTGCTGCCACAGCCTGGGGGTGGGGGCGTGGTCGGGTGGACACGGGTCATTATCGGTTGTGAACATCTCAGGACAAACAGATTCGACAGACCAGCGGAGCAACCGGGCCAATGAGACGGGTGAGCAGGCGCACTGAGAGGGAAGATACCAGCCGCAGCGCAGGAGCGGCCAGGACCCGAGGACAGGGTGCAGGGGCAGAGTGCTGGGAGCAGGCAGCGGCGAGCCCAGATGTCGGAGCCCAGGAGAGGGAGGGGCCGGGCCCAGAGCCCTGGAGACTGGGAGGGGCTTGAGGGTCCAGGCTGGGGCAGCAAAACCCTGGGCCTCATATCATTGGTAGAATAAGACATTAAAGATGGTTTTCATATACTCACACTGTTCCAAAATTTGTATGTATACAAACATATATATATATGTTTATATATATATACACACACACAAAAAAATTACATATATAAATACAAAATGATACATGGCTCAGATGGTAAAGAATCTGTTTGCAAGCACTTGCATTGCAATGCTTGCAATGAAGGTAAAAGATTCTGGTTGCAAAGAATCTGCTTGCAATGATCAAACCTGGGTTCGATCCCTGGGTTGGGAAGATCCCCTGGAGAAGGAAATGGCAACTCACTCCAGTATTCTTGACTGGAGAATGGATAGAAGAGCCTGATGGGCTATAGTCCATGGGGTTGTAAAGAGTCGGATACGACTAAACGACTCACACACACACACACACACACACACACGTTGTATACATACATGTGTATAAGGTCCTCCTGACACTCCCCCACCCAGGCCACATTCCATCCCTACAGATGCCCTTTACTTGCACAGAAGATGAATACACAGTCTGATTCCCCATGTTTTTGCCAGCAGGAAGCACTGACCTGCATGCTGCCCCTTTCACATCATACCACTCTGGCCTTTTACACTGGGGCCCCCAGGAAGGCTCCTGTCATGGCCCCTGCTGCTGCAGACGTGGGGTAGCTCCCTGGGCACCACCAGCACTCAGGCCCCAAGGAAGCCCTACACATGACCTTCCCAGCCGGGTCTGCAAAACTCAGGGAAAGTGAGGGGAAGAGACCAGGGGCCCCACCAGCCAACCCTGGTGGAGCGTGGCCCGGCTCCCAAATTGCAGTGCAGCAGCGGTCCCAGCCTGTGGGTCATGCTGCCAGGCCCCCAGGCACCGCAGTGCCCCCGCCAGCCTGGGTAGACCAGGCCCACCCGGGGGCTCCTTCTCAGGGGGAATCTCCATGGAGTGTCCGGGCATGCTGGCTCCCCAGAGACTCCATGCATTATGAGAGGATAAAAGATTTAAGCCTATAAAACATAAAATATTAACTTAATTATCATAAATACGTGCCTGGGACTGCCCTGGTGGTCCAGTGGTTACAACTCCATGCTTCCACTGCAGGGGGCATGGGTTCCGTCCCTGGTCAGGGAACTAAGATCCCACATGCCACATGGCGTGGCCTAAATAAGTAAATGAAACATGCCCAGTGCATTTGTGCTGAAGAGGAGGGAAAAGAAAAAAGACAAACACTCTAAGCAGGAGGACTCACAGAGGGGATGAAGGTGAGAAGCCAGGGTGGGGGAAGTCTCCCAGACGGGCCACCGTGGAAACCGGGAAATCCACCTTCTTTCTCCCAGGTTGCCTGCCTCCTCCATGCAGCCTACCTTGATTTCTCACTTCTGCACCTACCTAAGGCTCTCTGGAAGTTCTGCCTTGGGGAGCCAAGTTTTGGTTATGGGCACCCTGGTCTCTTTGCCCACCATCTACAGAGCTCCTGGAGGCAGAGACTGGATCCTGTACACCTTTGAATATGTCCTCCTGTAGACAGAGTCAGCCCGGGAAACTTCTACCCAATGAATGAACTGCCTCCCCTGTCCCAGTTCCTATGGCCTCTCTCCATCACCACAGCCGGCATGGGGTGAGCTCTGTGGCTTATTAAACATGTCTGCAAGTGTTCTCTCACATCACCCTCACACCAGCTCTGTCTCATAAGTAGATGGGGTGGTGGTTTTCCCATTTTACAGGTGAGGAAACTGAGGCTTGGGAAGATGTGCAACACATTAGCTTTCTAATCTCAACTCCAGAGATCTTTGCTTCCCCATGCAAATATTTTATTTGTTCTTTGCATTACATTTTCCACCCTAAAATCGCTCTTATAAATATTAATTCTATCCATCTGGTTCTGACTGTACCAATAACTCCAGTAGGGGAGGAAGGGTAGGTACCCCATGCCAGCCCCTGCCTCCTCTGGTCTGTGGGACTCATTATGCCGTTTGTTGTTTAGTCACTAAGTCGTGTCTGATTCTTTGCTACCCCATGGATTGTACTCGCTCGGCTCCTCTGTCCATGGAATTTTCCACGCAAGAATACTGGTGTGGGTTGCCATTTCCTTCTCCAGGGTATCATCCCAAGCCAGGGATCAAAGCAGCGTCTCCTGCATTGGCAGGCGGATTCTTTACCACTGAGCCACCTGGGAAGCCCACGGGGCTCATTAGAGAACTACTCAAAGAGATACTACGACTACTAAACCCCGGTTACTGGGAGTGTTAAACTAAGTAATTCACCTGGAGGGCTCAGCACTGCACAGGGACTGCCCTGGCTGCTCTAGCATCGTCCTCATCATATCCACAGGAAGGACTCTCCGGCTCTGGGAGATGGGGGCCTCCAGCAGACACAGAAAGCAGGGCCCCTCCCTGCCCCCTGGATCCCGTGGACGAGTCCGGAAGGTTCTCAGGGGTCTTCACTGAGGCTCTACTGTCAGCTGGCCTTCCCCAGCTAGTGCACATGCCCGCACACACAACTGCACCCCTCGACGCTCACCATCTGGCAGGGGTGTGGTGACCCCTCCCCACCTGACCAGCTGCCCTCAGACCTGGGCTCTCCTGACACCAGGTGGAGGGCACAGCCTCCCAGAAGCGGAGAACGTCAGGAGCTTTCCTGAAAACCTCTACAACTTCCAGAGATTTCCTGAGAGCCTCCTGTACCTCATAACTCAGATCAGCAAACCAGCAGGAATGGAGGTCCGATGACGTGCCAGCCTGTCTCTGGATGTGAGGCAGGCAGCAGTACGCAAAACAGACGAGCCCATGGAAGCACAATTTCGATGGCAGCGGACAGACAGCTAGCCGCTAAGCAAGTAATGAGATAATTTCAGAGGGGTATGAGTGCCGTGCGTGAAATAAAGCCAGGGGATGTGATAGAGCAACAGGCAGTAGCAGGGCAGAGCCAGTTTCAGGGTCGCCAAAGCCCAGGCCAGCACTGCAGGACCTCTGAGAAGAACATGAGGAATATATGAAAAATACAGATTCCTGGGACCAGCTCCTGAGCACTGGATTTTCTGGGTAGAACTGGGAAATCTGCATTTTTCCAAGCATCCCAGGGGATGTGGATTAGGCCAGAGGTTTGGGAAGAATTTATCCAGGCCTCTCCCAGGCTGAAGACTCCATGGGGACCAGGGCCCGTTTCTGAGTTCCTCTTGAACTCTCTCAAGCCCCAAGGCCTTTAGAATTGGAACTACTTCTTGGTTTGTGAGACCCTGACTCCAAGCAGCACTCCTAGCCGGAAGCGTGGGCGGACCCTGGCCTCTGCTTGGTTCCTCTGTGGCAGAGTCCCCCTGAACCTCCTACCTTACTCCCCCCAGCTCAGCTGCCCATCGGTGAATGAAGCAGGCCTTGGCTGGCTGCCCAGGCGCATGGCGGAGGCAGTGGCTGCAGGCTTTTATCAATGGGATCAACAGGGCGTCTGCCAGGACTGATGCGGGACAGGATCCTTGTGACGGTGCCCTGGCCAGCATTTTGGAGGTCACCCTGCAGAAGTGGCTGGCCTTGGTGGCAGGAAGCTTTTCGCGGGGAGGGTAAGTGGCTCAGGGCTTTGAGGAGCTTGGAAGCCCTCCCTGGGACAATCATACTGTTTGCTGGCTTGCCGCAAGGCAGCTTATTCTTGTGAAAGTCTTTTCTGGGGTTCTCCTGGCTAGAACAGACCCATTTGGCTTCATGAAATCGTCCCTCAGCTTCTCCCACCGCCTTCACTTGGTTCTTATTTGGTGAGGCGCCAAAACCTCTGTTTCTCAGGACAGGGTCAGACAGAGGGCTGGTGCCGTGCATCAGTCTGTTTATTTGCAGGAAGATCGATGCCTGAAGCAGAACTGAATCCTGGGAACACAACTCTAGGCCTTGGGCTGGCTATGGCTCCCCTCTCCCCTCCCCAGGCCTCTCTGCAGTGGCTGCAGAACAGCACTGTCCAGGGTCTGGAGACCGAAGCCTTGCAGGAACCCCAGGTCAGCCAACACTACTACTACCAATTCTTTACTGGGAAACCCAAGAGAAGGGGACTGAACAAGAGAGAAGGAAACTAAGCAAGCTAGCCTTGACACTCAGACCCACCTCTGCGAGGACACCTGTGCAGATGCTGGATGCTCCCACCTTCCCCAGGGGCTCATGGGGGCAGCTCCAAGGGAAACACCTGACTGATAAATCCCCAAGGGTGTGGCTAATACCTTCCTCTAGTAACAGCTGAGAAATAAGAAAGAAAAAGAAGAGGTCAACCAGGGCTTTCCTGGTGGCTCAGTGGTGAAGAAGCTGCCTGCCAATGCAGGACACATGGGTTCGATCCCTGGTCCGGGAAGATCCCACATGCAGTGCAGCAACTAAGCCCTCAACTGTTCATACCTGTTGAGCCTGTGCTCTAGAGTCCAGGAGCTCCAACTACTGAGCCCACGTGTCCTAGAACCTGTGCTCCCCATAGGAGAAGCCACCGCAATGAGGAACCACTCTTGTCAAAAGTCAGCACAGACCTTAGTCTTCCCAAGTCCAGGGATCAGCTCTCAGGACCCATCTTACTTGGCCTGTATCAACCACTGGGCATCACTGTCTGTTGAAAGCCATTTTTCCCTTCGTGTCCAGACAGCCTTCTAGGTTTCTTCCAAGCTCACAGGCCACTGCTGGCCTCCCTGTAGCCTCCTCCACTCCCTGTCCTTCAAGTGCTGGAGAGCTCAGAGCTGAGCATGTGTCTCTTCCTAAGTGGTCTCATCCATACTACATGTTTAATATCACCCCCACACTGAGGACTCCCAAACTTAGGTCTCCATGCCTCATGTCTTCCCAAGTGTCTTCATCCACTACTACTGCTATAACAAAAATACATAGTTAATGTGGCTTATAAACAACAGAAATTTATTCTTCATAGTTCTGGAGGCTAGAAGACCAAAATCAGGGTGTTGCCAGGGTCAGGTTCTGGTGAGGACCTCTTCTGGTTGCATCCTCATTTGGCAGAGAACAGTGAGAGAAAGGAAGTTCTCTCATGACCCTTAGAAGGGCACTAGTCCCATTCATGAAGGCTCCACCCTCATGACCTAAGCACCTCCTAACACCATCTGCTGGTGGGCAGGGTACCTCCTAATACCAACCCACCCTGCTGGCCTCATCCAATCCACTGAGGGCCTGGACAGAACAAAACAGCAGAGGAGGGGTGAATTCTCTCTCTCTGGTTGAGCTGGGACACCCATCTTCTCCTGTCATTGGACACTGCTGCTCCTGGGTCTCAAAGGCCTTCAGACTTGGACTGAATTATACCACCAGCTTTCCTGGGACACTGGCTTGCAGATGGCAGACTGTGGGAGTCCTCAGCCTTCAGAGGTGGGTAAATCAATCCCTCACAATAAATCTTTCTCTATATCTATATCCTATTGCTTCAGTTCTCTGGCAAACCCTGACTAATATGTCCTCCTATAGTGAAAGCCCTCCATGGCTTCCTATTAACATTTAATGCAAAGTCTCAAGTTCTCTTCACGGTCTCCTGTCCACTGTCTGCTCCAACCACATTGGCTTCTTTGCCAGTCCTCACATGTTCCAAGCATGTTCCCGCTCTGGGACCTTAATATTTGCTGTCCCCCTGCCTGGAGATGATGCCACCCTTATGGCAGAAAGTGAAGAGGAACTCAAAAGCCTCTTGATGAAAGTGAAAGTGGAGAGTGAAAAAGTTGGCTTAGAGCTCAACATTCAGAAAACGAAGATCATGGCATCCGGTCCCACCACTTCATGGGAAATAGATGGGGAAACAGTGGAAACAGTGTCAGACTTTATTTTTCTGGGCTCCAAAATCACTACAGATGGTGACTGCAGCCATGAAATTAAAAGACATTTACTCCTTGGAAGGAAAGTTATGAGCAACCTAGATAGCATATTCAAAAGCAAAGACATTACTTTGCCAACAAAGGTCCAGCTACTCAAGGCTATGGTTTTTCCTGTGGTCATGTATGGATGTGAGAGTTGGACTGTGAAGAAGGCTGAGTGCCAAAGAATTGATGCTTTTGAACCGTGGTGTTGGAGAAGACTCTTGAGAGTCCCTTGGACTGCAAGGAGATCCAACCAGTCCATTCTAAAGGAGATCAGCCCTGGGATTTCTTTGGAAGGAATGATGCTAAAGCTGAAACTCCAGAACTTTGGCCACCTCATGCGAAGAGTTGACTCATTGGAAAAGACTCTGATGCTGGGAGGGATTGGAGGCAGGAGGAGAAGGGGACTACAGAGGATGAGATGGCTGGATGGCATCACTGACTCGATGGACATGAGTCTGAGTGAACTCCGGGAGTTGGTGATGGATAGAGAGGCCTGGCGTGCTGCGATTCATGGGGTCGCAAAGAGTCAGACACAACTGAGCAACTGATCTGATCTGATCTCTGATCTGCCTGGAGGGCTCATCTCCAGACCGTCTCAGACCTCATGTGCCCTTCCCATCACTGCTTAATGGACACCGCTTAAATGTCACAGCTTAAATGTCTTCCCCTGACCTCCAGCCTCTCAGGTGCTGCCCCTTCCCTGACTTTTTTCATATCATCATCCCAGATTAAATGATTTACCGAGTTTATTCATGGGCTTCCCAGGGTGGTTAAAAATCCACCTGTCAATGCAGGAGACACAGGTTCAATCTGTGTCAGGGGTCAGGAAGATCCCCTAGAGAAGGAAATGGCAACCCACTCCAGTATTCCTGCCTGGGAAATTCCACGGACAGAGGAGCCTGGCGGACTATAGTCCATGGGGTCACAAAGAGTTGGACACAACTGAGTGACCGAGCACAGAGGCAAGTATTTGTTTATAGCCTTCCCCGTGAGACTCCATGAAGGGGGAAATCTTCTCTGTCTCGCTCATCATGAGTAAGTGCTTACAATGGACTCTGGCACACAGACGGTGCTTGATGAATATTTGTCAAAGGAGGGAGTGGGTGAAGGGATGATATGCTGAGGGCATCTCTTTCAGCTTGTCCAGCTTTGCTCTCTCTCTGGTTTTCTCTACCTGCTCCCCCCGCCTTGAGTCACAGTTGGCTTTCTCTCTTCCCTTCTCCCCGTTTCCTGTCAGGATCACCTCACCTACTCGGGACTGGCCCAGAAGGAAAGCTTGGGGACCTCCATGAACCAGGCTTCCCCGTCCCTTCCCCCAGGCCCCACCCCCAAGCAGCTATCACACAAACTCCTCACTTCTGAGTCTCGAATCACCAAATCACTGTAGGCTCCTTCTCTTCAGGAAGCCCTCTGGGTCTTCTGATGCTGTTGGGTTGGGCCGGAGACAGGAGCACTGCTGGAACCCTGCAAGCCTGACCAGTTATCCATGCTCTGTGGTGCCCTTCCAGCCTCCCCCTCAAACTCCTGGTCCAGGCACAGCAAGCTGGAGAAAGCTGAGAGTGACCCAGTCCACCCTCTGGTCTTAGGAGTGAAGGAACTTGGCCTTCATACAAAGCAGACTCTCCCCATCCATCCACCCACTTTTCTTCGCTTCCCAGAAGTTACGGCAAAGTTTAACTATTTAGCACTATTAGCTGCCTGTCCTGCAGAGCTCCCACTGGAAGGTCAGTCATCAGGGCAGAGACTGTATGTGCCTTGCTCACTGCAGTATCCCAGCATCTGGCACTTAGTACAGGCCCCATGATCAGCTCTTGAATTAATGAATGAAGAAGAGGGAAGTAAGCTGCCTGTGAACACCCTTCAGGGAACTAGAATGTGACAAGAGGGAAGGGAAGCGAGAGGAATGCAGTGCCAGAGTACTCCGACTCCTGGGGGGAGAGCCCAGAATAAAGCATCACGGACAAGGCAAGGACCCAAGCCCAGTTCTTGGTTCCCGGGCAGCGCACTTCCCCTGCTTTCCATTCACGGCTTCGGGGTCCTGCTTTAGCACTTGCACCAGCATCATCTGTACGAACCGAGCACCGTGCAGGTGGCAGGGGTGGGAAGACACGGCAGTGCCCCCAACAAAGCCCTCACCCTCCCAGCCTGAGCGTCCTGGGGAAGGCAGATGGCCTGCCTGACTCCCATGTGCTCAGAGAGGTTATGTAAGTTGCCCAGGGACACAGCCCTGCAGCAGCAGACGCCAGGTTTTGATTCATGTCTGCTTGCCTCCCTGTGTGCAGCGCAGCCGCGGGCCTGCCCTCCCCTGCCCCCGGCCCCCACACACACCTCCGTCTCCTCCCACTCTTACTCAGCCCCATGGTTCCTGCTCCCTGCACTTGCCGAATGAGCCAAGGTCATGTCCACATGGCCATAGATGCGTGCTTTGTCCTCAAAACTGGCAAATCAAGAGGTAAACAGGTGTGGGACCCAGTGCCCCAGATAAGAACAGAAGGAAGGACAGGAGGGAGAGACGGTGGAGGGAGCCAGAGAAGGCCTGGCAGAGATGGGGCCGGGGCCCAAGAATGCAACCACTCAGGGAGGAACACCCCCAAGTGAAAATGAATGAAGGCATCTTCCAGGGAAAAAGCTTCTGTTACATGCCTCTGTTCCCATCGCCTGTAACAGCAACGAAGATGCCCGCGTGTGCCTCTGTGCATGCACGTGGATACACACATGCGTGTGCAGCTCCTCCGGCGCCAAGCCCTTCCTCGCACCCGGAGAGCCGCCAGCCTGGCCCAGAGCCGCGGGGACAACTGGCCTGAGCTCTGCTGAGAAGGGTGCCCCCTGCCCAACCAGAGCTTCCAGGGCGTGTGCATCACACCATCACCATCTGACCTCTAGCCAGTTACCGGCGCCCTCAGCATCAGCCCCTCAGGGCTCAATTTTCACAGGTAGAATCATCACTTAGGTGTTTAGACTCAGAACAGCTTGGTGGCAGCGCTGCAGGGGCTTAACATCAGGGGTGGGCCTTGCAGAGGCATCCGGGGGCTGATGCCCACTAGCCTTTCCCCTGCCCCGCCTTGCCTGGGGTAGGCATAGGGTGTCCTCTTGGATAAACCACTTCCCTCTCCAGGCCTATTCTCCTCAGCTCTAAGGAAGGGAGGGCAAGGGTTGGGAGGCGGGGTCATTTGGTTTCTAAGTAACCTCAAGCTCTCCAGCACTGGACGCCTCACATTCTTCTAAGAGTTGCCGTCCTCATGGACCCAAGCGGACCTGTCGATCACAGGCAAAGATTGTGATCTGATCCTCCTGCAAGCTGGCTCTGGGGAACTGGACCTCGGCCTCATCCCCAGACGGTGCAGGGGGAGTGGCCAGTGGCAGGACTGCACCCATCCCCAGTCCCCTGCTCCCCTTCCTGGCTCCTGTGGGCTCCCACAAACAGAGGAGTTCCAACCGCCCCCTGGGCATGCAGGAATTTATCAATGACTCCTTCTCTCTGGGACAGCTTTCACTGATCAGCTCTGTGTCTAGCCTTCTGTTCCTGAGAATCCCCATGGTGACTAAGATTCGCCTTGGGGATAAAAATAAAAACACCTCCAGTCCACAAAATCTCACTTTCCTGCTTTCTAACAAACACACCACAACCCAGGAGAAAGGAGGGACCTCACCCCCACCTAAGCAGGGAGTGGGGATGAGATATTCTCTAGCTCCTTCAGCTCTCTAGAATTCAGGGATTTAGAGTGTCCTCAAACGCATGCAAACATGCACACATGGGCAAGCTCCGGCAGGAACACGGGACAGCAAAAGAGCCACTGGACCGCTGTGCTACAAAGGTGGAGTCATGGAATGCTTTTTCTTCTTTAATTCTAATGTTGTAATATCACTGTTTTATGAGAAGTGAAATAAGATGGGAATAGTGAACAGGGAATCCAACGGTCCAAGTTCCAAGAACACAGGCTGTCATGATTCCCGGGTAGGTAGCACCCAGCAATAATGTCTTAAAAATCAACATCTTTTAGTGAAGTTAGCAGCTAAAGGGAATGAAACTTCCTTCCACAGGGAAGAAGGCACCATGAGGGGAGCCATATCCTCCTTCTTCCACCAGACACTGTGCTTCCCGTTGGTCCAAGGCAAACAACATACGGGCAGTGAAGGCTGAGCAGGATCAGAGAATGAGAAACACAGCTCAAGGATTACATCTTAACTGCTGACTCCCCACTGATGACCCCTAGAAGTCATGAAGCTGTGAGCCCCTGACAAAAATGTTACCCGTGTACAGGTGTTCAGGTTGCACACTGCCCAAGGATGTAATGTCTTGGGGTGGGATGTTTATACGACAAACATATACCAAGTTATCTGAGAGTATGTGACTCTCGGTCTCCTAGCTGAGTCCCATAGCAGTAGGAGAAAGAGCCTTCCTACATACACCATCTACACCATTCATTTATACATGCCCATGTTACAGCACTGTATCCCAACTATGCTCTGGGAGGGACCTGAAGCCACTTCCTTCTCCTGCCTGCCCCCTCAGGAAGCCCAATTCCTGTTCCCTCTGAGAGAACAACATGGAACAGTTCCTCACCTTGGTGGTGGGTGGGAAGAAGTGAGGGAGGTGTGATGGATAAGGTGTGATGAGGCTGGCCTGTGTGTGAAGCCAGAGGTGGGGGCTGGATCACCTTGTACCTAACTAAAAGAGTTATTCAAGGCAGGGCCCGTTTTCTAATTCATGCAAAGGCCCTAAGGGCTAGTAGAGGCCTGGGTGGGAGTCAGGCCTATATACTACTACTATTAAGTTGCTTCAGTCGTGTCCGACTCTGTGCAACCCCATAGACAGCAGCCCACCAGGCTCCCCCATCCCTGGGATTCTCCAGGCAAGAACACTGGAGTGGGTGTATGCTCCTCTATAAAACGAGAAAGCCAGAGGGCCACTGAGGGGCACAGGCAGCGCTTCTGCTTGGACGTGGGTAGGAGGAGGGCTCACCCTCCCTGAGAGCTCCAAGCCCTGCCTTGAGGCCGCACCCTGGACCCACAGCTCTCCCACCTGCTCTCTGCTCTGGGCTTAGGCAGTAACCTTTCAGGGAGGTAATTCCTCTGTTAAAAATAGAAGGCGGCCTCCTGCAGATCTCATCAAACTTGGGGAACACAGAACCAAGCCAAGCCTGATTGCTATTCTCAGGAGATTGCTTGCTTTTTATTTATGCGTTTACTGGGAAGTTCTTTATTTACACTGTTGTAATTTACATCTCCCATGTTGTAATTTACATCTCCCACAAGCTCCTCGGTTCCCCAGATCCCTTCCTTTCTAGATGATGCTCAGCTCCCGAGATGCTCCCGACTGCCAGCGGCTCATAAGGCTCTTCTGAGAACTGCTGGGTAAATATTCCCTGAGTTGACTGGAAAGTGGTGAAAGAGGGGGTGGGCGTTTCTTTACAAATAACTGGGCTCACGGCTGGGAGACGGGCAGCTCCCTCAAAGGTGATTCGGCAGAGAGAACGACCCTCATAAAAGCACTTCGGGAGGTGTGCTTTTATCACTCACAGCCGGAGTCAGATCCAGCTGTCCTGTGATGGGGTGTGGACCACCAAGTTCCAGAACCCAAGTGCTCCACAAAAGCAGCCACCCCATGCAGCAACGAATACCTCTGCTGATGTGGGGAAACCTGACAATTATGCCTGCTCCTCAAAACCCGCTAGCCGTTCTCAATGTAAAAGGGAGATGCGAACCCCTTTTACATGTACCTCTAGTCTCCTGTATCTACCTTCTTGCCCCTCTCACCATCCCCAGCTCCATGCAGGTGATCAGCAGGGAGGAGGAAGCTTTCTGTGTTCCTCATCACCCCTCTTGGCTCACCCCCAGCCTCACCTCTCCCAGCCCAGGCTGGCCCAACCCAGCCAAGGAGGCCACAGGCAAGGTAACTGCCCCCAACTTGGGTGCCCGGTTTTTGCCCAGATTTGGGGTCTCATCCTTGGCTGCCCAGTTCCCCTCTTCTGTTCTCCCCTTTCCATGGCCACGGTCTCCCCACTGCCTGGCTCCACCGGCTTCAAGCCTGGAAGTAGGAACTCAAGCCCCACGCTGTTCTGTTCGGAAGCCTCAGTCAGCACCCGGAGACCCAGCCTATTCTCAAAAGCACTTGCCTCCTGCTCTTGGTGACTCCATGTGACCTGGTTTCCACCCAAGTGAAATGATAAACAAAAATTATGTCAATTCCCCTACATGGCATCTCCTGTCCTGGCCCTCTTTTATCCTCTGCTTTGTCTTTATCATATTAGTCACTACCTCACTCACAACGCAGGTTACTTATTTTTCATATTCTTCATCTCCCCCGCACACCAGAACGGAAGCTCTACGAGGCAAGAAGCTTTGTCTGTTCTGTTCACTGTGGTGGACCGCACAGGCCCTACCACACAGTAGGGGCTCAAGCCCTGCATGACGAATGAACGCATGAACACGCAATGAGAAGCAACCTGTGACCAGCAAGCTCCTCTCTTTACATGCATCATCTCATCCTTGTGACAACGCTAGGAGGTAGGAGCTTTTACTTCTCTTCATGTCACACAGGAGAGAATGTTCAATGAAATTCCAAGTCAGAGTCTGCAGGGTGGTGAAGAAGCCTGACATAGCTTTGTTCAGCATGATTATCCCCAAGTTCGGAGGGATGAAGAAGGAACTGGGCCCAACTGACCCCAGTGCCCAAGCTCTTAGACATCACTCTCTGCTTCAGAGACCCCCTCCCCCTATGCCACACACCCCCTCCGACCCTGTTGCTGCTGCTAAGTCACTTCAGTCATGTCCGACTCTGTGTGATCCCATAGACGGCAGCCCACCAGGCTCCCCCGTCCCTGGGATTCTCCAGGCAAGAACACTGGAGTGGGTTGCCAGTTCCTTCTCCAATGCATGAAAGTGAAAAGTGAAAGTGAAGTCACTCAGTCATGTCTGACTCTTAGCGACCCCATGGACTGCAGCCCACCAGGCTCCTCCATCCATGGGGTTTTCCAGGCAAGAGTACTGGAGTGGGGTGCCATTGCCTCCGACCCTCTTCCCCTCCTAATACTCAGTCCCCACCTTGCTCATCCTTCAAGGCCCATTTCCTCCATGAAGCTCTCCCAGATCCCTACAGCTGGGCCTTGAGCTTCTTAACCATTTTCAAAAACTGTATGAATTTTTCACATCTACTTCCTACAACAGAATGGTGAGTTCTTGGGGACACAATGCATGGATCTGAATCACAGCCCTGAACACACACAGCATTCTACAGATAATGAACGTACAAGAAACACTTGTTAAATGAATGAAGCGAAAGAAAATACCTGTAAAATTGCTTTGTCTGGGCTGATTGAACCATAACAGAAGCAGTGCTTAATATATTTTCAAAATAGCAACATACACAGATGAATGGATAAAATATATATGAAAATTTTCATATAGCTAACAGTTTTTCATAACTTTCACATATTAAAGTTCACTCTTCTTTACATGTTACTAAATAAGTTCTTAAGGATATTTAAGGAAGCATCGCTATGAACAAAGCTAGTGGAAGTGATGGAATTCTAGTTGAGCTATTTCAAATCCTAAAAGATAATGCTGTGAAAGTGCTGCACTCAATACGTCAGCAAATTTGGAAAACTCAGCAGTGGCCACAGGATTGGAAAAATGTCAGTTTTCATTCCAATCCCAAAGAAAGGCAACGCCAAAGAATGCTCAAACTACCGCACAATTGCACTCACTTCACACACTAGTAAGTCAGTTCAGTTTAGTCACTCAGTCGTGTCCGACTCTTTGCGACCCCAGGAACCGCAGCACACTAGGCCTCCCTGTACATCCAACTCCCGGAGTCCACCCAAACCCATGTCCATCAAGTCGATGATGCCATCCAACCATCTCATCCTCTGTTGTCCCCTTATCCTCCTGCCCTCAATCTTTCCCAGCATTAGGGTCTTTTCCAATGAGTCAGCTCTTCACATCAGGTGGCCAAAGTATTGGAGTTTCAGCATCAACATCAGTCCTTCCAATAAACACCCAATAAAGTGATGCTCAAAATTCTCCAAGCCAGGCTTCAACAGTACATGAACCGTGAACTTCCAGATGTTCAAATTAGATTTAGAAAAGACAGAGGAACCAGAGATCAAATTGCCAATATCCGTTGGATCATCGAAAAGGTGAGAGACTTCCAGAAAAATATCTACTTCTGCCTTAATGACTATGCCAAAGCCTTTGACTGTGTGGATCACAACAAACTGTGGAAAATTCTGAAAGAGATGGGAATACCAGAACACCTGATCTGCCTCTTGAGAAATCTGTATGCAGGTCAGGAAGCAACAGTTAGAACTAGAACAACTGACTGGTTCCAAATAGGAAAAGGAGTACGTCAAGGCTCTATATTGTCACCCTGCTTATTTAACTTCTATGCACAGTACATCATGAGAAACGCTGGGCTGGAAGAAGCACAAGCTTGAATCAAGACTGCTGGGAGAAATATCAATAACCTCAGATATGCAGATGACACCACCCTTATGGCAGAAAGCGAAGAGGAACTAAAGAGCCTCCTGATGAAGGTGAAAGAGGAGAGCGAAAAAGTTGACTTAAAACTCAACATTCAGAAAATTAAGATCATGCCATCTGGTCCCATCACTTCATGGCAAATAGATGGGGAAACAGTGGAAACAGTGAGAGACTTTATTTTGGGGGGTTACAAAATCACTGCAGATGGTGATTGTAGCCATGAAATTAAAACACACTTGCTCCTTGGAAGAAAAGTTATGACCAACCTAGATAGCATATTCAAAAGCAGAGACGTTACTTTGCCAACAAAGATCCATCTAGTCAAAGCTATGGTTTTTCCAGTGGTCACGTATGGATATGAGAGTTGGACTATAAAGAAAGCTGAGTGCCAAAGAATTGATGCTTTTGAACTGTGGTGTTGGAGAAGACTCTTGAGAGTCCCTTGGACTGCAAAGCGATCCAACCAGTCCACCCTAAAGGAAATCAGTCCTGAATATTCATTGGAAGGACTGATGTTGAAGCTGAAACTCCAATACTTTGGCCACCTGATGGGAAGAACTGACTCATTTGAAAAGACCCTGATGCTGGGAAAGATTGAAGGTGGGAGGAGAAGGGGATGACAGATGAGATGGTTGGATGGCACCACCGACTCAATGGACATGAGTTTGAGTAAACTCCAGGACTTGGTGATGGACAGGGAGGCCTGGCATGCTGCAGTCCATGGTGTCACCAAGAGTTGGACATGACTGAGTGACTGAACTGAATGACTGATTGAAAGATATTTATACAGTAGTTTGTAACTATTGCCATGGATGACACTGTTCCTTTCAGTATTTCAACTCTTACCCATACTACCTAATGTTAGGGTTGAAATACTGATATTCCTCTTCAATATCTAGGCATTTCTCTTAAACTCATATCTTGGAAGTCAATGTAAATAATTTCTATCTTGACCAATAGCAAAAAAGTTGCTTTGAGCCGATTTAAAAAAATTGTTTGGCAGATTGGTATGGAGGTGGAGCAGGTGGTGAAATGCAAAAAAGGAAAAAAAGTTTTGTTACCTGCTGCTGCTGCTAAGTCACTTCAGTCGTGTCCGACTCTGTGTGACCCCATAGACGTCAGCCCACCAGGCTCCACTGCCCCTGGGATTCTCCAGGCAAGAACACTGGAGTGGGTTGCCATTTCCTTCTCCAATGCAGGAAAGTGAAAAGTGAAAGTGAAGTCACTCAGTCGTGTCTTCTAGCGACCCCATGGACTGCAGCCTACCAGGCTCCTCCATCCATGGGATTCTCCAGGCAAGAGTACTGGAGTGGGATGCCATTGCCTTCTGGGTCTTGTCAAATGCTAGCTGCCTTAATTCTGAAAGATCATCTTTACCCCCCTTCCTTGTTTTATCCCTATGTACCCTTCTAGACTATTTCAAGACTGAAAGCTCCTTGAGAGCAAGGAGTATGGTTTCCTCATTCTATTTGTGTTCCACCAGCATGAAGCATGTCTTTCAGTCAAATTGTACCACAAATCTTTAAACATGGAGGGAGAGTAAATATTCTGCAACATAGGAATGTTGATTTTGAAAGGAATGTCTGTCCACTTTAGGACATTTAGAAAACAGATGGGATTCATTGGATCCCATCACCCTGAGAGGGGTACTAACATGTGGATGACCCAGCACCTCGCATTCTGATTTAGCCTCTGGGCTACAGAGGTGGGTGGGTAAAGGCCGCCTGGGGGCAGACCAGCCTGGCACGGCCGCACGGCTGCACAGAGCACAGCCTGGCACCTGGCTTCCCACAGAGCTCAGTGCCAGAGAGGAATTCTGGTACTTGAAGGTGTAAGAAGCAAAGAAGATGTGAACATCATCACAGGAGGCCATCACACATCATCACTGTGTTTTAAAATACAGTATATTGGAGCACTTCCCTGGTGGTCTGGTGGCTAGGAATCCACCTGCCATTCCAGGTGGACACGGGTTCAATCCCTGCTCTGGGAAGATTCTTCCCCATGCTGTGGGGCAGCTAAGGCCGTGTACTTCAACTACCGAAGCCCATGCACCCTAGAGCCTGTGCTCCACAACAAGAGGAGCCGCTGTGATGAGACGTCCATGCACCACAACAAAGAGTAGCCCCTGCTCACCCCAACTAGAGAAAGTCTGCATACACCCAGCGCAGTCAAATATAAAAATAAATGAATTTAATAAAAAATATATAGTGTATTGGAAAATGTGAGTTTCCAATAGAACAGAGACGCAGGCCATTGAAAAGACAGTCTGTTCCTCACAGATCCAATAGGAGAGCCACTCTGGGGACCACTAGGGTCAGCCAGGAGACAGAAGGAGAGGGGAGGAGCGGTGGCAAGGGGCTGTGTTGTGGTTTCTGCAGGAAAGATGAGCAAGGCAGGGTAAGCAAGCTCAGGATCGGCCAGCCAATCATTTCAGGGGGTGTGGGGCTCAGGGCTGTCCCCAGTTATCTAGTGTCCCTGGCCCTGAGGTGGTCAGGGAAGAGGGGCAGTGGCCTGGAACATGAGGACCAGATAAAAGAGGTGGACGTGGTCGGGGTTGTATCTGAAGAGTGCATTGGCAGGTGTCATTGTTGTTGCTTAGTCACTGAGTCGTGTCTGACTCTGCGACCCCATGGCCTGTAGCCCACTAGGATCCTCTGTCCTTGGGATTCTTCAGGCAAGAATACTGGAGTGGGTTGCCATTTCCTTCTCCAGGGGATCTTCCCCACCCAGGGATCAAACCTGGGTCTCCTGCACTGGCAGACTGATTCTTTACCACTGAACTCCCAGGGAAGCCCACTGGCAGATGAGCTCCAAACTACCTCTATGAATTGGCTACCCCTGGGAGGGGCAGTCCCTCCATGGTCAGCAAGGCCCCAGATGTCAGAGCATCAAAATACAGACAATTACTGAGAATAATCCAGCCCTTCTCGGAGGGACACACTCCCTGGCTCAAGGAGCCAAGTCATGAGACATGAGCCTCCGGGTCACACCAGGCCTAGGGCTCTCTCTTCTCCAAGAAAATGCTCCTCCACCCCCGCCAGGTCTCCATTCCAGGGGCAAGACTGGGCTGGCTCACAGGCCACTCCTGGGAGGACAGAGAGCAATGAAGGACTCGCCTTGCTCAGCGGTGAATGACAAAGCTGAGTCCATCACAGGCCTAGTGCTCCTAATGATGGCAAGCTGGGTGGCAGAGTCTAGGGTGCCTTCCTGGAGCTTCAGAGTGTCAAGTAGAGGGAGCCTGGGAGTGCATCCAGCTGAGTCCGTCACTTTTCAGAAGAGGAGAATGGCTTTCAGAATCAGGATCAAAGTCTAGATGTCTTGTTAACTCTTACTGTGCTTCCTCTGCCGCCCTCCCCGCCCACACCATCGTGAGTGATTCAATAGAAAATTGCTATTTTATTAATACCAGTATGGTTGCCCACATCGTTATCATCTTCCTGATTTTCACATGAATGGTAAAACCCCACTCCTTTGTCTCTAATGCAGTAATAAGGAAGCACTGACAGTCCCCGAACCCAGAAGGAGACTGGATTCTTAAAAAATCAGGTCAGGCAGCCAGGATCCTTGGGGGTTCCACTGGTCTTAAGCTCTGATTAAAGCCTGCATCTCAATGAGCAGAGCTTCAGGTCTCAGAGCGGGAGGAAAGAAGAGGGCTCAAAGGCAGGGGAAACCGAGGCCACTCAGGCCCCAAGGCCAGCCAGGCTATGGCTGGACCAAAGCGGGGGAGGCGGGGCTGGGTGGACGTGTCGGGAAGCATAATCAGCTTTTTATTTTTTTAACTGGAGTATAATTGCTTTCCAACGTTGTGTTAGTTTCTGCCACACATCAACACGAATCAGCTATACGCATACATATATCCCCTCCCTCTTGGACCTCCCTCCCAGTCACCCCTCCATCCCACCCCTCTAGCTCATCGCAGAGCACCGAGCTGAGCTCCCTGTGCCATACAGCAGCTCCCCACTGTTTATTTTACATAAGCTAGTGTATTGTTGTTGCTGTTCAGTCACTAAGTCATGTCTGACTCTGTGCGACCCCAAGGACTGCAGCACACCAGGCTTCCCTGTCCTTCACCATCTCCCAGAGTTTGGTCAAACTCATGTCCATTGAGTCAATGATGCCATCCAACCATCTCATCCTCTGTTGCCCCCTTCTCCTCATGGCTTCAATCTTTCCCAGCATCAGGGTCTTTTCCAATGAGTCAGCTATTCGCATCAGGTAGCCAAAGTATTGGAGCTTCAGCTTCAGCATCAGTCCTTCCAATAAACATTCAGGGTTGATTTCCTATAGGATTTACTGAGTTGATCTTGCTGTCTCCAAACTTCTCCATCTTTGCATTGGCTGCCCTCTCTGCCCATCCCACAACACCCCCTCATCTGGTAAACCCCTCCCCAGCCCTCAGATCCAGTGGAATTACTCCCTCCTCTGTGAAGTCCTTTGGATCCCACCCCCGACCCCCCAACTAGCTCCGAAGGAGAACCCACTGTGCCCTCCCCAGTGAGGTGTTATTAAAAACAACCATTGTGAGCAGCTAGCTCATGCCAGTCACTTAGCACACTTTGTCCTTAACTGGCATGTGTTCCCTACAAGCATTAGTACTGCCACTTTACAGATGAGGAAAGGGAGGCTCAGAGAGGTGAAGGGAGCTGCTCACATCCCTTCAGCCAGCAAGTGAGGCAGAAACTGGAACCCTAGTTTTGCTTGAATCCCATGCCCAGTGTCTATCCTAGTGGCCAAACTGCCTGCCTGGCTTTCTATCTAGACTCTAAGATTTCTGAAGGCAGAGACACTGGTTCATAATGTTTGCAAACATCAGAGCTCAAAAAATGTTGATGGATGAATAGACAAACGAATGGATGCATGGATTGCTAGAATCTCCCACTTGAATGCAACACCATTGTACACGTGTAGATTTCATACCAGACCAAAGGTAACACTCTAGTCCTTACATCCCCAAGACTGGGAGGAAGATACAGTAGAGTGGTATATTAGGGTGAGAGCTGAGCTGCTGTATCAAAGATAGCCCAAAAGATAATTGTTCAAATAAAATATGATTTGGATTCTCTTGCATGTGTGAATCCAGGTGTATAGGCAGCTCTATTCCAAGAGGTTCTATCAGAACGTAAAATGGTGTCACCTCTCTGGAAAACAGTCTGCTGCTAAGTCACTTCAGTCGTGTCCGACTCTGTGCTACCCCATAGATGGCAGCCCACCAGGCTCCGCCGTCCCTGGGATTCTCCAGGCAAGAACACTGGAGTGGGTTGCCATTTCTTTCTCCAATGCATGAAAGTGAAAAGTGAAAGGGAAGTCGCTCAGTCGTGTCCGACTCTTAGCGACCCCATAGACTGCAGCCTACCAGGCTCCTCCATCCATGGGATTTTCCAGGCAAGAGTACTGGAGTGGGGTGCCATTGCCTCCTCCGGGAAAACAGTCTGACTGGTCCTTAAAAGTAAAACCTATAGTAACATGTGGACCCAGCAACTCCACTCCAAGTGCTGTATTGAAGAGAATGGGTAATACAGGTTCACAGAAAACTCATATGGAATGTTCACAGTAGCATTATTCATAACAGCCCCAAAGTGGAAACACCCCAAATGTCCATCAACTGATGAATGGATAGGGCTTCTCTGGTGGCTCAGTGGTACAGAATCCGCTTGCCGGTGAGGAGACGTGGGTTCTATCCTTGGTCTGGGAGGATCCCACATGTCTCAGGGCAACTAAGCCCATACACCACAAGTACTGAGCCTGTGCTGCAGAGCCCGGGAGCTGAGCCCACGTGCCACCACTTCTGAAGCCTGGGCACCCTGGAGTCTGTGTTCCGCAACAAGAGAAGCCACTGCAATGAGAAGACTGCTCACCTCAACTAGAGAAAAGCTTGAACAGCAACGAACACCCAGTCAATAAGCAGATAAAACTATTTTTAAAAATTGATGAATGGATAAACAGAGTTTAGTGTATGCGTGCAATGAAAATATTATTCAGCCATAAAAAGGAATGAAGTACTGATACAGCATGGATAAAACTTGAAAACATTATGCTAAGTGAAAGAAGCCATTCGTAAAAGAACATGTACCAGATGATTCTCTTTATACGAGATGTCCATAACAGGCAAATTCATTGAGACAGAATTCACAGTCGTCAGGGGCTGGGAGGAGGGAAGTAAAGGAGAGTGACTACTAATGAGGAAAAGGTCTCTTCGGGGGTGGTGGAAATGTTCTGGAATTAGTAGTAAAACCACTAAATTGTCTGCTGGAAATGTTTTTTGTTTTACAAAATAAAAAGAAGTCATCCTATCAAGACACAGGCTAATGGGTCAGCTGTGCCCTTCTCAACCCACGGCTTCCAAGGTTGCTGGACATTTCCCTGGACACACCAGGATAGGCTGGCAAATGTGGCCAAGCTCAGCAGCCAGCCATGTGCCTAGAAAGAGGAGGATAGATTCTGACAGGATTAGGCAAGACAAGAATCCTTGCCCCCAATGGCCAATTAAACAATAATCAGCTCTCATCTAGTTATTTACTCTGCATTGTAGGCAGATTCTTTACCATATGAGCCACCAAGGAAGCCCATTTACTCTGCAGATATTAATAATAACCGCCAGCGTTTATACAGTGCCAGGCCCTGATTTAGGCACCCTGTGTGCATCATCTCATTTAATCACATTAAACCTTTACGACATATATTATTACACCTATTTAAAGGTTGGGGAAGTTGAGGCACAGAGCATTAAATAATCTGCCCAGGCATCTTTTATGGAGCAGAGTCAAGAGTTGAACCCAGAACCACTACCTCTGACCACAGAGCTTTTTCTTACTCAGTATCCAGAAATGGTGAGACAGGGAGTGCAGCCTGGTAGGATTCATGGGTATTGGCCATTCATGCTTTCGCTCTCTTGGTGCTACTGGGCACTTTGCTCTGCTCTCACTGGGTGAACCTAAGGCACAGATACTTAAGGGCTCAGCGAACTCCTTCAGTGAGCAACAGCTTGCTCAGTGCTCTTAACCTTTGGTGGCATCAACCTCATCTACATGTAGAGCCTTTGAAGGCCTGTCTTTTGGCAGGCTCAGTCTCCAGGCAGGGGCTGGCATGTTTCAAAGCTCCTGCAGGTGGTCAGATGTAGGTCAGGTCTGAGAATCTGAGAAACACTGGCAAAGCCAACAATCAGCCAAGGTTTGCTCACATAGTCAGGGCATTCTCCAGGGTGAAGCCCCTGGGTCTAATTTACCAAACTGGACCCTCTTGTGAGGCCGGTATCATCATCCCCATTTTACTGCTGATGAAGCAGAGGCCCAGAGAGCGAGCTGGGGCCCCAGGCTGCTCTTTCTGCCTGCTTGTCATCCACAGCCCCAGGCCAGCTGTAACCCTCTTCAGGGACAGACATGGCTCTGTGATCTGCCTCAGACAAGGAACCCCAGGAGATCAAGAACCTCTGTCCATGGATCCCCTAGAGATCCCCTTCCTCCAGCTGTGTAATGACTCACCCTGCATCTGCCACCTGCTCGACCTCTGGATCTCAAGCCTTCACCAGGAGTCACCTGAAGAGATGGCTAAAGATACAGATTGCAAAGTCAGGCCTGGATGACTCTGATTTGAGAGGTCTAGGGTATGGCCTGGAAATCGAATTTTTATTGGACACTCTGGGGCCAGCCTTGTTGGGGAACTACTTTTGGGTCTTCTAGATCAATCCCCTCATTTTGTGGGGTGAAAACCCAGACCCAGAAGGGTCTTGCCCTGTGCATCAAATCCTTGCTGTACTGTGGTGTGCAACTCTTTGTGACCCTGTGGACTGCAGCCCACCGGACTCCTCTGTCCATGGGGATTTCCCAGGCAAGCATACTGGAGTGGGTTGCCATGCCCTCCTCCAGGGGATCTTCCCAACCCAGAGATTGAACCCAGGCCTCCCGCATTGCAGGAAGATTCTTTAATATCTGAGCCACCAGGGAAGCCCAAGAATACTGGAATGGGAAGGGAAGCCTATCCCTTCTCCAGGGGATCTTCCTGACCCAGGAATTGAACCGGGGTCTCTTGCATTGCAGGCAGATTGTTTACCAGCTTAAGCTACCAAGGAAGCGAGCATCAAACCCTAACTGGCTCCCTGCTGCTCTTAGGTACAAGTCTAGCTCCTCCCAAGCTAGTTCTTTCTCTTAAGGATCTCATTTCAAATGATGCGAAAGCTCCCCTACTTCCATCTGGCACAGTTCTTCCCTATTCGCCTCCCACTTTGCCTAACTGCTGCTCATTCTCTCAGCCGCACAGCACCTCCTCTAAGAAGCCTTCCTGGATCCTTTAAATGGCAGGTTAGAGTTCTCTGGTCTCCCAGAGAACTGTGTCTGTGAACTCCACCCTGGCCCTCCCCACGCTGAACTGCATGGACCTGTTTACTTTTCCATCTCCCTTCAAGGTTGTGAAGGCGGGGACCAGCTTGGTCCCTGCATATTATACTGTAGATCTTTGAATTAATGAACGAACCGACGAGCATGAAATAAACAAGGAGCATCCCACAGGCCCCGGCTCAAGGTGGGATGGTGTTCCTTGGTCCTCGAGCCATGGGCGGCGGCGCCGGCCGGCGCATTGGCGGGGCAGCGAGAGGGAGGGACCGTGCGGGCGGGCGGGCAGCTGCGGAACCATCTGCTATGCGGGCGACGGCGCCCGCCCCAGTGTTTGTTTACAAACCAGGCTCTGCGTGCAAGAGAAACAAGGCTCTTCTTCCAGTCGCGTGGCGGCCGCTGCCAGCCTGTGAGGAGGGGCTGTCGGGGGCCAGGGGTTGGAGACAAGAGACAGGGACCGGTACGCGGAGGGCGCAGCCAGCCTGTTCGCTCCCCCTTCCACATGTCCACTCCTGCCGGCGCCCCAACCCACCAGCAAAGGCTCGAGGTCCAGGCCCCTCCCCCTCTAACCAGCCGGATAGGGTCTGGGACCCTATCCAAACCATGGGAACAACAGTATTCACGTAAGAGCGCGTCGAGGATTAAAGGAGGTGATGCTCACAGTGGCATTTTATTAAGCTATTGCAGTGTCACTGAGTGATGCGATGGGGGTGAAAATTTCAAAAAATATCTCTCTAGTCCGAGTTCTCCCCTAACTCAGGAATCCCCTTCAGACAGTCCCAGGTGCAGATGATACCGCTCTGATTAAAATTCATTCAGGAAAGGAAAAAATTCATTCTGAAAAATAAAAGCATTCTGATATAAGTGCATGTCTGGTGTTCCAGTTTTGGCTATGGTATGACATGGTATTGGAGAAGGCAATGGCACCCCACTCCAGTACTCTTGCCTAGAAAATCCCATGGACTGAGGGTCCTGGTGGGCTGCAGTCCATGGGGTCTCGAAGAGTCAGATATGACTGAGCGGCTTCCCTTTCACTTTTCACTTTCATGCATTGGAGAAGGAAATGGCAACCCACTCCAGTGTTCTTGCCTGGAGAATCCCAGGGACGGGGGAGCCTGGTGGGCTGCCATCTATGGGGTCACACAGAGTCGGACACAACTGAAGCGACTTAGCAGCAGCATGATATAGTATGGCGTGGTATGGTATGGAATGGTATGATATGGTGGCTGCCATTTCCCCCAGCAGCCACAAGCCCTAGGGGGAGCTCAGAGCTTGGGGAGGATAGCAGGGGGTGATTCAGGAGAGGAACCCCAAGCAAACTCCCCTCCTAAGTACAGATCTGGGGAGGTGGGCTGGCTTCCATCCAAAGGTGAGGATGGTCACTCAGATTCCACATGGCTTTGGGGGGCAGTGGCTGAGAGCCAGGCTTTAGAAGGACAGCTCAGTTCAGTTCAGTCGCTCAGTTATGTCTGCTCTTTTCGACCCCATGAATCACAGCACACCAGGCTTCTCTGTCCTTCACCATCTCCAAGAGTTTGCTCAAACTCATGTCCATTGTGTCAGTAATGCCATCCAACCCTCTCATCCTCTGTCATCCCCTTCTCCTCTTGCTTTCAATCTTTCCCAGCAAGATGGACAACTATGGGAGGACAATTTGTCAGCCCTCTGCTGCAAAGCTTTCCCTCCTCCCCTTCTCCCTGCCTCTACTGCAGACCTTCCCCCAGCACTGTCTGTGTCTAGACACCCTGCATCCTCTGCGAGCCTACGAGGCCTCCATTGCTCCAGAACTGGGCATGAGTTGGGGATGTTCCCATATGCTCTCCAAAGGTAGAGGTACAAAGTGCTTGCCCTGGATTTTCCAGTACCCAGGGGCTTGCTTCTGTATGATTATTGGTTTGTTTTCAGTTTTTCTCAGTTACGAATTGAAGAGGTAACAAAGTGATGACAAAGAGGTCACACCTTTTGTCTACAAAGGGACTCACATTCTAGAAGGGGGAGAGAGAAAAAGCAGGAACTACCACTATTCACTGACTACTTACCCAGTGCCCAGAGCTAAGTTCGGTGCTTCTCTGGCAATGCATTCAATAAATACATATTGTGCCATGTACTGGGCCCTGAGGACAGAGCCAAGAACAAGTCTTGTAGTCAAGAAGAAACATTTAAAAATAATTCCAATGACAATACATATGCCATAAGGGAATATCTCTTTTAATCCTGACAGCAATCTACTAACAACTCTGAATGGTAAATATGACTATCCTTATTTTAGAGATATGGAAATAAGAGCTCAAAGAGGAGAAACCCTGTCCCCAATCTCCAAGCTGGGGTTTGGAGTCAGGTCCAAAGTCATGTTCTGACTGCAGTGGCCACCTAGTGGAGGGGTGGAAATGGCCAGTTTCCTGCTTTCTGACTGGAATAGTTGGGTTATAGCTGCATTTTCAAAGAGTGGGTGGTGAAAACTCTTCACTGAGGCTAAAGCAGGACAGAATCCACTTGGAGAGTCCATTAAAGAAATTCAGAACCAGTAAAAATGTGACTAGGAGCCATCTAACAAACCCATTTGGCAGACACCCATGCCCATCACACCTACCCCCAGGTCTGGTGAAGAGGTGCCCCTCCCCACCCCACTCTTTGAAAATCCACTCATTAGTTCACTCATTCAACACACCCTGAAAGACTGTCCTGCCTGGAGAACTCCAACCCCAGCTGGGAAGATGGAGACATACCCTACAGAAGGATACTAAGGCTGGAGGAGCCCTGTCCATGGTGCTGAAGGATCAAAAGAAGAGGATGGAGGGTTAAAAGTCCAGTGCCCTCTGGTTGGGGGCAGGTGTCTGAGGGCAGAGTGGGCCCATTCAATCTCCTTGGCCAATAGATTGAGAAGGAGGAGGTGGGCTTGGCAGAAAAAGAGGGAGGGGGGAGGACAGCTGTCGGCCGGCGGAGCAAGGACTTAACGTGAGGCTGTTAAAAGGAGTCCCGAGTCGGTGTGCGTGGGTCAGGCAAGGACACAGCCAGCATTAGATGCTGCTGCTCTTAGCTCCCTGGCCTGTGTCCCTCAGCTGCACTTGGCCCTCTGAAGAGCAGGCAGGAATTGTAACAGGGAGGACAGCAGTGGGCTAAGACATCCAGGAGGAAGCAATCTCAAAACACAGGATTTTGCAGCATGAGCAGTCTGGGATGACCAGGATGCTGAGAGAAACCAGACCTGACGGCAGACAGCAAGTCAGATTGATCTGGAGCTGAGACAGGGTGGGAGGAGAGGCTGTCTGCACCACCTCATCTGCATCCTCAGGTACTCCTGCCCAGTCTCACCTGGCAGCGGCCTTCTGGCTGCAGAGACGCTCTATCCAGGGCATATGAAGTGCTTGCCACTGGCTGGGAGGTGAGTTTCAGGGAGCAACGTCAACTAACATAGCCCAGGAAATGGGGAGCCAAGGCCAGAGAGTGAGGAAAGGCTTCTGGGCTTCTTGAGAGATCCAAGGTATGAACCTGTGATCTCTAAGCCAAATGTCCACAGGCAGAATCAGATATCCAGTGAGGTTGATGTCTTGACTTCCAGGTTCCTTCACTTAGCCTCACTCTCCCTCAATCCCCCAGTAAGAATTTATAAATCACATGTGCAGAGCCCAAGATCACTGGCTTCATGAGTCAGGAGTTATCTCATCAACAGCACCTCTTCTCTGCATGCTTGGTAGAGTGTAGGATCCAAACAAACTGGGGATCGAGCAACTGAGAAAATGCACTAGAGATTCTTTAAGGCAATTTTGCTGA
Source organism: Bos grunniens (assembly GCF_055505025.1). Taxonomy (NCBI): domain Eukaryota; kingdom Metazoa; phylum Chordata; class Mammalia; order Artiodactyla; family Bovidae; genus Bos; species Bos grunniens. The sequence continues at coordinate 6,742,791 of NC_141172.1, forward strand.
GTCCTTAAAAAAAAGCAAAGGATCCCACAGAAATAAAACATAATTTTCTCTAATGAGAGCTGATCTTAAAGTTCGAGTTTCATGTATCTTAGGGAACAAATCTTTTTTTAATACAATGTCATAAGCAGCTATGCATTTACCAAAAACGGTTCTGTCTTTCTTCCTAGGCAAGCAGTCAGACTGCATTTCCCAGAATGCTTTAGCAATCAGTGTGGTCATATGATTGAGTTCCAGCCAATGGGATGTGAGTGGAGGTGACCATCCCTTCCAGGTCTGACCCATAAAACTCTCCCGTGGGTAGTTGTCCCTCGTCTTTTCCCATGCACTGTCTAGAAATGAAGGACTCTGGTACCCATTAAGATGGAAGATGGGGTAGTCAGGGGGCCTGAATCACTCCATGGAAGGCTGCCCACGAATTACCCCACTGTTATCCTATGTGGACAAGAAATAAATTTAAATCCTGTTAAGCCACTGACACTCTGTCATTTAACGACTACAGCATCCAACACTAGCCTAACTAACAAAAGCACTTACTACATGCATAGAATATGGCGAGCCAGGCAGGGGTGGGGGATGTATGAGTCAGAGTGATATTTGAATATGTGGGGAAGAGACCATGCCAGGAGCAGCCCCAGAGACACCTGGTTCACTGAACATTTTTGGAAGATTCCCCACCTTCCACCTGTCCCCAGCTGCAAAGTGGACCCGGCCACAGATAGTCATTATCACCTCTCCTCAACTCTCCCCCTTAGTGGCTGTTATCCAGATATTGGGGCTGAACTGCTGTCCCCATTCTTTTTCAATTAGAGATTAGTGAATGCATCTCTTTCTCTTCAAACTTTTTCCTTAAGCTAATAATTTCCCTTAAAATCTACTGAACTTGCCGTTGGGTCTGACAAAAAGCTTACTGAGTGCCTTGCTCCAACCCACAATTTCGCTCAACCTTCTAAAAGTCCCCTTTTATATCAATGCCCATCAACCCCTCCATTTACTGTGTTCTGGGCTATAGCTCTTTCACGCTTCACTTCTCTACACGGCCTCATCACGTCCTCCAGTCTCCTTCTCTGCTCTGCCCCGTTTCCCGTTTCTTTTCCAATAAATGGTTTCCTTCATCTTTACTGCATTTCCTCCCTTCCCAGCACGCTCACCACAACCTCACTAACTCTCTGAGACACATTCCCTCCCCAAAAGAGAAAAGTTAGTTTTCCTTTTGATCTCTGTTCATCCCTGTTGAAACGTGGATAACTATTAAAAAATTAGTCGGCCATCGTCGTTCCTACTCTCCTACCTGCTGAGGTGGTGACCAATCGTCTTCTGATCTCTTAAGTCTGAATTTCTCATCAGACTGCTGCGGCTGCTGCTGCTGCTGCTGCTAAGTCGCTTCAGTCATGTCCGACTCTGTGCGACCCCAGAGACAGCAGCCCAACCAGACTTCCCCATCCCTGGGATTCTCAAGGCAAGAACACTGGAGTGGGTTGCCATTTCCTTCTCCAATGCATGAAAGTGAAAAGTGAAAGTGAAGTCGCTCAGTCTCATCAGATTAAGGGGAGGAAAAAACTCTTCGTCTTTCAGGAAAGGAAACATAACAAATTGCAGGAAGAAACTACATTGCTTAGTCAAAAGTACAGTTCAACAATCATCATGAATTGTCCTCGACTTTCACCTCTTTAAACATTTCATTTTCTGCCATCTTAAGAAAAACACATCAACTTCTATCGAATCTCCTTCCATATTTCAAATACTTGTGTCCACCACCCTTTCATTCCTTTTTTTCTCCAGGTATTTATACGTCTTCTGCTTTCAAAGAGATAGATCCCAAGAAGGCATATAAGTAATGAAGTAACTTTTAAAAATATAAATCAATTAAGGAAGAGGTAAGATCTATGGATCTGTGTACCTTAGGATTCTTACTGTCATTGGACAGAAAACTGAACCCTAAACTTTGATGCAAGTAGAGTTGATGACAAAGTAGAATGGGAGACAGGAGGTGTGATAAAGATCACAATGGTTAATGTTAGGAAGCATACTGTATATGACCGTATTATTTCTTACTCGTGTAATAAAGGCTTGGAAATACTTTAAAACCATTTCTTTACTTCCTGCCTATTTGCTAAAAAGATATGACACAGCATAAAACAAAAATCATTATTATAAAAATAAAGACAAGAAACATGCTAAGCAGGGATATACAGGTGGAAGGAGGAATAATTATAACTTACTTTTAAAATCTAGACTCGAGAGAATGAACACAACCTGCACACAGAACTTAGCTCGAAGCCTCCCAGCAACCATGGCAAAGGTGGAAACACGCGGAGATCACGGCAGTGGATTGTTCCTACCTACAGTTCCAGAGAGGATCACCTCCTAACTATGAGCTATGACAGGAAGTTGTCTCATGTGTCTTGTCACCTCCCTTAATCTTAAGAATTTTCCAAGTTAATCTTTAATCTCTTTGTCCTAATCTTTAGAAAGAATTTTCCAAGGCTTTTTTTTTTTAAATCACATAATCCTCAAATGTCTTGGTGTACTCACTCCACTGTCCAGTGGCTTCTTGTCTCCAATGTGACAAAAGAATGGTTTATGTTTGTATGGGAGAAAAAATGTTAGTGTCTTCCTAATGCCATAGAAATGGTGGGAAGCAGAGAAATTGGAGGTTGAAAAGAGTCTGGGTACAAGCAGCAGATACTGAGCTGGTTTCAGAAGAGGGGCCAGGGACAGAGGGCTGTCCGGGATACAAGTCCTGCCCAGACCCCTCCACACTGCCCCTGGGATGCTGGGCACAGGGACAGCGGACCATACCTACCAGGCAACAGCACGTGGGTATGGAGGTGGATACTGGAGGTGGAAGCACCATACCTGTGCTCAAAGATGTGAACTGTGCCAGGAGTGGCCTGCTAGGATCGCTGCCTTGTGCCACAAGAATTTGTGATTGGCACAATCTGAAGTCAGGGTGCTGCTGGTATTTTCCTGAGAAGGGTAACCATTCACCAGCTGTGTGACTGATATCCAGTAACTTTCCCGGAATCCCCGTCCCTATGGAATTCTTGCACACGTGCACGATTTGAGTATCGGGATTCCCTCCTGATGAGCAACACCCAAGGGCTGTAATGAACTCTGGAGGCTGTGTTTAAACAAATGGGCTAACACACACTGGCTGAGAGCCAGGCATGTGCTAGGTACTGTGTTGGATCTGAAGGGTCAGAAGGGTAATTCAGAGACACATCCTGCCCATAAAGACCCATGGTCAAACAAAGGGACAGAGCCCTGGACAGGAAGGACTGCTGAAGAAGGGAGGAAACGAGACACGCCTCAAGGTGACCATGGTCCCCTAACTACCCCCAGTCTGTGGACACTCTGATAACACCCCCTGTCCATCTGGAGCAGCCCACATGTAGTCTTTTTCTCTAACATATGCACCAATCAATACTGAAGATGAATTAAACTGATGAAAATCAATCCCAAAGCCAGCTTTTCTTTCCAGACCAAAGATTTCCATCAATAATAGAGAATTAAAAGATGCCAGTAAATCCTGAGGCCTGTGTTGTACCGAGTTCAATCACAGGTTGTGAAAATAGATTAAGAAGTCAAAACCCTTGTCAAGAAGCTGTTCTGCTGGCCCTTGGCAGATGGAGGGGGGCCCTGAGCGGACCTCAGGGTCAGAGTAAAGCTGCAGGCCCTGAGCTGGATAGTCCAGTTCAGGGCCACCAGGGGGCTGCTCCCAGGCAGGCAGCCTGGGCTCTACGGCCCCGTTCAAGAGGCCTGGAGTCCAGGCAGTAGGTTCTGGAATCTGCCACGAGACAAGCCAGCAACACGAAGAAAACGCAGTGGTCTTTTTGGCTGTTTGAAGAAAATAATTGGAAGGGAACAAAAAAACTGTTGAAACCCAGGTGTGGGGGATGTTACGTGTTGGGGGCCAGAGTGAGGTACTCCGCCCGTGACAAAGGTCATGAGGAAGGAGGCTCGACATACGCAAAGGCGGGATCGAGCCTCAGGAGTCCCCCTGGAACTCCTCGAGGATCTACCCCCATTACCAGAGCCTGCCTACTTTACTACTTTGTGCTCTCACCTACATCTCTGACTTTACGGGGGGCTGTCCCCCACCACCTCTTTCGGAGAAGGAGTTAACCTAGAGCTCCAGTTAATAATAATTCCTGGGCGTGATAAGAGTGTTTTAACCTACAAACTCCTCTGAAGGTTCTCTAGCCTGCCTGACAGGCTTGTCCGGCCACATGTGATTGCTCACAGCCTCCCAACCTTTAAACAAGATGCTTTAAACCCTCTAAAAACAGGTTCTTTAGAGAAGTTAGAAAACTATAAGTATAAGTATAGTGGGCTAATTAGAAATTGTGTTGGTGAAGGGTTTTTCATTTGTTGAGCCAACGTTTGTTGCTAAGTCTCCATATCCCCTGCCCTTACACACATTAATGAATATATAGAATTAACCTTTGATATTAATCACGTTAGACCTTAGGCTAAGTAAATTCTTTCCTTAACTAAAACCCACTACACCCTCACCCTGTAGGAATGTAACTTTATTTGGGTGGTGTCTGTTTTGAGAATAATCAGCCCTGGAGAAATAAGTGTCCTGATTGACTGACCGCTGTCACAAGGAGGGTCGTAAATTGTCAGCAGGCCCCCCTGGCCAGAAGATGATGTAACACCCCTAAGACCTCTTTATACATTTGTATGAAGCACCTGACTTTGATAAAAGTCAGGACTGCTGACCCCGCGTGACTTTTGCATAACATCTCAGTGTATAAAAGTAGACCATGGAAAATAAAGAATTGGGATCAGTTTCTCAAAATACTGGTCTCCCCATGTCGCTCTCTCTCCCACTCTGGCTGAGTCTCCATCTGGAGCGTGGAACCCACCATGCTTACTAATTATGCCTGGGCTTCTAAGATCCGACCGGGGAGGCCTCAGTGTCTCCTCTCCTTCAGGAGAACGGAAGGACGCCTGCGGCCTACGTAAGTGGTGCAAACTTCTTGTCTTGAAGTTTTATTGGTCTCCCGCGTAAACCAAGCCACTCAGCCTCTTTTCTCCACTGAATTTTCCTACTGAGCTATCCTCATCCTATTACTCTTTATATCTTTGATAAAATATTTAAATAAATAAATAGGTCGCCGACGCCGTCCCCGCTTCGAATACCCTGGATCAGCCGGGGCAGGACCCCGGCAGTTACGGAAGGCTACAAATTTTAGACTCTTAAGGCATTTGAGCAGGAAGGTGAGACTTAAAAGAGGCAGGCTTCCCTACTCTTGGGGCAACAGGGAGCCCAGATACTTTTTTGAAGTCCTGCCCCTGAGGTTCATGGCTATGGCCACAGGTCCGCTCTGTACCAGCTCCAGCAGACACAGAAAGAATGGAGCTAGGGCACTCAGAGCTCCGGTTAGCAGAAGCTACATGCTTTCTCCCAACTCTGGTCTCCCCAAGCTCAGTGACACCCACACAGCCTGTGGCCCACCGTCAGCTGTCAGATATAACACCTGAGATCCATCCCGCAGCACCACCCAGCCCCGTCTGGCGGATAGAGCTTCCGACCTCATGATTCATTCATGTATTCATCTACTCAATCAATCAATTCCCCAGGCCCTGGCTGGATACCAGACACTATGCCGGATGTGGAGGATGGATAAAGCAATGCCGGTGACTCCTGACTCACAGGCCTTGCCCTGGAGAATACAGTCTAGACCCTCATTCGCTCAGCAAACATTCTCTGAGCACGTGCTACGTTCCAGAGCTCCGCTGGGCATGCAAGGACACCACCTTGCCCCCGGAAGTTCACAATCCAGTGAAAGATAGGCAGAAGGATGGCAAAGTGTATGCAACACCTGGGGTGAGCCTTGAGGTCCGGGCCCCCAAGGAGACATTGCCAAGTGGAGGCTGCATGCCAGGCCCCAGTGAAGTGATAATGCACTGTTCTGGAATGAAGTTCTAACGCTGGAGCATCTGTAGGCAGTTGCCATCTGGAAGCAGGTTAAGAACAGTGCTGAGACCCAAGATGAAGGAGAAAGGGTGTGCCCTCAGATGTACTGAAGCCTTCATCCTCAATGTGACTGTATCTGGAGGTGGGGGCCTTTGCAGAGGTACTTAAGGTTAAATCAGGTGATGAGGGTGATAACCCATGATGACCAGTGTTCTTACAAAAAGAGGAGCCACCAGGGAGCTGTACGCAGAAGAAAGGCTGTGTGAAGATACATCGAAGATACAGGCCAAGAAGGGAGGTCTCACTGGAAACCAAGCCAGCTGACACCTTGATCTTGCACTTCCAGCCTTCAGACATTCGAGACAATTAAAGTCGGTTGTTTAAGCAGTCTAGTCTGTATTCGTTATGACAGCTCAAGTAGAGATGACAGGATGTTATCGGGCCCGAGTCACTTCTCTGTTCAAGATCCTACAACTCTCTGCCCCTCCCTTCCTCTCGGTGCCCATCCACACTGGACCTCTCTCCATTCCCATTACACGGCCTGCTCCCACCTAGCACAGCAGTGTCCACCAGAATCATAATGTGAGCCATCAATTCGAGCCACAGATGTAATTGTTTTCATACATATGTAATTTAAACATATTTCACAAACATAAATTTAAATTTTCTAATAGCCACATTTAAACAGTTTTATTTTTAATATTTATTTGGCTGCATTGTGTCTTAGTTGCAGCATGTGGGATCTTTGTTGAGAGGCAGATTTCATCACTCCACAGCATGTGGGATCTTAGTTCCCCAACCAGGGATCAAACCCATGTCCCCTGCATTGCAAGGCGAATTCTTAACCACTGGACCACCAGGGAAGTCCCTCAATAGCTCTTTTTTTTTTTTTTAAGAAGATGAAATGAATTTCACTTAACTCAATATACCAAATACTATCATTTTGATATGTAACCAATATAGAAGTTATTTGTGAGCTATTTCATATTCCTGAATTTCATTAGAAGCCTTTGGAATCCGGTGTGTATCTGACACTTAGCGCACATCTCAATTTGGACTGGTCAAGTTTCAACGGCTCAACAGCTACCCAGGGGCAGTGGCTGCCATGCTAGAAAGTACAGGCCTTGCAGTGTTATTCCTGCAGACTCCACAGGCGCACTCCATCACCTCCTTCAGAGGTCACCTTCCTATGAGGCCCACGCTGACCACGCTACTGAAGAACACCCTCACCCCCATCTTAGTCCATTCAGGCTGCTATAACAGAACTCCACAGATTGGGTGGTTTACAAATCACAGACATTTATTTCTCACAGTTGTGGAGGCTGGAGTCCAAGATCAAGGTGCTGGCAGATTTGGTGTCTGGTGAGCCCTGCTTCCTGGTTCATAGATGGTCGTCTTTTCGCTGTAACCTCGCATGGAGGAATGGGTGAGGGTCTCTTTCATAGAGGTGCTAATCCTATTAATGGGGGCTCCATCCTCATGACCTAATCATGTTCTTTAAAGGTCCACACCTCCAAATATCACCCTCTTGGGGGTTAGCATTTCAATGTATGAATCTGAGGTGAACACAAACAGTCTAACCCAGGGCAGTTTGGGGCTACATGACGACTCCACACAAAAGCATTCTGCAAAGCACCCAGCTTGTCCTGAATGCTTTATCAGTGTTAGTTCCTTGTATTAAGTGCTATTAGCATTATTGCATGCTAGATCACTTCAGTAGTGTCCAACGCTTTGCAACCCCCTGGACCTCTGTCAGGCTCCTCTGTCCATGAGGATTCTCCAGGCAAGAATATTGGAATGGGTTGCCATGCCCTTCTCCAGAGGATTTTCATGACCCAGGGATCACACTCGTGTCTCATTATTTAGAGGCAAACTGCTTCTCTGCCAAGTTCCATAAAACCCTGTATAACTAAGAGAAACTGGAATTTGGACTTACGTGTCCCACGTTTGAGTCCTGACACCAGTACTCGCTTTCTGTGATCTTAGAAGTCCCTTATCCTAAGATCCACTTTTATCATCTGTTAAGTAGAGTAACAGCCTGGGGTTTCAGGAGAATAAAACAAGAAAGCAAATGTGAAAGAAGAAACAGTTGTGAACTACAATCCCTCATCCACAACCCCAAATAAAAAAAAAACTTGAAACACCAAAGCTTTTTCATAAATCTTGGCAGTGAGATCTGCCCGCAGCTGACAGAAGGCTACTTATAATCTCTACGTGTGTGCACATTCTTAGGCTTTGCTGCAGAAATATCACAGGTTTGATTGTGAGAGGCTGCCTGGAACTTTACACTCGGAGGCATGCGACACCCACACATGCATCACGTCACCTTTGGAAAACCCCAGACCTGGATTCCAAACGTGATTGGCCCCTAGGTAAGGGACTGCAGAACGGTCTGTATAAACTCGTCATCCTTATCCTCACTGCATGCCAGGAAGAGGGTACAGGACGAAGGTGGGCAGCCCTGGGGGGTGAAGACCCAGCCCATCTTGTGCACTGGGTGGGGCCCTGAGGAGGAGGTGACCTTCCAGGCCCAGTTCTCGTCGGGTCACCTTTGGCTGAAGCTGTTAGAACAGCCAAGGAAGGAGCCTATGGTTGTTTCCCCCCAGCCCCCTCCATAAAGTAGAAACCCTTCACCATCTTCCCAGCTCCAGAGCGAATCTGGGCACAGATTCCGGTCCCCATGGCAACCGCTCCAATCTGTGTCAGCACGAGCGCGTAGTCTGCTGCTGCTATAATTACAGGAGGGGGACCCCTCACACACACAGCCTTCTCTGCTCAGAATCAGGACCCTGGGGGATTCATAGGAGAGAAGCTGAGCTTGGGAGCGGCCTCGGCATCCAGGCGCGCTGGCCTGAGCTAGGCTGGGGGTTCAGGGGTGAGATTTGGGTGGGCAGAGGGGCAGGAGTGAGGCAAACACTTGGAAGGGCCTCACTGTTGACCTTGATCTTGACCCAGGGCCACTCCAGACAGCAGCGGTGCTGAAGTTCTCTGGGGAAAGGTATTCTACAACCTCCCTCGGTACCTGATTCTAGGATTTCTTGAGTCTCTGCTCAGCAGTCTGGGAAAACAGACCTATTTTTAAATTTTCATTTGGAAGGATAAAGTAGGGGAGGGAATTCCAGAGGGAACGCAGAGCTGACACTGACTGCATTTCTTACTCTGCACCCAGAGCTTTTATCGACATCATCAGCTTCCATCGGCACCAAGAGCCCATGGATTGCTGTCCCTATTTGACAGAAAAGGAAAAGCGGCCCAGAGATCTCTCCTGACTGCCCACACCTGTCCTTGCCTACAAGCTCAGAACTCCATTGTGTGCTCCTTCAGCCAGAAACACTCCCTATGAGCCAACTGTGCAGGGGGCTCCGTGGCCCCGGTAGCCCCCCTCGTGGCCTGGCAGCTCCCTGCCCTGTGACAGCCCCCCAGCACTGCTGTCGCAGTCAGCAGTGTGCGTTTCTCAGCCCCCACCCCCAAGACCCTGCAATGAAGGAGTTTCATACCAGAGGAAGTCAGATACCTGACCACGCTAGGGCGGGATGTCAGCTCGGGCTCCGACAGTGACCCAGACACCCTGGCACACCACACCAGCCATCGAGCCCCTCTGCATCTGTTCCTCACTTATTCCCCAGCACCCTACCCTGCTCCAGGTCCGAGAGCTGCCCTGACTTCCCACCCTAAGGATCTCCCCGCCTTCAGTTCCTCTGTGCTCCTATGCCCTTTCTGGACACACCTCTGGGCTTACTCCATGCTGGCTCCTCCTTTCCATCAGCTACCCACCTTCTCTAACAAAGAACCCCACCTCGGTGTCTTGTGACATAGCCCCAGCTTATTCTCCTCCAGCAATGTGGGCCCCCTGGTGAAACACTCAGGGGTGCTCATGACTGATGGGTGCAGAGTCACCCAGCCTCTCTGGCTCTGGGTCCCCTGTGCCTGACACAGGCCACCCCCACAGGAGAGGGGGGCACAGGCTGTTCCCAGTGGCAATCCAGGAAGGTCCTAGCCATTAACAGTCTATCCAGAGGTTCCTGGCATACCAACGATGCTGAGAGAGGAAGGGGAGCCCATTTAGCCAGCCCCACAGTGGGGAGCCCAGAGTGATCCCCCCAGGCAAACATCCTCTCCTGAGGGGCCCCATCCCCATGAGCAGTCTATTCCAACCAAGCTCTGCTGATGGCCAAGGTAAAGGGACCCTGTGCAAGGCAGAGAAACAGGGCACCAGCAGACCTTAAAACCCCAACCATTCTGCAGCCCGAAGTCTGCTCCCCTGGGGCAGGAAGTAGGACCCACGGGTCGATCTCCAGCCACCACTCACAAGGAGAGAACTTCTACGACCTCTGGGGAGACGCCCAGTGTGGACAGCGTCTCCTTGCTAGCTGGCAACAGTAGAAGGAAAGGGGAGGGGGTGCAACATACGTTATCAGCAGGAGGAAGAATGGAGAAATTCTGGCGCATCACCAGTTTGATTTAGATTAGGTTATATGGAACAATGGAATAAATACAGCCTTTAACAATAAGGAAGCAGATCTGTATTTCTGACTGGAGAGTCATCCACAGCGAGAAAAGCAAGTTGAAGATGGTATGTCTCCTATTATGTTGTTTTTGTGAAATAAAATCTGTGTTCTTTATACGAGTTTGACTAAGTATGAAAAGTCTGGTTGTCCCCTGGTTGCGGCGGGGAATGCTGGAGCAGGAAGAGGGGCAAGGAAGAAAGGGGAGGATGTGGGTTTACTTTATAACATGTCTTTGAATTCTGTTACAAAGTAATAAAAATAAATTTTGTAATAGAAAACCAATGGAGGTAAAAAAAAAAAAATCTGAAAGGTACCGGAATTACCCGCAAAGGAGAGTACACATCCTTCCTCAAACGGGCAATACCCTGAACTGTTTGCAGAGACGCACATCAAAAAGCAAGAAAAAAATGCACTTGTTAATTGACATATTTTTTGTTCTTTGCCTAATTAGAAGAGCCCAACCTCGCCAGTCATTTTTGTCCCCGTAATAAGACAGCTTTTGAGTGAACTAACAAAAAGAGGTCTCTTCTCACACCATTTGTCCAAGCTCCAGCATATGCCCAATCAGAGATGTGTCTCTTTACAAAACAGGACAGATTTTAGGAGGAAGGTAAAGAAAGAGGAAAAAAGAAATCAGAACACATCAAAAGAGATATCACTTACAATTCCACTGACCTGATTATAGGGCTCATTTTAGCAGTTTAACTATTTATCTATTTCTCCTGGTAGAATGCGATCATTGAAACCTGGGAGACGGAGGGGCAGTGCCCGCCACTGGGTCGAGTGCATCCCCAGCTTGATGTGCTGGGGACGAGCTGGGCAGGACTCCCTGGCTGCCCCCCAGAGCCATCCACACAACCCACTTCTGTCCAACTGGCCGGCCAAGAAGTCTCTGCTGAGTGCTGGCTGGTGCCAGGAAATAATTTGGAGGAGGAGACAGACAGCCCCTGCCCCTCAAAAGCACATAATCGAGTCAGAAAGAGACCCAGAGGGAATGCCAGGAGACCAGAGTGTGGCTGATCTCCACCGTTTACGCCAGCCTCTCAGGCACTGTTGGCCCATTTGTGTTGCCGACCTCTTTGGGAAGGAGAGTGGAGCTATCATCATCCCCACTTACACAGGAGGAAACAAAGGCCCATTGAATAAGATGGGTGCAATAAAACGACCAAAATTATAGGACGCATTAATGGTAAATAATCAGGAAGGAAACTCAGGGGCCTGTAATGATTTGGGCCAAAGCCCTCCATGGCAAAACTTTTGGTAAAGCTAAAACCATTAGATGTGCAGATAATACCACTCTAATGGCAGAAAGTGAAGAAGAACTAAAGAGCCTCTTGTTGAGGGTGAAAAAGGAGAGAGAAAATGTTGCCTTGAACTCAACATTCCAAAAACTAAGATCATGGCATCTGGTCCCATCACTTCATGGCAAATAGATGGGGAAACAATGGACACAGTGACAGCCTTTATTTTCTTGGGCTCCAAAATCACTGCAGATGGTGCCTGCAGCCATGAAATTAAAAGACCCTTGCTCCTTGGAAGGAAAGCTATGACAAATCTAGACAGCATATTAAAAAGCAAAGACATCACTCTGCTAACAAAGGTCCGTCTAGTCGAAGCTATGGTTTTTCCAGTAGTCATACATGGATGTGAGAGTTGGGACAGTAAAGAAGGCTGAGCGCCAAAGAGCGGATGCTTTCAAATTGTGGTGCTGGAGAAGACACTTGAGAGTCCCTTGGACAGCAAGGAGATCCAACCAGTCCATCCTAAAGGAAATCAACCCTGAATACTCATTGATGAAGGACTGAAGCTGAAGCTCTAATCCTTTGGCCACCTGATGCAAAAAGCCAACTCACTGGAAAATGCCCTGATTCTGGGAAAAGATTGAGGGCAAGAGGAGAAGGAGGTGACAGAGGATGAGAAGGTTAGACAGCATCACCAACTCAATGGACGTGAATCTGAGCAAACTCTGGAAAACAGTGGAGGACGGAGGAGCCTGGCATGCTGTAATCCATAGGGTCGCAAAGAGTCAGACAAAATTTAGTGACTGGAAAACAACAATAAAAGCATTAAATTTAGGTAAAAGTAATGTAAGGAACCCCTTGGGGACTAGGAGAGGTAGCCCCTGCTTTCTAGGCTATCTGCCTGAAAATGGCACAGGTTTCATGCACAGAAGACCAAATTCTGAGAAAACTGAGGATTACTGGGAAAATTGAAGGTGCTAGAGAAACTCAGAAGAGGGACTGTACCTTTAGCATGACTTCAGCTTCCTAATGCATTCATGACTCAAATGGAATAAATCTATTCCTGCAGGAGCAGAATTACACAGTTCTCTGTGATCCAATGTCAAATAGGTTATCCTTTGATTAAGGTCTTAGCATGGATGAGAGTTTTATTGAAATGATTTCCATTATCTGCACAGCAGTTCATCACAAATGTATCTGGCCCAGTGTATTTCAAATATGATTTGATCACACAATGAAATTGTGGGCATTTAAGGCATTTTAATTGAGAAATTAAATGCATCTGCCTTGCTTCCTCTCCTGGGGCTGATCCATCCCAGGAATTCCCACGGCAGAGGCTCAGATGAGCCCTCGGAGGTAACTTGGCTCAGCCTGGATTCTCCCTCCTTTCCCCACGGCTCTCCACCCCGAGTTCTGACCGTCAAGTTGAAAGGGAACCTTATAATCAAAGAAGATGTAAATAAGAATAAGCCCTGCCGGCTTAATGGGGAGAGAGGGCAGCTTTTATGTGCATTAATTAGTAGGGGGCTTACTTTGCAATAGTTCATTAGGAATCAGTGCTAGTCCCACTGTTTCCCCCAGTGTCACTCAGGCTGCAGCCTCACTGCCTCAGTCAAAGGCGGCATAAAGAGCACGCACTCCTGGTCCTTTGAGGCTTGATGGGGCACCAACAGGTCAGAGAGGCTGTGTACAGTGTGGGGCATCCACTTGAGGCTGCTGCTGCATGCCTGCCCTCTCTGCTAAGCCCTGGCAGCAGGCCTGGAGCACGGAGGCGTGGGCTCTGTTGAGGGACCACTCCTTCTATCACAGAACATGCCACCGCTTGGCCAGGAGCAATGTGCTGGGTGTAGAACATTGGAGGAGAGGATTTCTGTCCCAAATACAGACTCTCTGTGACCCCACGGACTGTGGCCCGCCAGGCTCCTCTGTCCATGGAATTCTTCAGGCAAGAATACTAGAGTGAGCAGCCATTCCCTTTACTAGGGGATCTTCCCTACCCAGGGGTCAAACCTAGGTATCCTGCATTGCAGGCAGATTCTTTACCATCTGAGCCACCAGGGAAGCCCTTTCTTGCTTTCCTTTTTTTCTGCTCCAAGCACAGGAAAGGTGGTCCAACCCTGCCTGTAGGGGGGGAGTCTGGAAAGCCCAGCTTCACTCTCTGCAAGATGTCACTGACAACCAGGAGTCCAGAACATCTCACCAAGTGTCCACACCATGCTGTAAGGCAGGAGCAAGAGTTGGGCACAGTTGGAAGGGATGTAGTTCAAACAGCCTGTGAATCTCAAAATCTAAGCTGAAATAATGTGGGTTCACCCTGCAACCTGGGACAAGGGTGAAGTAGGAGCCTCTGCTCCAAGAGTGGCCCCAGAAGCCTCCCTTCTGCCCTTGGCACCTCACCCTTCCTCAGTCCCTCTGAGACACTCTGCTCAGATCTGACGAAGCCCAGGAAGTAGTGGACACACCCCGCTTTCCTGAACAGGGACTGGGCTGTGCTGCAATTCTGCTTTCTATGGGTTCAAGGACTGAAAAGGAGCTAAAGAGGCCATGAAAGGATAAGAGGGGGTCCCTGGGGTTGACCTTCCCACAAAAGAGAGTGGGGGGAAGTAAGCAAAGCCTGTCTGTCAGCCTCCAACTTTTTCTACCAAGTCGGGGGCCAGGAGTGGGGTGGAAGTGACATCTCTGGGTTCCTCCCTGGAATGCACAGGCTGCCACTGCACAACGACCAGCCGCTGCAGAAACACGCCCCTCTTGGGACCTCCCTCTTGTAGACTTGGGGGAGCCCAGCTGCCTCCAAGAGTTGGAGGGGGCCTGCGCCCTGCCACTATCATCGCTGTGAGGAGACCTGGATACAGCATGAGGGCAGGGAGGTGAGGGGGATCATGGCATTCTCCCCACCCTCCTCCTCCTCCAGCAATCCCGCTGTGGGGTGTCTGCCCCTCCCCCAGGGGTCCCTGGGCTCCCAGGCCTGAACTGCCATCACCTCTCATACGTGATCTCTGGGATTTGACGGGGCACAGCATCCTAGACAGTGCATTAAAAAGCAGAAACCACTTTGCCCACAAAGGTCTGTCTAGTCAAAGCTACGGGTTTTTCAGTAGTCATGTATGGACGTGAGAATTGAACCATAAAGAAGGCTGAGTGTCGAAGAATTCATGCTTTCCAGCTGTGGTGTTGGAGAAAACTCTTGAGAGTCCCTTGGACAGCAAGGAGATCAAACCAGTCAATCCCCAAAGAAACCAGTCCTGAATATTCATTGGAAGGACTGATGCTGAGGCTGAAGCTCCAATATTCTGGCTACCTGTTGCGAAAAGCCAACTCATTGGAAAAGATCCTGATGCTGGGAAATATTGAAGGCGGGAGGAGAAGGGGACGACAGAGGATAAGACGGCTGGATGGCATCACTGACTTGATGGATATGAGCTTGAGCAAGCTCCAGGAGATGGTGAAGGACAGGAAAGCCTGGCATGCTGCCGTCCATGGGGTCAAAAAGAGTCGGACACAACTGAGCCACTGAACAAGCATCCTCACTGGGGTCCTGGCTTTATTTATGCTTTTTTACTGCACTCCCAGGTGGGCTCTCCCCAAGCCCGGGTCAAAACTTTTCCTTCCAACCTGTGTGCGCTTCCCCTTCAAGGTCTAGTGATGTTTCTACCGGGCAAGAGGGCGAGGAACTCATTCAAAGCAAAAAGCCACATGCAACGAGATAACCACGCCTGCATCAGATGTCAACATTAACGATCTGCAAACAACCTAAGTGGCTAAACAAGAAGGGAATGTTTAGTTTTAGTGAGAGCTCTGCCAAACTGTCACAAAAGTAATTATGAAAGGCACATAACCGTAAGGGGAGGTGATTTGTATTACATTAATTAAGAAGAGGAACACAGAATGGTATGCCTACTATGATTACAACTACATATTTTAAATTTTTGCCAAGAAATGCAGAAATACATATGTATATGTTTTAAAGTTTTTGAGGTAGGAAGAAAAACTCCTTTAGGTAAACAGAAAATGGGGATTCTAGAAAAGTGTTTGTATCTTATAAGTGAAAATTCATTGCCTGGCTTTTCTTGATTCCTTGAATAACATTAACTTGAATATTTTTATTTATTAAAAAACTCATTTAGTAACATTTTTACAACAAATAACATCAAAAGAAAAAAATAAGGAACTTAGTGCAAAGGGGGACCTCTGTGGGGTCCCTAGTCTAGTCTCTGTCTGGTCTCACCCCATGGCCCACCTTTAGTCCTCTCTGATCCTCAGTCTCCACACTTACACTGAGTAATTAGTTACAGAGCATAACTGCCAGCGTATCTTCCAGTCCTGATCTTCTACGGTTTTGTCTGTCCACAAACAAGTGTTCTGTTGCTATTATTTGGACGCTCGGTCATGTCCGATTCTTTGCAACTCCATGGACTACAGCCCGCCAGGCTCTTCTGTCCATGGGATTTCCTAGGCAAGAATACTGGAATAGGTCATCATTTTCTTCTCCAGGGGCTCTTCCTGACTCAGGGATTGAACCTGTGTCTCCTGCTTGGCAGGCGGATGCTTTACCACTGGGCCACCTGAGAAGCCCGAAACAGCGCTTACTGACCTAATTAAACTATGGCTTCGACCATCAGTATTTACCAAACTCAGAGAGTTGGAAATCTGGCCAGAACACCATCTGTGTGCTCTGTGTCCTCAAGAGCTCAGAATAATTTGGCACGTATGATTTCAGCCGTGCTCGACTTTGCACAAATAAAAGCTACGATCTTGCCTCAAGGCTGGATCACTTAGCACTCCCCGGAATTTAGGGGAGTTTAAAAATAAAACTCTCCTGCTTCTGAGAACTGTACTGTTTATCATAGAGCAGATCTTGACTGGGGGGTGGGGGGAGGGCAGAGAAAATATTTATTCTGAAAGTACTTTCTGTTTACATAGCACCTCACGCTAATGAAACATCTATCCGGTCTTAATGATGAGAGGAAGGTGTAAATTTAGAACTCCACCCACCACCCTGGCGTATTTCTGATTCAGTCCAAATCTGTTTGAAATAAGTTACCAGACTTCACCAGCTTTCAGAGTTAATGTGTGGGATCTATTTTTTCCTTTTTACAAAGAGGCACTTGCCAGTAAAGGCTTCCCTATTTCCCAAGATTCAGAGAAGATTCTGTCAGTGCTGGGCCGGCTGCCAGCTTCAAGGGAAGGGGCGGTTACTCACACTCTAGATGGGAAAGAACTCTCACATCCTTTGTCTTGCTCATCAATTTACAATCGGTCAGCTCCTAAGGAAACATTGGCCTAGGCCAGTGAAATAAACTACCTGCCTGATACTGGACTCCAGGCAATGTTCATCACCCATCTACGAGGCAAATTCCAACCTCCTTTGCCTGAGAAATAAGTTGTTGGAGTCTGGTGCCCCCAGCTGTGCCCCTAAACTGTTTCTCACCCCCCAGCTCCGTCTCTGCGGGGCTGGGCTCACTGCCCCACCCATGCCATCCTCTGCCCCATGGTCACCTCCTTCTCTTCCTTCCAAGAGCTCCTTTCCAGCTTTCCTGACCCTCGGGCAATGCCCTGCTGTCCTGACACCCCAGAGTAACTTGCACAAAGCTCTCTGAGCATCAGCACTTGCGTGATCCCACAACCCTTACAAATTATCCTCCGTGCCCTGCCTCCCCATGCCATGTGAGGCATTTAAGGGCAAGGAGCATGTCTTCCCATCTCTATAGCCCTGGCAACAAGCAAAGTTCCACAGGTGTTCATAGCACGCCTGTCCCGGGTGCCAGGTGCTGGGCATCACTGCCTCAACCCCTGTGCAGGGGACCCAGGCTGGGAAGAGCACCTGAGCACATGCATGTTAGATGTGAAAGTTGTGTGTGTGTGTGATGACTGCATGAATCCTCAAACCAATCCCACGAGAGAAGCTAGTTTTTCTCATTTTATAGAATGACAATGGCCAGGGGTGAAAGAGTGGAGCGAACAATGATTGGAAGCGGGGTAGGATGGATAATGACCCAGCACCACAGTACCCAGGAAAGAGGCTGCCAGTGGTCGGGCTGCTGGTAACCCCTCTTTTCTGGAGAGAGGTCGGCCGTGGGATCAAACTGCCCTGGGGCACCCACCCAAGACCTCTCCTCAAAGACTCTCACCCCTGGACTGCTGGTGTGGGCCTAGGGGCAGGAGGGACCTCCACTCTGACTTCTCCCACCCACTTCCCACCTCAGCTCACACTGTCTCTCCAGAGGAAGCCTTGAAGTGGGCAAGCTGACTCTGCTCTCTCTGCTCTGAGCTGACACCAGCACCCCGCCCCCAGAGCTCGTTTGCCCTGGGTCGCTGGTTCTCCTGTGGGCCGGCATTCCGTATATCAGCAGGACTGGTGCTACCCTCCCTGGGATTTACAGCTCTTTGGTCTCAGCATCCCATGAGGAGCTGTGGGGCTGCACCTGCACTTCACCCCAAATGGACCAGGTCAGGATGTCTGCAGTGGGGCCGCAGGAGGATCGGCAGGTGGGGAGCTGGCAACGTGTGCGGGTGGGGAGCCCAGCATGTATGCAGGTGGGGACCCTGGGCTTCACAAACTCCCCAGGGGATCCTCCTGCTCACTGAAGTCTGAGCATCACCAACGGGAGGGACCAAGTCTCCAGGTGGGCCTGGGTCCCCTGGAGGACAGTCTCCATACAGCTCATGGCACCGCAGCTGCTCACATTCCCTCAGGGGAAGATTCAGGAACAGAAGCCAAATGTGTTTTCTAAAAAAAGAAAAACAAATGGAATGCACCTCCCTAACCCAGACTTGCACTTAATGCACGGCTTCGGTGATTTATAAACGTTTGCTTAAACATGAAGAAGGTATTTGAGAAAGCTAATCACACTACAGGTAAACCCAGAGGTTGAACTGGGTTGACCCGTGGAATATTCTGGAAGTCTGAGTATTAATGAGCCGGAGCTGCAGATACAGTCGGGCGCACAGTAGGTGCTCAGGCAGTGCTAGTTTTTAACTGTCGTTATCAGTAGCTGTCAGCCTTCAGCAGGGGTGGGCATCACACGTGGAGGTGCTCATCAGAACAGCGTCCAGTCACTCTATTAGCACTGTCGCTGAAAAGGATCCTAATGCGAGGAAGACACTGTATCCTGCTCGGCCCACACAAAGGCAGCCTGAGACTTCACACCTCTGAGATGTCGGAACGAGGAAAAAGCTTTCAGTGGCAGCAAATCGAGCTGTGCATACTGGAAAGCCGTGTGCCTGCGGAGGTTAAATGACCTACCTCAGCTACAAAGTAAATCCCCAGCGGAGGCGGGAATATAATCCAGGTCTCTAGTGTCCCACTCTGATAGTATCTCCTTTCTAGATCCTGCTGCCTCCTCGGTGAAAGGGGAGACTTCAAACAAAAAGTCAGTGCAGTAGTTTGCTCTGCTACTAACAGATGCAGTGGTGCGGCGGCGGCCTGCATTCTCTGAGAAGGTTTAACGCCAGAAATATCTGAAACAGAACAGAGGCCTCCGAGGTCACTTGGCCAGTCCCATCCCGCAGGGATGGGTCCTGCCCTTCTTAGCGATCTCAGAGGTCTGCCTTCACTCACTCGGGGCTGGAGGGTGGATGAATGGAACCCGTTGAGCCCCGCCTCCACCCAACACACGTGGCTTCTCCTGTCCTGCCCTTGCCGCCCTCTGTTTCAGGGTCTGGACGTCTTTCTCCGGAGTGTGCCTCTCTTCCTCCTTCCAAATCTTGTAAAAATCATAGCTTGGGGCTGTGCTGTTTAAACACTGCTAAATCTCCCCTCTGAGGAGGCGTGCAAGGGTGGTCTCCAGGAAGAACACTCCGGGCGGCCAGTGCCGGTGAACCACCCATATCCTTCCGCCCTCCTTTCCGGTGAGCAGAACTCTGATCTTGATGGTGTTCCTCCGCACAGGGAACGTGGGCAGCTCTCAAGTTCCAGGGTGAATTCTAATATGCCTGCATCAATCTTAGAATCCCATCCCTCCTGGGATTAACTTTAGGCACAGTAACAGGGTAGATGCTGGCCAAAGAAACAGGCAGAGGCACACCGTGGCAAATATATGAAGGTCTCCTCCTTCTTAAAGAGAGACGTGTGTAGCGACTTCCCTTGTTCAGCGGTTAAGACTTCACATTGCCAGTGTAGAGGGTACAGGTTCAATCCCTGGTTGGGGAACTAAGATCGCAGATGCCAAGTGACACAGTCAAAAGATTAAAAAAGAGAGAGCAATGTGGAAAGAGACCTTCTCTTCTTCCTCTGGACACGTCATAGCACAAAATTACACTTGGATCAGTGAAAGTCATTCTGCAAGCACAGTGGGACCCAGTCTGATGTTCTGAGGATGATGGAGCATTAAGATGGAAGGAGCCTGGCTCTCTGGTGTCATTTTTGAGCTACTGAATTAACCAGCCCTAGAAGGCAATGGCACCCCACTCCAGTACTTTTGCCTGGAAAATCCCATGGACAGAGGAGCCTGGTAGGCTGCAGTCCATGGGGTAGCTAGGAGTTGGATCCGACTGAGCGTCTTCACTTTCACTTTTCACTTTCATGCATTGGAGAAGGAACTGGCAACCCACTCCAGTGTTCTTGCCTGGAGAATCCCAGGGACTGGGGAGCCTTGTGGGCTGCCATCTATGGGGTCACACAGAGTTGGACACAACTGAAGCGACTTAGCAGCAGCAGAGTCACATTACCTAATGACTTCTTCTTAAACGACATGATACATTTTCTTTATTACACAGGCTACTTGTAAGTGCATTTTCTGTACCTGTAGTCAAAAGCACCCTAACTGATCAGCAATCTCTTTTCTCAATATGGCCTTTGCATTGAATTGAGGAAACACAGTACAACTAACACCAATTTTCATACTATGTAGAGAACCAACGCACTACACATTAGTGTAAGTGTTTAACATTTTAGAAATGTTTCCTGCATGACTGGTTCCATCCCTGGGTCAGGAAGATCCCCTGGAGAAGGGAACAGCTACCCACTCCAGTATTCTTGCCTGGAGGATCCCTTGGACAGAGGAGCCTGGTGAGGTACAGACCATGGAGTTGCAAAGAGATGGACACGACTGAGCAACTTAACACATACCCCTGCAAGGCTGGAATGTAACCTGAAGGCCCTCCTTCTCTCAAACCTAAATCCACGGTGAAATCTTTTACATGAAACCAGAGTAAACAGCCCCATGGTAAGTAGGAAAGGTTTTCATGATGATTATGGCTCTAGGGAAAGAACAGTCACGAAGTGTCTCTTAGTTTATCAGCAGAAGCCGGCAGGCTGCCTGGGACAGGGAGAAGCAGAATATTAACCGAAGGCGTGCTCCTTTTACTGGGGTGCTGTTTAAACTCAGGAAAACACAAAACGTTTTTGCTTGAAGTTTGGCAGTCTAGAGGTCAAACCAAGACTTTCAGACAAAAGGAACGTGACAAACAATCAATGTCTCTGTGGGCTCTGACGTGAGGAGGGGTGAGGAGAAAGCAGCACGGATTCAGGGGCAGGTGCAGACCTGGAACTGCCTTCCTCCTCCTCGTATCTGAGTCCCGATAACAGAGGAAAGCGGAAGAAACTGGGACCCAGTACAAAGCCCCTCAAGCCAGAAAATGGAGCTCAGGTTTGCAGGAGGAGGCTACGGGGTGGGTGACTCTCAAATCTGCCCTCTGGAGATTACCCCCAGGCTCCTGGGAAGAAGTGGTTTCTTCCAACCCACCTGGGAGCTCCCCATATGGTTTCTGGACTCCCACAGCATTTATTACCTGGACTTCACACAGATGGCTCAACAAATACAGCTCTGCCCTGTAGTTTTAAACAAAGACAGTTCACAGAGATGCCAGTGAAGAATGATGCAGTGGGCATGCTGAAGCAACGGGTGAGCTGAGACCAGGGAGGGGCCACAGTGCTGAGGCCACAGTGGGACGAGCACCGTGCTGGGGTCCCCAAAAGCCTGAGTGCCAGCCTTGGCTCTGCCCACCCCACCCATGGGACCACCTGGACATCTGTAAATGAGAGAGACTCTACATCCTATTCCAGCTCAACACTCCATGAGATTTTTTTCCTCTTGGCCATATCCTTGTTGGCCACTCATTCATCAGCTGCCGTATCTATGAGAGCTCACTCGGCACTGAGCGCTCGGGGATACAGGCAGAATGAGATGAGGTTCCTGCCCCATTCAACGGGAAATGCCATCTGGCCCAAGTGGTAGGAGGAGCAGGCACCATCCAGGTTTTGGGGCGGGGTAGAGGGGAGTGTCAGGAAAGGCTTTCTGGAGGATATCATGCCCAGCTACGAGAGGAGTAGGAATCAGGCAGAGGAAAGGCTGGGGCTGTCCAACCCTGTCTGAAAGTGCCAAGAAATGGTGTCATGTCCACTAAGAAGCTTGGAGAGCAGGGTTTACAGTGCAGAACCTAGAAACACCTATGTGACTGACCATGATCAACCAAGAGAAGCCCTGTTTCCCTGTTTCCTGAGAAGCACGGCCTCTCAAGAAAGACAAGCCTGGCTTTGAATCCTGGCTCCACCATCTACTACGTGTGTGATATCAGGCAAGTGAACTTCTCTAAGTCTCCGCTTCCTCAGCTTAAAAATGGAATTCATACCTGTTTCATGGAGTCAAGAAGATGAACAGGGATGACCATAGGAAACTGTCTAGC
The DNA here is from genome assembly GCF_055505025.1 of Bos grunniens. Lineage (NCBI taxonomy): Eukaryota > Metazoa > Chordata > Mammalia > Artiodactyla > Bovidae > Bos > Bos grunniens. The sequence goes on from NC_141172.1 coordinate 6,765,089, forward strand.
CACAGAAGGGCCACTGAGGGCCACAGAAGGAGATCAATAAGTGGGAGCAGTTATCATCACGTCTGTCCTCCCCTTGGCTGTTACATGTGCTGCTGTGGTTGTGGGGGTGCGGGGTCGCAGGGACATTATTTTTGAGGAGGCACTTGATATCACTAGGGGTGGAGACCGGATGGCTGGTCCTACTGTTCTGGCTCCAATCATGGAGCCCTGCCTCCTTCACCCTCCTCCTTCAGATTCCACCTAAACTTGAACATATGGCGGTGGCAGGGCTTCAAGGGCTACCAGACAAGACTCAGATTCACGGACAGATCCTATTCTTCCAATTAAGATCTTGACGTAGAAGAACTTCATTTCATGAAAGGACCACTCTAATTTCAAAGCAAAAGAAAAAAAATACATATATATGTATAAAAATCTGTTTTTAAAGGACTATTGCCTCAATACAGGCAAGTGCAAAAGACCATATGCAGATGAAAACATGACAGCCAATACCTGCATCTGGCAATACTTTGGTGATAAAATAATTAAGTGGCTTTTGCATTTAATGCAAGGGAAGCTCTTCATAACCGGAGCCTCTGTCTTTGTCTTATGTTCCATCTCAGCATGACTCCTTGTGAAAGGATCCTGAAGGCCGCTGAAGAAGGAGGGGGCCGGGGAACACGGCGTGGGTACTGGTTCCCGCTCTCCCACACCGCAGCTACGGGACCTCCGCGTCCTCGTCAGGGCAGCACAGGGACCCACGGAGTTGCCTGCTGATAACGCAGCTGGGACCAGTGCTCAGATCTGAAGAGCAGTGTGCTCTGCTGTAATCAGCACTACGCCCAAGATAAGATGGAAGTGGCTGACACAGAGCCGGATGTTTGGTCACCTATGTCATTCCACGGAGTCCTCACAATGTCCTGGAAAGGGAAGCATCCCATTTCACAGAGGAGGTGAGGGGACTCCACCATATCACACAGCCTCTGTGCGGGGCGGGCGGGGTGGGTTCACTGGGGAAAGAAGGCTAGGACAGCATAAGAGAAAATGCCCAATGCGTTGGCTGGTGATACAATTCAACTCTCATCCATCTAAACAGAATAACAAACAAACAAACAAACAAAAAAGCCCCAGCTCCCTGAAAAAGCAGCATTGGGAATACAGACTGCACCTCTGTCTTACAAGCAGGGCTGGTATGACTCTGAACCAATTTCACCCTGCCTGGTAGACTACCACCCCATGTGCTCTTCCTGCCATGCTGATCCACCCCTGGGGCCCCGGATTTATCACAGTCCTGCAACTAAAGGCCCCCGCCCAGCCTGAGGGAGATTCACTTGATTGAGGGGCCTTACGAGTCTTTCGGAAATTTAAATATTACTCCTGCCTATGAGATCCTTCCACTCAGTCAACTGTGGCCACTAACCATCCAGCTCCCGTGAGTTCACTCAAGCTGGCTGTAAATCCATTACTTTCAGCTTTTAAGCCCCAGCTGCATACACAATGGTGGCCTTTTAAACACATGGCGAAGAGTGCACCTACTACTCACGTTCACATTCCTTAGAGTCAAGGCTGGACTCTTTCTAATATCTAAGACACCATCTCTGTCCCACCTTTAGACCTCTCTGTTGGGTCAAGCCGGTGAATGAAGCACCTGAGAGGCCCAGGACAGACAGGGACATGGTCAGAAGACCGGGGAGCATGGCGGTGGGGTGCGGCCGGGGGACTCGAGACGATGCCAAGACGGAGCCGGTTAGGAGGGGCTCGGGCAAGTGGAGGGGCGCCAGGGCAGCCATGGGCTCCGTCCCAACTCACAGAACCCAGAAGCAGAGAAAACAAACTTCTGAGGGTTAGAAAGGTCACAGAAACACTTCCATTTCAACAGCAATCTTGACTGTGCTTTAAGGTAACCCAGGAAGTGAGGGACCATGCTGTGTCAGTGAGAAGCCTGCAGCCGTGAAGGAACATCGATCACCCTCTGCAGTATACCCCCTAATGCCAGCGCCAGCCTAGTCCTGGCCCGACAGTCTCTGGACCCTGCAAGGCAGGGCTAAGTTGACATTGGTTTTGTTACAAACTTATATTTACCTCTCTGGCCAATAAAACAGACGTGCCAAAGCTCAAAACACAGAGGCAACCAATGCACTTTTTTCTTTTTTTAGGTGTCATATTCAATATGGTGACTTCAGGACTTGATCAAAGTCTGTCACTGAAAAGGAACCCCTACTGGCTCTTAGGCATCCAGCAGCCCTCTCCTCATTGGTTGTGCCCCTAGCGTCCGTGTAAGCGATCCCAGAAGCAGGGGGTGGCCACTGGCCACCCTGGAAGTGGAAAGCTCCATTCAGTTCCTGCGCTGGGAGCATGACTGGAGGGGTGGTGGTGGAAGGGGGCACAAGACTCGGTCTCAGCCAATCAGATGTGCTGAGCAGGCCGCTGGGCACCTGGAGGCTCCAGGGTCATGCCTGAAACTTTGACGACCTTGTTCTTGCTGCGGTGGCTGTCAGGGCCTCTGCCGCTCCCCCATGCACCCATCATCCGTCATCTGTCTGCTGTCCAATCCATACTCAGGCACCTAAATTCTCCCTAAACCTTTGCACTCATTCTTCCCACTGCCTCCCCACTCAGACAGCCAGAGGTGGATCCCACTGTTCGTGGCTCTGGAGGACAAATAAGCGATTCACAATGATCGTAAAGGCACTTGACCAGCATTCTTGAGTTTAGGGCTCCGATAATGTCAGGACTCAAACCAAACTGCAGCAGACCCACTGGCAGCAGATCCTGAACCCCACAAGGAGGATCGGGGCTGCTCCCTGGAATGCTCGCCGGGAACCACTGCTGGGAGAGCCCAGCCCTCTCACTACGTTCAGACAACATGGTGTTTAAATCCCACAGTGACAGCATCAGCAGTGAGAAATGATGAGCTCCCGTCACTAAAAAGATGCAAGCAAACGCACAAGGCAAAGAAGAGACGTCTTCCTGGAACGAGCAAAGTCCTCGAAAGACTCCTTTCAATCCTCAGTTTCAAAGAGCCTCCCCGGGTAAGGAAGAACCACAGACACAACCAACCAACCTGTGACTGGTTGTTGGAAACAGAAAGTCAGCCACACTGTGGTTGGAAACCGTTTCCCGGGAGCGTACCGGAAAAGAAGGGGTGTGAGGGAAGCCGGGAGCATTCAGGATTCACTGACACCTGTTTTGAAAATGTGCGAAGAAAATTCCATTCAGTGTCAGGTCAGAAAGATTGCGGGCTCGCACCTCATAGAAATGTGGAATCAGAAGACAACTTCAGCTTACATATAATAGAGATGTTGTTAAATATCTACTTGAGCCAAAACAATTTTTTTATAGAAATCCAATCTGACATAAAATGATAATTCTGACCCAGATCCCTTTGCAAAAGAATAAATCTCTCAAAACCAGTCTTACACGACCAAGCATAAAACAAGCTGTTTCATTATGATTGGTTTCAGATCATGATGCCAGCACCAGGTCTTTGACCCACACCTCACATGGCCTTGTCTTCTTACTAATTTTCTGTGGCACCATCTTCCTTCTCTAACTTCATGCCAAGACCCTAGAGAGGTGAGATCACGTCGGGTGCCCCAGAGTCAGGTTCTCAGTGAATATGGAGGCAGAGAGGCCGAGGGGAGATGTCCCTCCTTCCTTCAGCCCACAGATGGAAGTGAGGGCCGGATACGCTCACTAAAATCAATGAGCTGAGGACGCTGAACACACGGATTCGGGTGAGGATGCTTAAACCATAATGTTAACACTGCTTTTAACGTTGGAACGTTCAACCTGAAATTTATTTCTTCAAGCATATTTAATGAGCTCCTACAAATGCAAAACACTAAAAATGAATAGGACTGTATCTGCTCTTTGGTGCCTAACCTGAAAAAATAAACTGTAATATGATAAACACCATTTTAGAGGTTTAAGGTATTTAGGGGGTTTTAAGAAAGTTGTGATTACTTATGGCAGTAAACCGGAGTAGGCTGTAAGTGCCCTGAACACAGGAGAGGCTCAATAAATGGATGACTGGGTGAGTGCATGGATGAACGGATAGATGCAAGTGGGTGGATGGATGCATGGAGGTGGTGGATGGAGAAATGGGTGGATAGATGGATAGATGGGAGGGGGGGTTGGGTTACTATAACCAGGTGAAAAGGATCAGGAAATTCCAGCCGAGAAAACCACACAGGCCAAGACAAAGGGACAGGGAAGCATCAAGCACCAAGCCTGACTTGGGACCCCACGGCTGGAACATCAGGTCCAGTGAGGGAACAGCTACAGTAAGGACTAGAAATTTCACCCATGGGGCTCTGAAATTCCCAAAGAATTCATCTCACATAAACTTTTCTTCTTTCCACACCTGGAGGAGGAAACGGCAGCCCCCTCCAGGATTCTTGCCTGGGAAACCCCACGGACAGAGGAGCCTGGTGGGCCACAGTCCATGGAGTAGCAGAGTCGGACACGACTTAGTGACTGAGCATGCATGCACCTGACACCCAGCACAGCACAGAGGCCACGGAAAGCATTAGATAAACACCTGCTGAATGAATGAAAACTGTTAAACTGTTACAGCCCTTACACAGGTCCGCAATCTCTATGGTTCAGAATTTTTTGGCCCTTAGGAAAGTAATTAAGTGCAACAAGCCCGCTGGGGTCAAAGGTACAACTCCATTCTACAGTTAAGTGTACAAATATTCATAGTAAGTGAGATAAACAAAGACTATAAATACCCTTAAACCACTGTAGGTCATGTTCTGCTGCCAAATGAACGAGAGCCAAACTTAAGAAAACAGGGTCATGTTTTGGAATGTGGAATTGTAGATAAGGGATTGTGAGCCCACAACATTGCTTTGTAAGCTTTTCTGACCACAATGCAGAGTAAGAAATACAGTTTCCATTGAAACTCACCACACACACACACACACGAACATACACACCTACAAATATATCAAACTGAAACAAATGTTTCATTAAATAATACTTCCTTACAGTATGTGAGGCACTTTGATATTTTCTGTTTTTATTCTCTTTATTTGTAGAATTCTGTGCTCTGCTTAGTTGCTCAGTCGTGTCGGACTCTTTGGGACCCCATGCACTGTAGCCCGCCAGGCTCCTCTGTCCATGGGGATGCTCCAGGCAACAATACTGGAGTGGGTTGCCATGCCCTCCTCCAGGGGATCTCCCTGACCCGGGAGTCACACCCAAGTCTCTCATATTTGCAGGCGGATTCTTTACCGTCTGATCCACCAGGGAAGCCCAAGAATACTGAAGTGGGTAACCTATCCCTTCTCCAGGGGAACTTCCCAACCCAGTATCATCTTTTCTTCTCCTTGTGATGCATTCAAATCTGATTGAAGCATTTTCTACATGAAAATGATATTAAAAATTGTATACTTCAGGCTACACCTCTTTTTTATTTTTCATAATAAATGAATCATCTGTAACACAAAATTTAGCAGTTCATACTTCAGTGTAAATATATTATCTGTAACAAAATTTAGCAGTTTATACTTCAGTGTCTTTATATTGTCTCTTTTTGTTGGAGGCATATATAATTTCTCTAACTGATCAGGGGAACTCAAAACACAGAGAGAGACGTCTCCTTGGAACCCTCCATCTCCTGCCCCTAACCCCGAAATATCCTTCTTCAAGTCACCCAGAGCAGTGAACAGCTGGGGGATGGCAGCACCACGTTTAATGGGGTAGTTGCCGGCTGCCAGACCCAGGACTTCAGTTACCACCTAGTCCTCTTACAGCCCTATGAAGCACACCACCATCATTTCTGCAGTTTCCGAGCCTCTGAGATGCCAAGGCTGGTCCATGCCTTCCTCTCACCTCCTATGGGTGGAATGGCTGCTCCTTAGAATTCAGGATGCTACTTATGGGGTGGACAGTAAAAAAAACATGGATTGATCTGTAGGCAAAAAATACAGGTTGATTTGCTTTCCTTATAAAACCTTGTAATGAGACAACTCCAGGCTGCAGAAACAGGAGTGTGCTTTCAATGTTCACTACGAGCACAGTTCAAATCTGTTCAAAGACATCTGTTCGACTTTCTTTTCCCAAATTGTAAATACTTCTCCCAAACTTGCAAGGTCTATACCCCATTTCAAATGAGACACTGCCATATATCAGAGTAATGAAAAGTGAAAGTGGAAGCATTGGTCGCTCAGTCATGTTTGACTCTTTGCGACCCCGTGGACTGTAGCCCGCCAGGCCCCTCTGGCCGTGGAATTCTCCTGCAAAGATACTGCTGTGGGTTGCCATTTCCTTCGCCAAGAGTAATGAATCTTGGTTCAAATAAACATACAAATGTGAAGTATCATACCCATAATTTGTAAATATTTTGTACCTTCTGATATATTCTAGACATTCTTCAAAAAGGTTGCATTCTATATATTTATCAAATATACTACATTTGTACATATTTTATCTCTTCCAATTTTTTTTTTTTTAAATCCACTTGCCATAGTGTAGTGCAAGCGTGCAGGTCAGCCACTTAACTTGGAAATAATCACAGGAATGTCCACGTTTGGGAGAGTGGTGCCTCCAGAGGCCCATCGTACATATGCAGGGGGCTCCCCAGTACTCTGCTCCGAGGCCTCTTCTTCAGAAAGCACTCTGATCTTCCTAGTTAGCAAGCAGTAAAGGGTAAGATAAGACATACCCACTCTGTTAATAAAATGTAATGTTCAAAGCAAGCACAATTTTAAAAAAATTACGTATAACTTGGCTCTGCTCTTACGTTTGTGGACTTATGGAAGTTTCTTTCTTTTTTTTTTTTTTTTTGGCCACACCATGTAGCAAGTGGGATCTTAGTTCCCCAAGCAGGGATTGAACCCATACCCTCTCTTTTGGGAACATGGAGTCTTAGCCACTGGACTGCCAGGGAAGGCCTGGTAGTTTTTTTTTAAGCTTCAGATTCAGTGGCTCTGGGGTGTGACTCAGGCATCTGTACATGTTTAAAAGCATTCACAGGTGATTTTGATGTACACACTTGGTTAAAACTAGCTCACAGATAGGTAGTTGGTGGCTGTAGTTTCCTTGAAATGCTTGCTGCCAAGCCCTAATTCCATTGTCTTCCAATTAAGTCTACAATTAAAACTAATTTCAATCATCTCATTTCAGGACTGTGAAGACATTTTTAAGAATAAATGCAGAAGAAAGCATAAAATAAAAGACTGAAAAATTTGACTAAGTAAAAGTACAGAATTTTCTAAATGTCAAAAACACTATAAACAAAGTTAAATGAGGGGAAATATGTGTACAGGTGACAAAGGTAAAGACAGAGCTTTCAGGGATTACGTGTAAAATAGACAGCTAGCGGGAAGCGGCTGTAGAGCACGGGGAGCTCAGCTCGGCGCTCTGTGATGAGGGAGAGGGTGGGACGGGGTAGGAAGGAGGGAGGTCCAAGAGGGAGGGATGCTTGTATACAGATGGCTGGTTCACGTCATTGTACAGCAGAGACCAATGTGATTGTAAAGCAATTAAATTCCAATAAAAAAAATCTTAAAAAAAAAATGAGAAAAAATGTGCCAAGAACCTAAGAAGCATTTCATGAAAGAAAAAAATGTAAGAAATGTAATCTTAATGAAAAGCAAATATATAAAAGTAAAACCAAGGGATACCTTGTTAAAACTGTCAAAGGGGCAAAGTTTAAAAGCAAGGCCCCCACATAGCCAGAGTGAGGCATATATATACTGGACCACCATTCTGGAGCAGGCTTTGTTCATATTTTTCAAAAGGCATCAATCATCCAACAAACTGTGGAAAATGTTTAAAGATGGGAATACCAGACCACCGTTACCTGCCTCCTGAGAAACCTGAATGCAGGTCAAGAAGCAACAATTAGAATTGGACATGGAACAACAAACTGGTTCAAAACTGGGAAAGAAGTACATTAAGGCTGCATATTGTCACCCTGCTTATTTAACTTCTATACAGAGTACATCATGGTAAATGCTGGGCTGGATGAAGCACAAGCTTGAATCAAGACTGCTGGGAGAAATATCCACAACCTCAGATATGCAGATGACACCACCCTAATAGCAGAAAGCAAAGAGGAACTAAAGAGCCTCTTGATGAAAGTGAAAGAGGAGAGTGAAAAAGCTGGCTTAAAACTCTACATTCAAAAAAACAAAGATCATGGCATCTGTTCCCATCACTTCATGGCAAATAGATGGGGAAACAGTGGAAACAGTGACAGACTTCATTTTCTAGGGCTCCAAAATCACTGTGGACAAGTGACTGCAGCCATGAAATTACAAGACGCTTGCTCCTTGGAAGAAAAGCCATGACAAACCTAGACAGTGTATTAAAAAGCAGAGACGTCATTCTGCGAGAAAACTTCGTCTAGTCAAAGCTATGGTTTTTTCCAGTAGTCTTGTATGGATATGAGAGGTGGACCATAAAGAAGGTTGAATTCCAAATAACTGATGCTTTTAAATTGTGATGCTGGAGAAGACTCTTGAGAGTCCCTTGGACAGTAAAGAGATCAAACCAATTAATCCTACAGGAAATCAACCCTGAATATTCACTGGAAGGACTGATGCTAAAGTTGATGCTCCAATCCTTTGGCTACCTGATGAGAACAGCCGACTCATTGGGAAAGACACTGAGAATGGGAAAGATTGAGGGCAGAAGGGGGGTGGGCGACACAGGATGAGATGGTTGGATGGTGCCACTGGAGCAAACTCTGGTAGATAGTGAAGGACAGGGAAGCCTTGTATGTTGTAGTTCATGGGGTTGCAGAGTTGGACACAACTCAGCGACTAAACAACAATATCAATCTACTGAATGCATTAATCCATTAAAATGTTTTCTAAAGGCACAGTCACCTTCCAACTAGGGGATTGTTAGCACCATGGCTGCAAGGGATCATTCAGGCCGAGAAGGAGCTGAAGGCAGGAACAACTTGCTGGTGAGGCTGACCCCGCCTGGAGACCCAGCCCCAAAGTCCGCTCCTCTAAGGCAGCTGGGGCTTTTTTTTACATTTTCAGCTTTCTTCCAGATTCTTTACAAGCTCCCAAGTTTCTTCACAACTCCCTAGCTAGGTGCAGTAGTGGGGGATTCATTCATTCACTCCTTCAAATATTACGTATTTACTGAGTACCTGACACATGTCAAGTGTTGTTCCAGGCTTTGAAGAAACATCCAGGAACAAAACAAAGACCTTGTCCCCTCTGAGCTTATGGTTTAGTGGAGGAGACAAATCTTTCCTGTTAGGTTGTGATGGTTGCCAGGGGAAATAAAGGAACTAATATCAGAGATGCTGCTTTGCACAGGCTGGTCAGAGAGGGCCTCTCTGATGAGACTATTTACAGAGAGCTAACTGAAGCAAGGTGGGGAGCCCTGTAAGCTCCTGGGGGTGCATTCCAGGCAAGAGGAACAGTGAGTGCAAAGGCCCTAAGGCAGAAAGGAATGGGAATTACCACTGGGGCTGGCCAATGAGCAGAAGAGGTGACATAGCTATGGTTTCTCATGAAAAGGAAGTGAAAGTGTCAGATGCTCAGTTGGGTTGACTCTTTGTGACCCCATGGACTAGCCTGCCAAGGTCCTCTGTCCATGGGATTTTCCAGGAAAGAGTACCGGAGTGGGTTGCTAGTCCCTTCTCCAGGAGATATTCCCAAGCCAGGGATCAAACCTGGATCTCCTGCACTGCAGGCAGATTCTTTACCATCTGAGCCACCATGGTTTCTAAATGGCACTCATCTTTAAGAAGAGGGAATAGACCTTATGACTTCAACATAAGTCAAGTCTCCCATGTAACAGGGCACGGAGTCTTGGCTCCTTGAGTTCTGCTCATTGTGTCTAGTACACAATGGATAGATCTAGGAACCATCTAGAGACCTTAAGGATGAAAAGTGGCTGGGGAGGATGGCACGTATAGAAGACCCCCTGAGTAACCCAATTCGACCACCTCCAGAGGTACTATTACCCTGAAAGAACAATAAGGGAGTAACACACTTAATGCTCATAAAGCCTTGCTACTGAGAAATAGATCAGGGTTCTGCCATAGGATGTTCAGCTTCTCAGAAAAGCGTGTTGTCTCTCTGATCTGCCTAATGAGAAAAGTGAATCATGGAAGCAAAGCAGTTTCATGGGAGTAAGCGAGAAAGTTCTGAGTTTGGCTACCATATGGGAGAAGCACTTACATACTGAGGGCTTCTGCGGACAGCGGGGCTGGGAACCGGGCTTCTGAAAGCCGCTGCAGACGCAGAGGCAGGAGACACCGTCCCTTAAGCGCCCAAAGCGGAGGCCACCACTCTCAACCACGAGCCGCCGTTCTCACGAAGGCCTGAAGGCAAGCCGCCGCTGCGACTCACAGGAAAGTGCACGAACATGCAAAGGCACGCACACACGCACTTGCGTACATACGCACAGGCTCGCGTGCAAACATCCACAAACCTGCACCCCCCCACCTGCGTGCACGCGCACACGCAGCTCCCAAGTAACGCCTTGCCGCGCTAAATCTCAGTATCACGTATCTCAGTTGTAAGGATCCCAGTTTCCGAAATTGCCCTAATTTATAACAAGAAGATGATTGGGTAAGTCGCAGACACTACAGAGGGATATTCACGGAAATTTATAAGGGTGAAAACGGAAAAGAAAATGGTTTACAATGAAAATTGTAAACCATTAAACTTCCCGCAATAGAGTGTTGGTTGTATCTGCACGGAGCGTCTATTACAAAGGATGCTGTTAGCGAATATCAATACTATATACTCCTGAGAATGAATAAGTCTAAACTGATGGTGATCAGGATATTAACAGTGGTGAGATGGTGAACTCTGCTTTTTATTTTTCTGTGCCAGTTAAAATTTTTACAAATCATATCCTTTTATGAAAAAAAAAGTTATTGCATTTTGGAAACATAGGTATTGAGAGATAGAAAAGAGGAAATTACTACTAACCACCTTCCTTTCCATTCCCCAAGAGCCAATGAATCTTTGCTGTACTCGATGGAAACGCTGTCGTGGGAGAAGCCCAAAAGGACAGCAGTGGTCCCCTGTTGCCTGTAGAACCAAACCCCTACTCCTTGCATGGCATTTGGATTCCTCCACGACCTGTCTCATTCTCACCCACCTTGAGTATGACCTTGATCAGCCTGGCCTGTCCTTCTGACCCCCTTTCAAAGTCCATGGCGCCTAAGCCCCCTTCTACAAGCCCATCCCTCATTAGCAGACCTTCCCTACCCTTTTGAGTGTCGAGATTCTGCCAGGCAGTGCAGCTTGTTAGGACCTTACCTATCTCCACGAATAATGTCATGGAGATGCCATCTGGGCTGGATCCTGGGAAAGAAAATTCTTGGCAGGAGGAATGACAATGGCAGAAATCAGAAGAATGTGCACAGCTGTTCTCAGATGCAGTGCCAGCCTCTAGCGTAGGTCAAGGAGTGGCAGGAAAGCCATCCACAACTGCTGGCAATGTGTCAGTATTTTCTTTCTCCCTTCAGATAAACCTGTTTTTTCAGCTCCCATTACTGCGGCCATCTTTCTTAAATCACACTTTTCAGGGAGGAGACCTCTGATCTCCCTATTTGAAAACTGACACCTGCCCCTCCATCCCTCACCAGGGTCCTGGGCACATACTCCCTGTGTTTTTGCCACAGTGTGACCCTTCACTTGTGTCTGTTCACTTTTGCCAGACTGAAAACACTATGCTTTGTGTGCTGTTCCTCAGGAGACCGCCCAGGACAGAGCAAGCATCCATCTGTATAGTGCAGGAATTAATCATTTACTTAACTGCCATGGCACCCCAACTCCAGTGCTATTGCCTGGAAAATCCCATGGATGGAGGAGCCTGGTGGGCTGCAGTCCACGGGGTCGCTACGAGTCGGACACGACTGAGCAACTTCACTTTCAATTTTCACTTTCACGCATTGGAGATAGAAATGGCAACCCACTCCAGTGTTCTTGCCTGGAGAATCCCAGGGCCGGGGGACCCTGGTGGGCTGCCGTCTATGGGGTCGCACAGAGTCGGACATGACTGAAGCAACTTAGCAGCAGCAGCAGCATGTCCAGCTGTACGGTGCTTCTCAAGATCCTCTATGCAACAGTTTTAGGAAATGATTTTGCTGGAGATTCCCACCTTTTCAGGTGGGGAGAAACAGGAAGCAAGAGTGGCAATTGTTGAAAAACGTGGTCTTTTCATTCACTCAGCAGCCAAAAGATGCAGAAACTCTGCCCACTTGTTCGCTAGCTGGGCACCAGGGTATCCAGGGCTTAGATACTTCATTTGTGGGAATTCAAGTTCTCCATCAACAAGAGGAAGAGGAAGATGAAAACAGAACCAGAAGAGGCAGGAGTTAACACCTGTACAGTGGTCAGCCCCAGTATGTTCAGCCATAAAAGCCAACAGTAACTGTACCTAGTCCGGAATTTGTCGCACTTTAGGAACTTTTACTCAGCCCTGTGCCCATTCCTTTCTATCACCTCTTAAGTCTTGATCTAAATTTTAAATCCTTAAAGTGGCCAGCAACTTAAGATCTATAGGGGCAGGAGACCAAGAATGGAAAGATAGTTATGCAGCAGCCTGGATGGGAGGGGAGTTGAGGGGACAATGGATACTTGTATATGTATGGCTGAGTCCCTTTGCTGTTCACTTAAAACTATCTCAACATTGTTAATTGGCTATATCCCAATACAAAAGTTGTTTGTTTTTTTAAGAAAATAATACAATGCTTAACCAGATAGACCCAATTGCATTCTGCCACAGCAGTGGTATTGTTGACATAATTGGTTTTGTATTGTAGTATTATGTATTTATAAACATACCTTCCTTTAGAAGTGCCAGCTTAAAAAAATTAAAAAGAATGGAAAGAAAAGGGCTGTTACAAGGTTTTCATATGCTACTCAGACCAAATTTATCATTTTTTTTGAAATCAGAATTTAGGACTTGGAAGATGAAATTTTAGATCTGCAGCTGATGGCATTTTTTTAAGAGGAAACGACTGAATTAACTCTACTTTTAAATCTCAATTTAAACATTAAAAAATCTTGGGGCAAGGAGAAACTACAATTTGCTACAATGACTTTCTGAAAAGATGTTATAAAACAAACAGGAACTGCTTATGCTGGTAGATCTGAAAAGCCACACTCCATCACCTGCCTTAAACTTCCTGAAGTCCAGCCGTGGTCCTTAGCCCCAACACCCGGGGAGGGGGCGGGGGTAGTCCTACTGAATCAGGCCCAAGAAGTACTGGGGAAAGCCTCGACTGAGATCCACAAACCAACCATTCCCTAGAAAGGATAATTCCTCCCTTTTCAAAGTGAGAAAAACTAGCCTACAATGATGTGAATATTTTTGTATTTCATAACAGATCCTGCAAAAGGGGCTTTTAAAATTGCACAATTCACTCTGTGGTATATTGGGTTGGCCAAAAGTTCATTCAGGTTTCCTGTAACAGCGTATGGGAAAACCCGAATGAACTTTTGGCCAACCCAATAGTTCTCTAAGGTCAAAATGGGGCCCAGAGAAGCCTCAAGCCTCTGAGAGCAACTCAGGAGCTAAAGAAAATCCTAATTCCTGAGGGAAAGTTCCTGAGGTATTCTTTGACTAAAAACATTACCTGGTTTGGAATAAGACTGAGATGTGAGAGGAAAAAAACTAAATTCCCCGCATGTAACTGTTACCAAAGGCCCATAATAAGAAATTTGTGCTTTTTCTTCCCAATACAAAACTGCACACCTACCACAAAATCTTGGGTCACATTTTAGGTGAAACGATCTCCATCAATTATTCTTTCTCTGCTACAAAATTACAGATACTCAAAATATTTAATCCAAAATTTTAATGGGAAAGTAGTGCCTTCCAATATTGTAAAACTTAAAACCCTTGCTGATTGTTTTCTACCCTTGGGAAAGGATGCACGACATAGAGGAAATGAAGTCCAGAATCTCTCTCAAACCAATTTTATTTTATTTGGTAATTTCATTCTTGCTTTCAAATCCCAGTGAATAGAGAAAGCAGGTGTCTGCCTCACTAATCATAGCCCTGGGTTTAATAACTCAAAGTTGGGTCTCCTAAGATAAAGTCTCTAAGGAAAACACTTAATGTAGAATATGACAAGCTTTCCCTAATGAGCAATTCAGTGAGAATTTTGCAGCATCCCTGGAGACAAAGGGAGGTACTTTGGAGTATTGTAAACCACGGCTAGAGATCACAGACTCCCTCTGAACTTGCCCACAAGCACCTGTTCAGGAAGGATACTGATCGTCTCAAAGCTGTCAAAGGAAGAAATCTCAGTCTTTTTCTTGGAAATTCACTCCTAGACACATTTTACATATACGTCACTTAGCACAGTGGCAAGCACATAAGTAGGCGAGATACAACACTGGCGTTATGTAGCTTGTACTTTTCTGGAAAATGCCCTTTCAGGGGTAATGATGAAGGTGATCACCCTGCCGCCCAAACACGTCCTGGGTTCCTTCCTCAGTTTCTCCTTCTTCCAGATTCTTTTGTCCGGTTTTTCTGAAGATAAATTAGTAAAAGTAGTCTAGGCACACAAGACTATGATATTAGAGATAAGCAGAAACAGAAATAAAACAAATTACAACCACTGCATAGTTCCTAGTCATTTATTAGCATAGAATTTTCTGCAGGTTGGTGACCATTTTACAGGTTGAAAAAAATTAACTTCAAGGCAGTATAAACAATTTCCTCAAAGTTGGTATTGTAGCAGATCTGTGTGTTATCAATTCATTTTCACACAAAACTACTGGAAATTTGTTTGGGACATTTCCAGTCAACCACTGGCTGAAATGGATATGAGCCATCCTTTTAGCTGCTAACTGTAATGAGGTGTAGCAGTTTGAGACGATGACGCCCATTGCACAGCAATGCTGAAGTTAATTATCTACACCTTCCCAAACTGTCCTGACACCCTAACCACTGTTCTGTGAGTTATGGGCTGTGGAATAAACAACTGGGACCCTAATATGCTAATACTGCACAGAATACTGGAATTAAAAGTCCAAGCAGCAGTCGCTCCCAGCCTTTTGATTTCACAGACCACTATAAAAATCTCTCGGGATGGCAAGCTTTTTATTTTTACCAAATAAGGGCATAGAGTAGACAATTTTTTTTAACTGAAAAAATATTTTGAAGTCATTATACCGTCTTTTCTTTTTCCTGTTTTGCCTCAGATCAACACCCTTCTGCTGGTCATTCAGCAACGGTGGGTTGAGACTTCCAGCACCAAGCCTAACCTTGCACTTAGGGTCCACAGGTCACAGCTTACGCACACTGACCCATAGCACGGTCGATTCCAGACAGGGCTCTTTCCTTATTCCTTCAAACTACAAATCCCACCTCCATCCCACGCCTACTGACTCACTGCCACCGTTAACTTGGATCCACCCCACTCCTACCAACTCACTACCACCGTTCACTTGGAGACAGAAATTTCACAAACCCCTAATTGAGGCCATGGCATTTACAGCTCTTTTTGTTCCTTTCCTTTAACTTTCAGGTTTTTTATTTAGGTATTTTATTTAACAAAAGTATTACTAAAAAGCTCCTTCAGGGGACAAAGCTACTTTATTTGGACAAAATTTGCTACATATACAGAAAAACTTGAGATGTATTTCCAGTCAGCCCAATCCCAATCATTTGGTAATTACAGCCAAAAGTTTGGAAACTCTTACTGGAGACATGACCTGTTTACAATATTTTTATTTTATGTGGAAAATACACACACGCGAGCAGCTTCTACTAATATCTGTACATTTTATGAGAAGTGAAAATAGTTTCATGCTATAAAAGTTTACTCAAAAACAATTTCAAACTATTAGGCTTTAAATAATGAGATGATTTAATTTTATTAGAATAACAGTCAGAATATTATATTCAGTATATACTCTTCTACATAAAACACATTTGCATGTGTTTCTGAAAGCTACTTGTAAAAAAAAATTGTTTAGAGGTACTATCTATCACATTTTGAAAATGCCCGGGTACTTTGGCAGTATTTTCTAAGCATTATGTTAATTTGTGTATTTTTTTAAAGTAAGACAAAACTGGATGGTCAATACAGGTTTGTGTATTGTTCTAAAATCTGGCATATTCTTTGACAAAGTTTATTGATGTTGTTTTCTCTGCACATGATTTGTTTTACTAGCATCTGGGGCAAACATGGATCTCTTCTAACTTTCTCACTAACTCATGACTCCAGGAACCAGCAAGCTTACAGAGAAGTCAGACTGGCTCATCCTGTGCCTGAGGTGAGATGAAGTTCATTCCTGGCTCTCAGGAGGACTGAGGGACAGTGGCCAGCCACACCCGACTGAGCACAATCAGAGATGCCTGCCAACAACACAGCTAAGAAGCTCTCTTTAAGATACTATGGACTTTTACAGGCAAATCTTAGATAGCCAAGAGTGCTAAGTCGGCCTCTATTCTACTTCCCCACAGGAACACGCAGGGAGGGAGATGGAAATGCAAGGACACAAGGAGACGCCTTCAGAGTAAAGCAGCAGGAACCTCCCGTTGCAGGCGGAACAAAACACGACAAGAGGGAAGAAGCCTGGACAGTGTGGTTATATAATTCTATCCTGACCTAAGACAAAGGGGCGGAAATTGGGCTATGTTTAGAAGAGTTGAAAAGGAAATGGAATACAATTACCCAGGAAGGAGAAGTGGAGCAGACTTAACAGATCTGATCAATTCTGGAATCCTTTATACTCAATGCTTTCCCCACATTTAGGTCAAGAGTTCAGAAACGAAAGGACAGAGACCAAGCATCAGAGCACAGATGAACTTAGGCTCTTCCGTCAGGGCAGGTGAAATTGAGAGCACATATTGTAAAATCCAAACACTATATTCCAAAAGGAACACAGAAACACCTTTGAATGCATGACATCTAACTTTAGTCAGGCTGAAAGAGCCAGGCTCCCTCCACCAGTGTGAACTGTCCTGCTGGCAATGTTTTAGAGGCTAGAGTTGTGCTTTCTTAGTCAAGATACATTTTATCTGTCTACAGGTCCAGTTCACAGAAGACATTCAAATTAGGTTTCACGTACAAAAGCAGTGAAGTCTGGGGGTCTCCAGTGTGCTGTGCTGATAGGGTGATCTTCCATCTTTCTACTCATCCCAAAATTACTTTCTTCAGATTTCTTAGTTTTCAAGGATGACCTTCTCAGTGGAGTTGTATTTTGCAGAAAAGTCCCAATGTGCACTGTAATGAGCAGTTGGTCTGAGATTCCAAAATGGAGATGAGAGCTACTAAAAATGGAATTTTTTTCAAAACACACTGCTAATTTAAGATAAACCCAAGTATTTGGAGTCAAAACATAAACTGAAGGCAGTTTTCTCTAAAGTTATAAATAGATTAATAAAATTCAGAAATAATCATACACTCAAGAAAACCTGCAAGGAATAAGAATGAAGTATCTCAACAATCTTCCTGAAAATGTGCTACAAATTTCA